>NC_057863.1:309693660-310356160 GCF_019393635.1 Dromiciops gliroides
AGGTGCCAGAGCCCTGGCAATGACTACAACCTGTGGGTGGAGCAACATGCGGTTTGCGGAGCCCCAGGCTAGTGCATACGGAGACATAAAAACCTCAAATAACAATCAATTCTTTACATAAGTAAGATGATCTGGTATTCCCATTTCTTTGAGAACTTTCCACATTTTACTGTGATCCACATAGTCAATGGCTTTAGTGTACTAAATGTAGCAGAAGTAGGTTTTATTTTGTTTTGTTTTGTTTTTGGTGGTGGTGGTGGTTGTTCTTATAGTTTCTTTGCTGTTTTGGTTTTTTTCTGGAACTCCATTACTTTCTCCATAATCCAGTGAATGTGGGGATTTAGTCTCTATTTCATGTGACTCTCCAAAAACCAACCTGCTCTTCTGATAATTCTCAGGTCATATATTGCTTAAGCCTAGCTTGCAGTGATGCCCAAGGAGCAAAGTCTGAGATTGAAGGTCATGAGTATTTTAGACACTTTCATTATATATTTCCAAATTGTTTGACTAGTTATTTATTCCACAATTTATTAGCATCATCATTTGTCCATACCCCCTTTAACAATGATTATTCCCATCTTTTGTTACTTAGTCTTTTTCCTGGGTGTGATATAAAGACTCAGGAAGTTGTTTTGATATTTTTTCATATTGCTATTAATATGTTACAATTTTTCACTTGACAGATGATTATGTATATCCCTTCACCATTTATCTATTAAGAATGATTTTGTTCTTTTATATTTCTCTTATTTGCCTACACATTTTAGATATTGGACTCTTCTCAGAGATATATAATCCAAAGATTTTTCCCCAGTTGACAGCTTCTGTCTTTATCCCAGTTGCATTAATTATGTTGTTAAGGGCTAAAATTCTAGCTAAACTGTCTAAAATATCTAATGAGTGGTCGCCAATAAATTATAAGCTTTAGCAAGAGTTAGACTTTTAAGCATTTATTAAGGAGAATAAGAATTTGGTAAAGAGAGAGAAAGGCCTAGATTCCTATCTATTAAAGGGAGAGCACATTTCTAGCTCCGCTCTCCACCAGAGTCCAAACAGAAGAGAGCAGGACCAAGTGCCTGTCTCTTCCTTCCTCCTCCCACTAGCCCGCGTCACTTCCTGACACCAAAGAAAAGACTCCTGGTCTTGCCCTCAAAGACCTTCGTTTCATGGGCGGAACTCTTCTACAGTAAGTCTCCAGCAGGTGGCGTCATTCCAATCGTTACAATGTTCAAGGAAAAGTATTTCAATTTAATATAGTCAAAATTATCGATTTCATCTAATGTAATTGCCACCACATTTGTGTAAGAATTCATCTCCAAGTCATAACTGTGAAATGTACCTTTTTTTTTCTTTTCTAATTTTTATGGTATGACCTTTAATACTCACAGTTCCCTTCTAATAACCTCTACCATATCCTTGATATGTGTGCATAGATTATTTTTGAAAAATATTCTAAAGATATAAAAATGGATAGTTAGAATAGAAGCTACTGATATATTTTCAGTAGATTGGTTTTTTGTTGTTGATGTAACTCAAGATATTTTCCATTCTTTTGATATCCTCCCTCCCCTATAATATATCTTAAGTATTGTTGCATCAATACTCTTAAACTAAATAATCATGTCTGCATGCACTTGGTTTATTCTGGTTTCTTTCTCCATTTTTGTTCACTTCATTGTTACATTCACTCTCTCTGGTAACAGATATTAAATGTGATATCCAGATTTGGTAGCTCAATTCTCAACTGTCTTTGATAGTAATTATAGTTGATTCTGCTGTGACTCGTAGCACCGTTTGACATTCTTCCACAATTTTGCCACTGAGAAGGTAGAAGCAGATGAGAGACTCAAAGTGATGGAGACAATTTTCTCTTTTTCTTTTCATGGGGGAGGAGGATGTTTAGTCATCAGCATTGCTGATGTCATCAACAATTAGGTACTTACTCTGTAAGTAGCAGAGATACTGCATTTAGCATGGGGATATTAAATAGGGTGAAAAGGTCTTAACCAAATTAATCATTAACTAGCAGCCTGACAACCTAATATCAATCTAGCACATAAGAACAATTATCTTCTTTTCATGGAGCATATGCCCCACATCAGGCTTTCATAAGAAGGAAGTTGGATTCTAAAATATATTAAATGGATATATCCTTATGAAGGCAAACTGAAGGAAGAGTTTAAAACTAAGAATATATATGTAATGAGTTCAATGAAGTTTAATGAGTTAAGATGGAAAGTGAAAGATAAGCATGACAGAATATGTGGAGGTGCAATCAGTAGGACTTGACAACTGATTAAATTTGAGGACTAATACTTAAGTAAAAGCTAGCTGACTTTTAAGTTTCAAGAGTGGGTGTTATCATTAACAAAAATAGAGAAATTACAAGAAGGAGCCAATTTGGGTGAAGATGAGTAATTTGGCTGAAGACATATTGACTTGCTTATTTTATAAATCTGATGAGGTCATTTGTCAAAGACAGTAGCAATATATTCAGTGAGATTATGTATGGTAGTATGTTGAGGTAAAATCTTGTTTTAAAACATTTCCAGGGGGGCAGCTAGGTGGCGCAGTGGATAAAGCACAGGCCCTGGATTCAGGAGTACCTGAGTTCAAATCCGGCCTAAGACAGTTGACACTTACTAGCTGTGTGACCCTGGGCAAGTCACTTAACCCCCATTGCCCCGCAAAAAACAAAAAAACAAAAAAAACACATTTCCAGGGGGGAAGGGAAGAAGGAAGGAAGGAAGGAAGGAAAAAATAAAACCATAGCTTAAAATGGGTGTTTCAATTGAACTTTTTGTAGATTGTTTATTTATACTTCATAGTGGATTTAGCTTATATAGAAATGTCACAGTTCACTGGGCTTCCATTTCAGTCATTACACAAATTTGCAGAGATGGCACAGTTTCTCAGTGTTATGCGATGTAATGTAGCCTACATTTACAAACATCATGACCACCTACATTTGACTTGCAACATTTGCTTCAAATTATCTAACCAAGTAAGGAATACACAAAACTCAGAGACACAAATCTGCTTGTAGATTTAGAATGACTGTGCTCTACACACAAACTCACATACGCATAAAAAGCATAATCATGTATATGTGTGTATAGATATATATGTATATGAGTGTATATATATGATTGGAGAAAAGAACTTCTTTCCATTTAAATATATTTAAATATGATTTTGGAGAAAATGACACTCAAAGTGATGAAATTTGACTCTACAGAATCCCCAAAACATTTTGTTGTTCTAGTGATTTCTTGATATACTTATGCATTGAGATGATGCAGATATGATTATGCAGATATGATAAGTGGTTGGACAGACAACTTAAAGAGCTCATATATCAGTATATATTTCCTGGATAGACAGTACAAATGGGCAATGCTCTAGGTGCATAATTAAATAGGAAGAAGCTAATGGGGTAAAGGGCCTTTGGGAAATTGCTCACTGCTTTTAATGTCCCTAAACTTCACCCTGAAAAAGGAGTCTGTCTTTGTAACAAGATTTTTTCCCCCATCACTGATGTTGTAAATCTGTGAGTCATAGAAGACCTTAATTCCTCAGTTTCTCAAGAACTGAAGTTGATGATCTGCCAAGGGGCAATTAAGAGATGCATGGTAGCCTTGAAGAGGCACCAGAAAATCACAAATAAGGAATAATGCAGCAGAAGATTAAATGATGATATCAAAGAAATCTTCAAACGAGAAAAATATATGTGTTACATATCTTCATAGTAACATAGAAGGGCAAACCATGTGCTCCATTGCTAACCTCTCCACATCAAATAAATATGAGAAAGAACCCAGCTCACTGAATAGAACACTCCCCCGTGATCAAACACACATAAATTCACATAGATATCTATGAATTTTATGTGTAAATGAATATATATATATATATATATTCAGGCATATGATTGATATTGACATCACTTGAGGGAATACCGACATCACTGAACCACTGGAGTACTTTGGTATTGTAACTATCAGAAAATCACAAAATCATCAATTTCAGAGCTAGAAGGGAATTCAGTGGAGATTTGGTTCAATCTCAACTTCAACAAAACTTCCTTCTGAAACATAACTGGACAAGAGGTCATCCAGATTTTCTAATGAGAAGGAATCTAGCATTTTCTAAGACAGTCCATTCCATTTTTGAATAGTTATAATAAGCAGGAAGTTTTTGCCAATATCACATTTCAATTTTCCTCTTTGTACTTCCACTTAATTTCTCTGGTTTTGCCCTACAGGTTCACATGGAAGAAGTATAATTTCTCTTTCAGATGACAGTTCTTCAATGCCTAAACAATCATTTCTCCAGATTATTCTCTAGGCTACACACACCTATCCTCATATGATATGAAATAAAGGCCCTTCTTCATCTGGTTGCCTTCCCCTGGACACTTTATAACATTTTTCCCCTTAAAGAGTGGTTCTCAGAACTAAACAAAATACTTCAAATGAAGTCTTACAAAAATAGAATACAGGAGCACTATAACCTCCTTATTCTTGTAAGCTATGTACCGCAATGCAACCTGGGATTGTATTGCTACTACATAGTTTTGACTGTGAAGTTCGTGAAAATGCCTAGATGTTCTTAAATAAACTGACAGTAATCTTATCTAACTTTGCCTCAATCATTTTGTACTTCTTTATTTTGAACATCTTTACATTGTACTTTTAATTCCATGTAAAACAATTTTAACATTATTTTTTTAATTTAATTTTTAAAATTTTACTACTTTCTTTAATTTTAAGTTTCAAATTCTCTCTCTCCCTTTCTCCTAGAGAAGACAAGCAATTTTATCTAGATTATACATGTGCAGTAATGAAAACTATATTTTCATATTAGCCATGTTGTGAAAGAAAACACAAACAAAAAAAGAAAATAAAGTTTAAAAAGTATGCTTTGTTGTATATTAAAATGACATCAGTTCTTTCTGTGAAGTTGTAAAACATTTTTTGTCATAAGTCCTTTGAAACTCTCTTGGATTAATAGTCTTTCTGAAAATAGCTAAGTCACTTGTAATTGATCATTATATAATATTGCTGTTAATGTGTGCAATGTTCTCCTTGTTCTGCTCACTTAACTTTGCTTCAGTTCATATATCTTCCCAGGCTTTTCTGAAAGCATCCTGCTCATCATTTCTTATAACAAAATAGTACTACATTACAATCAGGTACTAAAACTTGTTCGGACATTCTCCAATTTATGGGCATTTCTCAATTTATAATTCTTTGTCACCACATAAAGAGTTTCAGCAAATATTTTTGTACATATAGGTGCATTTTCTTTTCTTTTTTTAAGGTTGGAGACATAATAGTGACATTGCTGGGTCAAAGGATGTGCACAATTTTATTTTTTTTAAACTTTTGGGTAGAGTTCCAAATTTCCCTCCAAAATGTTTGGGCCAGTTTACAACTCCACCAACAATGCATTTGTATTTCAATTTTCCCACATCCTTAGCAATATTTGTTATTTTCCTTTTCTGTCAGAGTAACTAATCTGACAGTTTGAGGTGGTATCTCATGGTTGTTTTAATTTGTATTTCTCTAATGAATAGTGATTTAGAATATTTTTCATATGACTATACATAGCTTTGATTTTGTTAAATTTAATTTTATTAAATGTCTATTTTCACCCTGAAGTATTGTACTTAGATTTGCTGGTAGAGGATGATTGATTGTACTATATTTCAAGCCCTCTGATCCTTTAAGGTAGAAGCTGATAGATCTTGTGTTTTCATGGCTGATCTACAATATTTGAATTATTTTTTTCTGGGACCTTGCAACATTTTCTCCTTGACCTGCAAGCTCTAGAATTTGGCTATAGTTCCTTGGAGTTTTCATTTTGGAATCTTTTTCAAGAGGTGATCAGGAGAATCCTTTAATTTTTATTTTATCCCCTAGTTCTAGGATATTGGGGTGGGTTTCTTTAATAATTTCTTGAAATATTATGTCTACGTTCTTTTTTTAATAATGTATTTCAGATAGTCTAATGATGTTTTTTTTGGTGAGGCAATTGAGGTTAAGTGACTTTCCCAGGGTCACACAGCTAGAAAGTGTCAAGCATCTGAGAGTAGATTTGCACTCAGGTCCTCCTAAATCCAGGGTCAGTGCTCTATCCACTGCATCAACTAGCTGCCCCAATTTAGTGATTTTTAAATTATCTCTCCTCAATCTATTTTCCAGGTCAGTTGTTTTTCCAATAAAGTATTTCAGATTTTCGTTACTCTTTTGATTTTGTTGTATTATTTCTTGCTGTAACATGGAGTCATCAACTTCCACTTTCCCAATTCTAATTTTAAAGGAGTTCTCTTCAGTAGATTTTTGTCCACTGTCTTTCATTCAGCTGGATAAGAGCTTCTGAAGTTGCTATCAGTGCTGATGTAGCCCCCTCCAAGATCCATTTCTGACTTGCTTGGGGCAGCTTGTGGTTCACTGTACTCCAAGTCCAACCACAACCCTGGTAGGAAAACCTTTCCTGTCAACCTAAATTGTCTTGGCCTAGAAAATTGTTTCGCCCTGGGGACAGCTAGATGGCGCAGTGGATAGAGCACTGGCCCTGGGGTCAGGAGTCCCTGAGTTCAAATCCGGCCTCAGACACTTAACACTTACTGGCTGTGTGACCCTCGGCAAGTCACTTAACCCCAATTGCCTCACAAAAAAAAAAAAGAAATTGTTTCACCCTTACTTTTGCTAGTTGTGCTACTGTGGAATTCATTTTGAGGTATTATTTTAAAGTTGTTTGGAGAAGCATTTCAGAGATCAGGTAACCTTAACTCTGCCATCTTGGCCTATCTTTTACTTTTGAGACCTAAGTGTAAGGCCTAACATGTATTCTTGCTGAATTGAATCTCATTAGTTTCAACTCAATGCCTCAGTCTTTCAATGTCTTTTGGATTCCTGATTTTTATCATTTGATGTATTAGCTATCCCTTCCAAATCTGTAAATTTCATGAGCATACTACCCATGCCATTATTCAAACATTGATATAAATATTAAACAGTATGAAAATAATAACTGTTCATAAGGGACTCCAATGCAGATGGCATGCCAAGAAATTCTTAAATCATTAATAGCCATTCCATTAGATCTTTACATTCATTCATTCATTCATTTATTCATTAATCCTCTCATTCATTCATTCGTTTGTTTATTTGCCTGCCTATCTGTCTGTCTGTTTATGTATGCTTTTCTTTATTCTTTCCTTTATTTATTTGGTTATATATTAATTAATTTATTTATTTAGTTATTTATTCACTTATTTATTTATTTCCTGTGGGAAAACATTTTTATTTCTAGTTTGGGGTTCCAATTTTTATCCCTCTTTCCCTCCCTCCCCTCTCCTCTCCCTGAGGTGGCAAACAATCAGATAGAGGTTATACATGTATGATTATTTAAAACATTACCATATTTGTCATTTTGTACAAGAAAACTTGATTAAAAGAAAATAAATGAAAGAAAGTGAAAAATGGCATGCTTCAGTCTGTTCCAACAATATCAGTTCTTTCTTTGGAGGTAGATAGTATGTTTTATCAATAGTCCTTTTGGATTGTTTTGGATCATAGTATTGTTGAGAATAGTCAAGTCATTCAAAATTCTTCATCAAACAATATTGCTGTCTCTGTGCACAATGCACTCTTGGTTCTACTAACTTCACTATACACCATTTCACATATATATCTTTCCAGGCCTTTCTGGGCTCTTTTAATTTAATTGATTTAATTGTATTTTCATGTGATTTTAATTTCTTTACCTTTTCCAAAAGAATAATATGTTTCATCAAATGCTTTACAAAAATTGAAGAAAAATATATGTATAGCATTTAGCTTAAATTACTTTTATAGAAAAGAAAGAAAGGAAAGGAAAGGAATGGAAAGAAAAAGAAAGGAAAGGTAAGGAAAGGTAAGGAAAGGAATAATATTAGTCTGGCATAACCTATTCTTGATGAAGCCAATCTGGCTCCTTGTAATTACCATTTTTCCTATATATTCAATAACCATCTCTTTAATGATGGACTTTAGAATTATCTTAGGAATTAAATGCATGCTAAACTCATGGGCCTATAATTTACTCTCTCTGTTCTCTTCCCTTTTCCTTTTTTGACATTTAATGAAGCTGGTATTTTCCAGAATCTTCCAAATTCACAAGCTTCCAAATAATATTGAGTCAAGAAAGTTCAATCTGCCACCCTTTCTCAAAACCATTTTAAAAGATCTGGGCTTATCATTTTTATGTTTTTCTAACTGTCTCATGGTGCCCACATATTGTTCTCCAGTAACTTGCTGTAAAATTTGAGTGGCAAAAGTGAGTTAATTTTTTAATGGTAAATTCAAAGAAAATAATTCTCTTTGAAAAGCAATTGTATTTTAATGCCTAATAAACATGTCACCAAGAAAAATATATTCTCAGTTCACTTTCTTGAAATCAGGTATCTCATTATTTAAAGGTCTCCATAAGGGCAGATTTGAAGTGTTGGTACAATTTTCAGTTTGTTGTGTAGAGCATAAAACAAAGTTTGTTTCTTCACAATTTATGTAGCAATTGTTGATGACATTTACATACTTAGCTTCAGTCCTTTCCTCAAGAAGGAACCATGGTGATTGAATCCAGGTATAAGAACATTTCATCAAAACCAGGAGGAGGTATGGTACATTCTCTGCATGTTCTGTTGGTTTGTTTGTTTCCAACCCACAATCTGAGAAGCAAGTAGGGTCTCCAGAGCTCTTCTACTTCAAATTCTAAGGGTTTAGGAATAACATTGCTTGCTAGGGTTTTTTCTGCTTCTATATAAGGTTTATAAGCCACAATTCAGTGTGTTCAGTCTACTATTACTCATCAGTTAATATAATTCAATTAATCAATAAATATTTGTTAAGATCTTACTGTGTTCTAGGCATTATATTAAGCACTGGGGATACAAAGAAAGCCAAAAAAGACTGTCCTTGCCCTCAAGGAACTCATAATCTAATAGGTAGAGGACAAAAAACAATTAAACAAGTGTAAACAAGCTAGATGCAGGATAAATAAGAAATAATTGAAAGAGGAAAGGTCATAGAATTAAGAGGGATTAGGAAAACTTTCAGTAGAAGGCAAGATTTTAGTTGGTACTTTAAGTCAGAATAGTTATTAGTTGGGGAAGAGGAAGGAGAGCATTCCAGGGGAGGGGGCAGCTGTAGAAAACACCTGAAGTGGAGAGATGGAGTATTTTATTCATGGAACAGCAAGGAGGCCAGTGTCACTGGGACAAAGGTTAGATGGTGGGGAATAAGGTTTAAGAGTCCTGGAATTCTAGGAAAAGGCTAGGTTATGAAGGACTTTGGATGCTAAACTGGATTTTTTATTTGATACTGGATGTGAAATATAGCCATTAGGGTTTAATTGTAAGGGACAGGGCTGACACATTCCGACTTGTGTTTTAGGAAAATACTTGAGACAGGTAGATCCACCAGCAGGCTATTACCATCAACTATGTGTGAGGTGATGAGAACTTGCACCACAGTGGTGGCAAGATCAGAGGAGAAAGCAGGGAATATTTGAAAGGTGTAGTAAAAGTGAAATTGTTAAGCTTTGGCAACAGATTAGACAGGTGGGTGGTGGGGTGAGAGATTGGGCAGAGTAGAAGATGACACCTAGGTTGTAAGCTTATTTAGCCAATTACCATCAATTAACATTTATAAAAATATTTCCTGAAAGGCATATAATTTCTAATTTTATATATATATATATATATATATATATATATATAAATAAAATAGCTTTCTTCCTCATTTAAGTTAGTGGAGTGGACCTTAGAAGTATAACTAGGATGATGTGTCTGATTACTGATGAGGGAAGGCCAAAGGCTTCCTACCTAAACTGAATTTCTTGTCCTCTATCCCACACATCACAGCCCTATTCCAACTCCATCTACAACCTCCATTAGGATATTCCTTCTCCCTTTTTAGCACTCCTTGGCAACATCTTCCCCTCCAGCAGTAAGGAAATAGGGGGTGATTTAGCTTTGGGGTGGGACCTATATCCAAATTAAATATGATTACTTTCTTCAGCATTACTGCCTAATGCTCACCTTCACTTAACTGATTTTTCCTCTGTCACCAGAGTGGAGCAGAGAGTTCAGAGAATTTTATTATTAAACATGTTAACTATTTCCATTATTGATCCTGGAAGCTAGCTATAATAATGGCAAATGATTGGAATGTGAAAATTACTGTATGACAATCAGGTAATAATTAGCAAAAGCTCAAATTCATTATCAAAGACCACAGGTCTTTTTGTAGTCATGACTCAAATTCTTCCATGTTGTTTTGTTGGTAACTTTTACAGTTGCTATTGCTTCCTGGAAGTTTTATCATCTTTTCTTCCTGGTAACTACTACAGCATAACAATGTCTTTTCTAACTAGCTAATGAATTCACCCTAATGAATTTTTATAGGAAATTTTTAGATTCCATGAAACCACAAGCAATGGATTCCTCTCAGCAAATCCTTGGTAGGAATAAGTATTTTTAGTCATATAAACTGTTAATCTCAGTGCTTGCATAGTGTGTCACATCAGGACATCACATATCCTGGCACTAAAGGATTAAGTGCACAATTACCAATGACACTTACTTCATAGACTTTTAAAGGAAAGATATAAAACTGTGCATGGAGACAGTATTTTATTTCCCCCAGCACTCTCCTGCATCTCCTTTACTGCTAAAAGAAATGTTAATTCAGTATTTCCTGCTTTGTACAATTACAGAGCCTTATTAAATTGCACATGAATAAAGAAAGTTATCTATTTTTTTAGTTGAGTTTACATTAATTTCCCTATAAGAAAAGCTAGCATTTTAAATAATACAGTCAGATCTTTGTTTGGGGTGGAGGAAAGGCCTTGTATTTTCTTTCTATTTTTTTCCCCTTTGGAGTTCCTTTTTATTCATTGAAAAACACTTTAAAAGTTATAAATCTGAAATTCTACTCTTTAAAGTTACACTGAGAGGAATAGAAAATAGGTTGTGAAATCCCCTACTAGCACCTTGCAAAGGGAACAACAGACAGTGGTGTAAAAATGCAAAATATTTTAGGAAACCAGCTCCAAAAATCTGTTTTCTATTCACTAAAGATTACATGAAAAATATTTTGTATTTTATGACACTATTTTGTTTGCAATTTTAAATGCTAATCATACCTTTAACATAGAAGTAACTCATATACAACCACTAGAAGGGAATAGTGAGGTGGCAGAGTGTAGAGTACCAGGCCTAGAGTCAGGAAGGCTGATCTTACTGAGTTCAAATCTGGCCTCAGTCAAGAAGATTCTGGGAAGATGGTGGAATAAGGCAGGAAATTATTTGGCTCTTCTAATTTCTCCAACAAATAATATAAAATAACACCTCGAAGTGAACTTTAAGTGGGAGAATTAATTAAAAATTAGAGTAAAGTAGTTGTCCTCCTAAGACAACTTAGGGGGACATTAGGAAAAAACAGACATCCTGGGGTTGTGCTTTGGCCTAATTGACATGCAGATACCTCTGGGCAGATACTACCAAATCAACAACAACAAAAAACAAAACAAATAAACAAAACAAAACAAAACCAAAAACCAGTCCCTGGGAGCAGCTGGGAAGCAGCCTTAGTTTTAGGAACTTTTTTGCTTCATGGGTAGTGTAGGGGTCAAAGAGCTAATCAGGGGAAGATTTCAAGGCCCTCTGCTGGCTCTGGACAACGGAACCAGTCCCAGCTCTGGCTACAAGTAAAGAGAAGCAAACATACCTTGAGTGTAGTGGCAAATGGCAGGGACCCTGCTGGCTGTGGGCAATTGCTTGAGAGTGAAGTACCTGCTTTTGCTTTCAGGGAAGAGGGGTAAGCTAAAGCTTGTAGCTGTGGGAGGGGCTGTAGGGAGCAAGATCATTTGTGGTAATAGTGTTATCTTTAAGGGCCCTGGTCATGGCTCAGAGGCAGAGAGGAGTGCCTGAATTTGGACCCCTGGATAGAACTCAGAAAACAATGGCACAAAAACCTGAAGCCTGGGATATTATTCCCCATAGCTTAGGGTTAGATCCTGACTTTAACACAATGTTAACAGACCAGAAATAAGGTGAAAAATGAATAAGCAAAAGAGAAAAAAAACCCACCACATATAGCTACTATGGTGATAGAGAAGATCTAGGCTCAAACTCAGAAGAAAATAGTGAAGTTAAAAGAGCTATTTTTATAGGAAAGGAAAAAAAAAAGCAAAATGATCACAAGACCCAACAAAGTTTTTGGAAGAGCTTTAAAAAGACTTTAAAATTCAAATAAGAGGAGACAAGGAAAAATTAGGAAAAATATACAAACACAAGAAAATCAAGAAAATTTTGAAAAGAAATTCAATCAATCAATTGGGAAAAGAGATGCAAAAACTTACAGAAGAAAATAAATTCTTAAAAATTAGGATTGGACTGGGGAAAATTAATGACTTCATAAGGTACTGAAAATAATTCTTAAAAAATCAAAAGAATGAAAAAAATGAAGAGAATATAAAACATCCCATTAGAAAAACATCTGACCTGAAGAACAGAAAAAGGAAAGAAAATATAGGAATTGTTGGACTACATGTATATGTTCTTTTTAAAGAATCTAGACAGTTTAGTTCAATAAATTATTAAAGAAGATTATTCTGAATTTATGTGGTAAAATGTAAATAAAAAGAATTCTACTGATCACCACCTGAAAGATATCATAAGATGAAAATTCAGAAAATACCAAAGCTAAGTGTACGAGCTCCCAGGTCAAGGTGACAATCCTAAAAGCAATTAGAAAAAAGAAAATACCAGGTATCCATAGATAAGGTAACACAGGATTTAGTAGCCTCTTCATTAAGAGACTGGAAGATATTGAACATTCTATTCTGGTGAGAAAAGGAGCAAGGCTTACAAAGTTGTATATACGCCTGAAGGAGGAGAAATGGATATTTAATGAACTAAAGGACTTTCAGGTTTTTATGAAGAAAATGTCAGAACTGAATGGAAAAATTATCTTACTAGATTCAGGAGAAACCTAATAAGGTAAAATTAAAGGCCATTTAGAGAGGATTCAATAAAATCAAAATGTTTATTTCATATATGGAAAAATGTTCTGCAACTCTTAAGAATGTTATTATTACTTGGGTAATTTGAAAGAGCATACATAGTTAGAAGGCTTGGGCTTGATGATTATGCTATGATTCTAAAATGGAAAACTTGGTAAGAAGAAGAAAAATGTAACATTTATCTCATACAAATGAGGTGTAAATGAAATCTTACAGTAGAGTCAGGAAGGGGGAAAGGGCTAGAAGTGTTAGAACTGTATACTTATCAGGTCTGGGTTAAAGAGGCAATAAAATAAATATCAAAATAACTTATTTTGGGGGTAGAACCAAGATGGTAAAGTAACTTCTCAGAGCTCCCCACAAGATCACTTCAAAAACCTACAAATAATGCCATAAGACAATTCCTGGAGCAGCAGAACTCACAAAAAGATGGGGTGAGATCATTTTCCAGCCAAAGACAACTTAGAAGGTCAGCAGGAAAGGTCTGTTGTACCACAGTGGGAGTGGGGCCAAGACCTGTGCTGCACTGACAGATCCAGCCCCAGGCAGGCTGCCACAGAGAACAAGACCTCCTGAGCTTCTGAATCAACTGCAGCTGCAGCTACTTCTGCAACTGAATTCACAGTCTGGTGAAAGGGTCAAGTGGTTGTGCAGGGGAGATTACAGGGGTCACTTCACCAAGGTGGAACTCCATTGTCTTGCCCCAGGTGGAAACCAAGTGGCAAGCTTAAGTGGGGGAAGGGTGCAGGCACATCCAAAGCTAGCAACCCCTGTGAGAAAGAATTCTGTTTCCAGGTTAAAGAGCAAGCAAGTCTGGAGCTAGTCACAGACCAGAGCACAGGCCAGGGGAGTGAAAAACCTCCCTCTCTTTAAATCCAACCACCTGGGAACCCCTGAAGCTTGGGACAGTGCAATCTGAAGGCAGGGATCCACTTTAAGAAGGAGTTAAAAGTCAAGAAATAGGTTAGAAAAAATGAACAGATGGAATAAAATGTGGACCACTGACAGTTTCTTTGGTCACAAGGAAGATCAAAATACACCCTCACAAGAAGATAATCAATCAAAGCTCCTAAATTCAAAGCTTCCAAGAAAAATATGAATTGGTCTCAGGCCATGCAAATGCTCAAAAAGGATTTTAAAAATGAAGTAAGAGAGATAGAGTAAAAATGAAAAGAGAAATGAGAGTGATGCAGGAAAATCATGAAAAAAGAAGTAGACAGCATGAAAAGGCAAATGGAAAAGCTCTCCAAATAAAATAATTGCTTAAGAATTAGGATTGAACAAATAGAGGCTAATGAATTTATGACAAATCAAAATGCAATAAAACAAATCCAAATGAATGAAAAAATAAGGGGCAATATGAAATATCTTCTTGGAAAAACAGCTGACCTGGAATTTGGAACACAGAATTTTAAAAATTGATGTTACAATTTATTTTTATATGTAAGGTGGGGAAAATTCTTTAAAAAATAAATAAACATGGGATTTTTTCTATTTTCTATCTTCTTGTATCCTATGCCTCCTCAAAAGTGTTTTGCTTCTGACTTTCCCCACTCTGCCCTCCCTTCTTTCTCCCCTCCCTCCTTATCCCCTTCCCCTCCTACTTTCCTACAAGGTTAGATCGATTACTCCACCCAAATGAGTGTATATGTTATTCCCTCCTGGAGCCAACTCTGATTAGAGTAAGGTCTTTGAGCTAATTATGATGATTGTAAGGTTCATTCACTTTGTCACTCTTCCTCCATCTCTGCCCCCTACTCCATAAGCCCTTTCCTGATTCTTTCATGTGAGATTTCACCCTATTCTACCCTCCTCTTCCCTCTAACCCAGTGCAATCCTCTCCCTACTCAATTTTATCCTAAAAATATCATCATGAGGCAGCTAGATAACACAGGGGACAAAGCACCCACCCTGGATCCAGCAAGACCTGAGCCCAAATCCAGCCACAGACACAAGACACTCACCAACTCAGAGAGCCACCTAACCCCGACTGCCCCCCAAAAAACAAACAAAACAATTAATTGCTTTACAGATATCATCCCTTCATAATCAATTCTCACCTGTGCCCTCTGTCTAAATTTATTCCTTTTAGCTGCCTTAATACCAAGAAAGTTCTCATGAGTTAGAAGTATCATCTTCCCATGTAGGAATGTAAACAGTTTAAACTTTTAACCTCCCTCATGATTTCTTTTTCTTGTTTACCTTTTTATGCTTCTCTAGGGTCTTGCATTTGAAAGTCAAATTTTCTATTCAGCTCAGGTCTTTTCTTCACAAATGCCTGAAAGTCCTCTTTTTCAATGAAGTTCTATTTTTCCCCTAAAAGGTTACACACAGTTTTGCTGGATAGGTGATTTTTGGTTGTAATCCCAATTCCTTTGCCCTCTGGAATATCATATTCCATGCCCTCAGATCCTTTAATGTAGAAGCTGCCAGATCTTGTGTTATCCTGACCATGTCTCCACAGTACTTAATTTTTTTTTCTTTCTGGCTGCTTGCAATATTTTTCTCCTTGACCTGGGAGCTCTGAAAATATCTTATTAATATACAGAGAAATAGGAGAGCAAGAGATAAGATAAAGGAGGAACTTTTATAAGGATAGGTAAATTAAGGAATAAAAGGATAAGGGAAGAGTATAAGGGAGGGATTCTTCGAAGGGCTACAAATTAAGGAGGCAGTGGTTAGAAGTCAATTAGACATTTGATAGTGTCAGGGTAAAAAGAGAGGCAGAGAAGGATAAATAGTGATAAAAAATAGAATAGAGGCAAATGTACAACTAGAAACTATAACTGAATTTGAATGGGATGACCTCATGCATAAAACAGAAATGGATAGGAGAATGAACTAAAAAAACAGAATTTGAAAAATATATTGTTATAAAAACATATGTAAAAATGAAAGATATTAATAGGGTAAATTAAAAGAGGACTGCAGTAGAATTTATTATTCCTCAGCTGATACAGAAAAAGAAGTGATAGCAATGATCTCAGATGAAGTTAAAGCTAAAATAGATTTAATTAAAGGAGATAAACAAGGAAATTGCATTATTATAAATGGCACCATGTATAATGAAATAATATCAATAATAAACCAATATGCACCAAATACTATAGCATCAAAATTTTTGAAGGAATAGTTAAATGAATTACATATGAAAATACATAGCAAAACTATTATAGTGGGAGACTTTAACTTTTTACTTTCAGAACTAGATAAATCTAACAAAAAGAAAGTAAAGAAGAAAATAAAGAAGTCAAGGAGATAAGAAAAATCTACATAGATATATCATAAGAACTGCATCAGAATAGAAAGTCATACACTTTTATCTTAGTGGTACATGGAACATTTACAAAAATTGACCATATATTGTGACATGAAAACTTCATAGTTAAATGTAGTAAAGCAGAAATATCAAATGAATCCTTTTCAGATCATCACACAATAAATTATATTTAATAAATGACCATGAAAAATGTTGAAAATTAAGTGAAGGCTAAATAGTAGTAGTAGTAGGCCTCCACCAATCACAGATGACCATGGATCAGCACCTTGAAGAGCCACAGGCCACAGTGTGGCTGTGCAGTCTGATATGGGAGCCACAGCTCTGGAGTGACTTATAACCAGTAACTGCCGCATCCCATGTTGTATCTACCCCATGAGGAGTAGCTGGAGTGTCCTCTCCAGGGCGCTGGCCTAGGCGGATCAATTGGAAAACAAACTATTGCCCATGCAGCAGGTTTTCCCTCTCTGTGACATTGGTGGATTCAAAGGAGAGGCAGAACCAATACAGTTTGGCACCAGTGGCGCCACAGGAGTTGCCAGAGGGATGTGATGTCCAACATCCAACTGCCTAATGGACTCTGACTCCTGATTTTTCCTCGGGGTTAACTCCTGAAGCCTTTCCCATATATGGGTATAGCCGCAAGGCAGCAGAGGTTTAAAATCAGGGTTTCCTTCCCCTAGGCGGCTTGCCTGCCAAGGCTAATGAGCCCCACTTGCCTGAAGCAAATGGTTTTAAGGCACTAGTGACTTGCCTTTGCCCCTTCTCCTGTTAGTGGAAACAGTTCTGCCACGAGAAGGCCAGGAGTTCGGCTTCTTTTGTCAGAGGCTATTTGAGACGCACACTATTGGGGCATTTTATACAGAGTGGGAGCTTATCCCTACTCCCACCCTGGCATGACAAACCTTTGGCAGCAGGCTAAATAACCTAATCGTAAAGAATGAGTAAGTTAAAGAAATCAGAGAAATAATAACTTTTATTAATAATAATAATAATAATAATGAAAATATCAAATCTATGTGATACAGAAAAACAATAATCAGATAAAATGCATATATTTAAATGTTAATATCTATAAAATAGACAAAGAGCAGACCAAAGAATTGGGTATGCTATTAAAAATTTGGGGAAAAAAGAACAAATTTTAAATCCCCAATTAAAATCAAATTGGAAATCCTAAAATAAAAGATTAGATAACAAAATCAAATGTAAGAAGATAATTGAATTAATAAATAAAACTAGAATTTGGTTATATAGAATATAAAATAGATAAACCATTGGTAAATATGATAAAAATCCAAAATTATTACCATCACAAATACAAAGGTGAATATATCGCTAATGAAGATGAAATTGAAGCAATTAAAGCAGCCAGAAAGAAACAATTCAAGTATGGCAAGCCACAGTCAGGATAATACAAGATGTAGTAGCTTCTACATTAAAGGGTCATAGGGCTTGGAATATGATATTCTGGAGGGCAAAAGAATTGGGATTTCAACCAAGAATCACCTACCCAGCAAACTGAGTATAATCTTTCAGGCGAAAATGGGAATTCAATGAAAGAGAGGACTTTCAGGCATTTGTGAAGAAAAGACCTGAACTGAATAGAAAATTTGACTTTCAAAATGCAAGACCCTAGAGAAACATAAAAAGGTAAACAGAAAACAAGAAATCATAAGCAATACTAAATGGATAAACTGTTTACATTCCTATATGAGATATTTGTAACTCAAGAACTTTCTCATTATTAGAGAAGCTGGATGGAATATATTTAGACAGAGGGAATAGGTAGGTGTGAGCAGAATATGAAGGAAGGATGTCTTTAAAAAGTTACAATTAAAGGGTGAGAGAGGAATGCACTGGTAGAAAAGTAAAGGGAGAGATAGAATTGGGTAAAATATTTTACATAAAAGAATCAAGAAAAATATTATGGAGTGGAGGGGAAGAGGGGGAAGGTGCTAGGGAGTAAGTGAGCTTTACTATCATCAGAACTGTCTTAAAGAGGGAATAACATACACAATCGATTAGGTACAGTAATCCATTTAACCCTGTAAGAAAGTAGGAGGGGAAGGGGATAAGGGGTGGTGGTAAAAAAAGGGAGGGCAGATTGGAGGAGGGGGCAGTCAGAAGCAAAATAGTTTTGACAAGAGACCAGAACTAAATGCAAAATTTGACTTCCAAATACAAGACTTAAGAGTAACATAAAAAGGTAAATATGAAAGGGAAATCATAAAGGACTTAAGTTTGATCGGTTTATATTCCTACATGACACAATGATACTTGTAACTCATAAGAACTTTCTCATTATTAGGGCAGTTAGGAGTATATATAGACAGAAGGCACAAGTGCAAGTTGTATATGAAGGGATGTTATATAAAAAAATAAAATTAAGCTGTGAGAGGGAAATGTACTAAGACCTATTAGTTTTGCTTTTATAACATCTCTTTTACATATTGCTTTATCCCATTAGTCATTGCCACCACCCTGGTGAAGGTCCTCAATACCTTTTGGCTGTACTATTACAATAACCTGTGGGTGAATATGCCTGCCTCAAGTCTATCCCCATTCCAATCCATTTTTTACTCAGCCACCAAAATTATTTTAAGTCTAGCTCTTAGCACATCACTCTCCTACTAAATTCTGGTGGAAACTGATCATCCTCCAGGATCAAATGTAAAGTCCTCTTCTTGGTATTAAAAAAAATCTTAATATTCTGTACACACCTTATCTTACAATCTTAAACTTCACACTCTAGTATGTACTCTGAAATCCAGTGACAATGCCTCTTTCCTTCCACAAGACACCATATCTTCCAAATTTGGGCATTTTTATTAAATAGCCCTCATTCCTGGAATACTCTCCCTCTTCATCTCTACCCTATAAGTTCTCTAGTTTCTTTCAGATACCATATAAGACCTTCTATAAGAAGCCTTTCCCAGAATCTTTAAAGCTAGTGCCTTCTCTCTGTTGATTACCTATAATTTATATGCTGCCCATATTCATAAGTGAAGGAAATAATAAATTTCCATTACAAGCTACTGTAAAGATATCCTTTTTCTACATTCAAATTCCCTTGAAATTTATCTATAGATTTCTTGGAAGGACTAAAGTTTGTGGACCAAAGGTTAAGAATCAAAGCACTAGAATGTGCAATCTAGTAGAGTTCAGAGAAGTGTCCTCTGTAGCACCAAATTGATTACAATTTCCATTTCTCTAGCACTTTAGAATCTAAGGCAAACAATCCAAGTGAAACAAGGCAATCATTGTGTAGTAGGAAACCACTACCGTTTGAGTGAAATTTGTAGACAGAGAGAGAGAGAGAGAGAGAGAGAGAGAGAGAGAGAGAGAACAATTATTATATGCTTGTGTATGTGCAAGGCAATGTATTATATACTAGTAACACAAATATAAGTAAGTAAAACATGCCCAGCCCTCAAAGAACTTGTATCTGAATAGGGCAGGATACTACATATAGGAATCCTGAACAGTGAAGAATGAGTACACATAAGTAAAGTTGTGAAAAGATGGTCAGAAAGTGGTACTTTGGAGTACTGGTTTGGATTAACATAGATTGGGAGGTTGCATAGAGAAAGGTGAGGGCATAGAAGAGGAGTACTGACAGAAAAACGTAGGGGTGGTTGTGATGCAGATCAACTTGACTATTGGCTACCACAAAATGGATAGCATGTGATCAAACTTCCCAAACTTTCCTGTTTTGATCATAAATTTCTTGGGGTCAAGCTAAAATCTGGCATTAGTAGTTTAAACTATGAAAACAAGAGAAGATTTCCACTGATTTGGAGGAACTATCAATGGATAATTTATAAACAAATTATGGAAAATAATTGAACTATGTGAAAAGTGTATGGGTGAAAACCTGCATTAGTGAATGGAATACATACAAGGAAATCATATATACATCAAGTATCAAAATAGCTACTCAAACGTTTTTGAAATCTACAGACTATGTACATTCATCTCTCAAATACTAGATCATTCATGAAAATTGATTTCATAATGGCTACAGGTGGTGAAGATAAAGTTGATTTCTCAAATACCAGTAAAAGCAAGAGATAACACATGGGTAACTCATGTGTTTCATTGGTTCCCACATGGTATCAAGTAAGATAGACAAAAATATATCAACATATTAATCTCTAGTCACAATATAGAATAGTACAAATGTGTCCTTTGATTACTTATCAATGGGGTGATAAATCTTTTAGTCACTATTGTCCTGGGCAGTGATTAAGAGATGGATAATATATTATATTTCAAAGTACATGAGCTATGTAGTCTCCCATCATCAAATTTCAAGCCTGAAAATTTTACAGTTTATGGAAAAGTTGACATGATTTGATTCTTTTTCTGAATTGTGAAATACCAAGAGAATTTTGAAGTCACAATAATTATCATTGTGCAATAAAGTAGGCAATAAAATGGGATTTTATTATTGTAGGAACAGCTCTATTATACCTTCTTTAGGAATCAAAATTGTATGGTTATTATTACAAAATTGGGGGAAGTCTGATCTTTTTACAAAAAGCTAGAGTATTGAGACTCAAAATACAAATAGCATATTTCAATATTCAAGTAACTAATTAAACTGAAGCTAAAAGAGGTAAAGTATTTTTTTTGGGGGGAGGGGGGGAGGCAATTGGGGTTAAGTGACTTGCCTAGGGTCACACAGCTAGTAAGTATTAAGTGTCTGAGATCAGATTTGAACTCAGGTACTCCTGACTCCAGGGTCGGTGCTCTATCCACTACGCCACCTAGCTGCCCTGAGGTAAAGTATTTTTATACAGCTGACTTCAAATTCACTGCTCTTTTCACTAAGCTACCCTGCCCATAGGCTATCCAGTTATTTTAATACCTCTTCAAGTTAAAAGAAAAAAAGATCCATTCACACAGGGTACTTGGTTATTGATAACTTGTGGACAAAATCTAATATGAACAAATCAATGCTTATAACTGAGAGGATTGCCTCAGTTTCCATATCTATTTTTTTTAAAGTGATGTTTGCTATTATGTGTAATCCTCCCTAATTAACTTTGTTTATTAACTTATGACCATAAACTGCTGAATATAGTTCACTGCCTCAGAGGTCTGTCACTGGTAGCTCCTACACAATTTTTTTTCATAGTCTACTTCTAGTCCTTATCATGTCATCTGATATTTATCCAGGTGGTTGTGATTGATAATTAATACTTAGCAGACAACCCCAGAAAGACTAATAAAAATACAACATCATGCAGGTATAATCATCAAATAGCTGTAAAATAGTCTTTCTTTTTTTCTTTTTGGTGAGGCAATTGGAGTTAAGTGACTTGCCTAGGGTCACACAGCTAGTAAGTGTTAACTGTCTGAGGCCGGATTTGAACTCAGGTCCTCCTGAATCCAGGGCCAGTGCTCGATCCACTGTACCACCTAACTGCCCCTAAATAGTCTTGTTAAAGAATTATAACCCTGTTACCACTTTCATTTCCTTTGTTACCTCGTTAGCTGGTCAGCACTCAAGTTCACCATGCCATTGAGTTTCTGCCTTCCTCTTCTTCAAATTGTGTGATCCATTTTTGTGAATATTTCTATAAATATTTCCACAGTCTTCACACATACACACAGAGCAAAGGGACCACTGGTCATATCTTATAACCCCTTCTCATAGCAATAGTGCTAGTGGAAAAGGGGATAGAGGATGCTAATAATTATTCAGTTTCTGAATCATCTATAAGCATTAATTTGATTTTAGACACTCAATATATGTTCTTTGTTCAATAAATACTAATGAAGAAACTCAGTCACATGCATGCTAATATTCCTGCTATAAATGAAGCTAAAAGAAAAAAAGGGAGCTTAAGTTAAAGGTATATTTTAATTAAATTTATATTAAAAATAAACAAGTATATTTTTAAAATACAAACAAAAATACAATGGAAATTATTTTGAGATCTTAGAGCATGTTTGACTACATATCATTGTGGGACCCTAGAAGTATTTCATACATCTGAGCCTCAATTTTTTTCATCTCTAAAATGAGATGATTAGACCTCTAAGGGCCTCTAGTTCTAAAGTCCCATGATCACATAGGTGTTTGTTTGAGTAGGCCAGAGTGATGACTAGAAGAGTGATTAGGTAAATTCAATAGTTCAAGTTTAAGACTGGAACAAGATAAGTAGTCTATCAAACCTTTAGCAAAAAGAGGTTTAATTAGGGGGTGGCTAGGTGGTGCAGTGGATAAAGCACCAGCCCTGGATTCAGGAGTACCTAAGTTCAAATCTGGCCTCAGACACTTGATACTTACTAGCTGTGTGACCCTGGACAAGTCACTTACTCCACACACACAAAAAAAGGTTTAATTAATCTTAGTTAATAGACATAGATCATTTAGCTGATTCAGAAATATAAAAAAAAATAAATTACCAAAGCAAGTAGGCACAGAAACTGCCTCATCTATTAAAGTAGAAAGGCATTGCTACCAAGGGCAAAACCAACTTAGAGCACTTGCTCATTCACAAAAGAATATGGAGGATAATTGTAGGAGATTTAAGAAAAAATAGCACTTCAAAAACAATGAATAGAGTTTAACGGGAAAGAAAGCAGATTAGAGAGAATTTGGCAGGAGAAGCAACTAAAAGAGTATACCAAGAGAAATTATGGAGGAAAATGGAAGAAGGACAACAGAGAGATATCAAATCATATAGATATCTGCCAGGAGTTCTATGGAGAACTAGTGTCAAATTACGATATTGAGACAACAACTTTAGACTCTACTGTGAACATTATTGAATGCACCCTGGAAGAAGGAGAAGGAGAAGAAGGAAAAGGGGGAGAAAGAGAAGGGGGAGATATAAAGGGGGAAGGGGATAAGGAAGATATGTTAATTGGCATATTTATATTTATATAAATATATTATATATCATATGTATATAGGCATATGCATATATTTGAGTTTTCCAAAGGTCTGTATCCATATACCTTTTATTTTATTTCTTTCAGAGTATTTTGTCTAATATTATATAGAAGTGTTATGTGTGCCTAGCTGATTTTAACTCAAACTAAAATTAACTGGAGGTAGAGATCATATCTTCTATCATCTATATCCCATAATCTTATGCATTGTACATGTATGTATGTTCAAGTGTATGTGTGTATATATATATGTTTATGTACGTGCATACACATACTTTTAAGATTACATCTCTATTTGTCCATAAAGAATAGAAAAGTGAAATATGTCCTTTTATTTTATTATGTTAGAGTAAAATTGAATGAAAAACAAAATTCCTCTGTACAAGAAACAAATAAGAAGACCCTTTTCCCTGGCAAGGTAAATCATACTAGCTTTACCTAAAAGGCAATGAAAGTACTGGCAGGAAATATTTTACCACATTTATATAGAGGGAAAGTACAATTCAGTTTTACAAGATCCAAACAGAAAATGGATCTCACCTTGAAATTTGCTCAAGTTATTTACAAAGTTGAATCTGGATTTTGTGAAATGAAACATGTCTTAACGTTCTCAGAATAGTGCAAATGGTTTTCATAGCACTCTATGAAAGAGCTGTAGATTGGAATTATCCATTTATTTGGGTTGTCTAAATATATCTCACACAGATGGGAACTCAGTCTCCTTGGATGCTTTTACCAAAATGCCAGAAAGAGAGAGAAAGAGGGAGAGAGAAAGATGGGATGGGATGGGATAGGATAAAATTGTTTAATGAAATATATATATATATATATATTTATATATATGTAAATATATCATGATATATATGACATAATATGAAATTACATAATAGGATAGGATATTAATAACATATAATTAATATAATAAAATATGTAGAGGTATATACATACATACATGTATGTATTATATATAAGTGCATTATGTATGACACCATTCCCTAGACAGTGGTGTTCATGAACATTTCTTGGGGAAAAAGTTCTCCTCTGGTAGTCTTGACAGATATTTAATTAATTAGGAGTTTAGATGTCAAGCAGTCAACAATACATATATGAATGTATATTAGTTTTGGCTCAAGTTTAGTTTAATAATAGCTTTAAAGTTACAAATCACAAATTGTCTCAATTGGGCCTCACAATAACCCTGTGAAATGAGGATCTGGACTTTGTTAGTAGAAAGAGGAATAGTAAGAAATGATTATTGGAATAAATGATAGATTGTATAATATGAAAGATATTATGAAAAATGTTTTTATTTAGAATATTATTTTCATGAATTACATGTAAAAACAATTTTAACATCTGCTTTTAGAGATTTTTGTTCCAAATTCTCTTCCTTCCCTCCCCACTCCCCTTTGAGAAGGCAAGTAATTCAATATAAATTATACCTGTGTAGCTATACAAAACATTTACATATTCATCAAATTTTGAAAGAAAACAGACCAAAAAAAAAGAAACACAAGAAAAATAAGGTAAAGAATTATGCTTCCACATGTACTGACACTGTCAGTTTTTTCTCTGGGGACAAATAACATTTTTCATCATAAGTCTTTCAGAGTTATCTTGGATCATTATATTGCTGTGAATAGCCAAGTCATTCACACCTGATCATCTTAGAATTTCTTGGAAGATGATGTTTAAGCTCTTTTTTTTTTAATCATGTTTTTTCAGGTAGTCCAATAATTTTCAAATTTTCTCTCCTGGATCTATTTTCCAGGTCAGTGGTTTTTCCAATGAGTTATTTCACATCACCTTCTAATTTTTTTCATTCTTTCAATTTACTTTATTGTTTCTTGATTTCTCATAAAGTCATTAGCTTCCATTTGCTCAATCCTAATTTTTAAGGAATTATTTTCTTCAGAGAGCTTTTGTACCTCCTTTTTCATTTGGCCAACTTAGCCTTTCAGGGCATTATTTTCCTCATTGGCTTTTTGTGTGTTCATTTTTACTATTTGGCTTAGTCTGTATTTAAGGTGTTATTTTCTTCAGTATTTTTTGTGTGTGTCTCCTTTACCAAACTGTAGACTTTTTTCATGATTTTCTTGCATCATTTTCATTTCTTTTCCATTTTTTTTCTCTACAACTATTAGTTTCCTTTCAAAATCCTTTTTGTGCACCTTTATGGACTGAAACCAATTCATATATTTCTTAGAAGCTTTGCATGTAAAATCTTTGACTTTGTTTTCTTCTGAGGGTATATTTTGATCTTCTTGTCCCCATATAAACTTTCAATGATCAGAATTTTTTTCCTGTTTCCTCACTTTTCCTATCCTATTTCTTTTCTTTTTCCCCCAGCCTATATCTTCACTTTTAATTATTTCTTAAAGTAGGGTTCTGCGTCCATGGTGGAGGGTGCACTGTCCCAAGCTTCAGGGGGTTTGTGCAGCTATTTTCAGAGATATGTCTAGAGATTTGTAAGTTTTCAATTCTTCCAAGGTGGTATGATTTGAGAGATATGTTTATTATTCTCCCAGACTGTGCTCTCGTCCATAAGGAACCACAACCCTGATTTTCTGCTTTGAGACTATGAGGAGAATCCATCTCCACTGTGGCTGCAAGATCTGGTGTATTAATGTTCCTCCCCAGTCTGGAACCACCACCTATGACTATGCTCTGGATCTGAGTATGGACAAAAGAAGAGTCCTACTTCATTGCTGGCAAAAAAGACCCCTGTAATTTCCTTATGGTCAGTTCTTCATTCCTCTTACCCTCTGTGGACTGGGTTCCAGAAGCAGTTGCTGCTGCTCCTGCTGAGTCTGTGGCTCCTAAGACCTTTCCCTCCTTTGCTGGGGCTGGGGCTGGGGCCATGCACTGCACTGGATGGCACTTCACTCTCACCCAGATGAGGCAGACCTTTCCTCAGCACCTTCTACTTTGTCTTTGGCTGGAAAATTATTTCACCCTGTACCTTTGTATGTTCTGCTGCTCCAGGAATTGTCTTATGACATTATTTGGAGGGGTCTTAGGGAGAGCTCAGGCAAGTCACTGCCTTTCCTCTCCCATATTGGCTGCAGAATAAAAATTATTAATGGAAGTTCTGTCTCCGTTTCTTTGGACCTAGTAAAGTGCCTTGAAATATTAATAATTATTTAATGAATTGTATTAAATGGAACCTTTCTTTTAAGGAAAAGATTTGGACATTGTTCCATTTCCATCTGTAGTTTTGCCTGGTTTGAATTACAGAGAACAAGATACTCCTCCCAGGATAAGCTGATCACCTGAATTCTTATCACCATGCTGCTAATTTACCCTTAGATTGTCAATATCTTCTCACTTCCCTAGCCTCCTCACCCTTCCAATTGAAGGGCTAGGAAGTCTAACAGTAACCTCCAAAAGTTTATAAACTTCCTTTATAAAAGATATAATATGGACCTTCTATTTCATTCTCAGCTTTCCATCCGCTGATCTAATAGGTTTTAACTCCACAGACCAAAGTACTCTTTGGAGCTCCACCATCACAATCTTTCTAGCTTCTTTTCCTGTGTTTTCTTTCTGCATTAGTTTGCATACTACTTTTGAGCAGGGAGTATGTTGTTTTTTTTTTTCTAATTTGTACTCTTAAACTTAGCACAGTGTCTAGAATAGAGTAGGTGCTTTATAAATGTTTATTAAGTTTTTTAAGGGAAGGGAAGTGGAGGAAAGGAGAGAGAAGGGAAAAATAAGTTTCAGAGAGGTTGTGATTTGCTCAGTGTCACAAAATGACTTGAGTTTATTTGAATGGAACATGACAGTCTGTTGTAGGAATCATGTAAAAGGCTGAGGGGGGAAAATTTAATCCTAGGTCATTTAAGATTTCAAGTTCGGGGCAGCTAGGTGGCGCAGTGGATAGAGCACCGGCCCTGGAGTCTGTAGTAACTGAGTTCAGATCCAGCCTCAGACACTTAACACACACTTACTAGCTGTGTGACCCTGGGCAAGTCACTTAACTCCAATTGCCTCACTAAAAAAAACAAAAAGATTTCAAGTTCAATGGTCTTTTTTTCTTTTCTAAAAAAACCCAGTCATTTATTTATTTTAATAGTCTTTTCTTTTTAAATTTTGAGTTCCAAATTACCTCCTTTCTTCCAAACCCTTGTCCCACCCACTGAGAAGGCAAGCAATATGGTATCAATTATACGTGTTAAATTATGCAAAAATCCATATTAACCATATTTCCAGAAAAGCAAGAAAAATAAAGAGAAAAAAGCATACTTAATTTTGTACTCAGAATATAGCATTTCTCTCTCTGGAGGTGGATAGCATTTTTTTTTCACCATGAATACTTCAGAATTCTTTTAGACCATTGTATTGATCAGAGTAGCCAAGTCTTTCACAGTTTATTATTATTATAGCATTGTTACTGTGCACACTGATCTTCCAATTCTCACTTTACTCTGTATCAGTTCAATGCCATGTTTTTTTTTATTCTGAAACTATACCCCAATTATTTATTAAAATAGAGAAATACCCTATCACAATCATATGCTTCAACTTGTTTAGCCATTCCTCAATCAAGGAGCATCCCCTCAATTTCCAAATCTTTGCCACAACAAAAAGAGCTGTTATAAATATTTTTGTACATATAAATTCTTGTCTTTTTTCTTTGCTCTCTTTGTGATACAACCCTAGTAATGTTATTGCTGGGTCAAAGGGTAGGCACAGTTGTATATCCTTTTTGGAGTAGTTTGAAATTAATTTCTAGAATAATGAGACAAGTTCAGTACTCCACTCATTAATGAAAATATTTTTCCCTTATCCCCTCCATAGATAGCTTTGATTTCTTCTTCTGAAAATTGCCTGTTCATATAACTTTACCATTTATTTTTATTTTTTTTAAGTGAGGCAATGGGGGTTAAGTGACTTGCCCAGGATCACACAGCTAGTAAGTGTTAAAAGTCTGAGGCCAGATTTGAACTCAGATACTCCTGACTCCAGGGCCAGTGCTTTATCCCCAGTGCCACCTAGCTGCCCCTTAACTTTACCATTTATGAATAGGGAAATGGCTCTTATTTTTGTAAATTTCACTCAGTTATATAATCTGTAAATATTTGATTAATGAAGCCTTTCTTAGAGAAACTTACTTTATTTTTAAATGTTACTTCATTATCTACAGTACATTTTAGCACATTGTAAGTTCCCTCATGCTCTCTTTTAATTAGGTATGGTTTTGGTTTTGCTTTGTCTGAGATCAGAATTGCTACCCTTGCATTTTTTACTTCTGCTAAAGAAGTATAAAATTCTGCTCTAGCCCTTTATTTTTAACTTTTTGTATGCCTTTCAGGCATGCCTCTTGTGAACAATTTATTGTTGGATTCTGGTTCCTAATCATCATACTATTTACTTCCTTTTTTATGGGTGAATTCATATTCGCATTTAAAATGACACCTATTACCTGTGTAGTTCCCTCCTTGGAGAAGGTAATGGCAAATCACTTCAATATTTTTGCCAAGAAAACCCCATGGACGAAATCCTTTGGGTTATATAGAGTTAGTTATGACTGAAGGTCTAAACAAAAACATTTACCTTGATCCTGATAATTTCTGTCTCTCTGTCTCTGTCTCTTTCACTCTGTCTCTTTCTCTTGCATCTGTCCTTTCTCAAAAGTCTATTTTGCTTCTAATAAATGCCTCCCTTAAGCCATGCTTGCCTTTAGTATCTCCTCCTTGCTTCTATACCCTTTTCTTTCTATTTCCCTATTGGGTAAGTTCCATTTCTAAAAAGCAACTCTGTGTGTATGTGTGTGTGTGTGTGTGTTCTTCCAACTTTAAAGCAATTCTGATGAGAATAAGATTCAAGCATTGCCCCTGAGACAAAACAATGGGATTTGGCAGATACTCAAAGGCCCCACCAGGAGCTTAATCTAAACTGATTGAATTAAGTGAGAGTGATTGACTTTGCTAATTAGCCTACTTAAAATTAATTATATTGTAACCACACCTGGCCAGCCCTTAAGAAGGTTTTGTTTGGGGCAGCTAGATGGTGCAGTGGATAGAGCACTGGCCCTGGATTCAGGAGTACCTGAGTTCAAATCCAGCCTCAGACACTTAACACTTACTAGCTGTGTGACCCTGGGCAAGTCACTTAACCCCAATTGACCTGCAAAAAAAAAAAAAAAGGTATTGTTCTCAGAAGCTAAGAACTAAGAACTCAACATGAGTTCTTTCAAGTCCAGTGAACCAATGATTTTGGATGACACTAACCAATCAGCTTGAAGCAGTGTGAAAAGAACACCTCTCCTCCAGACCTATAAAAAGCTTCCACACTCAGTATGCTTTGAGCAGTTCGTGGTTGAAACAGGCTCCTGGTGGAGGACTTGAGGAAGAAAGAAACCAGGCTGGAACTCTAGGCTACATAGGCTTTTTCTTAACTTTTTTAACTCCACATGTTCTCCTTTTACTAATACCTCGTATGCTTTAATAAATGCTTAATGCCCAAAGACTGGTGCTAAAGCTTCTAATTAAAGGTGACCATACATTTAGATTTTAAACATCACACCTGCCATCACTCCCCCATAATTTTTATTTTAAATTCTTTCCCTTACATGCTTCTTTGATGTCAAAATTTTTCCCCATTCTACTCCCCCTTCCCCCTTTTATTATTGTACCCCTAATTCTTATCCTTGATTTTAGATCATTTCAACATAACTGCCTCTCACCCATGTCCTCTATGTAAATTTCTTTTAACTATCCCAATAATAATAAAGCTCTTATGACTTAGAAGTATCATCTTCCCAAATAGGAATATATATTAACTTTATTGAATCCCTTATGATTAGTCTTTCATGTTTACCTTTTTATGCTTTCCTTAATTATTCTATTTGAATGCCCAATTTTCTATTCTTTTCAGAAAAAAATGCTTGACAATCGCCTATTTCATTAAATATCCATTTTTCCCCCTGAAGAAAAACACTCAGTTTTGCTGGGTAGATGATTCTTTGTTGTAATCCTAATTACTTTGCTTTCCATAATATCATATTGTATGTCCTTTGCCCTTTTAACATGGAAACCACTAAATCATGTATGATACTGACTGGGGCTCCACAAAATTTAAATTTTTTCTTTATTTTGTTTTTATTCTTTACATTAATGTATTCTAATAATTATTGAATTCTCTTTCCTTGATTTATTGTCTACTTCAGTTGATTTTCTTTTGAGATAGTTTACATTTTCTTCTATTTTCTTTATCATTCTTCAGACTGTTTTATTTTTTCCTGATGTCTCAGAGTTATTTGTTTCCACTTGCCCAGTTCAAATTTTTTAAGGAATTATGACTTCAGTGAGCTTTTGTAACTCCTTTCTATTTAGTCAATTCTATTGTATTAAGGTGTTATTTTCATAAGCTTTTTAAATCTCTTTTACCAAGCTATTGATTCTCTTTTCAAAATTTTCTTGCGTTATTCTCATTTTCCCCCCATTTTTCCTAAAATGTGCTTACTTTTTTTCTTTAACTTTTCAAGGGATTCTTATTGGGTTTAGTTCAAATTAATATTTTTTTTTGCCTTTTTTTGTAGATGTTTTCACATTGTTGTCTTCTTCTGAGTTTATGTCTTGGTCTTCCCTGCCCTGCTACTAGGATTTTATTATTGTTGTTGTTATTTGCTCATTTTCCCAGTCCATTTTATGATTTTTCTTTTTGTCTTAACATTGATTTGCTCACCTAATAGTGAGGAGGCATTGTCCAGAGCTTCAGGCTTTTTTATGCTGTTGCTTTCAGAGCTACTTCTGGATGTCTGCAAGTTTTTGGTACTTCCGGGGTGGTGTGATCCTGGGAGAGGTGTGGTCACTGCTCTTCTGGTCTGCATTCTGGTCTTTACCCAGGAAAGGTTGCTTGTCTCCTTCAGCTACACAGCTAGAGCTCCTCTTTGCCTTGGCACTATAAACAGGGACCTGCTCCCTTATAACTGGACCTCCATCACTTTTCTCTGCCTTAGAATTATGACCCAGAACTGCATATGAGCAATATAGGTACCAATCAGGACCTGCTCTATCCAGTTCCAGCAAAGAGTCCCTGGAATTTCTTTCTGACCATTCCTCTGACTTCTTTACTGTTTAGGCACTGAGAATCCCTGAAATTGTTGTGGTCCCTATTGTCTTTCCCTTATGTGTGGGCTCCAAACAGATCTCTATCAGATGCCAAGCCAAGTTTCTGACCTCTTAAGTTTTCTTAGGCTATGAAAGCTATGTCACCCAAACTTTTGTTGGCTCTCCCAAACCAAAATTTGATTTGAGATATTATTTTAAAGTTATATGGATGGTAATGTTGGGAGAGTTCAGCTGGGTGACTGCCCCTATCTTCTATCTTGGCTCTGTCTCCCATTATCCCAATACTTTTCCCACTGTTTCACTACTGCTCTAAATAGAACATATTTCTAGACCTTAGGTAAATGAGGTAATGATAGTAGCTGACATTAAAAAATGCTTTCAAAGGTTTTCAAAGGCATTTTTATACATTATCTCATTTGATCCTTACAATTCTGTCAGGTAGGTCTTATTATATTTTCATTTTATTGATGAGAAAACAGGCTAAACGCACATTCCTAGTATATGTATACTTGAATTCCATTCTTACTAGTTATTATTAACATCTTATAACAATCTCTTTTTAATACTTTTGTTTCATTTTTGTCAGGGATATTCACTGAGCACTCAGTATATGTTGAATTTCAGAAAAGAGGCTGGATAAGAAGAAAAGAAAGAAAAGAATTAAAGAGGAGAGGAGAGGGAAATGAAGGAAGAATAAGGGTTAGAGAGTTTAAGTGACTTACTCAGTGTCACTGAGATAGTAGAGGAGGGGTAGAGAAGCGGAGGTTTTAACACCCTTATTCCTCACTCAATAGTCTCACGGGTCATGAGTAAGGGAATCAGTTGCTCTCTTAAGGGGGAATGAAGTCAAATCCCTGCTTCTGTCAACTCAGAATGTTTGAAGATGCTAAGTGTGCTGACTACTAAGCCAATGGAAAAAGCCAATCCCCAACCACATGGTAGGCCAAAAGAGAATGTCGACAATGCTCTAATTATCATGATTCTCCCAGAAGTAAGTCCTTAGTATCCTCCATGACACAATTTTAGCAAACTGATGAGGTTTGCATATGTACCAAAATCCAGTTATAATTGGAAAAATGAGGTCAAATTAGGTGACTTCTCAGCTTCCATCTAACTCTTGATAAAATTAATCTATAACAATGCAATCAACCCAAGAAACAGTGGTGAAGAAATCACACGAGGAAAAACATTTGATTTTAGTAAAATATACAGTCAGGAGTGTCATTACTGCTAGTCACTTTGGCATTAGGTTGAGTATGGAAGAAAGGCATGAGAGGGACTGGAGAAAGGTCATCTTCACTTGGTGCAGAGAAAATTATCAGAATAAGGAGAACTAAGCTGAATATGTTTATAAGAACTCAGTCTACATAAATGAAGCTTTTCATATAAACAGGAATACTGTGTTGAGAAAATTTTTCTCTCCATTTTTTTGGCTTACATTAAATCCAAATTAAATGATTCCATATCTCCTGCTGAGGTTTCCCAATCAGTGAAATGTGTCCACTTCTTTACCTCTTTGCATAACTGTTTCCTGCAATCAACTTTATGTCAATTTCATATTTTAAAGAGCTGATTGTAAGATGGAATTTGGTGAAAAGATTTTGATAATGGGAATAAGAAGGGCACTTCCTGGAAGTGCAACTGAATTGAGATTTTAGAGCCTCAGAGGCTAAGGATGCTGATGCAGCAAGTTATTAAGTGTATTCCTCTTCTTGTGCTCTAAAAGGATTAACATAACATTGAAATGTCATTCATTCACATAACCAATACTACTTAAGATTTTACTATGAGACAGTCTGTATATTAGATACAAAAAAAAAAACCAGTACTTGCACTCAAGGAAATATTTTTGCTGGGCATGGGGAGGAGGCAGGTACAGACACATATAAGTAAATACTAAGTATATGTAAATTAAATACAAAGTAAATTGAGAAGGAAGGTACTAGAAGCTTTAGGATTAGATTTTTGAGTGGAGCTTTGAAAGAAGCTTTGGTAAAATCTAGGAAAGAGTCCATCATAGATCTACTTGGGCAGGGGACAGATAGCTAGTGTAAAGCCATAGAGAAGGAAAATACCATGCTATGTAGGAGGAACAGCAAGTAAGCTAGTTTTACTGAAATAAAAAGTGTATTAAGGGAAGTGATAGGTAATATACCTGGAAGTGTAGACTAGAATCAGATCATGATTATATTTAAATGAAAGATGACTTTGTATTTTGTCCTAGAAGAAATATTAAGGTACTGGAGCTTTTTGACAAGAGGAGTGACACCGTCAAAAATATATCTTAGGAATATCACTGTGGTAACTGCGTGTATGATGGATTGGTGATGGGAAGAACTTGAATCATTGAGGACAATTTGAAGGCCATTACAATAGCCCAGGGAAGATGTGATGAGATTCTGAACTGAGGTGGTGATCATATGAGGGTAAAGAAGGGAATAAATTCAATAAATGTAGAGGTGGCATTAGAAAGATTTTGTAAATCCCTGAATATTAGGGTGAAATTGGCTAATAATAACTTCCCTCTCTTCTTTCAAATCCCATGTAAAATCCCAAGTTCTACAAGAGGCTATTCAGATATATATATATATATATATATATATATATATATATATAGATATATATATACACACATACATATGTGTGTATACATATGTGTGTATACATATATGCATATGTGTATACATATGTACACATATACATGCATACATGTATGTATAATTTTACATTTATAGGTATGTGATATATACATAAACACACACATATTTGTATTTAATGATAGCCAGCTTTAGAGTGGGGGTAGGAAAAAAAGGAAAAAAATTGATATCACAACTTCATTATATATTTGAAAGGAACAACAAGTTTTACAGAATAGATTTCCGGTTTTACATGCAATCATATTTTTAAATTACACAATATTATATAATTGCATGTTTTATTCCATAAATTACAAATTAAATTTGTAGAATTAAATGCATATATGCACAGATGTAAAACATTGTTTATAGATTATGTTTATACAGTTTATGCATAGCTTGTATATTGTTTATATGTAGTATTCATGTCTCCTTCAGAATGTGAACTTCTTGATGACAGAAATTGTCTTTTGTCTTTTTTATATATCTACCAGTGTTTCACACAGTGCCCAGCACAAAGTAGGCATGTAATAAAAGTTTATTGATCAACTGACTAATAGACTTGGCAAAACATATTAAGAGAAAACTGATACAGATTCTCTCTCTCTCTTTTCTCTCTATCTCCCTTCCTGTCTCTTTCTCACTCTCCTTTCACCACTCTTCCTCCTTCCCTTCTTCTCTTCCTTCTTCCAACTCACCCATATATTTACATCAATAATATAGACAACTATGTAATTTACATTTATAAATACACACATACACACATATAGGTTTACATACATATATGTGTATGTATATGTGTGTGTGTGTGTGTGTGTATGTATATAGTAGTCTTCCACCAGTTGCGGATGACCATGGATCAGCGCCTTGAAGAGCCACAGGCCACAGGATGGCTGTGCAGTCCGGTAAGGGAGCCGCAGCTCCTGCCACAATGAGGACATCAGAAAACTGCGCTCTCTGTTGCCCGTCGGTTTCTGAGGCTCATTCATTTTTCTTCTTCCTGTAGCTTGAAGGCCCATCTCTGTTGCACACAAGCTGCTCCTGAGTACTGAACTCCATCGGGCGCGGTCCTTGAGCATCTCCTCCCAGCTGCAGATGTCTATTCCCAAAGCCCTCAAGTCTCGCTTGCCTACATCTCTGTAGTGAAGCTGGGGGCCTCCACCAGGTCTTTGGCCTGAGGCTAACTCTCCATAGAGCAGGTCTTTAGGAATGCATGCAAGCAGTGCACATGACCAAGCCAGCGCAGCCGTCTTTGTTTCAGTAGCGTGTAGATGCTTGGAAGTTGCGCGCGTTGTATATGTATATGTATATGTATGTGTAAATATAAATATATATTTATATGTACATATATACATGTATATATATATATACACACACACATATATATGTGTGTACATATATATATATATATATATATATATATTTATATATATATTTATCTACAAATATCTTTCCATGTATATAAAGGTCAAAACATTTTCTACTGATTAAGGTCTTAGTTGTTGAAAAATTAATTGATTGTCCAGGTCACATGGATATTATGTGATAGATACAGGATTTGGACACTGGTCTTTTTGATTCAGAGGCCTGTGTCCTAACTACTAAACCAGATTTCTCATCCAGACTATTTTCCTTTCTACTCTGGACCCAATAACCCTATTTATGTCCATTGTTTTGCTCTAGATGAAAGAGAACTAGAATTGGCATCAAAAGGACTTGGAATAGAATCTTGGCTTCAATACTTATAAGCTATCTGACCTTGGGCAAATAATTTTGTTTCTGGAAGCTTTACTTTCCTCATCTGTTGAATAGTAATTATAATAGAATATCTACACCATAGAGCTATTGTGATAAAAGCTCTTTGAAGAAGTTAATGTGCTTTGGTAATATGAGTAATTTTTATTTTTATTCATTATTTTGTCATATCTCAAATGAGGTTAATATTTCTAGAAATAACTAATCCATACTAATCAATACCCATTTCTGTAATAACTTACAGAAAATAGTTCTTTTATGGATGTCAAGTCATTTTCAAGCTATATCCTAAAGAAACACGGTATTTTGCTAGTCTTCAGAAAATTTTCCTTTTAAAAGAATTCCTTCAGAAATATGGTATCTTGATAAAAAGTGCTGAAATAGCCTATCATAACTAGAATGCCAAAGAAGTTAAATTTCTTTTCTCAAAAGATATCAAATTCCATAGGAAAAAAAAACAGGTACAAAATGTAAACAGATATATGCTCTTTTATACCAACTATTATATTTTCTTCTCTAAATGTGAATATTTTAGCTCTCTTCTAGTTTTTATTCTATGAATGTAGAATCTTTATTGTGTACTCTATTAATCATTTAAAATAAATTTTCAGTTTTGATTGTCTTCTTTTCTGTTTCAGATTCGTTAACTATTTTTGTAATAGATTTGACATCTTCCTTCCTCCTCACAGCATACCATTTGTCCTTTCCATGGCAACGAGATGACACAATGGATAGAATGTGGGGCTTAGAACTGGTAAAATTTGATTTCAAATCATGATTTAGATGCTTTCATGCTTTAGACACTTGTGATTCTAAACAAGTCACTCGACCTGCATCTGCCTCGGTTTCCTTATATGTAAAATGGCGATAACAAAAACACCTGTCTCACAAGGTTGTTGTGAAGATCAAATGAATGAACATATGTAATATATTTTGGAAACTTTAAAACACTGTGTAAATACTATCTGTCAAGATCATCATTTATTGAAATAGACATTCAAATATTCATATTCTGGATTCTGTACACTGTGTGTTAAATTAATTGGGAAGAAATAAAGTGAATAGGTAGCATAAATATAGAACATATCAACTATGACATCCCAAAATACTAACCCTGTGTAGGAATTTGGAGGGAGCATTCCCTCTATTGGCCTACAATGTCACTGCCACCCCGGGGTCCAATCACCAATGTTACCCTTACCTATTCTAATCACCTCCAATATTTCTACCATACTCAAGTAGTTAGGTATGGGCATGATCCATTTTGAATCCAAAGATGCCTATTTGAAGAAACTGCTGGCCTCCACATAGCTGAAGGATTGTTTTCACTTCCAAGAGGATTATCAGTTAAGGAAAAGATAGCAACTTGGACTTTTAACTAACCCCTTCTCTCCTTTCAGAAGAGATCACTTGAGTTGTATCAGTCCCTGAGAGTTTATATCTTCTAACTACTACACACCATTTAGGATGCTTAAATTCACCATAAACAATATTCTGACTACAAAATAAGGTCATGGGAATGGAGTTAAATGTATGATAGTACAAATAATATGCTGAGTATAATATATAGGAATAAACTCCATACCCAGAACAGAGTTCAGAATCAGAAAACTACTCAAATAAAATTGTACTATACTTGGTTTAGTTTTCTATGGGGAAGTTCAATTTGTAACAGTTGGATGGTGGAATATAATAATATTAATTTGAAGTATATTCACTTGTAAAAAACACCCCTCTTTAGTTCTCTGATAAATTGATTCCTTTTATTCTAGGAATTGTTGGTCAGTGCCCATTATCTGGAGTCTCACTATGATTTAGAAAATCATAAATTTTTAGAGAAGGAAGGGATATTAAATGTCATCTAGTTGAAACCATTCATATGGGGAAACATATCCACAGAAGTCCTAGAAAGCATCATGGGATCCAAGATTTAGACTTGGCAGGGACCTCAGAGGTCATTTACCTGAACACCTTTGTTTTCTAGATAAGTAAATTGGGGTTGAAAGAAATGAAGAGATTCATTTAAAAACCACACATCTAGGACATGATAGAACTTTTTTACCCTTTTTCTGACACATCAAACAGGTAGTAAGATCCATTTTTTAATCGTAAAAGTACTTTATTATTTTCAAGTTAAATGTAAAGATAGTTTTAAACATTTGTTTTCATAACATATTTAGTTCCAAATTTTTCTCCTTCCAGCCCTTCCCTCCCCGCTCCCCTAGACAAAAAAGCAAGCTGATATAGGTTATATATGTATAATCACATTAAACATATTTCTGCATTTGTCATGTTGTGAAAGAAGAATAAGTACACAAGGGAAAAACCTCAAAAAACAAAAATAGGGGCAGCTAGGTGGCACAGTGGATAAAACACCAGCTCTGGATTCAGGATGACCTGAGTTCAAATCTGGATTCAGACACTTGACATTTACTAGCTGTGTGACCCTGGACAAGTCACTTAAACCTCATTGCTCCACAAAAAAAAAAAAAAAGGAAACAAAAAAAGAAAAAAGAAAGAAGTAGAAACAGTATGGTTAAATCTGGATTCAGAATCCATAGTTTTTTTTTTTCTGAGTATGGAGAGAATTGTCTATCATGAGTTCGTTGGAATTCTCTTGTATCATTGCACTGCTGAGAAGAGTGAAATTTCTCACAGTTGATCACCACACAATTTTGCTATTACTGCGTACAATTTTCTCCTGGTTCTGCTCACTTTACTTAGCATCAGTCCACGTAAGTCTTTCCAGGTTTTTCTGAAATCTGTGTGCTCATCTTTTCTTATAGCACAATAATATTCCATTACATTCATATACTACAACGTGTTCAGCCAATCTCCAATTAATGGGTATTCCCTCAATTTCCAATTCTTTGCCATCACAAAGAGAGCTGCTATAAATACTTTTGTACATGTGGCTCATTTCCCCTTTTCTATGACCTCTTTAGGCTACAGACCAAGTAGTTGTATTACTGGGTCAAAGGGTATGCACAGTCTCATAGCCCTTTGGGCATAGTTCTAAATTGCTTTCCATAATGGTTGAATCAGTTCACAGTAAGGTAATTTTTTTTTTTTTCAGAGAATGCTCAATCCCAGAATGCTGGACTTAAAATATGGAAAAATACCAACAGAATCTTTGAAATATAAGTTCAGTAATGGATTTTCTGGTTCAAAATGCATGGCCATTGGGGGCAACTCAGTGGCACAGTGGATAGAGTACCGGCCCTGGATTCAGAAGGACCTGAATTCAATTCCAACTTCAGACACTTGACACTTATTCGCTGTGTGACCCTGGGCAAGTCACTCAACCCTCATTGTCCTGCAAAAATAAAAGAAAGAAACAACTCCCCCCCCCAAAGGATGACCATTTCCGTCATTTTATTTGCTTTCTACATAATTGCTTTCCAATTCAATCTAAAACAATTTGATTTTTCAGTAATTCTAACAAATAGCTTTTTCAAATGGTTGCAACATTTTATAGCTCCACCAACAATGTATTATTGGATCTATCCTTGAACTAATCCTCTATCATTAACTGTTGCATTTTCAAAAAAAAATTTTTTTTTTTTTGGTGAATTTGAAGGGTATGAGTTAAAATACTAGGCTTGGTTATATTTGCATTTCTCTTATTCATGCTCTGATTCAGAGCATTTCCCTGTGCATTTTTAAAACTTTGAAATTCTCTTATGAAATATTTGTTTATATCTTTTGATCATTTATGAATTGGGTAATGGCAATAGTTATAAGAAGCCATAATATATCTACATTTTTATATACTATGGGAATCAAACCCTTATCAGTGAAATTTGATAAACAGATTTTTTTTGTATTTGGCTATTTTTCCTCTTGCCCTAGGTGTCTTTGCAGAATGTTTTCCATTTCAAATGATGTTATATATTTTTCTTTCATAATTGCCTCTATCTTTTCTTTAAGACTATATCTTCTCGGGAAAGCTAGATGGTGCAGTGGATAGAGCACTGGCCCTGGAGTCAGGAGTACCTGAGTTCAAATCCAGCCTCAGACACTTAACACTTACTAGCTGTGTGACCCTGGGCAAGTCACTTAACCCCAATTGCCTCACATAAAAAAAAAAAAGACTATATCTTCTCATACTATCCACCTCTAGAGAATGAATTGATGTTGATTGAGCACCGACTGAAGCATGCTGTTTTGTGCTTTCTTTTTCTTACTTGAGTCTTTTTGTATAAAATGACTAATATGGTAACATTTTACATAATTGCAAATGTATAACTTATATGTGGTTATTTGCTGCCTCAAGCAGGGGAGAGGGGAGGGAGGGAATGAGAGAGGGATAGAATTTGGAACTCAAAACTTTAAACAACTAAATAAACAAACAAACAAAAAAGACTATATCTCCTGCCCATAGCTGTGAAAGGTACAATAAATTCTTACCTTCCACAGGCTAGAAAATGCCTCCCAAATTAAACAACAACAACAAACAAAACAAAATGTGAGTGATGAAACATTGAATTTATGCGAAATAAAGGCTTAGGTAACTGTAATCACCAAAAACTGTAATCATTCTGCTAGAGATTGCTGAAAATAAACTTTTCTGCATACAATTCTTTATGACAAAACATTAATTCTAATAATATACACTTTTCCTAACATAGTAATCAGTAAATAGCCCAAAGAATACAGTTCACAAAATAAAATTGGCAACATGGAAAACATTGTTCCTGCTAGTAATTCCCTTCAATTCTATGACCTTTTGTGCTAATATCGCAATAAAAAATTATTTCCGACAATATTCACTTTTCATAATATAGTAAATATACAGTACTAGAAATATACAAGAAAGAAAATTCTTAAAACTAAATTATTTTTAATCTTCTACCCTGTTAGATGGTAGGGTGAGGGCACTGTACCATATTTTTTAGATATAAACTGCTCTTCCTTGGCTGCCCTTGAAAAGCAAGGGAGAGGGACTTTAGTCACTACCAGTGAAAGATATATAGATTGGAAAAATCTCAACATCATCTCCCAAACTCTTTAATTCATGGTTGGTAGATGGTGTTGGAGATTGTGAAGGCCAAAACAGCTGGAAATAATCCATCAGTGGCATTTGCTTCATGCACCATTTGAGATCCTTCAGGTTTCTGGAATATGGCAGTATAGCAGAGGAGAACTAATCTTGAGGCTATGAATGATGATCAGATACCAAATGTGCTTTTAAACAAGAAAATGAAATTATTAATATGAATCATGGAAGTGATTAAAGTTGTGAAACTTAACTGTTCCAATGTTGAAGACTGACTGTATGTTTCTTTTCCATTTTTTTTAAATAGTACAATCTTTAACATTAAGGTCAGGCATCCATTTAGCATTCCTTTTGAAATATGGTATATTTTAGTCTAAGACTCATTTTTTCCAAACTTTTACAGTTTCTCAGAATTTAGTATCAAATAAAGAGTGTTTCCCGAGGTAATTTTCCCAAGGTATTTTGTTTTCCACCTTATTAAACACTGGATTATTCAGTTTAGTCTCTAAATATCCCTTCTCTAGTCTATTCCATTGATCTATCTCTCTTTTCTGTAACTAATACCAAATGTTTTTTTTTGGTGGGGCAATGGGGATTAAGTGACTTGCCCAGGGTCACACAGCTAGTAAGTGTCAAGTGTCTGAGGCCTGATTTGAACTCAGGTCCTTCTGAATCCAGGGCCAGTGCTTTATCCACTGTGCCACCTAGCTGCCCCCATACCAAATGATTTCGATGATTTCTGTCTTATATTTTGAGGTGTTGAAATGCTATTCAAACTTTGTCCCTATTTCTTTTCTTCATTTCCCTTGATAATATATATATATATATATATATATATATATATATATATATATATATTTAATTTTTCCAAATAAATTTTGTTATTATTTTCTTAAGTTCTATGAAGTATCCTCTTACTAATTTGATTAAAACCATAAATTAAATTTGGTAGTATTGTAATTTTTCATAATATTGTCATGCTCTACCAATGAACATTGACTATTCCAGCTTTTCGTTTTTATTTCTTTGAAAAGTACTGTGTAGACTTCCAGGGTGGAGCCAAGATGGCACAGGAAAGGCAGTGAGTTCTTGAATTCATGACACAGTCACTCCAAAAAACAGCCAAATAATGCCATAGGAGAATTCCCGGAGCAGCAAAACCCACAGAAGAATGTTCTGAAATCATTTTCCAACCAATGACAGCTTGGAAGGTCAGAAGGAGGGAGCTGCTGTGCTGAGACAGGAGTGGAACTCAACCCCACAGTCACCCTGAAACAGATCCAGTCACAGGAAGGTGTGAGAATTAAAATTGGATATACGATGATTAAACTCCCCCTTTTAACTTTTCCCTTATATATCTCCCAGACCACTAAGAAAAAGAAGCCTCTGAGTTTTAATCAGTGAGGGATTAGTTTTTATTTTTTGGGAATTAATTAGACAACAAAAGGTGATACCAATTAGGGAAATGGGAAAGTAGAAATACAAATGAATAATCTTAGATCTAAGCTTAGTCTATATTCCTTTATAAAACTCACCGAATCCCAAACTGCCTGCCAGGCCGAGAACCAGCACCGAACATCAAATGCGTGTGCCGCCACGGCTAAGCTGAAATGCCAGAGAGAGACCGAACTTCTGTTCCAGCCTCAGTTTTAAGCTGGCCTGCCAGAACTTCGTCGTGGACTCCTCCCCAAAAGGGAGGTCCTTCAAAAGCTGCTTTAGTAGCATGTGCTCAACTCTCAAATGATTCAGCTAAAACTTCCGTTTTTTTTTTTTACCACATTCCCCCCTTTGTTTCATTTGAAAAACGAAGGAGTTTGTTCAATGAAACAGCCAAAAATAATATCCTATGCTAGCTAATAATATGTTAATATCAATATAGAAAAAGGGACAGAGAAAAGTTTTGTCCAGAGGGGCAGTCCCTCATGAACGTGACACTTTGATATTGGTCTTGCAGAGGGAGGGCTTCTACAGACAGCACATGTTACAGATGGTATATAATAACAGGAGATAAGAAAAACTAACAAAACTGTTCATATAAAGTCTCTGAGTTCTCTTGTCTTCTTAAAGTGGTAAGATGTCATCAGGAGGAAGCTGGATTCTGGTCTGGAAAACTGGGCTCTGGACTCTGGACTCTGATCTGGAAAACTGGATTCTGGACTCTGGTCTGGAAAGCTGGATTCTGTTCTTTAATTGTTTGAATTGCTGGATTTTTTAATAAAACTTAGCATAGCGTTGTCAATGATCAAATTAATAAATTCCATTACATTCCCTCCTTTATATAATAGAGGGTTGAAGTAGTTATGCAATCTATAACACTTCGTACCACCATGTGTCTGGATCATAGCCAAATTTAGTATGTGTTCATGACACCTGAAAAATGTTATGGAAAGATTATCATACCATATCTCATGGTGTCAAGACAGCCAGTGATTGTGCTAGGTCACAGGTGATTAGACTGAGTGAGACAAAAAGAAAACAAGTTCAGTTAAAATAGGTTATATTAGGAGGGAGAGAGGAAGGAACTGGACTGTGTCTAGTAATTGTGCTTTACATAGTCGCCATAATAAGCAAACCATGGATTTATGTATACCTGTCTCTCCTTTTGTCCCATTTTTTCCTCTGAAAGATTATAATCAGTTCTGATGGATACATGATTCTTGGTTGTAATCCCACTTCCTTTGCCCTCTGGAATATCATATTTCATGTGCTCTGGTCCTTTAATGTAGAAGCTGCTAGGTCTTGTGCTAATCTGAATGAGGCTCCACAGTACTTGAACTCTTTCTTTTTGGAAGCTTGCAACATTTTCTCCTTGACCTGAGAGCTCTAGAATTTGGCTATAATATTCCTGGGAGTTTTTATTTTGGGATCTCTTTCAGGAGGTGATTAGTGGATTCTTTCAATTTCTATTTTACCTTCTGCTTCTAGCATATTAGTGTAATCTTTCAGAGGAAAAAATGGGATTTCAATGAAAAAGAGGAATTTCAGATATTTGTGATGTAAAGACCTGAACTGAATGGCAAATTTGACCTTCAAATACAAGACTCTGGAGAACCATAAAAATATTGGACTTGGTCTTGCAGTGGGTGACTGTCTTGTGTCTGAGGCCTGGTTTTGGCTGGGATCCCCCTGGGTCCATGGTGGATGCTTCGTCCACTTTGTCACCTAGCTGCCCCATGATGACATGTTTAGGGTTGAATTGAGGGGTGAGGGGAATGCACTGGGGGATTGGGAAGGGCAGAGGTAGCATAGAGTTAAATCCCACATGAATGAAATGGGAAAAGGCTTATGGAGTGGGGGAAGAGATGGATGAGGAGCAGGGCAGTAATTGAATTTTACACTTATTAGTATAGGCTCAAACACCTTAATCTCATCAGAGTTGGCTCAGGGAGGAATTGATACACACACACAATTGGGTGGAGTAATCTATTTAATCTGGGAAGTAAATGAGCCTAATAGTCATCAGAATTGGCTCAAGGAGGGAATAACATACACAGTCAATTGGGTAGAGTAATCTAACCCTGCAGGAAAATAATAGGGGAAGGGGATAAAGAGAGAGAGGCAAAAGAAGGGAGGACAGATTGGGGGAGAAGACAGACAGAAGGAAATCCCTTTTGAAGAGGGATAGGGTGAAAGATGAAAGATAATAGAGTAAATACCATGGGGAAGGGAATAGGATAGAGGGAAACAGTTATTAGTATTCACAAAAAAGAAAAAAAGGTGGGAAAATTGCACAAAACATTTATAGCAACTCTTTGTTGTGGCTAAGAATTAGGAATCAGGAGAATGTCCATCAATTGGGGAATGGCTGAAGAAGCTGTGGCATATAATTGTAGTGGAGTGGTATTGTGCTGTAGGAGATGACAGGCAGAATGATACCAGAAAAAACTGGAAAGACTCATATGAACTGATGTATGGTTAAGTGAGCAGAGCTGGTAGGACGTTGTGCATAGTGACAGTAGTATTATTCAGTGGGCAATTGTGAATGACTTGACTACCCTCAGCAATGCAATGATCCAAGACTATCCCAGAGGACTAATGATGAAGAATACTATCCACCCCCATAAAAAGAACTGATAAAAAGAGCACTTGTGGGTTATACATATATAACCTGGTTGATGTCTTGTGGACAGGGGAGGAAAGGGAGGGAGGGAGAAAAACTTGGAACTCTAAATCTTATGAAAATGAATGTTGAAAACTATTCTTACATGTAACTAGAAAAAATAAAATAAATTGGGAAGTATTTAATAAAAAACAAATAAAATATAATACAACATAAAAAAGTACTGTGTATGAATCTATATAAGGCTTTTTCATTATTTGGAAGGTTGATCCCAAGATATTTTACAAATTTTGTAGTTATTTAGAAAATGATTTTTCAGTCATTGCTCTGTGTTTTTTCTTTCCTTTGACTTTCAATCCTGGATGTAGAAGTAAAGTGGTTCTTAAGATTTTTGATAGATCATTCATCAAATATCTATCCCAATGTAGGAATGTCCCACTTTGAAAATGAATTTCATTAATTAAATACAGGATTCTTAAACCATAATAATGTTGTACTATTTAAAAAGAGTTCAGAGAGTTCAGCCTTCTTTAAACCATCATTGAGTTAGTTGAGGTAGGATCTTCTGCTGTTATCTTTAATAGGCATCTACACTGAAAAGAGGACTATTGACTTTTTCTACATAAAAACTCTTAATCCCATTATTAATTTGAGGTCAAAAAGTTTCCTTTTGAGCAATTTGGCACTGCTATAAGAACCACTCTTTTTTTTTGTGTAGAGCTTGAGATTTTCTATTCTGTGCCCTATATTCTGCCCTCTGACAAAGTGAATAGACAAAAGCAAAAAATTCTATTATTGCCATCTCAATTTGCTAAACAGGGTTCACTCATCTTGCATTAAGGGAGTTATACAAATTAAGCATGATTGTAGTATGTTAGTCGCATAATTAGTACTTTCTGAGTCTATTCATAAGAGCCAACCACCTAGAGTTCTTAGTCACAGCGGATCTACAAAGCAGGAAATTTGCATGCTGTGAATTGGGGCACTTTGCAAAACCCAGTGAATCATATTTGAAGAAAAAAATCTTTTGGCATTTATTGTTTGTAACAAAATGAACAGGCCATAATATGGTTGTAATTTTCAAATGCAAAAGAATTCCTTCACAATTTAACAGAGATTAATGTCCAATTGCCATTAAGTGTTTCTATTTCTTTCTGTTAGAAAGTGGAACCATTATTACACAAATTGATGAATTTTTTGTATGGTGAAAAGACAGGTCAGGTAGGATTTTAAAGTAGAATGTGACAACTGATCATTTAAAGCCATGGCTTTGTTATTCTGCTGAATAACAGGAGAAATACTGTGCTGGGACTAATTGGCTACCAGCTGCAAACTTCAATGATAGGTTGTCAACTATAGCCTTTGCCTCTGGTTAGTTATGAAGATGTGGTTGTAGTAGATGACCTTAATCGTTATATGGAATGGAAAGACCAAATTGGAAGCTCTTTCTCACAGAACCATCAAGTGTGGTGGGTGTAACAGCATCACAAAGTCCCTGGAATCATATTCAGTGGCTTTTCATAATCTTTAACAATGTTCCCACAGTAATTAATTGGTAAAAGAAACACACAGGAACACACAAATATGCAAAAATAGAATGGAGAGCTGATTATCATTAAGACAGTGTGATGTCTAATAAAAATAAATATAAATCAAGCATCTCTCAGTGTTTTAATCGCCTGGTAAAATGCCAAATCTACCTAGATGTGCAAAAATATTTATACTGCATTATTGTCTTGCCCCAAGTATTTTTTAGCTTTTCTAAACTAATATTTTCTTCCCTATATTATTTGTATATATAATAAAAATCGGCATTTTCAAGGTATGTACATACATCATCCTATACATACATCAAAATAACAGAAGTAAAATAATATAGGTGTTGTTATTGCAAAAATATAGAAAAGGAAACTAAGATGTAGAGATGTCAATTGGTTTGCTTGTTAACCAACAACTAGTGTCAAAGCTATAATTTCTCTGGTTGTTTGGATGCTATTTCTAATACAAAATAATGCCTCTCCCTTTCCTTTAATTTCTGATAAAAATCATTTTATTGTTGTTGCACTGATGCACTTCATTTACAATGATGAGAATTTCCTAATATATTAGTTTTTACACAGTAAGTCCTTACTCGAAATGTTTTAGAATTTTTTTAAAGATAAGAAGCGCTAACAAACATCAATTTCATCTTATTGTAGAAAAAATATTCTATGCCCATAGTGCCCCTACTTCTGTAACTGAATATCTATTAACAATACTTCCAGAAGGCTAAATTTGGTTATTAAAATTATACATCCTTTAGTTTCATTTTATTGTTCTTCATTTATATTGATAAAGTTGTGTATGTTATTTTTCTGTTTCTGCTTTATTCTGAAGCAGTTCATATAAATTTTCCTGATATTCTCAGAATCTTCACATATTTCAATTCATATGATATAACAATATCTGGTTATATTCATGGATTCCATTTTGTTTTGTTTTGTTTTATTTTTGTTTTTGTTTTTTTTCTTTTAACTACTAACCTGTTAATGGGCATCTACTTTCTTTTATTTGATAATGCAAAAAGAGGTTCTTGGAATACTGATTAACATGGGACCACCTTTTGATCCTCTTGGAGTACATGTCTAAAAGTGAGATCTCTGTATCAAAGAATATAGACTTATCAGTGACTTCCTAAAAATAATACCTCATTTTTTTCTGAAATCAGTGTCATCTCAAATCTTCTCTCACTCATCCCACATATTCAATCCATTGCCAACTCTTGTCATTTATGATTTTACCTATCTTATATCTCTCACTTTTTATTCACTCACACATCTATCATCATTGCTTATGTACTCATTAACTTTCACCTGAACTATCCAATAGCCTTCAAATTTTTCTCTAGGCCTCTCTCTCTCCACTATAATCCAACCTGAATTTAGCTGCTAAAGTGATTTTTGTACAGTATAGTTCTTACCATGTCACCTCCAAGCTCAGAAAACCCCAATGATTCTATTACCTCTAAGACAAAAAATAAAAGCAGTTTGATATATAATGTTATTTCTTACTTTTCCAATGTTTTTTATTTCTTTCTTTCCATAAAAGAATTTTATTACTTTCCAGTTACATGTAGAGATAGTTTGGAACATTTGTTTTTATAAGATTTCTAGTTTCAATTTTGTCTCCTGCCCTTCCCTCCCTCCCCCCTCCCCAAGACAGCAAGCCATCTGATATAGATTATATATGTATAATCACATTAAATGTATTTCTGCTTTAGTCATGCTGTGCTAGAAGAATCAGAGCAAAAAGGAAAAACCTTAAAAAATAGAAATAGTATGGTTCAATCTGCATCTAGATTTCATAGTTCTTTTTTTTTTGAGGGGGGGGGATTTGGAGAGCATTTTCCATCATGAGTCCTTTGGAAATATCTTGGATCATTGTATTGCTGAGAAAAGTCAAGTCTATCACAGTTAATCAACACACAATGTTGCCAATACAGTGTACAATGTTCTCCTGGTTCTTCTTATCTCACACAGCATCAATTCATGTAAGTCCTTCCAGGTTTCTCTGAAATCTGCCTGCTCATCCTTTCTTACAGCACAATAGTATTCCATTACATTCATATACCACAACTTGTTCAACCATTCTCCAATTGATGGGCATTCCCTCAATTTCCAATTCCTTGCCTCCACAAAAAGAGCAGCTCTAAATATTTTTGTACATTTGGGTCCTTTTCCCTTTATATGATCTCTTTGGGAAAAAGACCTAATAGTGGTATTGCTGGGTCAAAGGGTATTCACAGCTTTACAGCCCTTTGACCATAGTTCCAAATTGCTCTCCAGAATGGTTGGATCAGTTCACAGCTCCACCAAAGATGCATTAGTGTTCCAATTTTTCCACAGCTTCTCCAACATTTTTTATTTCCCTTTTTTGTCATATTAGCCAATCTGATAGGTGTCAGGTGATACCTCAAAGTTGTTTTAATTTGCATTTCTCTAATCAATAGTGATTGAGCATTTTTTCATATGAAAATAGCTTAGATTTTGAAAAATTTTATCTGAAAACTCCTGTCTGGCTTGCTATCTGAAAGTTTATATAGCTTAAATTACCTGGATCATCATCTGAAGGTTATTATCTGCCTCCCTATGTGCCTTGCCAGTCTGTGAGGGCCTGGCCACTCCCCAACTTCTACTCCCAGACTGATAAGAAAAAGCCTTTTTCAATTTGACAACAAAAACCCGGTTTATAAGCATAAACTTAGAGATAAGGATAAATAAAGATATATGACTTGAAACCTCTGCCAACAAACTTAGCTGCTTCTGATCACCTTGCACTTCCTCTCACCTGTGGGTGTGGCCACTACTGCCACCACCACCTGTGCTCACACCCCAGAACAGTGTCTCCTTTTCCTGATGCTCCACCCTGCCCCTGCTCTATGTCTCTTTCTACTGACCCTGCATCTCCTTTCTCCATTTTGTCACCCTTGCATTTCCTCCTGAGCTTCTTCTACCAACTGCCTTCCACCTCTGCTCTTCTTCACTATGCCCTCCCTTTCACTACCTGCCCCCCTCCCCTGTGTTTCTTTAAAAACCCTTATCTCTCAGGAACCTCTGGATGGCCAACACCTATGTTCCCCAGGCTAATTCATTGGCAGCGCCCAAGGCCAGCTGGGGCATGAAGCCCCTGTGCTGGGTGTGCCTGGAGCTCCAGTTTTCCATGAATATCCCCACTTGAGGAAGCTGGGGCTTGGGTCCTCTGTGTATATCCCAGCTGGGCAGAGGGAGCTTTTTGGTGCCCAAATTAATTCTTAAAATCTCTTAATCAGAAAACTGCCTGTTCATATCCTTTAACCATTTCTCAATTGGGGAATGACTTGGATTCTTATAAATTTGATTTAGTTCCCTATACATTTTAGAAATGTGACCTTTATCAGAAATACTGGCTATAAAAATTGTTTTCCAGATTTCTGCCTTCCTTCTAATTTTGGATGCATTGCTTCTGTTTGTACAAAACCTTTTTAATTTAATATAATCAAAATCTTACATTTTACATTTCATAATATTATTTATCTCTTGTTTAGACATGTTTTTATATTTATTTTTGCCTTTCTTCTTATCTTTTATATTTACTTCTCTCCACACATTCTCTGATTTGCTCTATTTTCCTTAATGATTACACTCCATCTATTGTCAAAAGATTTTCACTGACTGCACTCCATGCCTGGGTTGCTCTCCCTCCTCAATTCTAATTCTTAGTACTTAACTCAAATCCCATATTCTAAAATATGCAATTCAATTAGAATATAGGCTCTTTGATTTGCAGGGGTTGTTACTTTTTGCTTATTTTGTGTCCTCAGCTCATAGTATAGTGTCCAGTACAATGTTAATTGAAGCCTTATTGTCTTGACTTTCCAGGTTTCACCAATTGGAAATATCTTATCCTTTGAGACTGACTTTCAAATACCCTGTGTGAATCTTGGATATATTTAGCCTCATCCATTAGAAATTGAACCCGTTTAAAGCAGAGACTGTTTTTTGCCATTATGTACCCACAGCATTTAGGACAGTGCCTGGTACATAGTGAGAATTTAATAAATTCCTGCTGACTGCCAGACCAAAAGAGATGTTAGACCAATTCACAAATCCACCAGCAGTGGATCAATAAGCCTGCCTCCCCACAGTCCTTCCAAAATTGATTATTCCTATCTCTTTTCAACCTTGTCCCTTTACTGGGGATGAGGTAAATCCTCAATATTTATTATTATTGTTGTTAAGCTTTCATGTAAGTTCAAACCAATTAGTAATTCTTCCTTTGAGAATAGTTTTTTCATACACTTTGACCATTGATCTAGCATGAATTGTTCATGTTTTTAAAGGTTAGTTTTAATTTCTTATACAGATTGGATACCTGATGCTCATAAGAGATATTTGAAACTGACATACGTTTCCCCTCAACTAATCAAACAATAATTTGCATTTTTATCCTTGCTGTAACAATCTTCCACCTGCCTTAGCAACACCTGTCAAGGAATTGCCTGGCTACAAAGACTTTGGAGACTGCAGTTTTCTAAGTCTAGAGAGACAGGACACTAGCTCCATCTTAATTTTGACAAGAAGGGAAAGGTTTTCCATATATGGCTTATGGTGAAAGTTTTGAAGAAATTTTGGGAAAGAATGAAGATGGCAGTTGTTATTCAGCAGTAGTATACTATGTTAATGAGGGGCCACTTCAAGGAATATTTTAGCCAAACTCCAGAATTACCAGATGAAGGAGAAAATACTCCAAGCATCCAGAAAGAAACAATTTAAATATCATGGAGCCACAGTCAGGATTGCACAGGACCTGGGAGCTTCAACATTAAAGGATCGCAGGGCTTGAAATATGATATTCCAGAAGACAAAGGAACTTGGATTATAACCATTAATCAACTACCCAGCAAAACTGATCATTCTTGTTCAAGGGAAAATATGGATATTCAATGAAATAGGGGACTTCCAAGTTTCCTGAGTAAAAGACCAGAACTAAACAGAAAATTTGATCTCCAAATACAAGACTCAAGAGAAGTATAAAGAGGTAAATGGGGGTGGTGGTGGTGAAGGTTGTTCAATGAGGTTAACCAGATTATATCCCTATGAAGGAAGATAATACTTTTAACTCTTGGGATCTGTATCTCTATTAAGGTATAGTTATTAAATTGGCTCTGATGTGATAATATAAAGAAAAATAAGGGGCAGAATAAAAGGAGACTAGGGGTAGGAGAGAAAAGAGGAGATTGAATGGGGTTAATTACATCATATGAAGAGGCACAAAAAAGAACCCATTACAAAACAGTGAAAGAAGAGGGGTGGTGAGCATTGTTTCAACCTTACTCTCATCAGATTTGGTTCAGGGAGGGAATTAAATACACTCCCATTTGTATAAAGGAACTTAGCTTACTCTTTAAGGAAACAAAAGGGGAAGGGAAAAAGGGTGGTATTGATAGAAGGGAGGGATGAAGCAGGGGAAAAAGGGGCAAGAAAAAGAAGGGCAGCTGAAAAAAGGGAAGGCAGATTGAGGGAGGCAGTGGTCAGAAGCAAAACACCGGTCTGAGGAAAAGGGTGAAAGAATGTAAAAAAGAGTACAAACAAAGGGGAAAAGAGGATGGAGGGAAATAAACAGTTAATTATATTAAATGTGAATGTGAATGGAGTAAAAATTAGAATACTACAATATGTTGTTTACAAGAAAAGCATTTGAAGCAGAGAGATACACACAGATTAAAGGTAAAAGGTTGGAGCAGAATATATTATGCTTCAGTTGAAGTAAAAAAAGCAAGGGTAGCAATTCCTATCTCAAAAAAAGCAAAGGCAAAAATGTATCTAATTAAAAGAGATAAGGATGGAGATTGTTCCCAGGGGGTGGAGCCAAGTAGGTGGAGAGAAGCTAGGAACTTTTCTGAGCTTTCCTGTATTTCCCACAATACAACATAAAATCAAGCCTCTAAAAACAGATTCTGGAACTAAAGAACCTATAAAAAGAGAGACAAAATCTTGCTACATGAGATAATTTAGAAGACTTCAGAAAAGGTCTGTCTCACCTGGGTGAAATGGGAGGGCAGCTCAGCACTACTCATCCCAGCTGGCAGCTCACCTCAGCAAAACTCAGTTCAGTGGGCAGCTCTCTAAGCATAGGTCAGCTCAGTGGGAAGCTCAACACTGTTGCAACTCGACACTGCTGAGAGTGGGGCAGCTGAGAATGGGGCAGCTGAAAGTGGGGTAGCTGAGAGCAGTAAGAAGCTTGCAACTGTGAACGCTGTGCCTCAGGAGCAGACTTGAGCTTGATAAGTTTAAAAATAGCCTACAACATGAGCAAGAAACAAAAAAGGATCCTTACCATTGACAACTTCTATGATGAAAAAGAAGACCAAAACTCAAACGCAGATGATTTGGTCAAAACACCCATAAGTGAAGATTCAAGAGGGAAGATGATCTTGTCTCAAGACCAAAAAGCCTTCTTTGAAGAGTTCAAAAAGTTTTGTAAAAACCAACTAAGATAGGTAGAAGAAAAAATGAAAAAATAAATAAGAGAAATGAGAATTACACTGCAAAAAGGAGCACAAAAAATGACTGAGGAAAACAATTCCTTAAAAAATACAATTGGCCGGGGCAGCTAGGTGGTGTAGTGGATAAAGCACAGGCCCTGGATTCAGGAGTACCTGAGTTCAAATCCGGTCTCTGACACTTCACACATACTAGCTGTGTGACCCTGGGCAAGTCACTTAACCGCCATTCCCCCGGAAAAAAAAAGTGCTTAAAAAAATAAAATTGGCCAAATAAGAGAAAAAATTGGCCAAACAGAAAAAGAAGTGCAAAAGCTTACTGTGGAAAATAAGGTCTTAGAAATTAAAATTGAGCAGATGGTAGCTGATGACTCCATGAGAAAAGAATCTGATGAGTGAAATCAAAAGACTGAAAAAATAGAAGAAAATGTGAAATACCTCACTGGAAAAACAACTGACCTGGAAAATAGGTCCAGGGGAGATAATCTGATAATTATTGGACTACCTGAAAGCCATGATCAAGAAAAGAGTCTAGAAACCATATTGCAGGAAATTATTAAGAAGAACTGCCTTGAAATTGTAGAATCAGAGGATAAAATCATCATTGAAAGAATCCACCGAACACCTCCTGAAAGAGACCCCAAAAGGAACAGTACAAGGAATATTGTAGCCAAACTACAGAACTATCAGGTGAAGGAGAAAATATTACAAGCAGGCAGAAAGAAACCATTTAAGTACTATGGAGCCATAGTCAGGATTGCACAGGACCTGGCAGCTTCAACATTAAAGGATCACAGGGCTTAGAATATGATATACAGGAAGGCAAAGGAGCTTGGATTACAACCCATGATCAACTACCCAGCAAAACTGATCATTCTCTTTTAGAGGAAAATATGGACATTCAATGAAGTAGGGGACTTCCAAGGCTTCCTGAGAAAAAGACCAGACATGAACAGAAAATTTGATCGCCAAATACGAGACTCTAGAGAAATATAAAGAGTTAAACAAGGGTGAGAAAAGGATTGTTCAATCATGTTAAACTACTTGAGTCCATATGAGGGAGGATAATACTTTTAACTCTTGAGATCTGTCTCTCTGAAAAGGTATTGTTATTAAATCAACTTTGGTGTGATGATATAAAGAAACTTAAGGGGCAGAATAAAAGAAGATTAGGGGGAGGAGAGGAAGGGAGAGGTGGTATGGGGTTAATTATATGACATGAAGAGGCATGAAAAGAACCCATTATAACAAAGGGAAAGAAGGTAGGGGTGGGCATTTTTGCAATGTTTATCTCATTAGATTTGGTTCAGCAAGGGAATAAAATACACTCCCATTTATATAAAGAAACTTAGCTTGCTCTTTAAGGAAACAAAAGGGGAAGGGCAAATAGGGTGGTATTGATAGAAGGGATGGCACAAGTAAGGGAAAAAGGGGCAATAAAAAGAAGGGCAGCTGATAAAAGGGAGAGCAGATTGAGGGAGGCAGTGGTCAGAAGCAAAACACTGGTCAAGTGGAATAGGGGGAAAGAAGGGGAAAAAAGAGTACAAAGGGAAAATAAGGAGGGAAATAAACAGTTAATAATTTTAACTGTGAATGTGAATGGGATGAACTCTCCCATAAAACGGGAAGTGAATTGAAGAGTGGATTAAAAACCAGAATCCTACAATATGCTGTTTACAAGAAACACATCTGAAGTAGAGAGATACACACAGAGTAAAGGTAAAAGGCTGGAGCAGAATATATTATGCTTCTGCTAAAGTCAAAAATGCAGGGATAGCAATCATTATCTCAGACAAAACAAAGGCAAAAATAGGTCTAATTAAAAGAGATAAGGAAGGAAAGTACATCTTGTTAAAAGGTACTATAAATAATGAAGTAATATCAATATTAAACATGTATGCACCACATGGTATAGATAGACTCCAAATTCTTAGAGAAGTTAAATGAGTTACAAGAGGAAATAGACAGTAAAACTATACTAGTGGGGGATCTGAATCTTTTCCCCTCTCAGAATTAGATATATCTAGCCACAAAATAAATAAGAAAGAAGTGAAAGAGGTGAGTAGAATACTAGAAAAGGTAGACATGATAGATGTCTGGAGAAAATTGAATAGGGAAAGAAAGGAAAATACCTTCTTCTCAGCAGTACATGGCACATTTTCAAAAATTGAGCATGTATTAGGGCATAAAAACATCATAGTCAAATGTAGAAAGGAAAAAATAGTAAATGCACTGTAACGATTGGAATAACGCCACCTGCTGGATACTTACTGTAGAGGAGTTCTGCCCATGAAGGGAAGGTCTTTGAGGGCAAGACCAGGAGTCAGGAAGTGACGCGGGCTAGTGGGAGGAGGAAGGAAGAGACTGGCGCTCAGTCTCGCTCTCTTTCCGCTGGACTCTGGCGGAGAGCGGAGCTAGAAATGTGCTCTCCCTTTAATAGATAGGAATCTAGGCCTTTCTCTCTCTCTTTACCAAATTCTTATTCTCCTTAATAAATGCTTAAAAGTCTAACTCTTGCTAAAGCTTATAATTTATTGGCGACCACTCATTAGATATTTTAGACAGACTAGCTAGAATTTTAACCCTTAACAGATGGCTGACCACGAAGAGGAAAACTAACCCTCAGTCTTCTTCTGATCTGCTGGTTGGGTAAGAAATTTCCCCTCCCTCTCCCTTTAACTGCTAAGTACTGGTGTACTGGCTGTGTTTTTCCTTTGAATTTTTTCGAATGGACCTTTTAAACTCCCTAATTATCCTATTTTTGATTTTGGTCTGTTTAACCAGACAAATGGGAGATAAGATCATGTTAATGCTTTGTTTTTGTGGATTTTCTATTTTTCTTTTTATTTTTGTTAAAAGAGCCAGCAACTTACTCACACAAGGAAATATCTCTCCCTCTCCCAACCATGCTTTTTCAGAGAAACCTGAAGAGATTCCCGCAGCTTTTCCCAGTTCTAACACTAATTGTTGCTCTAATTTTGCATGCCTGGAGGCAATGACCCACCCTCTAGAAGCTTTTAATCCCCTAGCACCTGGAGGCAAAGTGGGGGAAGAGGAATCCAGGCCTGAGTTCAAAATCAAGTCTGATTCAAATTGCTCTGGTCCCTCCCCTCCTCTCCAGACCCCACCCTCTACTCCTCCTATGGCCAAGCCCATTGCTTCCCCTGCCTGGGAAGTCCAGAGATCTGATGCGCATGCTCAACTTTTTCTACCTGCATTTGCAGCTTCAGGCTCAGCCCTTCCCCGGCCTGGCTGTGCTTTTGAGACAATCTTAGAAAACTCTTTAAATTCCAGATATGCTTGTTTTGTTCATAATTTTGCTAACCTGCTTTTGTCTTTAATTAGTAATCTTATAAAGCATTTGTATGGTGAAAAGACTGACAGACAATATAAAGGGGTTAAAGAAGAAAAACTTAAACTGAATAAGAATGACAACCATCAACATAGTTCAAGACTCTGCTTCTTTTGCCATGGAAGGGTATATATTTTAGAGAAATGTAGAAGTAAGCAGCAAGGTATTGATACGAGTGTTGGGGATTTTAGATATCGGAATCAAAAGTGTTCTGAATTCACTCAGAGTATTAATGTCAGTTCAGAGGTTACATAGGATTTCTATGCTATTATATATACATTTTGAAATTAATGGTATGGGTTTATTTTCATAGAGATTTTCATGCTTTTGAGATTGTGTCTTATACTTAGTTTTTAAAACAAGGAGAATATTTGTAAAAGCTTTTTATAGTCATGTGATCAAGTTTATATTTTATAATACTCTTATTGATATTAAGTTCATATTCATTTAGATTTCCTTAGTTTGAATTTCACTGTCTTTTATTGTTCCATTTGTATTTTCTTCTATTCATTTGTCTATCTAATTTTGAAACATGGCAAGATGGTTTTGATTTCATAATACAATGTTAATTCTAGGAGTATTGTGCTCCCATATTCTGAGTTGTTTGTTTTTGTTATTTTTTCTCAACTGATTATTTGATCAAACTCTTTAAAGCATTTCCCTGGCAAATTGGTTGCCATGGCAAGTGTAAATTGATTCTAGAAGTATTATTTTTGATAAGCATATTCCAAAAAAAAAAAAAAAAAAAGAGGGGAACATTTGTAAAAGTTTTCTTTTTTCAAAAAAAAAAAGTTCTTTGAGATTCTGTTGTGCTTTAACTTGTATTTAAGTATGTTCTGATTTTTCACAAAAGTAATTGTATACTAAGTAAAAAAAAGGGTATTATTTGAAATTGTTGCATAATTATATATTATATTTTGAGTCAAGATGTATTCACATTTTTTGCAATCATTTATTATCCTCAATTTTAAATCCATATGAGACTTGGATTATGGGAACTTATCATTTAAGACAATTAATTGCCTTTATTCTGAGTTATCAGATGCCAGTTGGCCAAGATGCCATCCAATCACAAGAGGAATACATGCAAGAGCAGACACTGAACTGTCACATGAGGGGAGACATGCATGAAGTCAAGGTATGGCCGAGGGAACGGCTTTTGACAAATGTTGAGGTTGGATTCTCTTGGTTTAATATTTTATTCTCTTTTTCCCCACAATATTGTACAGATGGCTGGAAGTATTCATCCCACCCATCTCACTTCTACACCTGGCTTCTATGCTCCCTCCTATATGCCTGATGCCATGGACATCTCAATCCCATGCATCTGATTAAGTCTGACTCAGTTTCTTCCAATATGTTTGGTGGCATGGACATATATTCCATCCACCTATTTTAAGCCTGGCATACTGTATGGGCAGTACATATCGCTCAAGTGTGGGAATGCTCATATCCCATCATTTCTCTGTTCTTTTATGGTAACCCCCATAATTATCTCAGGTGTCATGATAAATACAGTGTTGAATTTGGCCTTGACACCTGTTACCAATTATATTAGATTTTTTAATTTCTCATAATGGCATGAGGATAATTAGGCAGATGATGCAAAAAGTGATGAAACAAAGATAAAAAATTATTTTTAATAATTAATATCGCAGCAATTGTCTTCTCAATTACCCTCCATAAGGGGGGGACTATAGTAATATTATAACTTTAAAGAATGGTTCAATTTTTGTTTTATTATATGTTTCATGTGTAACAACTAAGATTCTGAATTCCCTTAGACATGTTTTTGAGAACTTTCATTGTTTGATTTGATTATTGACAAAGCTATTTTAAAGTTGTGTTAAGCTCAATTTTGTAGGAAATTTTCCTGGCTGATTACCAGCATCCACACATCAACCCCTGAAAAGACTTCCATTCCACGACTACACCTAGAGGACATCTGAGAAAAGACTTTCAGAGACTTTAAATGAACAGTTTTGATTTGTTCTTTTTGTTGGTTTTTTTCTCTTTCTGTTATAATATACACCATCTGTAACATGTATTCTCTGCAGAGGCCCTCCCTTTGCAAGACTAATGTCAAAGCGTCGGTTCATGAGGACAAAAAAAAAATCGCCCCTCTGGACAAAACTTTCCTCTCTTCCTTTTCTATATTGTTGTTCACATATTATTAGTTAGCAATAGTTATCATATTGTTTTTACTGTTCCGTCAAGGAAACATTTTGTTTCTTGAGGAACAACAGGGGGGACTGTAACGATTGGAATAACGCCACCTGCTGGATACTTACTGTAGAGGAGTTCTGCCCATGAAGGGAAGGTCTTTGAGGGCAAGACCAGGAGTCAGGAAGTGACGCGGGCTAGTGGGAGGAGGAAGGAAGAGACTGGCGCTCAGTCTCGCTCTCTTTCCGCTGGACTCTGGCGGAGAGCGGAGCTAGAAATGTGCTCTCCCTTTAATAGATAGGAATCTAGGCCTTTCTCTCTCTCTTTACCAAATTCTTATTCTCCTTAATAAATGCTTAAAAGTCTAACTCTTGCTAAAGCTTATAATTTATTGGCGACCACTCATTAGATATTTTAGACAGACTAGCTAGAATTTTAACCCTTAACAGCATCCTTTTAAGATCATGATGCAATAAAAATTACTTGTAAGAAAGAGTCATGGAAAAATAGACTGAAAATCAATTGGAAACTAAATAATTTCATTCTAAAGAATGAATGGGTCAAACAACAAATCATAAAATCAATCAATAACTTTATCTAAGAGAATGACAATAATGAGACAACATAGCAAAAATCTATGGGATGCAGCCAAAGCAGTGATTAGGGGAAATTTTATGGCTCTAACTGCTTACATGAATAAAAAAAGAGAAAGAGTAGATCAATGAATTGGGCATGTAACTTAAAAAGCTAGAAAAAGAACAAATTTGAAATCCCCAATTAAATACTTAATTAGAAATCCTGAAAATTATAGGAGAAATTAATAAAATTGAAAGCAAGAAAATTACAGAATTAATCAATAAAACTAAGATCTGGTTTTATGAATAAACCAATAAATTAGATAAACCACTGGCTAATTTGATTAAAACAAAGAAAGAAGAAACCAGTATCAAAAATGAAAGGAAATGATTTTACCATCAATGAAGTGGAAATTAAAGCAATAATTAGGAAATATTTTGCCAAACTGTATGCCAATAAATTTGACAATCTAAATGAAATGGATAAATATTTATAAAAATACACACTGCCCAGGTTAACTGAAGAGGAAATAAAATCCTTAAATAAGCTCATATTATAAAAAGAAATTGAATAGGCCATTAATGAACTCCCTAAGAAAAAAATCTCCAGGGCCAGATGGATTTACAGGTGAATTCTACCAAACACTGAAAAAATAATTAATTCCAATATTATACAAATTATTTGTGAAAATAGGTGAAGCAGGAGATCTACCAAATTAGTTTTATGACACAAATGTGGTGGTGATAGCAAAACTGGGCAGAGCAAAAACAGAGAAAGAAAATTAAAGACCAATTTTCCTAATGAATATTGATGCTAAAATCTTAAATAAGATATTAGCAAGGAGAACACAGCAAGGGATCACCAGGATAATACACTATGACCAGGTAAGATTTATACAAGGAATGCAGGGCTGGTTCAACATTAGGAAAATTATCAACATAATTAACGACATCAATAAGAAAACTAATGAAAATCATATGATTATCTCCATAGATGCAGAAAAAACTTTTGACAAATTACAGCACCCATTCCTAATAAAAACACTAGAGAGCTTAGGCATAGGTGGACTTTTCCTTAAAATAATAAGCAGTATCTATCTAAAACCATCAGCAAGCATTATATATAACAGGGATGAGTTAGAGGCATTCCCAATAAGATCAGGGGTGAAACAGGGATGTCCATTATCACCTCTATTATTTAATATTATACTAGAAATGTTAGTGTTAGCAATCAGAGAAGAAAAAGGAATTAAAGGAATTAGAATAGACAAGGAGGAAACAAAACAACATGATGGTATACTTAGAGAATCCTAAAGGATCAACTCAAAAATTACTTGAAACAATTAACAACTTTAGCAAAGTAGCAGCAAGAGAAAGAAAGAGAAATTCCATTTAAAATAATGGTAGATAATATAAAATACTTGGGATTCTACTTGCCAAGACAAACCCAGGAACTCTATGAACAAAATTACCAAACACTTTTCACACAAATCAAATCAGATCTAAGTAATTATAAAGATATCAATTGCTAATGGATAAGCAGAGTTTATATAGTAAAAATCGCAATTCTAACTAAATTAATTTAAATATTCAGTGCCATACCAGACTACCTAAAAATTATTTTATAGAGCTAGAAGAAATAATAACAAAATTCATAGGGAAAAATAATCAAGTCTATCAAGGGAAATAATGAAAAAATGCACAGGAAGGTGAGTTAGCTGTACCAAATCTGGAGCTCTACTATAAAGCAGCAATTATCAAAACTATCTGGTACTTGTAAGAAATGGAGTGGAGGATCAGTGGAATACGCTAGGCACAGGAGACACAGTAGTAGATGACATTAGTAATGTACTGTTTGATAAACCCAAAGACCCCAGCTTTTGGGATAGGAATTCAGTATTTGACCAAAAACTTCTGGGAAAACTGGAAGATAGTATAGCAGAAATTAGGCATAGACCAACATCTGATACTTTATACTAAAATAAGGTCAAAATGGGTACATGATTTAGACATAAGAGGTGATACTATAGGTAAATTGGGAGCAGAAGGAATAGTCTACCTTTCAGATCTTTGGAAAAGAGAACAAGTTATGACCCAACAAGAGATAGAGAATATTATGAAATGCAAAATGGATGATTTTGACTACATTAAATTAAAAAGGTTTTGTACAAACAGAAGCAATGAATTGAAAATTAGAAGGGATGCAGAAAGCTGGGAAACAATTTTTATGGCTTGTACTTCTGATAAAGGCCTCATTTCTAAAATATATAGGGAACTAAATCTAATTTATAAGAATACAAGTCATTCCCCAGGCGAGAAATGGTCAAAGGATAGGAACAGGCAGTTTTCTGATGAAGAAATTAAAGCTATTTATTCCCATATAAAAAAATGCTCTAAATCACTATTGATTAGAAAGATGCAAATTAATACAACACTGAGGTACCACCTGACACCTATCAGATTGGCTAATATGAAAAAAAAGGGAAATTATAAATGTTGTGGAAAAATTGGAACTGATCCAACCATTCTGGAGAGCAATCTGGAATTACACCCAAAGGGCTATACCCTTTGACCCAGCAATACCAATTTGGGGTCTTTTCCCCAAAGAGATCATGGAAAAGGGAAAGGGATCCACATGTACAAAAATATTTATAGATGCTCTTTTTGTGGTGGCAAGACATTGGAAGTTGAGGGGATGCCCATCAATTGGGGAATGGCTGGCCAAGTTGTGGTACATGAATATAATGGAATACGGTGGTGCTGTAAGAAACAATGAGCAGGAGGATTTCAGAGATGCCTGGAGGGACTTGCATGGACTGATGTTGAGTGAGATGAGCAGAACCAGAAGAACATTATACACAGTATCATCAGCATTGTGTGTTGATCAGCTGTGATGGACTAGATTCTTCTCACCAATCCAATGGTACAGAGGGGTTGCAGGGGATGCGTGATGGAAAGGGCTCTCCAAATCCACAAAAAACAAGGAACTGTGGACTATGGATGCTGATTGGACCATACTGTTTCTTTTGTTTTTTGTGCTTTTCATTTTGTGTTTTGAGGTTTTTCCTTTTTGCTCTGATTCTTCTCTTGTAACATGAATAGTGCAGAAACATGTTTAATGTTATTGTGTATATATAACCTATATCAGATTACCTGCTGTCCAGGAGAGGGGGGGGGGAAGGAGGGGAGGGTGGGAGAAAAATTTGGAATTGGAAATCTTATATAAACAAATATCGAATACTATTTCTAAATATAACTGGAAAATAATAAAATACTTTTATTTTTTTTAAATAAATAAGGATGGAAACTACATCTTGCTAAAAGGTACCATAGATAAAGAAGTAATATCAATACTAAACATATATATGCCAAGTAGTATAGCCTCCAAATTCTTAGAGGAGGAGTTAAATGAGTTACAAGAGGAAATAGAGAGCAAAACTATACTAGTGGGTGATCTGAATCTTCCCCTCTCAGAATTAGATAAATCTAGCCACAAAATAAATAAGAAAGAAGTTAAAGCAGTGAATAGAATGTTAGAAAAGTTAGACATGACAGATGTCTGGAGAAAATTGAATGGGGATATAAAGGAATATACCATTTTCTCAGTGGAACATGACACATAGTCAAGAATTTCCTATGTATTGGGGCATAAAAACCTCATAGTTAAATGTAGAAAGGCAGAAATATTAAATGCATCCTTCTCAGATCATGATGCAATAAAATTACATGAAATAAAGAGCAATGGAAAGGTAGACTGAAAATTAATTGGAAACTAAATAATCTCATCCTAAAGAATGAATGGGTCAAACAACAAATCATAGAAAGAATCAATAACTTCATCCAAGGGAATGGCAATAATGAGACAACATACCACAACCTATGGGATGCAGCCACAGCAGAGTTTGGGGGGAATTTTATACCTCTAAATGCTTACATGAATAAAAAAGAGAAAGAGGAGATCAATGAATTGGGCATGCAACTAAAAAACCTAGAAAAAGAACAAATTAAAAATCCCAAATTAAATACTAAATTAGAAATCCTGAAACTCAAAGGAGAAATTAATAAAATTGAAACCAAGAAAATATAGAATTAATCAATAAAACTAAGAGCTGGTTTTATGAAAAAAAAAATAAAACAGATAAACCTTTGGTTAATTGGATTAAATAAAAGAAAGAAGAAAACCAAATTACCAGTATCAAAAATGAAAAGAGTGATGTTACCACCAATGAAGTGGAAATTAAAGCAATAATTTGGAGTTATTTTGCTGAACTATATGCCAATAAATTTGATAGTCTAAATGAAATGTATAGATATTTACAAAAATAAAAATTGCCCAGGTTAACTGAAATGGGAAAAAAATCCTTAAATAGGTCCATTTTAGAAAAAGAAATTGAACAAGCCATCAATGAACTCGCTAAGAAAAAATCTCCAGGGCCAGATGGGTTTACAAGTGAATTCTACCAAACATTTAAAGAACAATTAATTATAATACTATACAAAATATTTGAAAAAAATTGGTGAAGCAGGAATTCTACCAAATTGCTTTTATGACCCAAATATGTGGTGATACCTAAACCAGGCAGAACCAAAACAGAGAAAGAAAATTACAGACCAATTTTCTTAATGAATATCTATGCAAAAACTTTAATAAAACATTAGCAATGATATTACAGCAAGTGATCACCAGGATAATATACTGTCACCAGGTGGGATTTATACAAGGAATGCAAGGCTGGTTCATCATTAGAAAAACTATCAACATAACCAACCAAATCAATAAGAAAACTAACCCAAATCATATGATTATCTCAATAGATGCAGAGAAAGTGTTTGACAAAATACACCACTCATTCCTATTAAAAACACTAGGGGGGGCAGCTAGATGGCACAGTGGATGAAGCACAGCCCTCTATTCAGGAGGACCTGAGTTTAAATCCGGCCTCAGACACTTGATCCTTACTAGCTGTGTGACCCTTGGCAAGTCACTTAACCCTCATTAACCCTCATTGCCTGACACAAAACAAAACAAAAAAACACTAGTGTGCATAGGAATAGGTGGAGCTTTCCTTAAAATAGTAAGCAGTATCTACCTAAAACCATCAGCAAACTTTATATGTAATGGGGATAAGTTAGAGGCATTCCCAGTAAGAGCAGGGGTGATTATCACCTCTATTATTTAATATTGTACTGGAAATGTTAGTTGTAGCAGTAAGAGAAGAAAAAGGAATTAAAGGAATTAGAATAGGCAAGGAGAAAACAAAACTTTCACTCTTTGCAGATGATATGATGGTATTCTTAGAAAATCTTAAAGAATCAACTAAAAAACTGCTTGAAACAATTAATAACTTTAGCAAAGTAGCAGGATATAAAATAAACCCACATAAATCATCAGCATTTCTGTACATGACCAACAAAGCTCAGCAGTAAGAGATAGAAAGAGAAATTCCATTTAAAGTAATGGTAGACAATATAAAATATTTGGTAGTCTACCTGCTGAGAGAAATCCAGGAACTCTATGAACACATTTACAAAACACTTTTCACGCAAATCAAATGAGATCTATGTAATTGGAAAAATATCAATTGCTCATGGATTGGCCAAGCTAATATAATAAAAATGATGACTCTACCCAAATTAATTTATTTATTCAATGCCATGCCAGTCAGACTACCTACAATTATTTTATAGAGTTAGAAAAAATAATAACAAAATTCAGCTGGAAAAACAAAAGGCCAAGAATATTAAGGGAACTAATGAAAAAAAATGCAAAAGAAGGTGGGCTAGCTGTACCAAATCTGAAACTTTACTATAAAGCAGCAGTCATCAAAACTATTTGGTACTGGCTAAATAATAGAGTGGTGGATCAACGGAATTGGTAGATCAACGGAATAGGTTAGGCACAGGAGACACAGTGGTAAACAACTATAGTAATCCATTGTTTGATAAACCCAAAAGACTCCAACTTCTGGGATAAGAACTCAGTATTCGGGAAAACTGGAAAATAGTATGACAGAACCTAGGCATAGACCAACATCTTATATCGTATACAAAAATAAGGTCAAAATGGGTTCAAGACATAGACATTAAAGGTGATACCATAGATAAATTAGGAAAGGAAGGAATTGTTTAACTCTTAGATCTATGGAGAGGAAAACAATTCATGTCCAAACATGAGATAGAGAATATTATGAAATGCAAGATGGAAGACTTTGGTTAATTTAAATTACAAAGTTTTTGTACAAACAGAATAATGCAGTCAAAATTAGAAGGGAGGTAGAAAGCTGGGAAATAATTTTTGCAGTAACTATTTCTGATAAAGGCCTCATTTCTAAAATATATAGGGAACAAAATCAAATTTAGAAGAATGCAAATCATGCCCCAATTGAGAAACGGCCAAAGGATATGAAAAGGCAGTTTTCTGATGAAGAAATCAAAGCTATCTATTGCCATTTGAAAAAAAAAATACTCTAAATCTCTATTAATTAGAGAAATGCAAATTAAAACAACTCTGAATTACTACCTCACACCTATCAGATTGGCTAATATGACAAAAAGGAAAATAAGAAATGTTGGAAAAGCTGTGGAAAAATTGGAACACTAATGCATTTTCAGTGGAGCTGTGAACTGATTAAACCATTCCAGAGAGCAATTTGGAACTATGCCCAAAGGGTTATGGGACTGTTCATACCCTTTGACAACAGTGGTACCACTGCTAGGTCTGTATCTGAAAGAGATCATAGAAGAGGGAAAAGGACCCACATGTACAAAGTATTTATAGCAGCTCTCTTTGTGGTGGCAAAGAATTGGAAATCCAGGGAAAGCCCATCATTTGGGGAATGGCTAAACAAGATGTAGCATATGAATGTAATAGAATACTATTGTGCTGCAAGAAACAATGAGCAGGAGTTCAGGAGTTCTCTGCTTGCTCATCTTCCCCACCTATTTCCTGGCTTTCCGCTCCTAAAAGTGGAGCACTGCTTCTAGGATGCACTGTCCCAAGCTTCAGCAGGTCCCAGTTGGTATGATTTAAGGAGAGGGTCATTCTCAGACCACCTGGCCTGTACGTAACCACATGCCTGCTTGCTTTTTAACTCAGAAGCAGAAATCTGATTGAAATCTGATTCTTTGTGGTCTATAAGTTTGTTGTGCCTGTGCCCCTTCCTGACTGGGTCTTTGCCACTCAAGTCTGCTTCCTGGGCAATATGCTCTGCCTTTGCTCCCACAGAGACCCCCACTATTTCCCCCTGGCCAACCACTGGACCCCCTCACCAGTCCTTGAGCTGAGATTCAGAAGCCATTGACTCTGAAGGATATAAGGCTCTGGAGGCATGGCCTGTCTGGGGTCGGATCTGCACTGCAGGCTCAGCTCTCTATTACCCTGGTTATAACAGACCCCTCCTGCCAAACTTCTAAACTATCTTTGATAGGAAAACAATATCATTCTATTCTTTTGTGGGTTCTGCTGCAACAGGCATTGTCTTATGTCATTTTTTGGAGGTATGTGTATGGATCTGATGGGAGCTCCTAGAGTCATAGCCTTTCCTCCTCCATCTTGGCTCTGCCCTGGCATCTTGGCTCCACTGATAATTTCTTGAAAGATATTGTCCAGACTTTTATTTTGGTCATGGCTTTCAGGTAGTCCAATAATTCTTATATCATCTTTCCTAGATCTACTTTCTAGTTCAGTTATTTTTCCAATGAGAAATTTCCCATTTTATTCTATTTTTTATTATTTTTTTTCATTTTGTTTTGTTGTATCTTGGTGTTTCATAAAGTCATTAGTATCTATTTATTCAATTTTTGTGCTTCCGGGCTTAATTTCTCTGACTGGTATTAAGGGGTTTGTTAATCCTCCCTTTTAGCCTCCCCTGGGTGTGGACTGGCCTTCTTCAGGGGTGGAGTCCTACTGCTGTGCTGCTAAAGTTAACAAAGTCTTTCTGGGGTCTTGGCCCTGGAGGAGTGATTTTATTGTTGATCAGGCCCAGGGGTAGTGCCCTGTTGCCGGATGGCTCTGTTAGTGGGGCCTTTCTGTTAGCAGGCCCTGTAGGAATAATTTTGTTTCTAATCTGTCTAAGTGTGGGGGGTCCTGCTATTGGGTTGCTATGGTAACTTGAGTCCCTCTTCTAGAAGGCCCTAGAAAGGTAATTTTGTTGCAGATCTCCTGAGGGTTGAAACCCCCTGTTGGTGGTTTGCCTGGAAACAATCTCTCTGCTGGTAGGCACTAGGGTTGGGAACTTGGTGTTGCCCAGTCTGAGGTGGGACTTCACTAATGGTCGGCAGTGGAGTCAAAACATCCCTGATTGTCCATGCTATCTATGGAGTGCCTGGTGAGGGTCCCTGCTTTGTTACCCAGACTGCTCGCTTTCCCAGGGAGCTGCTGGTTTGCAAGTTGGGGGAGCCTCAGTGGTGGAATGTCCCAGGCTCAGAGCCCTGCTTCAGACCCCTTGCTGTGAGCCCAGAAACTACTACTGCTATTGCTGCTGCTGCTCTTGGGACCTCCCTTCCTTCCCACCCAGGTGAGACAGACATTTCCTGACAGGCTGGTAGGCTGTTTCCCTGTTCTTGGAATGATTCAGAGGAAGTTTTAGATTGGAGGGGAAATTTGGGAAAGTTGCAGAGGGTTGCTTCCTCACTCCACCATCTTGGCACAGTACCTTCTCATTTTCAACCTATGTGAATTACTTTTTTTAGACTTTTTTTTTAGAACATTTTTTTTTCTGGCTTTGTTCTGTAATTTTCTTCTAACAAGATCTTGTTGTATAGAGAAAGGCTAGCCTAGAAGTTCTTTCAAGATATAGGATATGTATGGCCATATGATGGAAAATTTTCAGTCAAGTATTACTGATATCTTCCAAAATTTCCACAACCTCAGTCAGATGCAATGTATAATGTATGTATCCATTGCTATTCAAACACATATTGTTTGAAACACGATCTAGGGTGAACATTAGAATCTCTGAAAGAAGTTTATATTAAAATTCATCTCATTATGGCATATAATACAGTGGAAAATAGAGGATGAAAAAAGAAGGGGAGAAGGTAAATCTGCTTGACAACCTAAGTTTATACTAAACATAAAAATATGCAATGGCACATCAGGATATTTTGACTGAAATATTATAACATTCTTATAAAATGTATGGTATCTTTCTCAAGCTATTAGTCACATTTCTGAAAATACTTTTATATCCTCTCAATACTCTCATTATTCTAATACTTTAAAAACTCTGTCTTTTCATCTCAGTGGGTATTCCCTCCACCAATGCAGACTATAATTCCTCAGAACCTTATTTTCTATGGTGGACATAATTTATTGTTTATGTCTAAATTACTAGAAATGAGAAACTGGTTCTGTGTAACCTGATACTGGTTCTCCACCTAATACTGTACCTGAAATCAAGCAACTGAGTTTGATCTTCTAGAAAGATAATATTCTATTCTACCTTGCAAGAACCAAGGATCATAAAAAACATTAGCATAATGCCTTGAAGGATGCTATTTGTAGAAGACAAACAGCATTATCAGTAATGAATTACTTCCAATTGTTTGGTAGACCTTTGTGATCCTACCCTTTAACCAACAATAGACTAAGATATGCAACTTATCAAATGCAAATATAACTAATAGAAGAAACCCTTACAATCAGGTTGTAGTCAGGGACACTGGAAAGTGGTATGATCTTTTCAGATGCCATTTCTGGATAGGCAATCCCCACTTCATAGGGAAGAATGTCATCATATAGATCTAAATAGAATACTATTTCATTCTCTATCTCAGCTAGATAGAATATATCTAGTTAATGGGAAGCCTACTTACTAATTTCTCCAACAGAAGAGACATAGAGACATAAACAATGAGCTGAGTATATTAACAAATACGGAATCACAGTTTTAGTGCTTACAGGTGCTTTAGACGTCATCAAATCCAACCCTCTCATATATAAATGAGGAAAGTGGGACTCAGAGAGGTTAAACAACTTGCTTAGAGTAACACAACCAGTAGTTGTTGAGACAGGAAAAAAACCCAAGACTTTTGGACTCAATGTTCAATTCTCTAGTATATCAAAGTGAATCTCTAATTTTGTGCAGATTATAAAAATATGAAAGAAGTCAACTCTATGTGAAATCATTCAACCATTGTGGAGAGCAATTTGGAACTATGCCCAAAGGGCTATGGGACTGTTCATACCCTTTTCCCCGGGGGTACTACTACTAGATCTGTTTCCCAAAGAGATCATAGAAAAGGGAAAAGGACCCATAGGTACAAAAATATTTATAGCAACTGGTGGCAAAAAAAAATCAGGGAATGCCCATAAATTGGGGAATGGCTGAACAAGTTGTTGTATATTAATGAAATAGAATACCATTGTGCTATAAGAAATGAAGAACAGGCAAAATTCAGAAAAACCTGGAAAGACTTAAGTGGACTGATGCTGAGTGAAGTGAGCAGAACCAGGAGAACATTGTGTGGTAATCAACTGTGATAGATTTGGCTCTTCTCAGCAGTGCAATGACAGAAGAGAATTCCAAAGAATTCATGATGGAAGATGTTCTCCACATCTAGAAAAAGAACTGTGGCTTCTGAATGCAAATTGAACCATACTGTTTCAATTTTTTTTTCTTTTTTGAGTTTTTTCCCTTGTGTTCTGATTCTTTTCACAACATGACTAATGCAGAAGGATGTTCAATATGATTGCACATATATAACCTATATCAGATTGCTTTCTGTCTTGGGGAGGGAGAAGGAAAGAAGGGAGGGAGTAAAATTTTGAATTAAAAATCTTATGAAAATAAATGTTGAAAACTATCTGTACATGTAACTGGAAATAATAACATAATTTTATGATTTAAAAAAAGCAAAAGAAAAAAGCAATCAACACTATCAGTATTCTATAAACATATAAAAAAATCTTTCAATAATAACAAAATTCATCTGGAAAAAACAAAAAATGTCCATTATCACCCCTATTATTTAATATTGTCCTAGAAATGTTAGCTTTAGCAATCAGAGAAGAGAAAGGAATTAAAGGAATTAGAATAGGCAAGGAGGAAACAAAACTATCACTCTTTGCAGATGATATGATGGTATACTTAAGGAATCCTCGAGAATCAAGTCAAAAATTACTTGAAACAATTAACAACTTTAGCAAAGTAGCAGGATATAAAATAAATCCACATAAATCATCAGCATTTCTATACATGACCAACAAAGTCCAGCAGCAAGAGATAGAAAGAGGAATTCCATTTAAAGTAACGGTAGATAATATAAAATACTTGGGAGTCTACTTGCCAAGACAAACCCAGGAACTCTATGAACGCAACTACCAAACACTCTTCACACAAATCAAATCAGATCTAAATAATTGGAAAGATATCAATTGCTCATGGATAGGCAGAGCTAATATGGTAAAAATGACAATACTGCCTAAATTAATTTACTTATTCAGTACCATACCAATCAGACTACCTAAAAATTATTTTATACAGCTAGAAAAAATAATAACAAAATTCATCTGGAAAAAAACATCTTTCAATACCTGTTAATGTATCCCAATTTATCCTTCTTCAACAGTGATTCTCAGAACTAACACTGGGCACTAAAACCATGTCATCCTGGTCACATAGCCTGTTTGAGCCTAAGTTTCCTCTTTTCTAAAATGAGAGTAAAAATATCTGCAGTATCTTCCCTATGGGGGCAGCTGGCTCAGTGGTACAGTGGATAGGGTGCCAGGCTTGGAGGCAGGAAGGCTCAGCTTCCCGATTTCAAATTTGGCCTCAGATACTTACTAACTATGTGAGCCTGGGCAAGTCAATTGAACCTGTTTTCTTCAGTTTTCTGATCTTTAAAGTGCACTGGAAAAGGAAACTTCAAACCACTCCAAGTATCTTTGTCAAGAAAACCCTAAATGAGGTCACAAAGAATTGGACATGACTGAGAAATGACTAAACAACAACATATTGCCCATGAGCTCTACTGATATAATGTAAGTAAAACACTTTGCAGACTTTAACATAGCTACATAAATATCAGTTATTATTGGTATTATATATTATATAAACTAGAAATCAATATAATTCACTGTCATGGCTATAGGAAGGAGAGTCACTGAATATTCTTAATGGTTTTCCTTAGAAAACATTTTTCCTTAACTCTAGTCCTGACCTAATTCTAGTCCTAAAACCTGAGAGGGGAAATCCTTAGAGAATAACAGAATTTTTGAGTTAGAAGAGATTATGTTGACCATTTATAAAATGATTATATATTCCAGTCAGTGTATAAAAAAAATTCCTCTTCTAATTTATGTTGGAGCTAGTGGTTATCCAATTTCTACTTGAAAACCTCTAATAAGGGAAGAACCCATCATTTCTAGAGCCAACACATTAAAATTTTTAGCGAGCTGTAATTGTTAGAAAGGTTTATTATTGTTGTTGTTTTCCCTGGTATCAAGATTAAATCTGTCTCTTGGCAACTGTAGCCTATTGTTCTTGGTTCTGCTTAACTGAACAAATCTAATCTCATTTTCATGTTAGGAATTCGTATATGAACACACATATCATATCCTCCCCCCCGACCCCCGAGTCTTCTTTTCACCAGAATATACGTTAATTCCCTTTGACTTGTCTTCTTGTGACATGAAGTGAAAACATCATCCAATTTGCCCTACTTTAGATACGTTTCAGCTTATTTTTCTTAAAATGTGGTGGCCAGAACCAAACTCAGTTCTCTATATGGGCCTCATGGGGGCAGAGTATAGGGGGGCTGCCACATCCTTATTCCTATAAGTTATGCCTTTCAATAAAGTGGACGACTGCATTAATTTTCTTGAGCTTGTTGTCCACTAAAAGACCTAGATAATTTTTTCAAACAAATTGTCTTCCCTTGTTCTTGTGAAATAGGTTTTTTAAAGGAAAATTTGAACATGTTTCTTGTGCCCTCGGGCAATACCCTGATATCATCAAGGAAGAACCAGTAAATCTTTTGGAAAAATATATCTAATCAGACAAGAGCCAGATCATAACCCTAGTGAATATATCCATTCTTTTTCTATCCTTTAGTATCTTCGTGCATGACCATGTCAAACTCCCATTCAGCATATATATAAAAATGAAGCTTAGAGTCTAGATGGATGGATTAAAATTATTTTTAAATATTCAATGTTAATATGACAAAGGTTGTGAAAAGATATACATTGCAGCTGCTTTATAATCTCAGCCACTGTGCTATAGACAGAGCACGAGAACTGGATCTAGAACAAGAGATGTATTCAAATCCTATTTCAAGTACTTAACTAGCTATATGATCCTTATGAAGTCACTTAAACTCTCTATGTCTCAATTTCCTTTTAAAATGAGAATGCAATACTCAATGACCTCCAAGCTTCTTTCCAACTCTAAATCTTATTTTATATTCCTTGGAAGTTTTAGCAGTTAAGCTCATAGAAGGTTTGTACGGTGGATGGAGAAAGGGGTTATAGAATGAATTCCATTTATAGAGACAAATTTGTAGAATAGAGGGTGTTTGAAATGACATAGAAAACCTTAATTAGAAACATATGTCTGATGATTGCTGGCTATATTACCCTGGACTAGTAATTTTACATTGTTGCTGTTGTTATAGGTGGTGGTGTTCTCCTTTTTTTTTTGGGGGGGGGGTTGGTAATACAGTTTTATTATCTATAAAATCTAGATAATAAAACCTATATTACCATATATCTCCACCAGGATTGTTAAGAGACTCGAATGAAAAGCATAGATGTAAGGAGGCTGACTTGTATTTTGGAAGTACCTATACATGGATACCTATATCAACTTCTTCCTAAAATGTGGAGCTGAAGGAGTCTCCATAATTGGCTGATTGGCAGGAATAACCTTTCTCTTTACAATGGACAAGACTGGGACAGTTCCTCACTTTCTTGCTTTATCCATATGGTAATGATTTATAGACTTAATTTGGAAGGGGTAACACCTTTTCCTCCCTCTTTTACCTTAGCTCTGAGAAACAAGCCAATTATTTTGTTTTGTCTTCCTCAGATTCAGGTACAAGTGATAATCCACATCAGTCCCAGGTGTTAGAGCCATAGAGACCTTGGAATTCAGACTACAGTTAGGATGTTTCAGACAACCTGTCAAGGGAAACCCAAAGAAACAAAGATGCCTGGGACTCAAGCCTATAGAGTGTTTTGGAGTTTGGCATTAGGGCACTTCTATGCATCTAGTCCCCTTACCTTTCTGAAATATTGAGGTGGTGCAAAGTGGGGAGAAGAACTAAGCCTAAAAGGTTCAAGAGCAATTTTGTATATTTATGATTACATTTTAGAGGAAATAATTCTTTATTAAAGCTCATTTATTATGATAAATGTTGTAGAAGATGTGGAAAAATTAGAACACTAATGCACTGTTGGTGGAGCTGTGAACTGATCCAAACATTCTGGAGAACAATTTGGAACCATGCCCAAAAGGCCACAAAACTGTGCATATACTTTGACCCAGAAATACCACCACTAGGTCTGTTTCAAAAGAGGTCATAAAAAGGGAGAAGTACCAACATGTACAAAAATATTTATAGCTGCTCTTTGTGTAGTGGCAAAGAACTGGAAACTGAGGGGATGCCCATCAATTGGGGGATGGCAAAACAAGTTGTGTTATATGAACTTAATGGAATATTAATGTGCTGTAAAATGGATTTCAGAAAAACCTGGAAAGACTTAGATGAATTGATGCTGAGTGAAATGAGCAGAAATAAGAGAACATTGTTCACAGTATCAACAACATGGCGTGATGATCAACTGTGACAGACTTAACTGTTCTCAGCAATACAATGATCCAATACAAAGCCAAAAGACTCACGGTAGAAAATGCTCTCCACATTCAAAAAAGAACTGTGGAGTCTGAATGCAGACTGAAGCATACTATTTTCACTTTTGTTGTTGCTTTTTGTGTTGTTTATTCTTTCTTGCATTTTGTTTCCTTTTGTTCTAATTCTTCTCTTACAACATGACTAATGTGGAAACATGTTTAAAATAAAGGTAATGTATTAACTAATTCAGATTGCTTGCTGGCTTCAGAAGGGGGGAGGGGAGGGAAAGTGGGAGAAAAATTTGGAACTCAAAAAATGTATTTTCATGTAATTGAAAAAAATTTAAATTAAAATTTTAAAGATAAAGCTCAAAAAAATAAAGCTCATTAATTAGAGGCTAAATGGAACTGGGGTGCAGAAGACATACCCCTAAAGTTGGGGAACAGAATCAGTAGGACCTGGTGTCACTGGCAGAAAGCTAAGACATCTCCCAATCCCTTTTCAGGGTACTGGAGAGGCCTGGGCAATGAGTAAAATGTAACATACATGACCTTTAAGCAGTGGGGGCTTAGGTGTTCCAGATGATATTTAGGGCCTTGTCTGGACCCTTCATTTTGTAAGGATCAATGGAAACATTATTTCATAGGATTTTTTTCCTTATTTTTAAGATCCCCTAGGTTGTGAGATCCTAGAAAAAATTTGGTATTTCTTGAAGATATAAATAAATAAGCGTTCTTTTTTTTCCTTTTCCAGCACAAGTCAGTTTATCCTGTCTTTATCTTGTATGTATATAGATGATTGCCCCATTAGACTGAGATGCTTGAGAGCAAGGATTACTTTTTAACCTTTCTTTGTAACCCCAGAATGTAGAGAATCACCTGATAGATAGTAGGTGTTTAATAAATATTTGCTGATGTGATTAACTGTATTTTTTAAAATAAAGTTTCTTTTCTTTTCACATGTTTTATTAGAAATTTAGATATGGTGATTTTGTATATGTGTGTGTATAAATTTCTTTACACAGAATATAGTCTACTCTGACAATCAATCACTATACTATCACTATGCTTCAGAGTCAATGTAAGGTAGATTTGTGGTGTGTATATTGGTGTATAAATATGGAGTCCAAAATGCACATTTAGTTATTACTTTGCACTTGACCTATCCTCCTAGCATTTAGGTAAAGCTAGGAGGGAGAAGAGACACCCCCCCTCCCCCTGAAAATGGGATCTTAGAATTCAGATTTGAACATCAATTTATAGATCACAGGGTCCAACCCTACAAAGATACATATGTATGTTCGTATGTACATATGTATACATTATATATATATATATATATATATATATATATATATATATATATATATATATGTATGTAGGTATGTGCATGTATTTACATCTTCAACAAACAAAAACAAACATTTATTAAGTGTCTAATTTATGTAAAATATTGTCTTAGAGGATGGGAATACAAAGACAAAAACAAAACATTCCCTGCTCCCAAAATGCTTATATACTACTGTCATTCAATTGAACCAGTGCACGGTATTGCTAGTCCTTCATTTTTGAATGAAGGAAACTGACGTCTAGAGAACTGAAATGACATGCCCAAAGTCACACAGAGAGCAAGCAGCAAAGTTGGGATTCCTACTTTGAGTAAGTTCTTACATACATACACACACACATCCATATGTATACACATATGGATGCATGTATAGTTTTTAAACACACATATACCTATGTATATATAGCACATACTTATACATAATATATGCTTATATACTTATGTGTATAATACATGTGCATATACATATGTGTGTGTAAAATGGTGGCATTCTCTCATGCAAGATGGGGAGGGAAGGAGACAGTTCACAACTTAAAATGTAACAAAAATAAATAAATAAAATAAAAATATTTTAAAATCTGTACTATGAGAGAAGCCTGGTGCTAGGTCCTTGGGATGCAAAGACAAAAATATTATAAGTCTTACCCTCAAGAAATCTGCATTTTAATAGAAGGAAACAACATCTACACAGAGAAATCAATATAAAATATGTGCAAGGAAAATGCAAAGTAATTGCATAGGTAATTGACTATTATAAACAATTGGAATTGAGAAAGGCCTACAATCAGGGTTGGGTAAGAGCCAGTGCCAAGACACAAAGATGGTGAAATTATGACTTAAAGAGGATGGAAAATAACCCCATTTGATTGGAATATATACTGCATAAGAGTAATATGAAATAAGTCTAGGAAGATACATTGGAGCTAGATTGTGAGGGACTTTAAAGACTATAAAAGTATGCATTTATTCTTTTTTTTTGCGGGGCAATGGGCGTTAAGTGACTTGCCCAGGGTCACACAGCTAGTAAGTGTCAAAGTGTCTGAGGTTGGATTTGAACTCAGGTACTCCTGAATCCAGGGTCAGTGCTTTATCCACTGCACCACCTAGCTGCCCCCCCCCCCCAGTATGCATTTATTCTTTTTTTTTTTTTTTTAGTGAGACAATTGGGGTTAAGTGGCTTGCCCAGGGTCACACAGCTAGTTATGTGTTAAGTGTCTGAGGCCGGACCTGAACTCAGGTACTCCTGACTCCAGGGTCCGTGCTCTATCCACTGTGCCATCTAGCTGCCCCCTGCATTTATTCTTGAGACAAAAGGGAGCAACTAAAATTTCTTGAGCAAAGAAGTTGTATCAGAACTTTGATTTAAGAATATCAGGTTAGAAAACCATTGCTGACACAGTTAAGTGTCCAATACAATAAATTTTACCACATAAAATTGACCATATGGATATGTAACTATTTATTGAACTAAAATGTAATAATAATTCAATGTGGTTAATTACATTAACCAGTTAACAAAGGTGGGGTTCTTTGGTGAGGCTCATTTGTCTAGAGTGTACCCCTGTCATCTCTGCCTCTTGGCTTCCCTGTCGTCCTTCAATTATCAGATAAAATCTCAACTTCTACAGGAAGTAGCCTGTGCATATATAGTTGTTTAATTTTGTCTTCTTTGTTAGACTGTGAGCTCCTTGAGAGCAATGGATAGTTTACCTTTCTTTGTCATTCTGCATATTGCAAAAGTAAAGGCAAAAAGACATCTTCTTTGGGGCTATTTTCAAATTTTCCCCCTTGAAATGAGAGGATCACTTTGTCATATTTATATAGATATATAAACATCATCTGTTTTCTAGCAAGGATGACATGCATGCATTCTCTCTACTGGGATATGTTTTCCCAGAGGAGGAAAACAAAATAGGTTGTGTTGTAGGGAAAATTCATTTGGGAAAGATGTTGTTGTTATTATGTCTTTTTTTTTAAGGATAAAATACTTGAAAACAAGAGGAATTCCCTGGAGAATAAGGGACAGGAACAATGGAGTGTAGAATAGAAAGGATGTGCTTTACTCAAAAGAAACAAAAATAACAATAAAACAAATTAAAATTTTATACAAAGAACAAGACCATCCTGAGAGAATGTAGGATCAAGCCCCAGTACAAGGTGAAGGTGTGTAGGGCACAATATCTTGTGCATTTAAATCCTGCAAATGTGTTCATATAAATGAAATCAAGTCAAAATGAAAATTAAGGACAGTCTGCAAGAGAGCATGGTCACAAAGGGCAGACTGGTGGAGTGTTGGGAAGTGGGACAAAAGATGAGGAGTCCCATAGACTTTGTTTTAGTAACACCAATGACAACTTCTTATGAATGCACTTTAACTCCTTCAGAACATTCTCATCTTATTTTTGGGAAGGGAAAGCTAGTGCATACATCTTCCTTTTTTTCAGATGAGAGAATGGATGCTCAGAGATGTTTAATAGCAATGATTTCCTCAAGTCATAAAACCAGTAAACACCAGATCCAGGGGTAGAAGGAGGTATGGAGATGAGCTGATCATTTAGGGATGAATAGGTGAGATGAGTGTGTTAAGATAAGCTGAAATCCATACTCTAATATTTCATAGCATTTTTTCTTCTTCTTGTTCTTGTTTGTGTTGTTGTTGTTCTTTTTCTTCCTCTTGATCTTCCTCTTTGTTTTTCTGTTTCTGTCTCTGTGTGTGTATCTCTGTCTCTGAGTTTCTCTGTCTATGTCTCTCAGACTCTCTTTCCCTCTGTCTCTAGCTCCCTATCTCTGTCACACATGCATTTTATAGGTCCTACTATGTGTCAGTAATTATGCCTAAGAGCTTTAAAAATCCTGTGCCATTTGATATTGGATAGAGGATAATATAAATATTATTTCATTTTCTCTGTATCTCTCTTTTGTCTTACAAATATATCTTGTCCATTATGCTTATTTCTATGTATGGCTAAACCCAGCAGTAAACATTTTACCACCAGAGGCAGCCAGTTGGTGCAGTGGATAGAGCACTGTACCTGGAGTCAGGAAGACCTGAGTTAAAATTCTGCTTCAGAATTTTACTAGTTGTATGACCTTAGATAAGATATGTAATCTCCATAATCTCCTTAGATTCTTCAACTATAAAATGGGGATAATAATAGCAGCTGATTTCTAGAGTTATTGTGTGGAACAAATGAGATAATATTTGTAAAAATTTAAGCACAGTGCTGGGCACATGGTAGGTGCTTAATAAGAAATTATGCAAATTTCTATCAACATATATTTGAAAGTGAGAAAGAAAAAGGTCAAAATCAATTTCACTGATTCCCATCTTTAGGTAACTTTATGATTAGTGACTGAAAAAATGGAACTTTTAGAAATATGACAGTAATCAGTCAATACATTTTATGTCTCATATTTAATTAAAATACTTCTGAATCTTTGGCCGTGGACCCAATTTCCTTCTTTGCATCCCAAATACAATTCTCATACATTTGATGGAGAATTTTACCCAGAAATAGTAATCTACATGACCATGGGAAAAGCAGTTCTCTTGATGTGTCCACCTGTTATGGTACCAAAGATTTAGAAAAAGAGTCAGTGTAGACAGACTGAGAAATTGTTTAACAAATTTTGAGGAGTTAATATAATGGAATGATATATATTGCCAGAAATACAAAAGGTGAGAAATACAGAGAATCACTTCAATTTTTTTGAAGAGATGCAGAGTAAAATAAGCAGAACCAAAATTATAAACAGTTACACAAATAATGCACAAGAACATAATAAAAGGAACCTAAACTCTCAGTGACTGAAAAAACAAAACAAAATATTGATACCAAAGAATGAAAACAAAACCTATGTCCCTTCTCTTTGCAAAGATTTGGAGAAATATCAAATACCAACTAGTGTATACTTTGCTATATGTGATCATTGTATTGGTCATTTGGCTAGGTTGTTGATGTTGTTTGCTTTGTTCAGGGTGAGAGGAGAATTCAATGGTGTCATATATAGATAAGATTATGATGTAAAACTCAGAGGCATCAATTAAGTTTCATTTCAAAATTAGTAAAGAAGTGAATGAATAAAAGAACATAAACAGAAAAACAGACAGAAGAAAATGGAAGAAAAGGACCATGAAAATATATTTTCAAAATTACTTAGGTTTCCCTTTAGCAAAAAAAAAAAAAAAAAAAAAAGTCCTTCTGGTTTAGATATGGTTGCAGATAGGATAGCAGGCTGAAATTCTGTTTAACTGAGAAAAAGCTCACTAAGAATTATGGCTGAGAAGCTACATGATCATTATTGAATTGCTCTGGAAGCAGTTGTAATAAAAGCAAGTGGCATCTTTTATTGCCATAATGGGTGAAGCAGCAAATGCATATATCCTTCCTTCTCAGCCCTTTAATTATTAGATATAACCCAGGTAGAAAAAGTGAGTACCTCTCAGGGCCTTTCAAATACCAAATGTTGAACTCTTATCTGAGCACTGACCTCGCATATTCTTCCTTGAACCCTAAGAAATGCCCAAATTGTTGGACTACCTTCCCATCTAATTAATATTCACTCTTGTTCTCTTAGTAACTTTCCTCAATTCCAGTTCTAAGCAATTTCTTACAATAGGCTCTGCTTGTGACACTCTCCTTTTTTCTGTGAACTCAGATGCTATACATTTTTTTTTCTAAATGGAATTTTCCCTCTAATGGCAAAAGTATTTATCAGTTGTTACCAAATATACATATATGTTTCCCTGATGTTTCAATAGCCATTTCAAAGAAAAAACATATATGTTAAAGGGATGCAGAAATTAACCCATTTGCAAACTTTCACAGAGAATCATCCCAAAGAATGGAGAAACAACTGAATTTAAAAACTTAAAATCTAATGAAGTTAATTAAAAACACAACACCCTGTCTTTCATCCATTTAAAAATGAAACAGTTAATACATTGAAAATTAGGTTAAATAGAATCTGTTAAAGACAAAAAGATAAAAAGCCAAATTGATTATAATGACATTTTATTTACAAAGTAAAACTATTTTGTGTAATTTTTTTGAACTCAGAAATTAGTTCACTAAACATTAGTTGTTATAAAATAATTATTATTTAAAATATTTCTTTTAAGGTATACTCTGTGTTTTGGCATATCATATCATATAGTTTTTACCCCATTTTAAAGTCCCATCTGCTTTAATGTCTTTAAATCCATAATATTTGACACTACCTATCTATCTAGTAATTTGAATATGTACTACCAAGCAGCTCATGGTTGTCTATTTTTTTCAAACCCAATCCAATGAACACTAATTAAATGTCTCTTATATGTAAGACATTGTGCTAGTACAGATGATAATAAGATGAAAAATGATACACTAATTTCAAGCAATTGGATTTAGTAAGAAGAATAGTTTACACATTCAAAAAATATAAGATATTATGTAAAACAGGCAAAGGACAGACAAAGACAAAGTACTCTAGAAAAATTGAAGAGAAAGATGATTTGGGGGAAGTGGGGTAGAGAAGAAAGAAGTGTTCATGAATAAAGTGGCATGAGAAAGGGAATGAGGAAGAAGTATGTTCTAGGTATATAAGAAGGGAGTTGCTGTGTTGCCTGTGCAAGGGCATTAAGGAAGGACTGAACAGGATAAAATCAGATAACTAGTTGTCAAGTAAGGCTTAAATGTAGAGTACACAGATAGAAGTAATATGAATTAACATAGAAAGGGTTAAGCTATATGAAAAATATTTTATTTTTTCCAATTACACGTATAGGCAATTTTTAACATTCATTTAAAAAAGAAGTTCCAACTCATTTCCCTTGTTCCATCAATATCCTTTCCCTAAGCCAGTAAACAATTTGATATAGTTTATGTATGTTCAACCATGAAAAAAAAACTCCATATTCATCATGTTGTGAAATAGAAACAGGCCAAAAAGAAAGAACCACAAAAGTGAAAATAGTATGCTTCAATCCACATTTAGACTCACCAGTTCTTTTTCTGGATGTGGATAGCATTTTTCATCATGAGTCCTTTGGAACTGGCTTTAATCACTGTATTGTGAAAAGAGCTAAGTCATTCATAGTTCATCTTTGTGCAATGTTGCTGATACTGTGTACAATGTTCTCCTGGTTCTGCTCACTTCACTCAGCATCAGTTCATTTAAGTCAAGGTATTTATGAAATCTTCCTGTTCATTCTTTCTTATAACACAGTAGTGTTCCATTGCATTCATATACCACAACTTGTACAGCCATTCCCCAACTGATGGGCATCCCCTCAATTTCCAATTCTTTACCAACATGAAAAGGGTTCCTATAAATATTTTTGTACATGTGGGTATTTTTTCCCTTTTTATGATCTTTTTGGGATACAGACCTACTTGTCGTATTGTTGGTATTAAAGAGCATTCACATGCCCATAGCCCTTTGGGCATAGTTCCAAATTGCTCCCCAGAATGGTTAGATCAGTTTACAACTCCACCAACAGTACAGTAGTGTCCCAGTTTTCCCACATCCTCTCCAACCTCAATTGTTTTCCTTTCCTGTTATATTAGCAAATCTGCTAAATGTGAAATGATACCTCATAGTTATTTGCTTTGCATTTCTCTAATCAGTAATAATTTGTATCATTTTTTCATATGACTATAAATAGCTTTGATTTATTCATCTGAAAACTGCCTGTTCATATCCTTTGATCATTTATCAATTGGGGAAAGTTGAAGCTATATCATAGAAGACCTTTAATATCAAGGTAAGAAGACTATAATATATCTTCTGGGCAATCAAGATCCACCAGTGATTTTTGAGCATGGCATAATCAAACATGATCATTACAGTGACTGTTATCATAGCTCTTTGTCGGAAAGATTAGCAAAGAGTCATCAGAGGCAAGGAGTTAGCAAACTATTACAACAGATCATATAAAAGCTGATAATAATAATAAGATACTCAAACATCTATACATACAAAGCTATCTATCTAGTACTTCACATAGATGCTTCTTGTTTTTTATCCCCATTTAAATTTTCAGAGAAAAGGAAACTGAGGCATAGCAGAGTAAAAAGACTTGACCATGATCACATAGCTACTAGGTACCAGAAGCAGAATTTGAAGGCTTTTAAAAAAATACGTCTGATGTTGTTTTTCCCCTTAATATAGCTGTATTGATTGTGTTAAATACTTAATAATTAAATTACAATTCAATTTCCTTTGCCAAACTTGGGAGTATTGTGGGCAACATGTATACCATAGGTCCTGTGTTTGATACTTCTGATCTAGTCAAATTTCTTTTTTTCTCTTTTCAATCTTAATAGTATTTTCTTTTCCAGTTACATGTAAAGATGGTTTTCAACATTTGTTTTATAAGATTTTGAGTTCCAAATTTTCCTACCTCCCTTCCTTTCCTCCCCCTTCCCAGGACAGAAAGCAATCTGATATAGGTTATACATGTACAATCACATCTAATAATTTTTCTTATAAACTCTCATTTCTCCTGTTTCTAAAGGACTAAGCTAGAGTGTGTAGGGCATTAAAAAAAAACCAGGATTGATTACTTACTAATATGATGTACTACACATACACTGTCATATATATATATATATACACACATACACATTGACAAATTAATAAATATTCCATTCTCTATAGATATGAATGTCCAGAGATATATTCCATAGGTACTGGCCTTTCTGATTGGGAAGATGGTAGTGCCATTAACAGGAATAAGGTATGAATAGAAAATAAATTACTGATGAAACAAATGCTAGTGACAATAACGAAAGAGAAAATTGATATTTTATTGAATGAAATTGAAAAATTCCTGAAAACAATAATCAATCTATTATAAAAAGGAAAATGGTAGAAATGAAAAAGAAAATAACCTTTGTATCAAATGCTTAGATTTTTCTTCAGTATCTAAAATATATTTATTTGTCATCTAAAATATATAGATAAGTAATAGATCTTTATAAGATCCAGTATCATTCCCCAATATACAATATTCAAACAATATCAAAAAGGTATTCTCAAAAAAATTGAAGAATTATGAGATAAAAACAAGCATATGAAAAAAATCTCCTATTCAATAATAATGAAATAAAAACCAAAACAACCCTGAGTTTTACCTGATATTATACAAATTAGCAAAGATAATAAAAGGTAGAAAAACATACTATTGGAGGGAATTTGGAAAGATAGACACACTAGTGCACTACTGATGGATCAGGGAATTAGTACAGCAATTTTCTGAAGTATTTGGAATCTATAGAAACATAGTGACCAAAGTTTCCACAAAGTAGACCTTTCCATCCAGATATACCACTACTAATCATATACCACAAGGAGGTTAATGATACAAAGTAAAGCTCAATATATCCTAAAATATTTATTGGAGCACTTTTTGTCATAGTTAAGAACTGGGGAAAATGGTTAAGTGAAATGAAGTTAATAATAGTTTTTCAAGCATCTTCTATTTTCCACACACAAAGAAAGGAAAAAAAGTTCCTGTTTTCACAGAGAGTTCACAGTTTTAAAATTTTATATTTTATATTTATATTTTAAAACCTGATGTATAGAAGATAAATTGAAAATAATTGCAGGGAGAAGGCATTAGCAGTATCACGATGGGGAAATCTTCTGGTAGAAGGTAGGATTTGGGCATATATGAATCTTGTGTGTACCCAAATACTAATACTGGTGACCCTTGATCATTGGTTAGTGCCTAAACAAAATTATGGTAGATAGCTATAATGGAATATTAGTATGACTTTAGAAACAATGAAAATAATGAATGCACAGTAACATGGAAAACATGAACTCAATTCAATTGAAGAATATACACGCACAAACACACCCACATTACATACACAAATGCACAATGATTACAACAACATATTTGGACATCTCAGAAAAATAAAAGATGTCATAAAATTCCAAAGAGCATATGTGTCTTCAAAGATTTCATATTAAAATGTACCAAATGCTTCTTATTTGTATGTCTTCTGAGGGTAAACAGCAAGGGACCAGGGCAGGCATCTTCCATCTTGTCCAAACCTGTGACTTCCACCTGTGTCAACATAAGGAAATGTCTACCTTTTTGCTATTAGCCTAATCTTCACAACAGGATGGAGAGAACCTCTAGTTCAAAGAGCAGCAACCTCCCCTTTGACCTCAGATCTTTCATACACTGCTCTTCCTATCTCTTGAGGAAAGAGAAAATGGAAAGTTGGTGGGGAATGGAACTTCCTTCTCTGACTGCAAGTTTGACTTACATTTTCTTCTGAAATCTTTATCAGAATATTGTCTTTAAATAGTGGAGGGAAATGATTCAGTTGGGGAAATAAGAATGATTTTTTTCATCACTCAAGTTCATGGGCCTTATGAAAGCTAGCTGCTGAATCTGGGGGCATCTGAAACCCTGACTTCATATTTCTTGCATTATGTAGCAATGTCCTCTCCTTGTCCCTTTTTGCATATGTACTAAATGCAGCAAGGCAAGTCCCAGAAGTTGAAGACAGTAATTATGTCTCTATAAAGACAAGTTTTCTACCATGTCTTTCATAAAATTCATTATTGGCAATATATTTTAGTCTCTTTGTAAATCATGAAAGTTCTTTTCATTTTCCTTTTGGATAAACTTTCATATCCCAAGTGCTGCAGCCAAATCACAAAAGAAGAGGTCAAATGGCATATTGGACGTAGTATCAGATTTGTCACAAAAACCTATGATTCAAGTTGGTTGATGCTTTCTAGCTGTGTAATAAGTGGGGGGAAAAAGTTTCTCTGAGCTTCAGTTTCCTCATCTGCAAAATAAGGTGATTAGATTCAGTGACCTCTAAGATTTCTTTCCATTTCTAAGTACATGATAATAGGATCCTAAAAAAAATTAGTGCTAAAATAATTGGTTATGTGACAGGGAGGAGCTAGAGATTGGTGAAATTTCCCAAATATTATCCAACTTGTTGTCTTCCTCCTATTTAATTTGGGATCCAGCCCATTGTCTATAATCATAATCTGTACAAAAGAGCTAAATATTGATTGATATACTTGCTCAGTTGTTTATCTGACAGCTAGTCATAACCTAGATAATAAGTATTTTCATCTCTTTAATAGTTCCTGCAGGGATAGTTTATATATATATATATACATATACATATACATATATATATATATGTATATGTATATGTATATGTATATATATACATATATATATACACACATATATATATACACACACACAAATATATGTATATGTATATTTTTGTGTATAAATATGTGTGTATATATACACACATTTGTATGTGTGTGTTTATGAATGCATGCATGCATGCATGTTTAAGGCTTGTACCATTTGTTTTGTGCCCTGAACATCCTTGATCTTGTTGAAAAATTGTTTGGAGAGAATATGTTGTGCCTCACTTGATATTAATTATCAGAGGATTAATATTACGATCCGTTAATCACATTTTGGTAGTATTAACATTCTTTTTTTTTAATTGTTCAATATCTTCTTTTTTTTCAGAGGTGGTGCATTAGATATGGAAATAGACCCGGAGTCAAGGACAGATCAGTTCAGACATAGCTTCAGCCACCTACTAGCAATAAAGTCTTTTCCCAATTTGCAGGAGTTTATTTGTAAAGTAGAAATAATAATCACATCCACACTTCAGGGTTTGTTTGCTTTTTATAAAATGAGCTAATATGTGAAAGAATAATTTGCCAATCATATAGTGACAAAATGCTAGTTATTATTGTTATTTTTAATTATTTTATTATTAATTACAGGTTTTTATCTTGAAATATCCAATGCCCTAATAAGTTAACTCATTTAGAGATTTCTTATATGCACACTTTCCATGGTCTAGCTGTTCTCCTTCTCTTTGTATTCTTTTGCACCATTTCTACCTTCATGTGGAGTGCTATGATGTTATAGTTCAAATGTGATAGCACTGCTGTCATTGATGGAGAAGAAAATGTTTTGTTTTGTTTTTAATACACACTAATATTTTATAAATAATTATCTGTTGTCTGACTTACATTTTATCTTTAAATCTTTGGATGCTTTTGATTACTTGTGATTTTTGCCCAAGGTTTCTGCAAACTCATTTTCATCTATTCTTTCTTGTTCTTTGAAATCATACTGCTTACAATATTCTACTACCCTCCTCTATAAGATTGTGCATGTGGATTTATTTTATAAGCTGCTGCTATTCTTTTGTGCTATATCATCCTGTTTGGAAAGGATGAATGTTTTCTTAATGAGGCAATTTCTAAGTTCTTTTAGTATTCTCATTGTGCTGATTGATTTAAAATCAGGCATATTTCTGTAGGGAGTGATAGTTATCTGTATTGATATGTTTTCCTTTATCTAGTTCTTGTTTGTTACTCTCAATAGCTCATTTAAACATATCAGGTTAGAGTTGTTTGCCTGATATATTTTCTTCATACACATTTAGGTTATTTTTATAAATTTTTTACAGAGATGAGAAAGTTCATTTTTTTTACTAATATTTTCTCAGTCACCTTGGCTTTTGTAATCATAATGTCCACGATTCAAAAGTCACACATAACAATTGGCAGGGGGTACATAAAAAAGCAAAAATAACAAAAACAAAATCTCTATATTGCTTTGAAAATTATCCACATGCGGAAATGGATAGTGGTATTGTATTGTTACAAGTGGACTGATTCTAGAATCAGAGTTAGATTATGAAGTTTTAAATAAGTATGAGTTGGGGATATTTATTTTGTACTAGAGGTGATAAAGTGCCTTTTAAAAATAGACATTTTGTCAGAATTATGTTTTGAAAAATACATTTCAAAGATATGTGCAAGATGGATTTCAGAAGGGAGAGTTTTGAGACAATGAGACCAAATACAAAATTATTGCACTTCAGGTGTTGAGATTCTGGGTTATAGTTCTAAGTAAATGATTCAAGAGAGAGAAAAATATGAAATATATTCTTAAAATGCAATTGACCAGACATGACAACTAATTAGATAATTCATGATTAAATAGAAGGGCATGGTGAGAATCAAACAGATTATGTCAGGATAATGGAAAGAATGGTGGTACCATCAGCAGAACTATGGAAAGTAAGAAAAAGGAATAGTTTGGGTGGAGGGGATTAGGAAGGAGGTTAATAAGTTCTGTTTGAGTTTAACATATCTATATATGTGCAGAATATCCTGTTGTTTGTGTTCAATAATTGTTCAGGCATATTAGGAGAAAGACTGAGGTTCTATTGTGGAACTTGGAGTTATATGCAAAGCAATGGTGACTAGACACATGGTGACTAATAAGATTACAGACATCAAGTTAGCTGAGTGGATAAAGTGTTGAGAATGGAGTCAAAATAACCATAGTTTGGATTCTTGCTCAGATATTTATATAGCTATTTGATCCTAATTAAACAAGTCACTTAACCTCTGTTATCCTGCTTCTGCATCTATGAAATGGGAAGAGTAGTTGTTAGCTCCTAGAAAATAGGGTTATTGTGAGGCTCAAATAAAAAATTAAATAAAGCACTTATATGTCATATTTTATCATTAGCATTCAGAGAAGACCCCTCTTCCTTTAGTCCAATTATATATCTTGTCTTCCCCAATTTTAGTGTCAATTCCTGGAAAGGAAGGACTCTCACTTTTTCTACTACATTCCCATGCTTAGCTCACTGTTTAGCACATAGCTCTTAACAAAAATTTTAAAAACATGTGTGTATATATGTATATATATATATATATATATGTGTGTGTGTGTGTGTGTGTGTGTGTGTGTGTGTGCATCTGTGCGTATGTACACATGAGAGAGAGAGAGAATGAATGAATGAATGAATGAAGAACCAGAGATTAGAGGCAAGTCACTGATGATGATTAACCCCAAAGCAACTAGAGGAGTAGCCAAAGAGATGAGGAAAATTAAAAAACAATAATAAAGACTCAGGAAATAAGAGAATTAATTAAAGTGCTGGTCAATAGTGTAAATGTTTGAAAGGTCAAGAAGGATGAGAATTGAGAAAAGGGCATCATATTTAGCAATTATCATTGGTAAGCATAGAAAGAACAATTTTGGTTGAATTACGATGTCAGAAATAAGATTTCACGTGATTTAGAAGGAAACATAAAATAATGCTTATAGAATTAATAAAAAAATTAAAAGATACAAATGCAAAATAATATAGAGATAGTAATTTATTTCAAGAATCATAGAAATGATATGAACTTTTTCTTACTACCACAATTTATAGTGGAAAAAAAACTTTGAATTTTAAGATTATGGACATGCAGAGACATCCCTTATTTCCAAAGGTAGAATTGTAAATTACATTATATATAAAAAAAATTTCAAGTACTTTTCAAACCTATAAAGTCATGCAGTAAAAATAACAATAAAAATACTATTACAGATATTGCTGCTACTAATATAGTAAATACAAATATTAATACTAACAATAATATGGAAAGCTACATTTTCTACATTTGTGGAGAGGGGGAAATGTATTACAAGAAATGTGAGAAATGAAGTTAAATTCTATAAAATTTAAAATCTTGTAAAATAAATATAGCCAGACATAAAAAATATATAGTTAGGAATAAACAGCTCAGATAAAATCAGACATCAAATATTTATAGGAAATAATTATATATCTATAACATCAAGAGTTATTTTTGGGGCAGCTAGGTGGTACAATGGATAAAGTACCATCCATGGATTCAGGAGGACCTGAGTTTAAATCAGAACTCAGACACTTGACACATACTACCTGTGTGACCCAGGGAAGGTCATTTAACCTTCACTGCCCTGAAAAAAAATAAAAGAGTAAGTTATTTTATAATTCATAATGAGGAGCTATGTAGCAGAGTGAGTAAAATGCTAGCCTTGAGGTCAGCAATTCATGAATTCTTGTCACTTGGCTAAAAAATACTGGTTACAAAAATCATATAACTAACAATTTTCCTTTTTTGTCAGTAAATCTTTTTAAAAAAAATTAATGTTTGAAAATTTTTTCCTAATTATATGTAAAAACAATTGTAATTTTTTTTAAAAAAATGTTTGTGTTCCAAATTCTCTCTTACCCTATCCCACATCCCCTTCATGAGAAAGTAAGGAATTTTATATAGAATATATTTGTGCAATCATGTAAAACATATTTCCATATTAGATGTGTTGTAAAAGAAGAAATAGATCAAAAGAAAAAAGCACATGAAAAAAATAAAGTGAAAAAATATGATTCAATCAGCTTTCTGACTATAGCATTTCATTCTCTGGATCTATCTAGCATTTTTCATTATTGTTCATTTAGAATTGTCTTAGATAATTTTATTCTTGAAAAGCCAAATCGAAAAGGAGATACAAAAGCTCTCTGAAGAAAATAATTGCTTAAGAATTAGAATTGAGCAAATGGAAGCTAATGATTTTATGAGAAATCAAGACACAATAAAGCAAATCCAAATGAATGAAAAAATAGAAGGCAATGTGAAATATCTCCTTGGAAAAACAGCTGACCTGGAAAATAGATAGATAGATCGAGGAGACACGATTTGAAAATTATTGGAATATCTGGAAACCATGATCAAAAAAAGAGCTTAGACATCATCTTACAAGAAATTGTCAGGAAAATTGTCCTGTTCTTCTAGAAGCAGAAGGTAAAATAGAAATTGAAAGAATCCACCAATCACCTCCTGAAAGAGATGCCCAAATGAAAATTTCCAAGAATATTAAAGCCAAATTCCAGAGCTCCCAGGTGAAGGACAAAATATTGCAAGCAGCCAGAAAGAAACAATTCAAGTGCTGTGATGCTCCAGTCAGAATAGCACAAGATCTAGCATCATCTACATTAAAGGATCAGAGGGCATGGAACATGATATACTGGAAGGCAAAGGAACTGGGATTACAATAAATAAACACCGACTCAGTAAAACTGACTATAATCTTTCAGTAGAAACAATGGGACTTTAATGAAAGAGAGGACTTTCAGGCACTTGTGATGAAAAGATCTAACCTGAATAGAAATTTTGATTTTCAAATAGAAGACCCTAGGGAAGCATAAAAAGGTAAAAAGGAAAAAGAAATCATGAGGGATATTAAAAGGTTAAACTGTTTACTTCCCTACATAGGAAGATGATATTTCTAACTTATAAGAACTTTCTCATTATTACTGCAGCTGAATAGAGTATCCTCCTTAGACAGAGGGTGCAGGTGTGAGTTGAATATAAAGGGATGATATCTTTAAAGCATTCATTTATTTATTTGTTTGTTTCCATGTTTATCTATTTATCTATCTCTATCTGTTCTTCATTCCTTTGTTTATTTGTTTATTTTTGTAGGGTGGTCAGGTTGGGTGGCTTCCCTAAGGTCACAAAGCTGGTGAGTGTTGGGTGTCTGGGGCAAGATTTGTTCTTGGATCCTTCTGGATCCAGCGGTGGTGCTTTGTCCACTGCACCACCTAACTGTGCCATGTTGATATCTTTAAAAAAAATTAAATTAAGGTGGGAGAGGAATGCACTGGGAGAATGGAAAAGGGAGAGGTGTAATAGGGTAAAGTATCTCACATAAATGAAGAAAAAGCTTATGAAGTGGAGGGGAAGATGGGGGTGGTTCAGGGGAGTGCGTGAGCCTTACTCTAATCAGAATTGGCTCAAAGATGGAATAACATACATGTTCAAGTGGCTATGGTAATATATCTTGTCCTGTGGGAAAGTGGGAGGGGAAGGGGATGGGGGGGTACAGAGTGAAGGAAGGCAGAGCAGATTGGGGGAGGAAGCAGTCAAAAGCAAAACACTTTTGAGGAAGGATAGGGTGAAAGAAGACATAAAATAGAGTAAATATCAAGGAGAGGGAATAGGATGGAGGGTAATTCATTTACAAATAGCAACTGTGAAAAAAAAACTTGAAACCAGTTTGTCTTATAGGCCTCAGTTCTCAAACACATAGAGAACTGAGTTAAATTTATTAAAATGAGAGCTATTCCCCAATTGATGGATGACCAAAACACATGAGGTTTTCACATGAAATAATCAAATCCACCTAGCCATATGAAAGAAAAAATGCTCTAACTCACTATTGATTAGAGAGATTCAGGTTGAAATAATTCTGGGGTACTACATCATCACTATTGGATGGGATGATTTGAGAGCAGAGGAAAATGACAAATTTTGTTGGGGGATATGGTTGTAAACTAATTCAAACATTCTGCAGAGCAATTTGTAACTATGCTCAAGGGGCTATAAAACTATGCATACTCTTCAAATTAGCAATACCACTACTAGGTTGGTATCCAAAAAGAGTTTTTTAAAAGAGATGAATCCAAAATTGGGGTGATACTCATCACATGGGGAAAGGCTGATCAAATTGTGGGATGAGATTGGAATGGAACATTATTGTGCTGTAAGAAATGATGAGCAGGATGCTATCAGAAGGACTTATGAAAAATGCGATCCATCTACAGAGAAAAAACTGATGGTAGCTGAATACAGCTTGAAGAATAATTTTTTTTGTTAGTTTCTCTTTCTAAAGTTTTTGGTTTGTTTTCTCTCACAGCCTGACTAATGTGGAAATATTTTGCATGACTGCAAATGTATAACATATTGAATTGCTTGAGTTCTTAAGAGGGGAGGGAGGGAGAGAGGGAGGAAGAGAATTTGGAACACAAAGTTTTAAAAAATTGATGTGAAAATTTCTTTTTACATGTAATTTTGGAAAAATTCTAAATAAATTAATTAATTAATAAAAAGAATGGATGGCAAATTTTTTTTTATGTGTAATTGAGTAAAATAGAAACTTTCTTAAAATATTTAATTGCTCATTTCTTTACCTAAAACTTATGACCATGAGAAATTACCAGAGTCATTCTATTTAGAAAGGAAAAAGTAAAGGAATAAATATATTCATTTATACCAGTCACTGTGTTCAACAAGTTTTACAAATGTTATCTTATTTGATCCTCACAAAATTTCCTTGAGAGATATCGCTCTTTTATACTTGGAATCTGAGGCAGAGAGTGGTTAAGCGACTTCCCTAGAGTTACATAGATAGTATGTAGCTGAACTCATGTTTAAACTCAGATCTTCCTAATTCCAATCACTAGTGCTCCTTCCACTGTTCTATCAAATGGCACTCTGGGGAAAACTTTGAGGAGGGAATGTCCTTGTGAGATGATCTTGAATTAATTAAAAAAAAATAATTACCTTGTGGTAGTTCATTTCAATTTTCTCCATCCTGGTATTGTTGATTATTCTATTACCTGGAAAATTTTTACTCATATGGAGTTTTGATGTGGCAAGGAATGGTTAAATAACTTACTCAGGATCACATAATATTTAACATAAGTTGTTTATTTTATCATTCATATAAACCCTTTCTCCTTTACAGAGCTCTCAAAATTATTATAAATATTTTATTTAGATAAATAATATAAATTATAAAATTATATTTCATATATTAAGTATTATAAATGAGAGCATTATAAATGCAAGAACTAAGATTCTCAGAAAAGTCCATGGTCACAACGTTAGCAATTGCTAGAATTAAGTTTCATATCCACATCTTCCTTATACCTAAAATTTCACTATATGTACTATGCAATTCTTCTTTATTAAAATCTCAGTTTAGGGGTTCCTTTTTACATGAAGCCTTTCCTGGTTCCTGCCACTTCAATTTTTGGTTATTTCTCATTAAATCACCTTGTTTCTACTTATTTAATTTCCTGAATAGCACTTATTGTTATCCCTGTGTTAAATTTTAGGTCCTTGATGGCAGGTTTCATTTGTTTTTTGTCATTATATAACTCCCTCTGATAGTTCTTTTTACATTATAGGTACTTAATAAACATTTGGTAGGTTAGTTGAATTGATCTCCAGACTCTGCTTACATATATCCCCTGAGAAATTTCATTTCATAACCAAGCTCCAAAGACAAGTTAACATATAATACCATGACTAGAAAGGCTGCACATACAAAGTATACAAATGACAAAAATAAGTGCATTGGGATATATTGGTAACAAAAACAACCAGGGACCATGCATGAAAAGGCACACACCAGGACCTCTTGTAACTATACCCACTAGTTATGGCACTTTTTTAGACCAGGGCATGCATATTGTAAAGAACACTAACATGTCTCCCACTGCAAATGCTACTAATATGGAGCTTTTCTACCTTTTAGCAATTAAGTATGGCCTGTCCACTGAGCTTCTTGTCTCAGATAAATATTTTGTCCCTGATGGATCTGTCCTTTCTTTGGTGCACTGTTTTTCCACTTTCTCCTGAGTATCATAGCCTTCTTAATCTTCTGTGTATTCCCATTATAGTAGGTAACATTGTTTAAAAGACAAAACCTGACTATTCTCAACAATATAATGATCCAAGACAATCCCAAAGGAATATTGATGAAACATACTATCCACATCTGAAAAAAGAACTTATATTGATGGAACAGACTAAAGCATGCTATTTTTCACTTTCTTTCATTCTTTAATTTTAATCAAGTTTTCTTGTACAAAATGACAAATATGGCTATGTTTTACATAATCATACATCTATAACCAATCTGAGTGTTTGCTGCCTTGGGGAGGGGGTATGGGAGGGAGGAAAAGATGGATAAAAATTGGAACCCCAAACTATAAATAAAAATGCTTATTATCCAAAATAAGGACAAAACCTGGAATATAACTACTTGTACTATTTTTTCCTATCATACTCTATGTTAAATAAAATAAGGTGCAAATAAGCAAAGAATTAGAAATTGAGGGAATGCCCATCAATTAGGGAATGGCTAAAAAAGTTGTGGTATATAAACATAATGGAATACTATTGTGCTATAAGAAATGATAAGCAGATGGATTTTATAAAAATCTAGAAAGGCTTATATGAATTGATGCTGAGTGAAATGAACAACAAAAAAAGAGAGAACATTGTACACAATATCAACAACATTGTGCGATGATCAACTGCAATAGACTCAACTCTTCTCAGCAAAACAATGATCTAAGACAATTCCAAAAGATCCATAATGGAAAATGCTCTCCACATTCAGAAAAAAGAACTATGGAGTCTCAATGCAGATTGAAGCATAGTATTTTCACTTTTTTGTTATTGATCATTCTTGCATTTTTTTCCATTTGTTCTGATTCTACTCTTATAACATGACTAATGTGGAAATATGTTTAACATGAATAGAGTGTATAACCTAATTCAGATTGCTTGCTGGCTTCAGGAAGGGGGAGGGAAGGGAGAGTGGGGGGAAAAATTGAAACAAAAAATATCCTGGGGCAGCTAGGTGGCACAGTGGATAAAGTTCTGGCCCTGGATTCAGGAGGACCTGAGTTCAAACCCAGCTTCAGACCCTTGACACTTATTAAGTGTGTGACCATGGGCAAGTCACTTAACCCTCAATGCCCTGCAAAAACCATTTTTCATGTAATTTTAAAAATAAAATTTTAAAATGCTGTGATGAAATAATGTGATTTAGCAGATACTCAAAGACCCACCTGGAGATTAATCTAGACTGAATCAAGTGAGAGTGATTAACTGCTGATTAGCCTACTTCAAGTTAACTGGATTGTAATCACACCTTGAGAACACCTTCAGAACCAATGGATTTGGATGATGCCAACCAATCAGCTTGAAGCAGTGTGTAAGGACTGCCTCTAATCCAGACCTATAAAAAGCTTCCACAATCAGCTTGCTAGAGAATTCCTGATTAAAGCAGGCTCATGGAGGAGGACTTCAGGAAGAACCCAACCAGGCTGGAACTCTAGGCTAGGTAGGACTTCTTTTTCTTAACTTTCTGAACTCCATGGGAATATCTGTATGCTTTAATAAATGTTTAATGCCCAAGGACTGGTGCTAAAGCTTCTAATTTAAGGCGACCACAATTTAGATTTTAAACATCATAATGCCATACAAAAAATAAATAAATAAAATTAAGTGAGAAGAAGAGGCACTTTGACCTCTTTGCCCACGACACACACACACATACATACACATATTTATATTTTTAATTTTTCCCAAATTACATATACAAGCATTTTTAGCATCATTTTTGTTAAACTTTGTGTTCCACATTGTCTATTACTAGGTCAAAGGGCATGAATGGATTTATAGCGCTTTGGTCATAGTTTCAAATTTTTCTACAGAAAGTTTGAATCAGTTTATAACTCCACCAGGAGTATATTATTGTCACATTTCCCCCATATCCCTTACAACATTTGTCATTTTCCTCTGTTTTCAAATCATCCAATCCAATAGGTATGAGATAGTACCCTAGACTTGTTTCAACCTGCATCTCTCCAATCAATAGTGAGGTAGAGCATTTTTTTCTTTCATATGGCTATAGGTAGCTTTGATTATTTCATATGAAAACTTCTTATCTTTTGGTCATCTATCAATTGGGGAATGGCTCTTATTTAAAAAAAAAATTGACTCAGGTCTCTATGTTTTTGAGAAATGAGGCCTGTCAGAAAAACTTGCTTCAAATTTTTTTCACAGTTACTATTGCTAATTATGTTTCCCTCTATCTTATTCCCTCCCCATGACATTTATTCTTTTTTATCTTCTTTCACCCTATCCCTCCTCAAAAGTGTTTTTCTTCTGACTTCTCCCTCCCCCAATCTGCCCTCCCTTCTATAATTCCCCTTCCATCTTTCCTGCAGGGTAAGATAGATTACTATACCAAACTGAGTGTGTATGTTAGTCCCTTTTTTAGTCAATTCTAATGAGAGTAAGGTTCACTCACTCCCCAGCACCTCCCCATCTTCCCCTCCACTGTATAACCTATTTCTTGTTTCTTTTATGTGAGATACTTTACCCCATTACACTTCTCCCTATCCCTTTCTCCCAGTGCTTGCCTCTCTCCCCTTAATTTTATTTTGTTAAGATTTCATCCCTTCATACTCAACTCAAACCTGTGCCCTCTTTCTAAATATACTCCATACAGGGGCACAGTGGATAGAGCACTAGCTGTGGAATCAGGAGGACCTGAGTTCAAACCTGGCCCCAGACACTTGACACTTACTAGCTTTGTGACCCTGGGCAAGTCACTTAACCCCAAATTCCTCACAAAAACAAAAACAAACAAAAAAACCCCAAAACATCATATACTCTATACAGCTGCCCTATTAATGAGAAAGTTCTTATGAATTACAAGTATCATCTTCCCATGTTGGAATGTAAAAAGTTTAACCTTTCAATATCCCTTATTATTTCTTTTTCATGTTTACCTTTTTTATGCTCCTCTAGGGTCTCATATCTGAAAGTCAAATTTTCTATTCAGCTCAGGTCTTTTCATCAAGAATGCCTTAAATTTCTCTCTTTAATTGAATATTCATTTTTCCCCTGGAAGGATTATAATCAGTTTTGCTGGGTAGGTAATTCTTGGTTGTAATCCTAGGTCCTTTGTCCACCAGAATATCATATTCCATACCCTCTGATCCTTTAATATAGAAGCTGCTAGATCATGTGTTATCCTTACTGTGGCTCCACAGTACTTGAATTATTTTGTTCTGGATGCTTGTAATATTTTCTTCTTGACCTGAAAGCTCTGGAATTTGGCTACAGTATTGCTGGAAGTTTTCATTTTGGAATTTCTTTCTTTGTTTTTTTTCTTTTTTTTCTTACATTAGTATACTTTTTTTAATTTATTTTTTTTCCTGTTACATGTAAAGATAGTTCTCAACTTTTGTTGATACAAGCTTTCCAATTTAAGATTTTTTCTCTCTCCCTCTCCTCCCTACTCCCTCCCCTAGACAGCAGGTAATCTTATATAGGTTTTCTATATATATATATATATATGTAATAACGTTAAACATATTTCTGCATTAGTCATGCTATAAGAGAAAAATCAGAGCAATAAGCAAAAACCTGAAAATAGAAAAACAACAGCACCAAAAACAAAAGAAATAGTTTGGTTCATTCAGCATCTATACTCCACAGTTCTTTTTTTTCCCAGATTTGGAGATCCTCTTCCATCATGAATCCCCTGGAACTCTTCTGTACCCTTGCATTGGTGAGAAGAATATAGTCTATCACAGTAGATCAACACACAATGTTGATGATACTGTGTAAAATGTTCTTCTGGTTCTGCTCATCTCACTCATCACCAGCCTACACAAGACCCTCCAGGTTTCTCTGAACTCCTCTTGCTCAACATTTCTTACAGCACAATAGTATTCCATTACATTCATATACCACAGCTTGTCCAGCCATTCCCCAATTGATGGGCATCCCCTCAACTTCCAATCCCTTGCCACCACATAAAGAGCAGCTATAAATATTTTTGTACATGTGGGACCTTTTCCCTGTTCCATGTTCTCTTTGGAAAAAAGACCCAAACATGGTATTGCTGGGTCAAAGGGTATGCACAGCTTTATAGCCCTTTGGGCATAATTCCAAATTTCTCTCCAGAATGGTTGGATCAGTTCACAGCTGCACCAACAATGCATTAATGTTTCAATTTATCCACAGCTTCTCCAACATTAATTATTTTACTTTTTTGTCATTTTAGCCAATCTGATAGGTGTCAGATGGTACCTCAGAGTTGTTTTAATTTGCATCTCTCTAATCATTAGTGATTCAGAGCATTTTTTCATATGGGAATAGATAGCTTTGATTTCTTCATCAGAAAACTGCCTGTTGATATCCTTTGACCATTTCTCAATTGGGGAATGACTGGGATTCTTATAAATATTATTTAGTTCCCTATATATTTTAGAAATGAGGCCTTAATCAGAAGTACTGGCCATGAAAATTGTTTCCCAACTTTCTGACTCCCTTCTAATTTTGGATGCATTGCTTTTGTTTGTACAAAATTTTTTTTAATTTAATGTAATCAAAATCATCCATTTTGCATTTTATAATATTCTCTATCTCTTGCTTGGTCATAAACTGTTTTCCTTTCCAAAGATCTGAAAGGTAGACTATTCCTTTCTCTCCTATTTACCTATTGTATCACCTCTTATGTCTAAATCATGTATCCATTTTGACCTTATTTTAGAATAAGGTATCAGATGTTGGTCTATGCCTAATTTCTGCTATACTATCTTCCAGTTTTCCCAGCAGTTTATGTCAAATACTGAGTTCCTACCCCAGAAGCTGGAGTCTTTGGGTTTATCAAACACTACATTACTAGTGTCGTTTACTACTGTGTTTCCTGTGCCTAGCCTATTTCATTGATTCTCCACTCTATTTCTTAGCCAGTACCAGATACTTTTGATGACTGCCACTTTAGAGTAAAGCTCCAGGTTTGGTACTGCTAACCTACCTTCCTGTGAATTTTTCATTAGTTCCCTGGAGATTCTTGATTTTTTGTTTTTCCAGTTGAATTTTGTTATTATTTTTTCTAGCTCTATAAAATAATTTTTAGGTAGTCTGATTTGTTTGGCACTGAATAAGTAAATTAATTTAGGTATAATTGTCATTTTTACTATATTAGCGCTGCCTATCCATGAGCAATTGATATCTTTCCAATTATTTAGATCTGATTTGATTTGTGTGAAGAGTGGTAGTTGTGTCCATAGAGTTCCTGGGTTTGTCTTGGCAAGTAGACTCCCAAGTATTTTATGTTATCTACCATTACTTTAAATGGAATTTCTCTTTGTATCTCTTGCTGCTGGACTTTGTTGGTCATGTATAGAAATGCTGAGGAATTATGTGGATTTATTTTATATCCTGCTACTTTGCTAAAGTTGTTAATTGTTTCAAGTAATTTTTGAGTTGATTGTCTAGGATTCTTTGACTATACCATCATGTCATCTGGAAAGAGTGATAGTTTTGTTTTCTCCTTGCCTATTCTAATTCCTTTAATTCCCTTTGCTTCTCTGATTGCTAAAGCTAACATTTCTAAGACAATATTAAATAATAGGGGTGATAATGGACATCCCTGTTTCAACCCTGGTCTTATTGGGAAGGATTCTAATTTATTGCCATTGCATAAAATACTTGGTGACGATTTTAGGTAGACACTGTTTATTACTTTAAGGAAAACTCCACCTAAGAAATGGGTGCTATATTTTGTCAAAAGCTTTTTCTGCATCTATTGAAATAATCGTATGATTTTCGTTAGTTTTCTTATTGATGTGGTTGATTATGTTAATAGTTTTCCTAATGTTGAACCAGCCCTGCATTCCTGGTATAAATCCCACCTGGTCATAGTGTATTATCCCGGTGATCACTTGCTGTAATCTCCTTACTAATATCTTTTTTAAGATTTTAGCATCAATATTCATTAGGGAAATTGGTCTATGATTTTCTTTCTCTGTTTTTGCTTTGCCTGGTTTTGGTATCACCACTATATTTGTATCATAAAATGAATTTGGTAGAACTCCTTCATCTATTTTTCCAAATAATTTGTTTAATATTGGAATTAATTGTTCTTTAAATGTTTGGTAAAATTTACCTGTAAACCCATCTGGCCCTGGGGATTTTTTCTTGGGGAGTTCATTAATGGCTTTTTCAATTTCTTTTTATAATATGGGTTTATTTAAGGATTTTATTTTCTCTTCAGTTAATCTGGGCAGTTTGTATTTTTGTAAATATTCATCCATTTCATTTAGATTGTCAAATTCATTGGCATACATTTGGGCAAAAAAATTCCTAATTATTGATTTAATTTCCACTTCATTGGTGGTAATATCACCCTTTTCATTTTTGATACTGGTAATTTAGTTTTCTTCTTTCTTTTTTAAATCAAATTAATGAATATTTTATCTACTTTATTGTTTTTTCATAAAACCAGCTCTTAGTTTTATTGATTAATTCCATAGTTTTCTTGCTTTCAATCTTATTAATTTCTTCTTTAATTTTCAGGATCTCTAATTTAGTATCTAATTGGGGAATTTTAATTTGTTCTTTTTCTAGCTTTTTAAGTTGCATGCCCAATTCATTAATCTCCTCTTTGTCTTTTTTATTCATGTAAGCATTTAGAGTTATAAAATTTACCCTAAGCACTGCTTTGGCTGCATCCCATAGATTCCGGTATGTTGTCTCATTATTGTCATTCTCTTGGATATAGTTACTGATTGTTTCTATGATTTGTTGTTTGACCCATTCATTCTTTAGAATGAAATTATTTAGTTTCCAATTGATTTTCATTCTACTTTTCCCTGGCTCTTTCTTACATGTAATTTTTATTGCATCATGATCTGAGAAGGATGCATTTACTATTTCTGCCTTTCTACATTTGACTATGATGTTTTTGTGCCCTAATAAATGGTTAATTTTTGAAAATGTGCAATGTACTGCTAAGAAAAAGGTGTGTTCCTTTCTATCCCCATTCAATTTTCTCCAGACATCTATCATGTCTAATTTTCTAGTAATCTGTTCACCTCTTTCACTTCTTTCTTATTAATTTTTTGGCTAGATTGATCTAATTCTGAGAGGGGGAGATTCAGATCCCCCACTAGTATAGTATTACTGTCTAATTCCTGTTGTAACTCATTTAACTTCTCTAAGAATTTGGATTCTATACCACTTGGTGCATACATATTTAATATTGATATTACTTCTTTATCTATAGTACCTTTTAGCAAGATGTAGTTTCCTTCCTTATCTCTTTTAATGTGATCTATTTTTGCCTGTGCTTTGTCTGAGATAAGGATTGCTACCCCTGCTTTTTTTTTTACTTTAGCTGAAGCATAATATATTCTGCTCCAGCCTTTTACCTTTACTCTGTGTGTATCTCTCTGCTTCAAATGTGTTTCTTGTAGGATTCTGGTTGTTAATTCACTCTGCAATTCCCTTCCGTTTTATAGCAGAGTTCATCCCATTCACATTCACTGTTATTATTACTAACTGTTTATTCCCCTCCATTCTATTTATCCGCTTTGTACTTTTCCCCCTTCTTTCACCCTATTCCTCCTCACCGAAGTTTTGCTTCTTACCCCTGCCTACCCCAATCTGCCCTCCCTTTTTATCACCTCCCTCCCTTTTCTTTACCCTTTTCTCCCTTGTTTTTGTTCTCCCTTCTATCAGTCCCCCCCTTTCCCTTCCCCTTTTACTTCCCTAAAGAATGAGCTAAGTTTCTTTATCCAAATGAACGTATATGTTATTTCCTCTTTGAATCAAATCTAATGAGAGTAGGGTTGAAACAATGTTCACCCCTCATTTCTTTCCCTCTATTGTAATAGGTTTTTTTTTCACCTCTTCATATGATGTAATTCACCCCATTCCACGTCCCCTTTCCTCTCCTCCCCATAGACTCCCTTTTTAACCCCTTAATTTTCTTTGTATCATCACATCAAAGACAATTTATATTTATACCCTCTGTGTAAAGTCCTTCTCTCTGCCCAAATACATTTATAGTTCTTAAGAGTTATGAATATTATCTTCCTGTGTAGGGATGTAAACAGTTTAATCTAATTGAGTAACTTTTTTTCCCCTCTGTTTACCTTTTTAATCTTCTCTTGATTCTTGTATGTTAAGATCAAATTTTCTATTCAGTTCTGGTCTTTTCATCAGGAAACATTGAATGTCCCCAATGTCATTGAATATCCATCTTTTTTCCTGAATGAGAATGATGAGTTTTGCTGGGTAATAGATTCTTGGCTGCAATCCAAGCTCCTTTGACTTCCAAAATATCATATTCCAAGCCTTGTGGTCCTTTAATGTTGAAACTGCCAGGTCCTGAGCAATCCTGACTGTGGCTCCATGATATTTAAATTGCTTCTTTCTGGCTGCTTGGAGTATTTTCTCCTTCACCTTATAATTCTGGAATTTGGCTGCAATATTCCTTGGAGTTTTCCTTTTGGGGTCTCTTTCAGGAGGTGTTCGGTGGATTCTTTCAATGATAATTTTATCCTCTGATTCTATGATATCAGGGCAGTTCTCCTTAATAATTTCCTGGAATATGGTGTCTAGATTCATTTTCTGGTCATGGCTTTCAGGCAGTCCAATGATTCTCAAATTGTCTCTCCTCGATCTGTTTTCCAGATCAGTTGTCTTTCCAATGAGGTATTTCACATTTTCTTCTATTTTTTCATTCTTTTGATTCTGCTTGACTGATTCCCAGTGTCTCATGGATTCCTTATCTTCCAATTGTCCAATTTTAATTTTTAAGGCATTTTTTTCTTCAGTGAGATTATGCACCTTTTTTTCTATTTGGCTAGATGAATTTTTTAAGGACTTGTTTTTCTGGAGTCAATCTTTGTGCTTCCTTTTTCAAGCTGCTGATTCTTTTTTCATAGTTTTCTTGTTTTGCTTTCATTTCTCTCCACATTTTTTCTTCTACATCTCGCAATTGATTTTTTTTTAGGTCAGGAAATTGGGGTTAAGTGACTTGCCAGGGTCACACAGCTAGTAAGTGTTAAGTGTCTGAGGCCAGATTTGAACTCAGGTACTCCTGATTCCAGGGCTGGTGCTTATCCACTGTGCCACCTAGCTGCCCCCTCTCAATTGATTTTTAAAATCCTTTTTGAGCTCTTCCAAGAAGGCTTTTTGTTCTTGAGACCAATTCACCTTCCCTTGTGAGGCTTCACATGTAGGCAATTTGAGGGTATTGTCCTCATCTGAGTTTGGGTTTGCTTATTCCCTGTTGATACGGAAGCTCTCAATGAAGAGGGCCCTTTTTTGCCTCTTACTCATTATTGTAGCTTATTTATTTATTTTTTAAATTGAAGTCTGCTCAGGGGGCACCAGGGTCCCTGTTTTGGGCTCCTTGTTCAGGGGTATAGGTGCTATGTGACCGGCTTTTTACACTGAGGCCTTTATAGTGTGTGCAGTTCATCTGCCCTGCACTTCCTATCTGAGCATGCTAGGATCAGTGGGCCTAGTCCACCTATCCTGTTCATGGCCCTCCAGCTGGCAACTTGCCCTCTCAGCTGGTGGACGTAGGTTTTTCCACTGTCCTGCTGGGCCACTAGATTTTTGAGCCAGGATCTAGGGGCCTCACTTGTTCAGCTGTGGCCTGCAGCTTCCTGCTGACGTGCCCCAAGCCCCTCAGTGCTGGGCTGCTGCCCTGCGATGCGCTTCCCTTTTGCCCGAGTCAGACTGACATTTCCTGAAGTCTTCTAAATTATCTCTGGTTGGAAGACTGTGTCTCTATAATTTCAGAATCCTTTCAGAGGCTTGATTTAATATTCTTTTTGTGGGAACAGAAGGAAAGCTCAGGCAGCTTGCTGATTCCTCTCAGCCATCTTGGATCTGTCTCCTTGGGATTTCTTTCAAGAGGTTATCAATGGATTCTTTCGATTTTCTTTTTTTCCATCTGTTTCTAGAATAACTGGGCAATTTCCCCAGACAATTTCTTGGGTGATGATATCTAGTCTTTTTTTTCTTTGATCATTGTTTTCAGGTAGTCCATTAATTTTCAAATTATCTCTCCTGGATCTATATTCAAAGTCAGCTGTTTTTCCAAGGAGATATTTCACATTGAATTCTATTTTTTTTATTCTTTTGGTTTTGCTTTATTGTGTCTTGATTTCTAATAAAGTCATTTGCTTTCATTTTCTCAATCCTAATTTTTAAAGAGTTATTTTCTTCAGAGAGCTATTCTACGTTCTTTTCCTTTTAGCCATTTTGGCTTTTCTAAGCATCCTTTTCCTCGTTGGCATTTTTTTAACCTCTTTTTACCATTTGCCCCAGTGTGTTTGTTAAGGTGTTATTTTCTTCAGTATTTTTTGTGTCCCTTTTATCAGATGTTGCCTTTTTTTCATGATTTTCTTGCATCCTTCTCATGTCTCTTTCCATTTTTTCTTCTACCTCTTGTACGTTATTATTTCTTTTTTTTAGTGAGGCAATTGGGGTTAAGTGACTTGCCCAGGGTCACACAACTAGTAAGTGTTAAGTGTCTGAGGCCGGATTTGAACTCAGGTACTCCTGACTCCAGGGCCGGTGCTCTATCCACTGCGCCATCTAGCTGCCCCTTGTACGTTATTTTTAAAGTCCTTTTTGTGCCCTTATATGACCTGAGACCAATTTATATTTTTCTTGGAAGATTTGGATGTAGGAGCTTTGAATTTGTTATCTTCTTCTGGGGATGTATTTTGATTTTCCTTGCTTTAGAAAGTTTATAGATTTGGCATTTATTTTTTCTGCTTGCTCATTTTCCCAGCCTATTTCTTGACTTCTCTTTGTTAAAGTAGGGCTCTGCTCCAGAGTGGAGGGTACGCTGTCCCAAGCTTCAGGTGGTTTGAGCACCTGTTCTCTGAGATACTTCTAGGAATTTGTAAATTCTTTGTTCTTCCAAAGTGGTATGATTTAAGGAAAGGTATGTTCACCACTCTTCTGCCCTATACTCTGGTCTGCAAGCAACCACGGGCCTGCTTTTCTGCCCTGGAACTTTGAATAGAGTCCTCCTCCACTGTGGCTATAAGCCCTTCTGTGCTTGTGCTCCTCCCCTACCTGGGACTGCCACCCAAGACTGTGACCTGTATCCAAGTATAGGCACAACAACAAAGTCCTGCTTCAGTGCTGGGAAAAAGATCCCTATAATATCCTTCTGGCCAATTGTTCAACTCCCTTACCATCTGTGGGCTGAGTTCTAGAAGAAGTTGCTGTCAATGTTGATTCAGAAGCTCCTGAGGCCTGGTTGGCTGTGGCTGGGTCTCTGCTGGGGCTGGGGCTTTGTTGGTGTGGCTTGCTCTAGGCTGCTCTCCACTCTTACCCTAGTACAACAGACTTTTTCTTCTGACCTTCTAAGTTGTCTTTGGCTGGAAAATCATTTAACCCTGTCCTTTTGTGGATTCTGCTGCTCCATGAATTATCTGAAGGTATTTGGAGGGGTTTTGGGAAGAACTCAGGCAATTCACTGCCTTTCCTCTGACATCTTGGCTCCACCCCTCTACCATGCTCATTTTTGAGTTTTGTCAGTTGGTACTAGTACTATTTCTTTCCTAAGATATGCACATAGAGAAGGTCAGACCCTTTGGAATGTTTTTTAAATTTTCAATAAGATTTTATTTATTTTGTTAAAAAATTAACATTTATTTTTACAAATTGAGACCCAGATTCTCTCCCTTCCTCCTGACCCTCTTCTTCATTGAGAAGGAAAACAATTTTATGTCAATTATACATGTGAAGTCATCCAAAACATATTTTCATAATAGCCATGTTGCAAAAGAAAACACAAACAGAAAAAGAAAAAGAAAGCAAAGAAAGTATGTTTCGAATTACATTCAGAGTTTATCAGTTCTTTCCCTGGATGTGGATAGCAATTTTTATCATAGATCCTTTGGAATTGTCTGAGATCATTGTCTTGTTCAGAGTAGCTAAATCATTCACGCTTTCTAATTTTTATGATAGTACTGTTAGTATTTACAATGTTCTGCTCATTTCACTTTATATCAGTTCATGAGAGTCTTAACGTTTTTTCTGAATTCATTCTGTTCATCATTTCTTATAGCCCAATGGTTTTCCATCACAACAATATACCACAACTTGTTCAGTCACTTCCTATTTGATGGACATTTCCTCAATTTTGAATTCTTTACAGCAACAAAAAGAACTGCTATAAATATTTTTTGTACAAATAGGTCATTTTCACTTTTATTTGATCTCTTTGTAATACAGACTTAGTAATAGTATTATTGGATCAAAGGGTATGTATGCACAGTTTTATAGTCCCTTGGAAGTAGTTCCGAATTATTCTGCAGAATAGTTTGGACTAGTTCAGAACCCCACTAACAGAGCATTAGTATCCTTTTTTTCCACATCCCCCTCTAGCATGTTATTTTCTTTTTCATGTTAGCCAATCCAATAGGTGTGACGTAGTATCTCAGAGTTGTTTTAATTCACATTTTTAATCAATAGTGATTTAGAGGATTTTTTCATGTTACTATTGATAGGTTTGATTTCTTCTGAAAACTGCCTGTTCATATCCTTTGACTATTTATCAAGTGGGGACTAACTCTTATATTTATAAATTTGGTACAGTTCTCTATATATCTGAGAAACTATGCTTTTATCAGAGAAACTTCCTGCAAAAAAATTCCCCCAGTTTCCTATTTTCCTTCTAATTTTGGCTCTATTAATTTTGTTTGTGCAAACATGTCTTAATTTCATATATTCAAAATTATCAATTTTATTGCACATGATCCTCTCGATCTTTTCTGTGGTCATAAACTCTTTCCTTCTCTTAAAATATGACAGGTACATTCTTCCATGTTGAGGGGAGAACCCTTGTTGACAACTGTTGTGCTTTTTTCTAAGTAGTGATTTAAATATGTTAAATTTAAGTTAACCCAATTATGGAAGAAAAGAACAATATGAGGCAAACAGCAAGGGAGCTCAATTCTGCAATTAAGACACTGACACAGTTCTACCACCTTACTTTTCATCCTCCCTCCACAACCAACTCCCACCTTTAGACATTGCAAAATTTTTGTTTGTTCTTCAAACACATAGTATGTCTTAATTTTATAATAAAATAAATCTTTATGTCCATGATATATGCATACCATGTGTCTTCCCCTCCATATTCCAGGACATGTAGAAGTTATCATGAGGCATCAATTGTGCTATAGCTATATGCAAGACCTGGATTGTAATGTTGCATGACTTGTTGACCAAATCTAAGACATCTCATCTTATTTCTCCCTGTCTCATCATCTACAATTACATCATAGCAATACTTCTAGGCTGATGCTTTCAGAAATAATGAGAGTGGTTTTTCAGGGAAAAAAGAAGCTTTTAGGTCTAAGATAAAATATACCTAATATAAAGTAAAATGCTTCTTCTGTGTCATATCTATCTAGTATTGGTGAAGGTAGTTATTGCATAGTATATTGAAACTGTAGATTTGGCCAGGAAATTATTTTGTTTTGCATAAGTACAAGTCCAATTTCATCTGTTGAAGTTGGGAAAAGAGAGTATTAGTCATTTGATGGTAAGTGGTCTATTCTGAGATTATCAATTTGATATTTACCTCTGTATGGAACAATTTGCAGTTAAACTGTGAAAAACTGTTCTTATCATCTGAGCCTTGTGGAAGAAAAAAAGTCTGTAGCTGGTGAAATCCATTGGAAATTGGCAAAAGAAAATGTTAAAGTTCCAGTTCCTTTTCTGAAAATACTCTGAGGTTTTGTGGTTTCTCAACTTTTCAATAGATCAGGTTCTGAAAAGTTGTACTCAGAGCTTTAAATATATTATGATCCTTTGATAAAATCATGGCTATTTTAATTTCCTATTATTCCATGTATACAAAATATAATAAAAATATACTATGAAGCTTCATTCTTTTCACTAGAAATTCAACCAGAATCAGGAATTGTAGAGGTCAAAATGATTCAAAAAAACATTATCTTGACTGTCTGACTCCTGAGTTTAGATTTTACATCCCCAGAACACCAAAACGATATTCCTCAAATATTTTCCCTGACTTACTTTACAATTAGAATACTGAAGAATACTTTCAGATTGACTGATGCAGTTGGCTTATATTATATTATTTGGTTTCAATCTTTAAAGAAAAATAATTTTAATTTCAATATTTAGGCAGCATGGTGGAATGCAAAAAGCTCTGTATTTAACTTGGAAGGCCAAGTTTCAAGTCTTGCCTGTGCCATTCACTAGTTGTATGAACTTAGAAAAATCAATCAACCTCTTTGTGTCTAAGTCTCCAATCTATAAGATAGAGGAAGAAATAAATGCACTTTTTTATGGCCAGTTGAGTGCCAAAGACCTCATTTTTTTCTGGAAAGAGAAATACCAAGGTTACTGTGATTATCGTTGCAAGACAGGAATCAATAGATTGGGCTTAGAGAAGGTCAAGGCAAAGCCTTTAATTTCAATTAAAATACTGCAATTTTAACATCTGGCTGAATTCTATTTTTAATTCTATTTTCTTTCTAAGCAAATTTTAACTTTTTGGACTTTATGCTACTAGACATACAAGTAAATTTGGTGCCCTGGCACAAAGCCCTGGATCCCCAATCACCCATCTTAATTAAAATTCTAGAACTACTAACTTCCTAGAATTGTTGTTAGGATTAAATGATATAATGTATATAAAATGTTTTTTTTTTTTTGAAAAGCGTAAAGAGTGATGGATTTGGGGATATATTTTCAAATTCTAACCTGTAACTGTATGGTCTTGAGCAAGTCATTTCATTTCTTTGGTCCTCATTTTCCTCTTCCAGAAAATAAGAAACTGAACTAGATAACCTTCAACATCCCTCCTGAAAGAGATTTGTAACCGTAATGTGATTTATACATGTGTATACATACCTATATGTATATAGCATATAGATAGACAGATAATATATAGATGATATATATTGTAGATATAGATCTAGATGTAGATAGATATAGAGATAGAGATATATAGATAGATCGATAGATTGATCGATAGATAGATATAGATGTAGATAATTAGGTCTAATAATACAATATCCATAAGTATTAAGCACTTACTATGTGCCAAAACTGTGCTAAATGCTTTGGATAGAAGAAATTATAAGAAAGACATTCCCTGCCTTCAAGAAACTTATTATCTAAATGGAGAGACAACACACAAGAAGGTACAGAAATGCAGTAGTGGAAGACAGAGAGGCAGCATGTGGGAGCCTCTGCTTCCATGGAGCTGAAATTAGGCAGATCCAGAGATAAAATATGGAGTGAGCTACTCTCACTTATATAAAGGAAGTTATTAGAAGTTTGGTATTCTGCTCTTCAGTTATTTTATCAGAGGGAAATAGAAAGTAAGGAAGATTCTGTCAGTGAAGGTTTGAGTTCAGAGCAAGATGAAGAGTTTAGAAGTGATGAGTTTATACTGAGAGCACATCTTGTTCCATGGAGTTGAAAACAGAGCAGCAAATGCAAAGTAGAGTCACATAAATATGTATATTATATACATGTGTACTAAATAGGCAACTAGAAATCAATAATCAAGGAATTTAGATCAACTACATTAACTAAATATTTCTCCAATTCTAGTGGGAAAACAGTAAACATTACCAATTATTTGTGAAAATAAAAGTCCTCATCCTGTAATCTCATATAAGGACTAGGAATGAAATTGTCTTAGTAACTGTATGACCTTCCTCTGGGATTTACTTTCTATTTATCCTTGGAAACATCAATGAACCTCGCCAGGCCTGAGCTTTGTCATCAGTTAAAACAAGGCTGGATTAGTTGACCTCTGAACTGCCTTATAGTACTAAAACTATGATCCTAAAAATTTGGACAAGATGGGCTTTAGAATCCTGACATAAAAAAATGAATCAAATAGGGTGCTGATTATCTCTAAGGTCTCTTGTTTTAACTCTATTATCTTATCAAGAAAAGCAAAGTGTTTAGGTGTTTGCTGAAGGGGTTACCACAAGGAGAAGGAAAAAGTATCAATAGTAAAAGGTAGTGAAATATGTTACCCAAAATATGTTTGGTCCCACTTCATCCATGTACACAGTATGAGATTGCTATGAATGAGACAGAAATTGTCTTGGAAGTACTTTCTGAGCAATTGATGACCTCAGGAGGGAATAAGCTAGTCTGGAATGATAAAGTAGGCAGTGCATAATTCTGGAGACCTGAATTCCAGTCCAAATTAAGAAACTGTCTAGTTATGTGACCTTGAGAAATTCACTATATTTTTCTGTGGCTTGGGATTTATTCATATACAAATGGAGGATGTTGGATTCATTGATACCTAAGTCTCCTTCCACTTATAAAATCCTATAGTTCTGTATGCCTATGATTGCTAGGGGACAGGCTGCATTACACCTATATCAAGCCACATACAAGCCTTAACATTAACTGTTTTCCTTGTTCAAAAGGATAACTGGGTAAAGGGAGATAGCTGAATGTTCTGTTCTCCACATACTAGTATCAGTGCCCTGAATGATTTGTAAATTTTTATCTAAAATTGGCAAGGATATTTTCTCTTTTGAAAGAAAAATACATGAGGAGAGGCACTACTTAGCAGATCAAGAAACCTTAATAGAAGAGAGGGTTGGCCCCAGATTTCAGTCACAGGGTGAAAGCTAGAAATCAAAATACTTGACAACCAATCAGATTAGCAAGTTGTTTTTTCCCCCAAACATTTCATTATTTTTAAGACAACAGGGAAGTGATTATTTTCCTTTTTAAAATTTTTCCCAGTTAAAACACTAAATTGAAATAGTTTAAACTTACAAGTTGATTTCATTTGTGCTGTCAAACCACACACTTACATATTGTTAGTTAAAAAAAGACATGTGAAAAAATAAATTAGTTCAACTGTGAATACTCCCCCAAGTGTTTCTAAGCTGACAATTTTATGTTTACAGGTCAAACCATTAGATAATGTGTTTGGGCCACATTTTTGAAGCTAGATGAAATTAGAACAAAAAATTTCACTCAGAGTTAATGACAAACTATTTTAAAGCACTTAATACAGTGAAAACTATGTTGATGTCATTGTGCAATTAATGCTTGTTTTTAGCAGTGTTTTATAGAAAAAGAAACGGCAGTTAAAATATTGTCATTAGTAGGCTATAAGTGACCAGTTTTCATTTAATTAATTTTCATGTATACTATTTAAAGTTTGCTTGGAATTTCTGATGATTGTTTAAATAATAACCTTGATTCAATAAATATGCATATAATTTATTTAGAAAAAAGAGCTTATTGGTAAGGAAACAACTTGCAGGGAAGATTCATGCTTCAAGTATGGGCAAGATTAGACAACCTCTATAGATGCTTCTAAGTATAATGTAGTGTGAGTCTATACATTGAAAGCTCTATTTGGAATATATGACTAGTGTCATCCTTTCAAGTAGTATATAATAGGGGAATATAAGGCTGAATTAAGGACATGTTTGGCATATGTGCCAAAAATGAGATTTCCAATCCTTCCCTCATCCAATACATTGTTTTAATTCAGAGGTCCCATTGAGAGATGAAATCATATATCAGTCTAAATATCCCAACTCTAGGATTGGCTCCCCCAGCAAGTTTTAACTCTGAAACCTGAAGGGGTCCTCACTTAAATGAAAATGAGACTTTCTGTGGTCTTGGAAATAAAGATTTTAACTGGATTTTTAAAAAATGCAAAAGAATAAAAAGCCTTCCAATAGGAGTCTATATTTTACCAAGGAAATCTAAAGAATAATATTCTTGTTCCAACGTGTTGCAATTTTTTTACATTAATTTAATTGTCCTAATTAAAAGAAAATGTTTAACTTTTTTTTTTGGGTGGGGGGCAATGAGGGTTAAGTGACTTGCCCAGGGTCACACAGCTAGTAAGTTTCTAGTGTTTCAGGCCAGATTTAAACTTACGTCCTCCTGTATCCAGGGCTGGTGCTCTATCCACTGTGCCACCTAGCTGAACCTGAAAATGTTTATCTTTATTTTTCAATTTTGAATTATGAATTCTCTCCTTTCCTTACTCACCTCCCCCCTACTTGAAAAGGCAAATAACTGGATATAAATTATACAAGTGCAGTCATGAAAACTTCTATATTAGCCATATTACAAAAATGCAAAGAAAAAAAGTAATAAAGAAGGTTTAAAAAGGATGTATCAATCTGCATTAAGATTGATTCTTTTATTCTTTCTTTCAAGGTGGATAACACTTTTGATCAAAGGAAAACATATTTTTTTGGGATCATTGCATTACTGAGAATAACTGTCATTCACAATTCATCATCACACAATATTGCTTTTACTGTTTACAATGTTCCACTCGTTCCACTTTGCATCTATTCATATAAGTCTTCCCAAGTTTTTCTCTAAACTTCTTCTCTTCATTCCTTATGACATAATACTATTCCATCACAATCATATATCACATTAAAAAAGTCATATACCCCAAATTCCTCAGCTATTGGCCCGTTGATGAGCATTCCTTCAATTCCAAATTCTTAGCCAAAACAAAAATAACTGCTATATGAATATAAAGATCTATGCAGGACATATAAGTCCTGTTCCCTTTTCTCTGATCTCTTTTGAGTACCCACTTAGAAATAGAATATACAGTTTTATAGATTTTTTTGGCTAATTCAAAACTGATCTTAATAATAGTTGGATCAATTAACAACTCCAGCAAAAGTACATGACTATGCTTATTTTTACACAGCTCTGAAACATTTATCATTTTCTTCTTTTCTATCCCATTAGTCAATCTGATAAATGTGAGTTGGTACCTCAGAGTTGTTTTAATTTGCATTTCCCTACTAGATAGTAATTAAGAGTATTTTTGGGGGGTGAAGAAATTGGGCTTAAGTGACTTGCCCAGGGTCACACAGCTAGTAAGTGTCAAGGGTCTGAAGCCAGATTTGAACTCAGGTCCTCCTGAATCCAGGACTGGTGCTCTATCCATAGTGCCACCTAGTTGCCCCTAGAATTTTTTTTTTTTTAATATGACAATAGATACCTTAGATTTCTTCCTCTAAAAACTGTCTCTTGATGTATTTTAATCATTAATCAATTGGGGAATGACTCCTATTCCAAAAAATTTGACTCATTTCTCTCTGTATTTTAAAAAGAAGCCTTTATCAGAGAAACTTGCTGTGATTTCCCTACCCACCCGCTTCCTTTTTTTTCTTATCTTGTATGCACAGGTTTCTTTGTGCATTAAAAAAAAAATTCATGTAATTAAAATGATTCAATATATGCCCCATAATGCTCCTTATTTCTTGTCACAAATTCTTCCCATTTTCAAATATCTATAAGTAAAAATATTCCTATTTATCTAAATCATGCACCCATTTTGACTTTGTAGTGTGAGAAGTTGATCCATACCTACTTTTTGCCAAACTGCTCTCCAGTTTTCCCAGCAATCTGTGTCAAATAGTGCGCTTTTACTGCAAGTTTGGATGTTTGCTTTTATCAAACAATAGATTATTATGGTCATTTACTACTATATTTGTTGTACCTAATCTATTTCACTAACCCATTATTCTATTTCTTAGGTGGTATCAAATTATTTTGATTATTAATCATTTGTAATACAGATTGAGAACTGGTATTCATCAGTCCCCTTTAACATTTAAAAAAAATTGTTTCCTTGATATTCATGAATTTTATTTTTCCAGAAGAATTTTATTATATTTTCTGACTCTTTAGTAATAACTTTTTGGTATGTTAATTAGCACTGCATTTAGTAATTAAATAAATTCAGGATAAAATGTCATTGTTATTATATTGGATCACTCTACCCATGAACAATTATTATTTTTCCAGATATTTAAATCTGACTTTGGAAAAGTGTATTACAATTGTGTTCATGTAGTCTTGAAAGGTAAAATCCCAAGTATTATGTTGTCTACAGTTACTATAAATGGAATTTGTCTTTCTTTCTCTTGCTGCTGGGTTTTGTTGGTACTATATAGAAATGTTCATGGTTTGTGTGGGTTTATTTTATATCCTACAAATTTGCTAAAATTGTTCATTGTTTTACCTAGGTCTTTATTGTGGCATACATAGAAAAAAATGGCAAAATGTCTTTATTTTTTCAAAATAGTTTATATATAATTAGAATTATTTTTCTTTAAAACTTTGATAGAGTTTGTTTATGAATCCATTTGGTCTTGTAGATCTTTTCTTAGGGAGCTCATGTATGGCCTATTAATTTTTTTCCTTAGATTTCTTAATGTATTATTTTTTCTCTTCTGTTTATTTGGGTGTTTTAAGTTTTTGTAAGGAATCATTGATTTGACTTAGGTTGGTAGATTTACTGGCATATAACTGGGTAAAACAGCTGCAGATAAATGTTTAATTTCATCTTCATTGGTGATGAATTCACCCTTTTCATTTTTAATGCTGGTAAATTTGTGTTCTTTCTTTAAATCAAAATAATGACCGATTTACATAAAACTAGCTCCTAGTTTTATTTACTAGTTCAATGGTTTTCCTACTTTCAATTTTATTCATCTTTATTATGATTTTTAGCATTTCTGTTTTGATTTTTAGTTGAGAATTTTATTTTAGTTGCAGGCTCTTTATTTATGGATGTATATATATATATATATATATATATATATATATATATATAGTCATTAAAGTACTACTTTGGCTTGATCCCATAAATTTTGGTATCTTATCTCATTTTTAAGATTCTCTTCAATAAAATTATATTTTATGATTTAATCTTTGAACCACTCATTCTTTATAAATTAGATTATTTTGTTTATGATTCATTTTTATTTGTTTCATGCCTCTTTGTTGAATGTAATTTTAATTGAATTATCATCTGAAAAGGATGCATTTAATATTTATGCTATAAATATTTTTCTACATGTGGGTCGTTTTCCCCTTTCTATGGTCTCTTTGGAATAAAGACCTAGCAGTGGTACCACTGGGTCAAAGGATATGAACAGTCCCATAGGCCTTTGGTCTCTCCAGAATAGTTGGATCAGTTCACAGCTGCACCAACAATGCATCAGTATTCCAATTTTTCCACAGCTTTTCCAACACATATTATTTTCCTTTTTTGTCATATTAGGCAATCTGATAAGTATCAGATGGTATCTCAGAGTTGTTTTAATTTGCATCTCTCTAATCATTAGAGATTTAGAGCATTTTTTCATATGGGAATAGATAGCTTTGGTTTCTTCATCAGAAAACAGCCTGTTCATATCCTTTGACCATTTCTCAATTGGGGAATGACTTGGATTCTTATAAATTTGATTGAGTTCCCAATATATTTTAGAAATGAGGCCTTTGTCAGAAATACAGGTTATAAAAATTGTTTCCCAGCTTTCTATCTCCCTTCTAATTTTGGATGTATTGCTTCTGTTTATACAAAAGTTTTTAATTTAATGTAATCAAAGTATTCCATTTTGCATTTTATAATATTCTCTATCTCTTGCTTGGTCATAAATTGTTTTCCTCTCCATAGCTCTGAAAGGTAAACTATTCTTTCCTCTCTTAATTTATCTATGGTAACACACTTTATGTCTTAACATTGAAACAATTTTGACCTTATTTTTGTAAAAGGTGTAAGATGTTGGTCTATGCCTAGAATATAGGATTGAACAAATGGAAGCTAGTTACTCTATGATAAACTAAAACACAATAAAGCAAATCCAAATGAATAAAAATAGAAGGCAACAAGAAATATCTTCTTGGATAAAACAGCTGATCTGAAAAATAGATTCAGGAGAGATATTATGAAAATTATTGGACTACCTGAAAATGATGATCAAAAAAAGAGCTTAGACATCATCTTCCAAAGGACTGTTAGGGAAAATAGCCCTGATATTCCTCAACTGGAAGGTAAAATAGATATTGAAATAATCCACTGATTGCCTCTTGAAAGAAATCCCAAATTGAAAACTTCCAGGAATATTGTGGCCAAATTCCAGAGATCCCAGGTCAAGGAAAAAATATTGCAAGTTGCCAAAAAAGAAAGAATTCAAGTACTGTGGAGCCACAGCCAGGATAGCACAAGATCTAGAGGCTTCTAAATTAAAGGATCAGAGGGCATGGGATAGGATATTCTGGAGGGCAAAGGAATTGGAATTACAACCAAGAATCACCTACCCAGCAAAACTGGCTATAATCTTTCAGGGAGTAAAATGGGAATTCAATGAAAGACAGGAATTTCAGGCATTCTTGATGAAAAGACCTGAATTGTATAGAAAATTTGACTTTCAAATGCAAGATCCTAGAGAAGCATAAAGAGGTAAACAGGAAAAAGAAAACATGAGGGATGTGAAAAGGTTAAACTGTTTACATTCCTACATGGGCAGATGATATATCTAACTCATAAGAGCTTTCTCAGTATTAGGGCAGATGATAAGAATAAATTTAGACAGAGGGCACAGGTGAGAATTGGTTATGAAGGGATGATATCTGTAAAACATTTATTTTTGTTTATTTTTTATCTATCTATCTCTCTCTCTCTCTCTATCTATCTATCTATCTATCTATCTATCTATCTATTTTGTGGAGTGGTCAGGGTTGGCTGGCATGCCTGGGGTTTCTGAGTTTCTGAGTGACTTTGTGTCTGAGGTTGGATTTGACTTTCAGTCTTCTTGGGTTCAAGGTGGGTGCTTTGTCCACTGTGACACCTAGATGCCCCATGATGACATCTTTAGGGTAAAATTGAGGGGGGAGATGAAAAAGGGGAGAGGTAGAATGGGGTAAAATCTCACATGAAAGAAGCAAGAAAGGGCTTATGGCATAGGTTGAGAGATGGGGGTGAGTGGGGCACTAAATGACCATTACAATCTACAGAATTGGCTTAAAGACCTTACTCTCATCTGAGTTAGCTCAAGTAGGGAATAATATACACACTCAATTGGGTGGAGTAATCTAACCCTGCAGGAAAATAGGAAGGGAAGGGGATAAGGAGGGAGAGGTGAAAGAAGGGAAAGCAGAGTTGGGGAGGGGGCAGTCAGAAGCAAAACTCTTTTGAGGAGGAATAGGGTAAAAGAAGATAGAAAATACAGTAAACACTATGGGTAGTGAATAGGATGGAGGAAAACAGTTAACAATAGTGTGAAAAAATATTTTGAAGCAGAGGCAAGAGTAATGTAAGATGATGATGATGGTGGTGGTGGTGATGATTGATTTCTTGATGGATTGATGACTTGAGGAAGATGAGGATTGACTGATGATGATTATTGGTGATGAGGATGACAAAATATATTGTCCTTTGCTTGGCTATTGTGAAGAAAAATCTTTTTCACATATAAGGTACTATATAAATGTTATCTATTACTGTTTTTGCAACCTCATGGATTTATTGTAAGGAAATCTATATTTAAAGTACTACATAAATGTAGTTTACTATAACAATGATGAGCAGGATGCTACCAGAAAGACCTGGAAGGACCTGCATGAGCTGATGCAAAGTGAAATGTACTTTTTACAAAATTAAAGCAATATTGTGAGATGATCTTTAGTGAATGACTTAGTTATTTTCATCAGTGCTATAAACCTAGACAACTCTGAAAGTCTTATGAAAAATGCAATCCATCTATAGAGAGAGACTTGATGGTATCTGAATACAGATTGAAGCATAATTTTTTTGTTAAATAAATGTTCTCAATCACTATTGATTAGAGAAGTGCAAATTAAAACTACTCTGAGATACCACTTCACACATATCAGATAGGATAATATGACAAAACAGGAAAATGATATATGTTGGAGATTTAGGAAAATGGGAATACTAATGCATTTTTGGTGGAGTTGTGAACTGATCCAACAATTCTGGAGAGCAATTTGGAACTAATGCCAGAAGAAGTAAAAAACTGTGCATAGTCTTTGACCTAGCAATATGCCTATTAGGTCTATATCCCAAAGACATCATAATAAAGGGAAAAGGAACCATACATACAAAATATTTATAGCTATTCTTTTTGTGGTGGCAAAGAATTGGGTATGGAGTCCATCAATTTGGTAATGGCTAAACAAGTTCTGGTATATTAATATAATTAAATATTCTTGTGTTGTAAGAAACGTTGAGCAGGCAGATTTCAGAAAACCCTGGAACGACTTACATGAACTTATGCTGAGTGAAGTGAACAGAACCAAGTGAGCACTGTATACAGTAATAACACCATTGTGTGATGATCAACTGGGATACACATAGCTGTTCTCAGCAATACAATGACCCTAAACAATTCCAAAAGACTCATGATGGAATATACTCTCCACATCCAGAAAAAGTACTATGGAATCTGAATGCAATGGAAAGCATACTATTTTCACTTTTGTTGTTGTTTGCTTTCTTCCTTTCTTGTGTTTTTTTTCTCTTTTGTTCTGATTCTTTTCTCAAAACATGACTAATGTGGAAATATGTTTAACATGATTGTAATGTATAATCTATATCAGATTTCTTACTGGCTTCAGGAGTAGGGAAGGAATGGAAGGAGGGAGAAATTTGGAATGCAAAATCTTACAAAAATGAATGTTGAAAACTATCTTTACATGTAATTGGAAAAGAAATTAAATACCATTTAAAAAAATGAAAAGTGTAAAATTGCCATCAATAGTTAGTTAAAACAATTATTATAAGCAATTTTCATCAATAATATGACAAAATAAATAACAAAAATATAATTGCTAAAATTAACAGAGAAGAAATAGAATAGTTAGATAACCCTACATTTGAAGAAGAAGTTGTTTAAGTCACAAATGAGATCTCCAAGAAAAAATCCTTAAGATCAGCGGAATTCAAAAGTAAATTCTACCAAACTAAAGAACAAAAGTACAATAAAATATATAGCATTTGAAAAAAATAGGGAAAGAAGTCTCACCAAATTCCTTTTAAGTCACAAGTATAGTGATGATAGCTAAACAAGGAAGAGCAAAAACAGAGAAAGGAAACTGCAAGTTTATTTCCTTAATGGATGACAATGGAAAAGTTTTTTTTTAATAATATAATAGCAAGGAGACTGAAGCAATATATCACAAATATCATGCATTATGACCAGGTAGGATTTTTATCAAGAAAGCCAGACTGGTTACTTATTAGGAAAACAATAAGCATAATTAACCATATGGATATTAAAATCAACAAAAAATTTATCTCAATAGATGCAGAAAAAGCTTTTATCAAAATACAATACTCATTTCTTATTAAAACCCCTAGAAAGAATAGGAATAAGTTGTTCTTTCCTTAAAATGACAAGGAGTTTCAATATAATACCATCAAAAAGCATTATTTGTAATGAAGATAAGGGGTGAAGCAAAGATGGCCTTTAACACCATTTTTTCAAAATTCTCCTAAAAATATTAGCTACAACCATAAAAGAAGAAGAAGAAATTGAAGGAATTAAAATAGGCAATGAGGAAACAAAGCTATCACTATTTGTAAATTATATGATGGTATACTTAGAGAACCCTTTAGAATTAACAACAACAACAACAAAAACCTGGTTAAATAATTAACAACTTCAACAAAAATGCAATAAAGAAAATAAACCCACATAAGATCATCAGCATTTCTATATACCACCAACAAAGTCTAGCAGGAAGAGGTAAAAAGAGAAATTACACTTAAAATAACTGTAAGTAATTAGAAATACTTGGGATGCCACCTGCCAAGAACTATATGAACACAATTACAAAATGCTTTTCACACAAATAAAGTCAGATCTGAACAATTAGAAAAAAGTACTAATTGCATATGAGTAGACTTAGCCAATATAGTAAAAATGGCAATTTTCCCTAAATTAATTCACTTATTTGGTACCATAACTATCAAACTACCAAACTATTATCTTACAGAGCTAGAAAAAAATAATGAAATCATCTGGAAGGAAAAAAAAAAAGATTAAGAATAATGAGGGAATAAATGAAAAAATAAATGTAAAGAAAGGTGATCTAACTATAACAGATTTCAAACTGCATTGCAAACTGGTAACCATCAAAACAATCTGGTACTGTCTAAGAAATAAAGCGGTTGATCTGTGGGATAGATTAGGTATACAATATACAGTAGTATATTACTATTACCATAGTAATCTAGTACTTGGAATTCCCCATTTGCTGTTATTCCATGATTTAAATGAAATCAGTACTCTTCTATAGGACTTTAAAGGAAGAAGACATATCCAAGCCACTTGAAACAGCCTATCTGGAGTCTTTTAATTTCTTCAAAACAAGGTGTTATCTTCCCCTCCTCAGATTTAAAAAAAAAATCTGTTAATCATTTCCTTTCCCTTCATATATATGTATTCATATAGAGCAGTATGATCAAAATCAAATAGAAAGATTCCTTCTGGTCATAGGCACTTAAAGAAACTAAAAATATTATGTATATATAATTATTAATGTACTCATTTATTCAATTAATTGTTAATATAATTATTGACATAATTATTTATACAAAAATATTATTTACAATAATATTTGTAGTATACATATATATGTGTATATGTGGGGGTATATGTATGTATATATTGTATTGCATTTTTATTTAACTTATTAAGCATTTACCAATTATATTTAATCTGTATCAGAGTGGCTAACAGGCCATGAGTTTGATACTTCTGATTAACAGATCTTAAACCACCCCCAGTTCCATTGGAATTTTAAATTTCTTGAAGACAAAATTTTTTTTTCAAATCTTCATATCAATAGAACAAAGCATATATTGCAGTTGAATATACTATAGGTGGCACTTCCAAAAACATTTGTGAATAGAATGAAGGTTAATAAATTTAATTGGACATCCAGTAGAACTAGAACTTTGGTGTCCTGTCTCTTAGTCTAGTGCTGTTTATTTTTTCCCCACCACAATACTTCTTAATCCTGCCCCCCCACCATATTTTTGGCTATTTTTTCAATCTCTCTCTCTCTCTCTCTCTCTCTCTCTCTCTCTCTCTCTCTCTCTTCTCTCATTCTGTGTCTCTTTCTGGGTGTGTCTCTTTCTGTATGCACATATTTGGGGGAAGGCCTGAAGTTTGGAGAGAAGAATTTTTCTAAATATAGCTTCATCTTTAAGCTCTCTTCAGATGACTAAGGTTAAAAAAACACAACTGGGTATTTTAATTTCACACGAATTTACACAAAATCAAAGAGAGTATGTCACATTTCAAAAGAATCTGATGATGATGGATTTAAAGTTGAAAGAGACAGTAGAAGCCATAAAGGAGTCCAACCTCCTTGTTTTGCATTTGAAGAACTGAGGCCCAGAGCTGTAAAATTACACGCCAAATCACACAGATAGTAAGGAAGACATTTGAGGTTTGAAATCAGGCCTTGTCTCCAAAACCAGATTTCTTTCTATTATGTAACCTGACCTCCACAGAAAACTAAGTATCAAAACTATGACACTTTTTTTTTAATATCCTAGAACAAGAGTTCTTACCATTTTTGTAGATCTGACACTTTTGTTAGCCTGATGATACTTATGAACCCCTTCTCAAAATGGTTATATAAGCACATAAAATGAAATACATAGGTTAACAAAGGAAATCAATTATATTTAAATGTATGTATGTATGTGAGTATGCATGTATTTATGTATGTGTGTATGTGTTCATACACATTCATGGATACCTGACTCCACATTAGGAACTCCCATTTTAGAACCTATAGTTTCAGTTTCCAGTTTATCACCTGTCATATATGATCTGTTCTATTTTCCTAACTTCTTACCTTCAATGTTCTGGCAAAAAGAAAAATAACACTACATCCAATACGGTAGAAAAAGGAATATCTGACATGTGGCTTGGTTCACTGCAATGGTTTATTGGCCCAAAATAAGAAATTATTTTTGAGAGAACTTTTATGATTTCAACTTTTTGGGGAAATATATCAGGTCATGAAATGACAAAAACATCTGCCTGTTTTGCTATCATATGTTATATACCTTCAATACTGAGTAAAAGCCAACTCTGTATGGATTTTTGACCCATTATATAAAGGTATAGAAGCCAAACATCAATAGACAAGATAGAAAAACAGCTAGGAGAATTATATCAGGGTCAAAAAGGAAAAACAATTTCAGACCAATCTGGCAAGACTCTTTTCTCAGGTTGTTAGACTGTGTCCAATTTTCTCAGTCGTGCACCTTGTAGGACCCCCCTGTCTCTCTCTTCAAAAATGAAGTAAAAGAACTAATAGATTATGCAAGTGAGTAGGAATGTGAGTGGATTACCTAGGAAATATTCTGCCCTAATATACACGAACCACATCTTCATTGACTTTCTGATGAGGGTGCTCCTCTTCATTACAAACCCTAGGGTTAAGGGGCAAGATAGCTATGTAATGGAACTGTTAAGATGCAAAACAGACAAGGTCTGACACTGTCAAGAGTTTGTCAACTTAAAAGAATCTGTATGATGTTAAGAAGCAATATGTTGAGGGAAGAATATATATATATATATATATATATATATACACACACACACACACACACACACACACACACACACACATACACATACAGTTTTTGGATGAAATATCTTAAGACCTCATGTATTTCCTTGCAATCTGTTGAATGAAAATCATGGCATAGATTAAGAGCTAGAAGGAACTGTAGAAGTCAAGTCAAACTTCCTCATTTATACATGAGAGGTATTAGTGTCATAGCTCTAGAGCTGAAGGAAAATATCTATTTTCAGTGCCTCATTTTATAAATACAAAAATTGTGTCCCAGAGAGCTTAAACACATAGAGAAGGAAAATATGATGCAGTTTCATATAATGAAAGAATGGATTAATATAGGCAAATCTAAGTTCCATTCAAATTTTTGCTACTGATTTCTTGTGCAATCAGTGGCAAAATAAGCTCATAGGAATTAAGTGGCCAGAATTTTTATTTGGACTCAATCCCTCTGATTCCCAATCCAATATACATTCCACTCTACTACTCCAAATTTTGACAACATGGTAGACTGTCCCATTGTATGGGGAGATTTCTTTCCACATGGCTTCTAGAAAACCAATGCCTTATAGATGATCAATATTTTCAAAATTATTTGTCTTGCACATGAAAAAGGGACAATAATAGTGCTGTCTTTCTAATTCCTTTTCCAATTCCCCTGATCATATAAGACAGTTCAAAATAAAAACAAAAGTCCCTTGGATGAGTTTATCTTATGACAAGAAAAGTCATTATACCTATATAATCCTATTTACTTTCAAAAGCACCTTCATATTCAGGAACCATTTGGATTGTATTTACCCCTGCATGTTAATGAGGAAATATATGGAAATGCATGAAGAAAATATTAGAACTAAGGAGAGCAGCACAAATATGCCACATACCTGCATCCAATGCTGGTGCATTTGCTCTTCTGCCACCCAGTGGGAGCCCATTACAGCTTTGCCAGACATAAAAGGCACATTCTCCTCTTCAGACAAGCAGGAGGGCAGGGTAACAGACAGATACTGCTTATATATCTTTGTCTTCCCTCCCTAATCTCCCTATCACAGCAGAAGCAGAATATATCTTTTATGTTTCCTGTGTCCCTTGGCCTATAATCCAACTTCCACCTCACTTCTAAGGAAAGAAAGAAAGGAAATATTTTATTAAATATGTGCTATATGCCAGCACTGTGTTAAATGCTTTACAAACATTTGATCTCCACAACAGCCTTGATAGCTAGGTGTTACTGTTATTCCCATTTTAGAGTTGTGAAATATGAGGCATACTGAGGTAAAGTGATTTTCCCAGGGTTATACAACTAGTAAGTGTCTGTGGCTGAATTGAATTCAGTCCATCTTAACTCCAATCTCAGTATTCTATCCACTGTGTGATTCTATGGGAGCTAGTCCTTTTTCAAGTCTTCACTCTCAAAGTAATGGAATAAGTATGCGCTCCAAAATTTGAAATGGATAAAGGGCAAAAGAAAAAGAAAAAAGAAAAGAAATGGATAAAGGGAATGATAAATAGAACCCAGGAGCAAAGAGTAATAATATTTGTAAAGTGCTTAGCACCGTGCCTCGCACATAGTAGGCACCTAATAAATCTTCCTTCCTCCCACCCTTCCTTCCTCCCTCCTTTCTTTCCTTTCTCCATTCTTTTTTTCCTTCTATAAGACCAGGCAGACAGGCTGGCTCATAATGGGGAAACCTCCTTGCTGTGCACTAGGGCTCATTTCTCCTGCAACCCTGGCTAAGGCCAGAAGGGGAGGTCCCTTCTGGGTCAGGAGTAGCTATATCAAGGAGAGATTAAGAGGAGAAGGTAGGAAAGCCAGAAACCCTTAGAGTCTTCCCCTAGCAGATTATTTTTTTTTAACTAGGTAAGAGAACATTTTTTACCTAATACCTTACCCAGCCTTAATCACTGAATGGGCATTGCCTCAAATAAACTGTAACCTGGGAAAGATCTTACCTTAAAAAGGACAGTCTCCCACTTCATATGGGGGCCATTTCCAGTCATGCTGATTTATATCTTGCCACTGGACCCAGATGGCTCCAAAAGAGAGAGTTAGGTCTCACTGAATCTTTGCCTCACTGAAATACAATTTACTTGTAAGTCATGACATCACATTCCAGATGTCACTGGTCATCCTTGACAACTAAGGACAAAAAACAAGAGGAGAAGGTATAGAGATGGAAGCAGTTGCTAGGGCAGGTGTAAACAGAAGCAGCAACAGTAACAGTGGCTAGAAAGAAGCAAGAGACATTTGTTGTGGCTGCTAAACACAGAACACTCTCAGATCTAGTTGAGCTATCAAGACCACCACCAGCTCACCTCAAATTCCAACCTTAACTGAGAACTTGAAAGACCATGAAAGGCATCAACCTTCAGGAGATCAGGACATACTTAGGAATTTTTTTCATCTTCCTTACCACTTAACTCCCTTCTCCCCACGTGGAATATTTAGTACTTGAAGTTAGGCCCTGACCTCAAAAGACTATGTCCTCTCCCTCTCTGGCTTCAGAGAAAGTAAAAATTCTTCTACTTGAATTTCAAGAAAAAACATCTGACATAATCTTTAGGGGAAATGACAAAAAGAAGTTTCACAACTTGGTAAGTGTAGTCTGTTACGTGCTCCCCTATATTTTGATCTATATATTTTTATGTGACACCTTTTTTTTCACTATGACAGCAATTAAAAGCAAGAATAAAATTGAACTGAATTGAATGAGACTGACTCACTAAATCACTATATCAATAATATTAGGCCAAGATGTTTCAAAATAATAGAACATTCAATCACATCGCTCTCAATATATATGTATATACAAACATTTCTATGATATGTATTTTAGTGAGAACAAATGTTTGAACTTTTAATAAATAAAGTTATTTTAAAATATTGTTTATTTCACCTTTTCTCATTTTTTTATTTGAGTGTTGTATATATTTAATAATTAACATGATATTCTGTCATAGAAGTATATGTATATAATTTGTAAATAAATAAATATGCATATGCTGACGATATGTTTTCGAAACTGTTTACTGATAGGAGGGGCAAAGAACAAAAAAAATTAGAGATGGTTGCATTACATCATGATGCCTTTTCTAATAGTTTTTAAAAGATTGATTTTCTAAATGAGTGATTTTTCTCTTACTATATTATTTGCCATGCTTGGACTTTGTTTTTCATCCTGTCTTTCCACCTTGACTAAGAGACAATACGGTTTTATGCTATTTACTGTTATTTATAGTTTACTCATCTCATGAATTCCATTTTCTTAATGAGTAGATGCTATAAATTCTAAAATAAAGGACCCTTTTAATTATATTCAAAACCTCCATACAAATGGTATATAACTTTTGAGATTTAATTTACTTGCTTCTGAGCAATGGGTTATGAGGAAGGAGTTGGAGCAGTTATCAAGAATGAAATGGATATTTAGGAAACTTACTTTTCTGTTTTCCAAAAAATTATGCCATTTACAACTGCTAATGTTCTCATCATAAATTATCTGATTTTTTTAATTTAATGTAAAAAAAGAATTATGTGGAAAGAAGTCTACAGAACTAGAAACAATGGATCCAATTTTTGGAGAGCAGAACAGATGTTGTAAAGAAAATAATAGGGGCAGCTAGGTGGTGCAGTGGATAAAGCACTGGCCCTGGATTCAGGAAGACCTGAGTTCAAATCCGACCTCAAACACTTAACACTTACTAGCTGTGTGACCCTGGGCAAGTCATTTAATCCTCATTGCCCAACAAAAACAAACAAAAAAGAAGAAAAAAACATACATTATAGTAACATGACAAAATGGGATGCTTTAGAAGGCAGTAGGTTCCCAATCACTAAAGGTCTTTCAAAAAAACTAACATAACTTGTTTGGGTTTTTTCATTTAATGCTGCATTTAAAAACCAGAGAATTTCCATACATAAATCAAAACAGTCAAAAAATAGGACTGTATATGAAATTATGAATTCTCTCATAACAGTTGCTCTACTTATATAATTCTATACTTTCATTTTAAACGTTCTGCTTGTCATGCTATTTGATCTTCCCTTGAGTGAATTTGAAATATTACAATAGCCCCTTAAGACATTACTATTATATTATTACTAACTACACCTCCCATTCCCTTTCCTCCTCCTAAATTAAAAACACAAATTGAAGAGGGGAGAGTGGAAAGTTGTAACAATCAAAATTAATCCACACTATGCTCATATCTAAAAATGCTCCTTTTTCCATCTGGTGTCCCTTCCTTCTGTCTGAAGAAAGTTAACATCTTCAGAGTATTTCCAGGTCTCCTGGAGACTTGGTTCTTTGCATCCATTTGTTTCAAAATTGTTTTCTCTATATGTTGTCCTTATAATGATTTCAATTCTTCTGCCTGGGTTTTTTTCACTCTGTATCAATCAGTTCATACTACCTAGGATTCTATTAAATCACCTCTCATCACCTACTATAGTGGAATATTATTCTATTACATTCACATATTACTACCTGTTGAACCATTTTCCCAATTATCTAAGACCTTGGGTACTAGTTAACTTTTAATGCCCACTTTAGGATAAAGACATAATTTTCTTATGATTTTTACCTCCCCAGTATTTTCACCTTCTTAATGAACTGCTCCCTGTTCCCATTTGAATTAGAGAAATCCCATTCTCATTAATCATTTGAGTTTTATATACTTTTACACCAAAATTTTTCATGTCTATGATCAATCTCCTTTATCTATTTATATACCATTCTCATGTATTCCAATTATGAAAAATAGAAAAGTTCACCTTTCCTTTCTACTCTATTTTTGCCACCTACCCCTGGTATTATCACTCATCAAACCCAAAGACTAAAACTAACCCACCCCCTCCAACATCCTCTGAAGACATTAAGGTTCTAAAGGCCTACCTAAAAGTTTCTTCCTCCACCTATCCCCATTAAAATTTTAGCAATAAACTGATCCAACCTTTTTTGAGAGCAACTTGGAACCATGCCCAAAGGGCCATGGGACCACACACACCCCCAGATCCAGCAATATCACCACTAGTTCTGCGTCCCAAAGAGACTATTAAAAAGGGGAAAGGACCCACATCCACAAAATATTCATAGAAGCTCTCCCTGTACTGACAAAAAACTGGAAATGGAGGGAATGTCCATCAACGGGGAAATAGCCAAACAAGCAGAGATACACGAATGCAATGGAATACCACTGTGCTACAAGAAATGATGACCAGGCAGATCCTAGAAAAACCCAGTAAGATTCAAGTGAACCAATGCTGAGGGAAGTGAGCAGAACCAGGAGAACACTGCACACAGCAACAGCAACAGCCACGTGATAACAGACCTGGCCCACCCCTCCACCCCCACCCCACAACACAATAATCTGAGACAGCTCCAAAGACCCATGACAGAAAATGCTCTCCACATCTAGAAAAAAGAACTGTGGAATCTGAATGCAGACTAAACTAGTTTTCCACCTTTTTTTTCTCTCTTTTTCCTGATGCTCTTCCCCACCTCTGACTCCTCCCTCACAATATGACCAAAGTAGAAATGCTCAATATAACTGCAGCCATGCAACCCACAAACCCACATCAAATCCCCCCCCCTCTCCCATGGACGGAGGAGGGAAGGGATGGAGGGAGAAAAGCCAGAATCCAAAATCTCATAAAAACAAATGTTGAAAAATATCTCCACATATAACTAACTATAAAACAATAAAATGCCTTTAAGATTACAAAAAATTTTAGCACTATATCATACAACTTCTTTCAATTATTCCAATAAATTTATTATTTCTAGATTTCTCTGAACTCATTTGTTTCTATTCCAAATTTTTTATTCAGCTCTGGTCTTTTCATCAAGAATTCTTCAAAAGTGTCTACTGCAGAGCCCAGGAGCAGGGCCAAGATTGTGGAGGAAAGGCAGTGAGCTCTTGAATTCACAACAAGATCACTCCAAAAAAACCTCCAAATAATGACATAGTACAATTCCTGGAGCAGCAAAATCCACAGAAGAGCATGCTGATATCTTTTTCCAACCAAGGACAGCTTGGAAGGCCAGAAGGAGGGAGCTGCTGTGCTGAGATAGGAGTAGAACCAAACCCCAAAGTTGTGCTGAGACAGATCCAGTTGTAGGAAGGCCTCTCCAGATAAAGAGACCCTCAGAGCCTCTGAATCAGCAACAGCACCAGTGTCGTCTGCAACTAAGCTTACGGTCTGATGAAAGAGCTGAACCCTTGGCAGGGGGAGATTACAGGGGTCTCTGATGGGGATGAGGCAGAACTTGGGTTTTTCACCCCTGCTGGGAACCAAGAGGCAACCTTGAGTAACAGTGGCCCTGGTGGGGGAAGGGCACAGGCTTGTCTAATCTGTCAACCACAGCATACAAAGTTTTGCTGCCTGGTTGATTAGCAAGTTGGCCTGCGTTATCTACAGACCAGGGAACAGGCCAGGTGAGTGAAGAACCTGCCCGTCCTTCAATCATACCACTTGGGACCCCCTGAATCTTGGAACAGTACAGCCTCAAATCATTGCCCCATTTTAAGGAGCTAAAAGTAAAGTAAAAGAAAGGCAAGATGAGCGGACAAAGAAGGTGAGGGTCATAGAAGGTTTCTTTAGTAACAAGGAAGTTTGAGGTGCACCCTCAGTGCAAGACATCAACATCAGAGGCCCTATATCTAAAGGTTCCAAGAAAAATGCAAATTGGTCTCAGACCATAATGGTGCTGAAAAAGGACTTTGAAGATAAATTTAGAGAGGTAGAGGAAAAAATGAAAGGAGAAATGAGGGTGATTCAGGAAAGACATGAGAAAAAATCAACAGCTTGAAAAGCCAAATGGAAAAGGAGATACAAAAGTTCTCTGATGAAAATAATTGCCTAAGAATTAGGATTGAACAAATAGAAGTTAGTGACTTTATGAGAAACCAAGACACAATAAAGCAAATCGAAATGAATTAAAAAAAAAAAAAACAAAGGGCAATGTGAAATATCTTCTTGGAAAAACTGCTGACCTGGAAAATAGATCCAGGAGAGATAATTTGAAAATTATTGGTCTACCTGAAAACCATGATCAAGTAAGGAGCTTTGATCTCAACTACCAAGAAATTGTCAGGGAAAATTGCCCTGATATTCTGGAAACAAAAGGTAAAATAGAAATTGAAAGAATCCACTAATCACCTCCTGAAAGAGATCCCAAAATGAAAACTCCCAAGGAATATTATAGCCAAACTCCAGAGTTCTCAGGTCAAGGAGAAAATGTTACAAGCTGCCAAAAAGAAAGAATTCAAGTACTGTGGAGCCCCAGTCAGGATAGCACAAGATCTAGCAGCTTCTACATTAAAGGATTGGAGGGCATGGAATATGACATTCCAGAGGGCAAAGGAATTGGGATTATAGCCAATACACACCTACCCAGCAAAACTGAATATAATCTTTCAGAGGAAAAAAATGAGACTTCAATGAAAAAGAGGTCTTCCAGGTATTCATGATAAAAAGACCTGAAATGAATGGAAATTTTGACTTTCAAATACAGGGTCCTAGAGAACCATAAAAAGTTGGAGTTAGGTGGCACGCCTGTGGTCATGCAGTAGATCTTCAAAAATAACAGAGGAGTCATCTATCTCCTCTATGAAGCTTCTCCTAACTACATCAACATAAACTCCTCTTTCTGTCCTGTTTTCTCTGAATATTTATGATCTGTAATATGCCTTCAGCCCTTGCTGTTTTAACCTGTGCTTAACCTGCCTTTTTCTATCTCTTTGAATTATTGCTTACTGCCAAGCCCAGAGTGAGGATGATTTAGCAAGGGAGAAGCTGACTGAATATTTTCAGATGATCCTGATATATGGGAGGTTGATTGACCTTCTACCTTCCTGAGGCATCTTGAGGAGCACACATTTCTAATGTGATGCAGCCCGTATCATACATTGACCAGATTTAGCTTCTTCTCTTCTGATGATTGATCACTTGCAGTCAGGTTTTCTATCTGTGTTAAAAAAGAAGAGACATTCACCTCTTAGAATCCCTGGCTTCCTTCTTATCTCAACTTCAAATGCTAACTTCTGAAGGAGGCCTTTCCTAGTCTATCTGAATGTTAAGGTTCCACTCGAAGATTGCTTTTTCTTGGTTCTTTATGCATCATGAATATACCTATTTAGTTACCTGTTATCTCCCCTTTTAACACCACCATCAACAAGAACAACAATAACTAGCATTTATGTACTGCTTTCAAGTTTGCAAAATCCTTTATAAATATGATCCCATTTATCTTTACAACCCTAGAAGGCAAGTACTATTAATATTCATAGATTATAGGTGAAGAAACTGAGGCAGATAGTTATTAAGTAACTTGCCAGGGTCACACAGCTAGTAAATATGTGAAGATATATTTGATCTTAGTCTTACTGACTCCAGGTCCAGCACTCTATTCACTGTGCTGCCTATAGAGCACAGTGCTTTTAGGGCAGGGAATGTTTCTATTTTTCCTTTCTTTAGTTCCCTAGCACTAACCATAGAACATGGTGTGTACTAAGTGCTTAACAAAAGGTATTATTTGATTGATTTTCAGCTACAGCTGCTCTCAAATACAATTTACTAAACAACAGTGATGTTTCAATATGCATTAATGGACTGAGTCCCCAGAGTGAAGAAACTGTCAATCCTTGTAGCTTTGGAAAGACTATAAGCTCCTTGGGGGCAAGGACTGCTGTGTATTACTCTACCTCCCTAATTCTCTCTAGCAAAGGGAATTAGTTTTAAAAAGGAATAGTTTTTTAAAAAATAAGGTTTACATTGTATCTTAAAACAGAAAACATATGAAGCAAGAATACAATGGCATTTAACTTCTCTATTGAAACATACCATGTCATCAGGACAGGATATGATAAAGGATATGGTAAAGGAAGCAGACTTCAGAAGCCCACCAAGTCAATGTGGACTAGACTCTACATAAATGGGATTTGTTTGTTTGTTTGTTTGTTTTTTGGTTGGTTGATTTTTTTTGCAGGGCAGTGACGGTTAAGTGACTTGCCCAGGGTCACACAGCTACTAAGTGTCAAGTGTTCAAGGCTGGATTTGAACTCAGGTTCTCCTGAATCCAGGACAGGTGCTCTACCTACTGTATCACCTAGCTGCCCCCAATGGCATTGTTTTTTTTTTTTGGTTTGTTTTGTTTTTTTAGTGAGGCAATGAGGGTTAAGTGACTTGCCCAGGGTCAAACAGGTAGTAAATGTTAAGTGTCTGAGGCCAGATTTGAACTCAGGTCCTCCTGATTCCAGGGCCGGTGCTCTATCCACTGTGCCACCTAGCTGCTTGGCATTGTTTTTAATGTCCTTTAATGACCAGAAAGCTGTATAAGGGAAGCCATCAAGTGTGAAGGGAGAGCTTTCTCTTCTTTTAGGGAAAGTCTCCTGGTGTTATATATTGAAGAACAGAAGTTGCTTCAGGGAAAACACTGGTCCTATCACAGAAGGAGGGTATCAATTGCACAAAGTATGTTTTTTAGTTCTATTTCTTTAACATTACCTATATAACACAAGAGATAACCCTACTCAGGCTAGACTTTTTTGAGACAAATTACAGACCAGTGATAACTCAGCATAGTCTATGAATATAAAAAAGGAAATTAGAGTTCCAGCAGCTAAGATGGCAGAGTAAGCATATAATCACCATAATTCCCCCATATTTACCTACAAACAACCACAAGATAACACCCCCAAACAAATCCTGGCACTATACTAGGTACGGGGATTACAAAATCAGGCAAGAGATAGTCTCTGCTATCAAGGAACTAACAATCTAATGAGGGGGATAACAAACAAGTAAATACAAAGCAAGCTATATACCAGATAAATAGGATATAATTAACAGGGGGAGGTCACTGGAATTAAAAGGGGCTGAGGAGAGGCTTCCTGAAGAAGGTGGAGGTTTGTATGGGACTTAAAGGAAAGTCAGTAATCACAGTGGAAGAGGGAGAGTATTCTAAGCATGGGGGATAGCCAGTGAAAATAGCTGGAGTCTGGAGATGGAGGGTCTTGTTTGTGGAAAAACCAGGAGGCCAGTGTAGCTGGATCCAAGAGTAAAGGTATAATAACAAAAAATGTGGGTCAGGGTTGGGATAGATGCTTCTGGCTTTCCCTTGAATAGATTGTGGCGGGGTATGGGCAACTAGGTGGAACAATGGATAGAGTACTAGGTCTGGAGTCAGGAAGATAAGTTCAATGATGCTGGGCAAGTTAACATAAACTTGTTTGCCTCAGTTTCCTTTTTTGCAAAAGGACCTGGAGAAGGAAATAGCAAACCACTCAGATATCTTTGCCAAGAAAACACCAAATGGGGGTCAAGGATAGTTAAACAGTACTTAAAAATCAAAAACAAACCAACCAACCAAAAAAACCCCCATGCAATTACTAAATAACAGGGAGAACTCCTAAGAAGTACCCCCTCCTTTCTCAGTACTCCCCTTCGGCCCCACACACATCTCTCTTCATCGCCTAGGCAGTCTGTCTTGGTAGTATAAGGAGAGGAGGAGCAGAACAAGCCCTGCATCCTTTCTGGTCATATTCCCATACATGGCCATGCCCCTATATGACCAATCTTACCTAACAGGGAAATTGGAGGAGAGAAGATTAAGTAAAAGTGTGGGTAACTGACAGAAAAGAGGGCAGAATTGGGGAGGTGGTAGACAGAAGCAATACATGGTTGAAGAAGGAAAGAGTAAAAGGAAAGAGAGGACAAACAGGAGAAAAAATAGGGTGGAGGGAAACACATTTAGTAATCATAACTGTGAATGTAAATGGGATAAACTATCCCATAAAACAGAAGCAGAGAGCAGAGTGGATCAAAAAACAGAATCCTACAATATATTGTTTACATGAAACACACTTGAAGCAGAGACACACACACAGTGTAAAGGTAAAGGGTTTGGAGTAGAATCTATTATGCTTCAACTGCAGTAAAAGAAAAAAGAAGCAATGCTGATCTCAGACAAAGAAAAAGCAAAAATCTAGTTAAAAGAGATAAGAAAGGAAACTACAAAGTAATATCAGTACTAAACACATGTGCATGAAGTAGTATAGTATCCAAATTCTTAAAGGAGAAGTTAAGTAAGTTACAAGTTCATGACCAAACAAGATATAGAAAGCATTACAAAAAGTAAATTAGATAATTTTGATTATATTAAATAAAAAAGCTTTTGTAGAAGCAAAACCAATGCATCCCAGATTAGAAGGAAAGCAGAAAGTTGGAAAACAATCCTTACAGATTATCTGATAAAGGCCTCATTTCTAAAATATATAGAGAACTGAGTCAAATTTATAAGGATAGGGGGAGCTAGGTGGCACAGTGGATAGAGCACTAGCCCTGGAGTCAGGAGTACCTGAGTTCAAATCCGGCCTCAGACATTTGACACTTACTAGCTGTGTGACCCTAGGCAAGTCACTTAACCCCAATTGCCTCACCAAAAAAAAAAAAAATTATAAGGATACAATCAATTCCCCAGTTGATGAATAGTCAAAGGATATGAACAGACAGTTTTCAGTTGAAGAAATCAAAGCTTTTTATAGGCATATGAAGAAATGCTCTAAATCACCTTAAATTAGAGACATGCAAATTAAAACAACTTTGAGCTACAACCTCACACCAATCAGATTGGCTAATATGACAAAAAAGAAAAATGATAAATGTTGGAGAAAACTAGGGTGCAAATGAACTGTCAGTGGAGTTGTAAACTAGTCCAACCATTCTTTCTTTCTTTTTCTTTTTCTTTTTTTTTTGGTGGGGCAATGAGGGTTAAGTGACTTGTCCAAGGTCACACAGCTAGTAAGTGTCATTTGTCTGAGGCCAGATTTGAACTCAGGTCCTCCTGAATCCAGGGACCATGCTTTATCCACTGTGCCACCTAGCTGCCCCTAGTCCAACCATTCTGAAGAACAATTTGAAACTATACCCAAAAGATAATCAAAATGCAAGCCCTTTGATGCAGCAACACTACTACTAGGTCTGTTTCCCAAATAGATCATAAAAGGGGGAAATGACATACATGTGCAAAAATATATATAGCTGCATTCTTTGTGTGACAAAGAATTGCAAAATGAGGGGATTCATTTAGGGAAATTAGGAAATTGCTGAACAAACTGTGTTATGTGAAATTAATGAAATACTATTGTGCAACAAGAAATGATGAACATGTAGATTACAGAAAAACCTGGAAAGACTTGTAAGAACTGATTCAAAGTGAAATGAGCAGAACCTATTAAACATTGTAAACAGTGTCAGCAACATTGTGTAAATGATCAACTATGAATGACTCAGCTCTTCTCAGCAACAAAATGATGCAAGAAAAATACAAAGGACTCAAAAAGGAAAATGCTATCCACACCCAGATAAAGAACTGATGGATTCTGAATGCAGATCAAAACATACTTTTTTCACTTAATTTTATTCTTTTTGTGTTTTTTTAAATTTTAATATGTTTCTACTTTCACAACTGTGACTAATATGGAAATGTTTTACCTGATAGTTCATGTATAACCTTTAGCAAATTGCCTACCATTTTGGAAGAAGGGAAAGGAGGGAAGGGGGAACATTTTTTAACTCAAAATCTTATAAAAATGAATGCTAAAAATTCTCTTGACATGCAAGTAGGGAAATACTATTAAAATTATTTAAACAATGAAATAATAATACACATATTACAATAAAAATAATTATTTTTAAAAAGTAGTTAACAGTAGCATTGCTCCTAGATTACTTTATTACCAATATTTTAGTTTTTAATGATGCCTTTTCAAAAGAATAGTTCTCAAAGCTACCTGAAACAACTACCTAAGAATGTAATGCATAGACAGGTTGCTATTTACCAATTCTTAGATCTAGAGTTCCTTTACCCATTTAATCACACCTTAAAGATTCACATATAAAGACCTCATACTTCACCATCACCATTGAGCTAATATCTCACACTTTGATTGGAGATGATGAAATGAGCTTCCTGAACTACTTTATAAAGTATCTGAATTATTCATCTTCCTAAATGCTCAGTGCTTCATTTTCTTCATATACAAATATCAATAGTAGTAGATCACCCCATGAGAATGTTTGGAAACAAACTGAATCAAATAACCTAAATGCCAGCATGTCTGTTTAGCATTTGCTTAGCTAGATTTTAATTCTGATTCCCAAATCAAAGCCATAAATAGCTTCTAATGGAACAATTCAGGTGATTAAGACTTGTCAAATATTTAGCCAATAGGATGCTGATGAACTGCAGGCTTTTAAGTTGTTCCAAACCAAAGATTAAAATTTGAATTTGCTGTGATAAGTAAAAGCCTACAAAATTCAACACATCATCAAATTGGGGAAATATTGGTGGAACAACTTTGCATATCATTTGGGTGATGGATTTGCGAAGTATGCAGACTTATCTTTCATATTCCCTGCTATGTAATGCCTTCTGAGCACCAACAGTGTGAGGAGGAATATGCAAAAACATAGAATTAAATGAGTTTCTATTCATTTTGGGTTGAATATGGAGAGAAATTACTAGAAGGAATAGGTTCTTAGAGGATCATCATTTTTTCATGGTAATGTCATATGGACTTAGCAAGTTTATTTCCTTATTCTCTCTATCGCTGTAACTAACCTGACAAAATCATTCTCCATTTAAGCAGAAACTTCACATGGCAACACTATGTATAATTTCACCACTGACCATAATTAAAATATAATTTTCCCATCTTGATGCCCCTTAACTCTTCTTTTCATTTTGATACATAACTGAAGATTATAAATCTAGAGGTAAAAGGGACTTGAGAATCTACCAAATAAAAAACTCTTAATATGAGAAACTAAGTGGCATGGTACTTAGAGATTTGGACCTAAAGTTAAGAAAGACAAGTTCAAACCTTGCCTTAGACATTTATTAACTACGTGATCATAGCTAAATCATTTAACCACTGTTTGCCTCAGTTTCTTCATCTGTAAAATGTGGACAATAATATCACCTACTTCAGAGTTGTTGAAAGAATCAGAGGAGATAATAATTACAAAGTTCTTAGCACAGTAGATACTATATAAGTAATAGATACAATTATGATTTGGGCAGCTAGATGGTGCAGTGAATAGCATGCTAGGTTTAGAATCAGGAAGATTAATCTTCCACTGACTTTATTTATTCCACCTTTTCTCCCTATTCCTTTTTCAGGCTTCTTACACCTTTATACCACTAACACTAGCAGCAGCAGCACCAGCACCCATAGTCTATGATTTGGCCTCAAATATCAAACAGAACACTATGTATCCCTATTTTGGACATTTTCCCTGGCCATTACCAAAGCTGTCTTTTCTCATCTCTACCTCCTGGATTTCTTCAAATTCCACCTAAGATGCTACCTGATTTAGGAAGTCTGTCCCAATTCCTCTTATTTTTAGAGGTGCTGCTTACCTAACATTTTTGTTTCTCTGTTATTTATTTATATAAATGGATGCTAAATAGCCATTCAATAACAACACTTCCATATCAACTACAAATAGTAGTATCATATTTACATGTGGCCTTAGTTATTCCTCCTTTATTTGCTTACTGTGAGCTATGATAAAACATGGAGCTCAGATAAAGTATAGATTTAGCTTATCTCAGAGGTAAAATCTGAAAGTTTTTTTAGCAAGATCTATGCATGTAAGATTTCAGAATCAGGGACACCATGGGGATCTGTGAATAATTGAGGCATGGATTTTTTTTGTGAACCAACAGATCCATCACATGTTCCATTCAGTGGCATTGTTTCATTTGTGAAAATTCTAATACCATTTCACCCAGTGATGTACTTTTTTATCCCTAACTGTCTCAAAATCAGAGAGAGAGAGAGAGAGAATAAATGAATAAATGCTCCTGGGAATTAAAATTCAATGTAGAAAATGGTACAATCAATAAATCCCATGCTACCTCTGAGCAGTTGTGATCATTCAACACTTTTGCTAATGGTCTTGAGATTTAAGACTCAAGAAAGGAATGACATTTCCCAGGGAGGGTCTTCTTGGCATTTCTTTTTCTCCCAGTCTGACAAAGTCCTAATTTATTAGCATTCTAGACAGAGTGATCTACACCTCAATTAACTCCACCTATTCTTAATTGATGGGGAGAATTCTCTAGGATAAAAGGATATAAAATCTGATTTTTTTCTCTTTTCTTTTTTATAGTAATCTTATACCAAGAGCTTTGAGAATTAAACTCCTTAATAGATGTCCAATAGAACTTATTATCAAAATGCATTTTCTTTATCAGCAAAATAAACATACTGATGTGAGTGATTGGATTTGAAAAAGAACACTTTTCTATTTTGTATTTCAAATAATAGTTTGTCTACTGATTGAACTTTGCAAAAGTTAGGATGATTTAATATACATGTAACAGAACACTAGAAATCAAGTTATTTTACTCTAAAATTTGGCATGTTTAGCTTGATCTGTGTCATGACATAAAGCAGTCATTTACCTTCAATAGCAATGATTATTTCAGGAATGGATAGTACCCCTCAAAGTTCCAGCACCTCACAACTAATCCTGATAGAAAATTCACAATAAAATATGCCTTATTAATAAGAAAATATTATTTCTGGGTTATTTGGCAACATATTAAATAAATCAGCAATATAGATATCAATATCACATGCAATTGTAATCCCCCACTATGTCTTTTGAACCATTTCTTAACTTCATAGATTTAAAATGTTGGCAAATAGGAAGGTTTCTCTCCTTGATAGTGATGACTTTGACTAGTGATGTTCATTAATTTGTTCACATTTCTGCTGCCACCTCTCTTCATTCTTAGAATTTTCTCTCTGGATATATTTGCTTTCAAATAGTAATGCATGCTCCTTTTTTTCATTTTAGCTCAGCTTCTATATTGGCTATTTAAGCTAAGAATCACCCACTTGTAAAAGTTTTTAATCCAAAGGGTAAGAATGAATGTTTTTGAGAATACTATTTTGCTTTAGAAGGAGCTGACCAAGAACATATAGAATACAAATTTTCAGGTATCACAATTCACTGGTAATAGAGAAGGGAGAACCAGAGTCATGCCAGTATCTCATGAAGGATGTTCTTTTGAGCAAAGAAGAGTATCTTTCCAGTCAAACAGCATTGTAAAACAAATTCTTAATATCAGGATACATCTTACAAATTCTTGTTTAGATATAGTGACGTAAAACTGGAGAATAATTTTTCTGATACATGTTTATCAGTGTAATTAAATTTAACACACCTTTTAAAGCACTTTCTAGACTTAAATACTTAGGAATTGAAAATTTTATTGAAATAAGGTTTGAAGCCTCTTGGAACTTACAATCTAGATGTGGAATATAGGGTGAATATAGACAAGTATGTGTCAGAGACAATGCTAGGGGTACAAACACAGAAAGAGAGAGAAACGCACACACATAGGCAATCCCTTACATAAAGGACTTCAAGGTCTGTTGTTATAACTGACATATGCAAGCTACATAACCATGGTCATATGGTGAACATGTGAGGACCTGGTGGGAACTCTCAAGGACCACAAGCTACAGGAGTTGTTAATTAATATTGATGGAGGAATCTGACCCATGGAGAGTTCTCTACACCAAAGAAATGACAAGTTACTGCCAAAATCAAAGAGAAGATGAAGAAAAATAGCAACATATTAGATTGTAATGTGAGATGTAAAGAAAGGGGGTGGATACCAACTGCTGGATCAAAGAAGGCTTTGGGGAGACAAGGACATATGAGCTGAAATTTAGAAGAAGAAAAAAATATGATAGAAGTGGAAAGGGAGTTCATGGTGCTTAACAAGTACTTTGACATTACACACAAAATTATAAGGTCATAGATATGACAAAGTGAAGGACTGTACAGGACAATTCTGAATAGTCTTGTTTGGTTGGGGTTAGGATATATGGAGGGAAATTTTAGCAGCTAAGATAGGAAAATGATAGTGGGTCCAGCTTATAGAAATCCTTAGTTACCAGATAAATTAACTTAAAGTAATTTTTAGGAAATGAGGGGGGTGGTATTTTTTTCCAAACAGATAGCTAAGTTTTGACCTTGATAAGAGAATACTATTCAGGTGTACAAATTTGGTCTCCATCCTGTTGGTCCCTTTATGTCAATAACAATAATGGTAATATTGATAACGTTTAAGTAGTATCTACTAGGTGTCAGGAACTAAGCTTTAAAATTATTACATCATATGATCCTCAGAATAGTGCTGGGAGGTGGGTGATATTATTATCACTGTTTTACAGATGAGGAAACTGAAGCAGGTAGAGGTTAATTGACTTGCCCAAGGTCATACACTTGGTAAGCTTCTACAGAGCTGTATTTGAATTCAGGTGCTCTTGAATTTATACTTAGCATTCTATTTACCATGCCATCTGCCTCAACCACTGCTATGATGTAGTTAGTGCTGTTTCTATCATCTTTTCCGCTTCTCTATTGTAAGTAGATCTCAGTTTCTGCATAGAATTTTCTCTTTCCTTTTCCTCTTTTCAGACCTATTCATACAAGAAACTACCACCACATGTTTTCCTCAACGAATTCCCTAAAGAAGCCATGCAAAGGCACATCTCTATCCTACAACTTGAACCACATTAACTATCAGTACTAGATTGTTGGAATGTAAATATTAGTTTGTTAGTCACAGAAGACTAATTAACTTCTAGTATAGAATATACTCTAGATAACCTTGATTCATCTTTCTTTTGTTGCAATATCTCCATTTTTTAGTAAAATGAGGTTAACTCTCTAAATATCCCAAACAGAGGATTATTTGAATGTCAACTTAGATATGTATAAAGTTTGAGTGACAAATTTTAATGAGAGATGTTTCAAAATCTCAAAAATTGGAGAAGATTAGGAAGGATTAGAAAGAATTTTTAAAACTCTCTTCAACTCTGTCACCAAACACCTACTAAAACATTAAAGATTCAAGAGTTTCATATAAAAGGGAAAGCCTGTTTTATATGGTGTAGTAAAGACAGTTAGACATGAAGGCAGTAATTTAGAACAATTAAACAGCACACATTGCAGATTGCAAGTTCCAGTTTTATATGAGGTTTCTCTCTTCACTAATGTAAATCTATTTTAATTAGTCCTCATGAGATCCTTAATCAGTGAGAACTGAAGGCAACAGTGATGGGATGAAGTAGGAATTAATTTTTCCTTTAAAATATTTTCAAATTCATGTGCTACAAAAGGAGCTTTAGCAACAGAATAATTGACAGGCTTACAATTAGAGCTTTAAGTGTTACATTTTTTTTCACTTTTGCTTCTATCTTATTGTTTGAAACAACAATTTATGTGAGCTCAAGAAAAAATATTTCTGGGCCTCAGTTGTCTCATTTATAAAACAGGGAAATAATACCCTTTTCTTCTAAAACCTTGGGGCTTTATTACACAATTTCTTAGACTCCATTCTAAGACCTATGATTCATAATCAATGTTTCTTTCAATAGGCAAAATAATGTAATGCTCTGTCTAGTAGAAATATGTTGTAATGTAATGTACCAGTCAAGACCACAAACAGATATGCCTGTCAGTCAACCTAACATCCTATCTTACTAGTTATATAACTAATTCAATTAATGGCTTGTGTCCCCATCCAAATTGTTATTCCTATTACATTCTTTCCAGTATGTTTCAGCAGTCAAGGCCTCTTCACAAGGCTCATAATCTTGGTAAATAGTCTAATCAGAATAGATAAAAGTGTAATCAGATGAAAGAAACATACTTGCAACTATCTCAATTCCCTCTCATTCCCCATAATGTAGATTCCTTCTTATTGTGTCCTGAAGTAATGTGAATAGAAAAAGAAAGCTGATGTTCCTAATCAAAACCTCTTGAATCCCACTTGTCTCAGAAAAGGATAATGCCAGTCACCCATGATAATCTGCATGAGTGAAGAGCTGATTTTTCCTCAACTTGAATCACTGCTGGTTCTTTGCATTCTTAACTCATGAGCTTTCCTGGATACAAAAACCTGTACCTGAGATATCATTGCTCCTCAAGCTAATGTCTGTATCTTGTCTTCTCAATACTTTGGGCAAAAGAGGAACTACGCTAAAGAGCTATAATTAGAGAAAGTTGGTCAAGACTTTATTATAGGCACTGACATCAAAGAAGAAAGTGTATTTCATCTCTACAATTATTCAGAGACTACTGCCTATATACTTTCAGGTCCTTCATTGATCTGTGCTCAGTCAGGACCCAGAGAGAAGGTTGTGGGGCACATAAAAAGAAAGAGAATGTGATCATGAGCTGGCCAAGGTAAGAAAAAGATGAGGAAAATATGGGCTACTTTGGGCTCAATTGGCTTACTCTTAGGTCCTGAAATTACTTTAGGAACTTTTCCAACCCAAGGGAAAATATCCATGTCCATGGCAATGAATGCCCTCTCTTTTTCTCCCTTTCAGAACTCAAAAACTTCGCTTTCAAAATCTGCTTGCCTCAGTCATGCCAACATGCACCTCTGGAAACAATTGTCAGAATTCACATGTGTGAGGGATTTAGTACATGGAGAAAAACAAGCAAATCCCTAAACACTTGTCTACTATTTAAACAAATTTCTGACCCCTAAGTTTATTTTGCACTTCAGAGCTAACTATGATTCTACAGACATTTATGAACAGGAATAAATTTAGGTTGGCAATTTCTCAACTACAGCCAAGTTAATTCTTCTTCCATGATCAAAGAGGAAATTTCCTTATGAAATTTGTAGGTAACAACAAACCAGGGAAAATTACTATCACACAAGATGATAGAATCAGAGTACAAAAAGTTTACCAATCTTGAGATCATAACTTTATAGCTGGAAAAAATTTGGAGGTAATCTAGAAAGGTTCACTCATTTTGTACATGAAAGAAAGTCCAGACCTTTGACTTCACAGATTTTGCCAGGACACTAATCAAGCTGAATCTAATGAGATTAAATTTATTTGGAAAAAATGTAACTTTTAAACACTTTATTCAATAAATTGTCAGCCCAAATCTCTTTTCAAAAAAGAATAGCTATCAGGGCGGCTAGGTGGCACAGTGGATAGAGCACTGGCCCTGGGGTCAGGAGTACCTGAGTTCAAATCCAGCCTCAGACACTTAATATTTACTAGCGGTGTGTGACCCTGGGCAAGTCACTTAACTCCAATTGCCTCACTAAAAAAAAAATAATAATAATAGCTATAGTTAGTAGATTCTCTTGGGGGACCATGATTCTATGAAAGGTCTCTAAGACTATGAAGCAATTTATTCATTTGATTTTTAGAAGGAGAAACCTCTAAGTCAGAAGCTTCTAATAGGAACTAATTGATAAAGTAGGGGATACCAAGCATAGATGAACACATATCCTTGAAATCTGGGGAACTAATTCCAATAAATTTAGGGAAAAAGTACATAGAGTACCATGGTCTAAACTCAAAATAAATTGGTCTAAGAGAGATGATTATCTCTGAAGGATGATGTTTTTATGTAATGCAGGCAAAATTATTTTGTGAGTCTATATGACTTAGTGATAAAAATAATATTAAAGTAATGTCATAAATGAATTATGATAGCATAGAAAAATGTAACTTTCAGATCTATGGATAAGGGAAGAGTTTATATTTAAACAAAGGATGGAAAGGATCATGAGAAGTAAAATGGATAAATTAATTACATGAAATATTAAAGGTTTTGCACAAACAAAATTAATGCAGCCAAAAGTGAAAGTGAAACTATACTGGGGACAATATTCACACCAAGATTATTTGATAAAGAACTCATTCCTTAACCATATAGGTAGCTGAATCAATTAAGAACTATTCTTCATTTGATACACAGGCAAGGGACATGAACAGGGAATTTTCAGAAGAAGAAATCCATTATCAATAGTCAGAAAAATAAAAGTTCTAAATCACTATTGATTAGAGAAATGCAAATTAAAATAACTCTGAAATAATACCTCACATCTATCAGATTGGCTTACATGCCAGAGAAGGAAAGTGACAAATACTGGAGAAGATGTGCAAAACTTGAGACACTAATGCATTGTGGGTATATACTAGAGAACAATTTGGAACTATTCCCAATGAAGTATCAAACTGTATTTACCATTTGACTCAGTAATACTAAAACTAGGTCTGTATCTCAAAGAGATCAAAGAAAAGGGAAAATGACATTTGTACAAAAATATTTATAGCACCTCTTTTTGTGGTGGCAAAGAAGTGTAACTTGAAGGGTTACCAATCAAGTGGGGGACTGCTAAACAAGTTGTGGTAATTGATTGTAATGGAATTGTGCCAAAAGAAATTATTAGCAGAATGGTTTAGGAAACACCTTGGAAGTCTTATATAAACTGATACAAAGTAGAATGAGAACAAGTAGGAGAATACTGCACACAGTAAGAAATATTGTACTGACCACAATCTGTGAAAGACTTAGCTACTCTTATCAAGACAATGATCCAAAATAATTCCAAAGGAACCATGATGAAAAATGCTATCCACCTCCAGAGAGAGAAATGATGAATTCTGAATGCAGATTGAAGCATACATTTTTTTTGGTTTTGGTTTTGAACTTTATGTTTCTTGAGGGGATTGTGTGTTTTCTTTTACAAAATTACTAATGGGGAACCTTTTTTGCATGGTTTAACATGTATAACTGACATATTGTTTGCCTTTTCAATACATGAGGAAAGGCAAAAGGGAGGGAAATAATTTGTAACTTAAAATTTTAAAAGATGTAATTAATTTTAAAATATTACAATTAGGGAATATTTAATAAAGTAAATAAAATATATTTTAAAAAGAAAAAGTTAAAGGTCATCTGGTTAATCTATACATCTTATTTTTTGCACATAAAAATGTTCATAAGAATTTTACATTTTGCACAAGAATAGCATTCAAGACAGGAAGACTAAAATGAAAGAATTTTTAAAAAATGTTGAACTGCTGGATTCCTAATTTCTTTTTGTTTTCTCCAACAAGGATTTTTTTTTTAATTGGAAAAATGAAAAAAAGATTACCTGGGGATTGGGGGAAAACAACAACAAATGAACAAGGGAATAGAGCTTTTTTGATTCTTGTTTTGTTGTTTGTTTGTTTTTTTTTCCTAGAGAGAGAGCTTAACTAACCCCCATTCAAATCACTTGGTTCAGTCCAGCAACATCAAGTTTTACTGATAGAAAAAAGGATTATGTCTTTATTGCTAAGCCATTGTCAGTGAGTCATCTCTAAGAAAAAATAATCAATGCTTTAGATGCCAGAAGCAGCTACTTAACAAGTATATCTTGAATATAATCAAAAGCAATTGTTACTTTTTCAATGTCATACAGAAAATAGAAGGGAAATTTAAAGCCTTTTCATTTGATGCTAGGTTATGTATATTTTTATTACAGCATGAAGTTGTCAAATCCAGTTAAGTATATTCTAATCTGGTTTATCTAGGGTCTTTCTTGATGAAATGAATATCCCCAAAGCCAGCACCTATATCCCCAATTGTCTTCCCCATTAGAATATAAACTCTTGGATTTTAAAGACTGGATCCTTTTTTGTATCTCCCCTCTTCCTCCCAAGGATCTAAGACAACAACAGGAAAATGGTAGGTTCTTATTTAAGGTATCTGAAGAGACTTTGTAAAATGTCTTAATGAATTCAAAATATGTTAAATTTTCTACACCCCCTTGATCTTCTGCAGAATAGTCTAGGAAGTCTGGTAAAAATATGGATGTATAATGATTTGTGTATTTTTAATATGATTAAATATTTTATTTTTCCTAATTTTAACATTTTTTTTCAAATTCTGAGTTTCAAATTCTCTCCCTCCCTTCCCTTTCCCCCTCATTGAGAAGACATGCAATTTGACATAAGGTATATGTGTATAATCCAGTAAAACAAATTTCCATATAAGTCCTGTACTGAAGGAAAACACAGACAAAAAGAAAGAAAAATAAAGAAAGTAAAGAAAAGAGTATCTTTCATCTTCATTCAGAATCCACCTGTTTTGTTTTGTTTTTCTGGACATGGATAGTGCTTCAGAATTATAAGGATGTTTCCTTCACAATTGTCTTGGATCATTGTGTTGTTGAGAATAGCTCAGTTATTCACACTATTTAGCGTACAATATTGTATTTATTGTGTACAATGTTTTCCTGGTTCTGCTCATTTCACTTTGCATCAATTCACATACATCTATTCAGGTTTTTTGGAGACTTTCCTGCCTGTCATTTCTTATGGCACAATACTATTACAGTTATATGCCACTACTTGTTCAGCCAGTCCCTAAATGCTTGACATTCCTTCAATTTCCAATTCTTTGCTACCAATAAAAGAGTTGCTATAAGTATATATATATATATATATGTGTGTGTGTGTGTGTGTGTGTGTGTGTGTGTCTATCTCTTTCTTTTTTCCTTCCTTTCTTTATTGCTTTCTTCCTTTCTTCCTTCCTTCCTTCCTTCTTCCCTTCCTTCCCTCCCCTCACCCTTCCATCACCCCTCTTTTGGATACAGGCAAAGTAGTGGTACTGTTTGATCAAAAGGTATCCATGGTTTTATAGCCCTTTGGACATAGTTCCAAATTGCTTTTCAGAATGGTTGGATTAGAATGGTTTGGCTGCTTGCAATATTTTCTCCTTTACCTGAGAGCTCTCAAATTTCGCTATAATATTCTTGGAATTTTCGTTTTAGTATCTCTTTTAGGAGATAATTGGTGGATTTTTTTCACTTTCTATTTTACCTTCTATTTCTAGAATATCAAAGCAGTTTTCTTTGATAAGTTTTTGAAAGATCATGTCTAGGCTCTTTTTGATCATGGTTTTCAGGTACTGGAATAGTTTTAAAATTATCTATTCTAAATCTATTTTCCAGGTTAGTTGTTTTTCAAATAAAGTATCTTACATTTTCTTGTATTGTTTTCATTCTTGGGATTTTGTTTTGTTGTTTCTTGATGTCATATAAAGTTATTCATTTCTACCTGTCCAATTCTAATTTTTATGGAATTATTTTCTTCTGTGAGCTTTTGTCCTTCCCTTTCTATTTGCCCAATTCTACTTTTTAAAGAGTTGTTTTCTTCAGTGGCTTTTTGTACATCTTTTATTATTTGGCCTGTTAAGGTGCTGATTTCTTCAGTACTCTGTGTGTGTGTGTGTGTGTGTGTGTGTGTGTGTGTGTGTGTGTGCCTCTTTTACCAAGATGTTGATGCTTTTTTCATGTGTTTTTTTTTCCCCTTACATCATTCTTTTTACTCATCCCAATATTTCCTCTGGACATCAGTACAGAAATCTTCACAATAGAAAACAGATGACAGTTTTACTCATGGTAGCTAATGAGAATATATTGACTAACATGACCAAAAATAAAAATGACAAATGCTGGAGAGGAAATGGAAATATATGGACACTAATACATTATTGGTGAATTTATGAACTAGTCCAATCATTTGAGAGAACATTTTGTAACTGTGCCCAAAGGCTTTATTACTATGAATACCCTTTGATCCAGAAATAGCTTTACTGGGTCTGTATCCTCAAGAGGTCAAAGGAAAAGGACACATATATACAAAAATACTTATTAAAACTCTTTTTTTTGTGGTATCAATGAATTGGAAATTGAGAGGATGGCCATCAATTGGGGAATGATTGAGCAAGTTGTGGTATGTGATTGTGATGCAATACCTTTCAGAAAAACCCAGGAAGATGCATATGAACTGATAAAAAATGAAGTGAGCAGAACCAGAATATTATATGCAATAATAGCAATAGTGTAATATGATCAACCGTGAAAATCTCAGCAACTCAGCTCAATACAATGATCCAAGACAATTCCAAAGGAGTCATGCTGAAATAATATCCATCTCCAGAAAAAAAACTTACAAACTCTAAGTATAGATTGAAACAAACTTTTTTTTCATTTGTGTGTTGTTTTTATCTTTGAAACATAGCAAATATGAAAATATGCTTTGAATTACTTCACATGTATTTATTGTTTTCATTTTCGTTGGCTTTGGGAGGGACTTCAGGGAGGGAGAAAATTTAGGACTCATTTTTAAAAAAGAATGAATGCTAAAAAGAAATAATTACAAAAAACAAAAACTTAATGAGATTGTGTGTTTGCGTGTGTGTGTGTGTGTGTGTGTGTTATGTTGAAAGAAAAGGACTCAGGATAGGGTCCTGGAAACTAGTCATGCTAAGGGAACAGGGAAAACATGATTATCCAGCAAACAAAGTCTAAGGGACAGAATGAGAAGGAGCAACACAGCCTGAAATGAATAATGTCATAAAAGGCAGGAGAACAGATATGTTGAAGAAACAGAATGGTCAACAGGCTAGAACATTGTAAAGTGGTCAAAAGAATAAGGACTGAGAAAAAAACAATGAGATTTTGTGGTTAAATATGTGTATATGCATTTAGAGTTGAAGTATATAAGGAAAGGGAAAGCGCTATATAGTATTAAAACTACATTTCTATGAAACAAAATGTATCATAAAATTATGAAAGTAGTTGAAAGTCTGGGGAAAACATTTTTTAATCTGTACTTATATTTTAAGGGGTCATAAAATTTATAAAAGAGAATTCTGAAGTTATACATCTCTTTTAACTACTTTACCATTTTTTAAAGGAAAGGGTCTTTTATTGTCCTTTCTATTAACCATAATGAGAAGTAATTAATTTACTTAGTCATCACACAAACAAATAACACCACCAAATACCACTACAAATTGAATGTCTGCCATATGGAAATTGTTCACTTCCTTCAAAAAAATAATAATATTTCAAGCTTCACAAAAATAACAAGAAGCAAAAAGTTCTTCAGCTAAAAACCCAAAATAATTATTAATTTCTTGATTTTCTAATTTGTCAGAAAACCTTAGACATTGCTCATTTGGAATATCAACGTACTAAAAAAATAGATAGTCTAGTATAGGAGCCAAATTTCCTACTCTGTCAGCTGAAAAATGAAATTTAAAAATTGCAATTAAGAGATGATTAAAACATGGGGTGTTTTTGTTTTTGTTTTTATTATTTTAATGCCAAAAGAGAGACCATTTAGAGTTTAGGTTAGACAAAAAAAGGAAGTCCCACATGGAATTTTATTACAAATTGATCTTAAAAGAACCATAGATTATTCATAATCCTCCATTCTTTTACACACAGAGAGCAGTCAATAACTCTTTGCTGAATGAATAGATGAATGAATGAATATAATTTACCAAATGCAAACTTGGGGGAAATACATATGAGAAATAAAAATACTTGGATTTTATGAATCCTAGATTTAGATATTATGAAAATTAAGATATTAAGAAAATAAGACACACTCATTCCATTAATATTTCTTCTTTTATTCCAAGGCAACATATTATAAAATGTTGTACTTTGAGTTGGTGAGACTGGGTTTCAAATCCTGCCTGTCACTTAGTGGCTGTGCTACCAAGGAAAATCACATAACTTCTGTGTACCTCAGGGTTGATTTATGGTTCTCATCCAAGGGAGACTATGATTCATATTGGTAGAAAATGTGCACACAGAGGAACATGCAAATCCTTCTAGTATCCATATATGCTAAATAGACTTATCAGCGATTGCTTAAATTTTATGAAAAATTTACTCCTTTAGAAGATGGCAGAGATAAGTCAGGAAGTTGCCTGAGCTCTCCCCAGCTTCCCTCAGATCCAACATTAAATCAAGCCTCTAAATGGATCTTGTAGTTATAGAACCTACAAAAGATGGAGGGAAACAATCTTCCAGCTTAAGATAATTTAGAAGGACTTCAGGAAGGGTCTGTGTAACTTGGTTATAAAAGGAGAAGAGTGCAGCACAGTGCAACACAACACAGAGGGTATCTGGGCAAGCCAGAGGGAAGATTTTTTAGCTACAAAACAGATCGGCAACTGAGGCCTCTCAGTCCTGTCTAAGAAAGCTAGGGACACAGGAGGCCACTTGTGAGTCCTCCAGACCTGAAGCAGAGGGCAAAGTGCAAGCTATGGAATCCCACACAAAACAGGCATGACTTGGCCAGGCTACCCCAGCACAATGTGCAATCCCAGAGAAGTGAGAAGGATGTGAGCCCCTCAGACCAGAAAGCCAGTCATAAGAGATTTGTGACAGGGTTTACTCTGCCCCAGGAACAAAGGTCAACATTAAAAGTCACAAAATAGGCTAAAATATGAGTAAGTAACAGAAAAGAACCCTCACAATAGAAAGCTACTATTCAGATAAGGAAGACCAAAATACAAACTCAGAAGACAACATTTTGAAATGAGAAGATAAATTGGTCTGAAGACAAAAACCCTTCTTGGAAAATCTCAAAAAATGATTTCAAAAATCAAATAAGAAAGGTAGAAGAAAAATGGGCAAAGAAATAAGAGTTATGCAAGATAATTATAAAAAAATATTTAACAGCTTGGGAAAGAAAGCACAAAAAAATTGACTGAAGAAAAATCCCTTTAAAAATATAATCAAGTAAATGGAGAAAAATCCATTGAAGAAAACAACTCTTTAAAAAGAAGAATTGGGGTACTTCCAGTACCAAAATGAAAGATTGAGGAAGGAACCCTCTGGAGCTCTCCCAAATTTCCCCTCCAAACCAACAAATTGTTCCAGGAGCAGGTACATAGCCAACTAGCCAGGCAAGAAAGGTCTGTCTTATCAGGGTAGAAAGGAAATGAGGTCCAAGAACAGCAGCAGCAGCAATTTCTAGATTCACATCAGGGAGCCTGAAGAAGGGCTCTGAGCCTGGGACATTCCACCAGTGTGTCTCTGCCATTTTTTAAACCAGCAGTCCCATAGGCAAGTTAGCACTCTGGGAAACATAGTAGGGACCCTCACCAAGTACTCTGCAGCTAGCAGAGACCACCAGGGTGGCCTTGAGCCCACTGCTGACTGATAGAGAAACCCTGCCCAAGAGTAGTCAACAGCAAGTTCCTACCCCTTGTGCCTACCAGCAGGGAGATTTTTTTAGAAAGCAAATCTGCAGCAGGGGGCTTCAACCCTCAGCAGATGTGCAACAAAATTACCCTTCTAGAGACTACTAGAGTGACTCAGTTACCATATCAACCCAGCAGCAGGGCCCCCATACCTGGGTTGATTGACAACAAAATTGCTCCTCCAGAGCCAGCTAACAGATAGGCCCTGCTAACAGAGCAACACAGCAGCAGGGCTTCAACCCTGAGGCTGACCAATAATAAAATCACTCCTTCAGGGCCAGCAACCAGAAAGACTTTGCTAACTTTTGCAAACCAGCACCAGGACAACACCCCTGGAAGAAGCCAGGTCATACCCAGGGAAAGCCAAAAGTGAGGATTTACAAACTCCCCAATAAAAGTCAGAAGGGAAGTTTATGCTATAGAGAAAGCCCAGTGAAAGCCACCAGCAAGACCAAGAACCTCACCACTGAAACTTGGGACAGGGCAGGAAAAGAACCCATGTCTCTCATAAGAATATCAGTCAAAAAAAGGCACAGAATGAGCAAAAATAATTGTTTAAAAAATGACTATTCACAGTTATTATGGTGATAGGGAAAATCAAGGCATAAACTTAGAGGAGAGCAATAGTAACAAAATGGCTCCAGGTGAAGCTTCAAAGAAAAATGCAAATTGGTCTCAGGACCAAAAAGAATTCCTGGAATAGTGTAAAAAGGTCTTTAAAAAGTAAATTACAGGGGCAGCTAGGTGGCGCAGTGGATAGAGCACCGGCCCTGGAGTCAGGAGTACCTGAGTTCAAATCCGGCCTCAGACACTTAACACTTACTAGCTGTGTGACCCTGGGCAAGTCACTTAACCCCAATTGCCTCACCAACAATAAAAAAAAAAAAGTAAAAAAAAAAAATAGTAACTTACAGCCAAGCTGGTGGAAGAAAGACATTAAACCCACAGGGCTCCTGATACAATCACCCCCAAAATGGCAATAAAAGAACTCTTGGGGAAGAAAAACACACGAAAATACAAGCTGAGAGTTTTCTCCAGCTATAGATAGATTTCAGGGGGCTGTGCTGGGCCACGAATAAAGCCTAACTCTGCAATCAGGCCGACACACCAGCCACCCACCAGAGGAATTTGCCCCAGTGCCTCTGAATCTACTGTAGCACTGGCGTCTTCTGGAACTGAACAACCAGTCAGACTGAATGGCTGGCCGGGGGGGGGGGGTAAGTGCAGAGGTACCAGTGAACTGGGGGGAAGGACTCAACTGTCCCATCCCAGCTGGGAACCAGGAAGAAATCCTGAGTGGTGGGAGACCCAGGTTGGGGAGGGGAGCAGGGGAGCAATCTCATCGGAAGCTGAGAACCACACCACAGAAAGTTTTGCTGGTTGGTTGCTTAGTAAATTAGGCCTGAGGTTATCTCTGGACCTGAGAACAGGCCAGGTGAGATTAAAGCCTGCCCCACCTCAACCCAAAACACCTGGGACCCTCTGAAGCTGAGAACAGGAGTGGAGCTGAGAAACCGCACCACCCCCCCCCCCAAGTGGAAAGTTTAAAATCAAATGAAAGTGAGGTCAGGAAGGCTGAGAAGAAGCCCAACCATCCCCCAGACCACTCTATAGCTTGAACAGTGTGTCCTGGAAGCAGCACAACAATTTAAGAAGGAGTTAAAAGCCAAGAAATAGTAAACCAGGATGATTAGGCAGAGAAAGCAGAAGACCATCAAAAACTTCTTTGGGGGTAAGACAGACCACAATACAACCTCAGAAGAAGAAGATAATAATAGGGTCAAAGCTCCAACATCCAAAGTTTCTAAGAAACATATGAACTGGTCTCAGGCCATGGAAGCTCTCAAAAGGGACTTTGAAGAGAAAGTAGGAGAAATAGAAAGAAGATGTAGAGAAAAGGAGGAAAGAATGGAAAGGGAAATGAGAGCAATGAAGAAAAGTCATGAGAAAAAAGTCAACAGTTTGAAAAGCCAAATGGAAAAGGAGATTAAAAAACTATCTGATGAAAATAACTGCCTAAGAATTAGGATTAAACAAATGGAAGCTAGCGACCTTATGAAAAACCAAGATACAGTAAAGAAAATTCAAATGAATGAGAAAATAGAGGGCAATGTGAAATATCTCCTTGGAAAAACAGCTGACCTAGAAAATAAATCTAGGAGAGATAATTTGAAAATCATTGAACTACCTGAAAACCATGACCAAAACAAAAGCTTAGACACCATCCTCCAAGAGATTGTGAGGGAAAATTGCCCTGATATTCTAGAAGCAGAAGCTAAAATAGAAATTGAAAGAATCAACCATCACCTCCTGAAAGAGATCCAAAAAGGAAAATCTCCAGGAATATTATAGCCAAATTCCAGAAAATACTGCAAGCAGCTAGAAAAAAGGAATTCAAATACTGTGGAGCTCCAATAAGGATAAAGCAAGTCCTAGCAGCTTCTACATTAAAGGACTTAAGGGCACGGAATATGATATTCCAGAGGGCAAAGGAACTGGGAGTTCAGCCAAAAATCATGTACCCAGCAAAACTGAGTATAATTTTTCAGAGGCAAAAATGGGATTTCAATGAGAAAGAGGTCATTCAAGCATTTGTGATGAAAAGAACTAAACTGAATAGAAAATTTGACTTTCAAATATGAGATCTTGGAGAAGCATCAAAAGGTAAACAGGAAAAAGACTTCATGAGGGATATTAAAAGATCAAACTGTTTCCATTCCATTCCATTACATTGAAATAATAACTATCTCAGTAAGAAATTCACAGAAGACAGGGCTGAACTGAATATGGAGGGATGATATCTGTAAAGCATTTATGTTTTGTTCTTTGTAGGGCAGACAGGGTGGGGTGTCTTATGTCTGGGGCTGGATTTGGGCTTGGGGCACCCTGGGTCCAGGGCTGGTGCTTTGTCCACTGTGCCACCTAACTAATCCATGATGACATCATTAAAATAGGGTTGAGGTGTAGGAGGAATAAATTGGGGAAAGGAGAAGGGGAAAGATGGTCTGGGGAGAGGTAGTTCACATGAAGGAAACAAGAAAAAACTTAAAGAGGAGATTAGAAGAGGGGGAAGGATTTGGGGAGTGAATGAACCTTAATATAATCAGAATTGGCTCAAAGAAGGACTAACATACATACTCACATAGGTATAGTAATATATTTTTGCCCTGGGGGGGGAGAGGGAGAAAAGAGGGGGGAGGAGAAGGGAAGGAGGAAAGAGCAGTTTGGGGGAGAGAGCAGTAAAAAGCAAAACACTTTCAAGGAAGATGAAGATGTTCTGCATTACTGCACCAGTATGACATATTGAATTGCTTGATCTCATAGGGAGGGCTGAAGAGGGAGGGAGGAAGAAAAATTTAGAACACCGAATTAGCTCAGGGACCCTGATCTCACTGGAGTGGGCTCATGGAGGGAATAGCTTTCATACCCAATTGGGAGGAGCAATCTATTTAACCCTACTGGAAAGTAGGAGGGGAAGAGGATAAGGAGGGAAGGGTGAAAAAAGGGAGTGCAGAGTGAGGGAGAGGATAGTCAGAAGTAAAACACCTCTGAGGATGAATAGGTAAAAAGAAGATAGAGTAAATGTCATGGGAAGGGAGTGGGATGGAGGGAAATAGTTATGATGATTGATTATAATGGCAAAATGTATGGTACCTACTTTGCTGGGCTTCTATGAAGAAAATTCTCTGTCAAGCTTAAGGTACTACATACAGGTTATGATGAACAGGATACTATCAGAAAAACCTGGAAAGACCTACATGAACTGAAGCAGAGTGAAATGTACTATATACAAAATAACAGCAATAGTGGGGGATGATCTACTGGGAAGCATGTGGTTATTTTCAGCAAGGAAATGATCCAATATAACCCTGAAAGACTTATGAAGATTGCAGCCCATCTGCAGAGAAAGAACTGATAGTATCTGAAAACAGATGGAAACACATTAAAAAATTTTTTTTATTTCCTCTTTGACAATTCCTTAATCTGAAGTTTTGGGTTTTTTGACTGTTTTCTCTCACAACTAGATAATATGGGAATTTTTCCATGACTATTCATGTATAACTTATTTTGAATTGCTTGAGTTCTTGTGGGTGGGGGGTGGGAATGGAGGGGGGAAGAAAAGTTGGAACACAAACTTTTTAAAAAATTGATGTTAAAATTTTGTTTTTACATATATTTTGGAAAATAAAATTCTATTCAAGAAAGAAAAGTAAATTACAGTGATTAAAAAAATGCATGGACTTCCAGAGGCAGAGCTAAGATGGTAGGGGAAAAACATTAAATGCACAGAGCTTCTGACACGATTACCCTAAAACCAGCAATAAAACCACACCTAGAGCAGCAAAACCCACAAAAAGATGGGCTAAGATTATTTTCTAGCCAAAGACAGCTTAGAAGGAATTGTGCTGGGCTGAAAACAGAGTCCAACCTCGTGATCTTGCCAACACAGTCCCCAGGAAGGCTGTACCAGAGAAACTTACCCTGAGCCTCCAAATCAACTGCAGCACCCATGTTTTATGGAACTAAGCTTACAGTCAGGTGAGAGGGTTGAACGGCTGGCCAGGGGCTGGGAGAGGGAGGAATACAGAGGTGTCTGTAGGAACTAAGGTGGAATTCGCCTATCCCACCCCAGTGGGGAACCAGGAAGACATCTTGAGTGGTGGGGGCCCAGGCGGGGGAAGGGCACAGGCTCGTCAGAGCTAAGAACCACAGCACACAAAGTTTTGCTGGCTGGTTAATTAGCAAGTAAGTGTAGCAAGTTAGGGTAAAAGAAGATAGTAAATAGAGTAAATTTCATGGAAAGGGAATAGGATGGAGGGAAACAGTTATGATGATTGATTATAATAGCAAAACATATAGTACCTACTTTGCTGGGCTATTGTGAAGAAAATTCTTTGTCAAGTTTAAGGTACTATATAAAAGTTGTGATGAACAGGATGCTATCAGAAAAACGTGGAAAGACCTATATGAACTGAAGCAGAGTGAAATGTACTGTATACAAAATAACAGCAATAGTTTAAGATTATCTGCTGGGAAGCTCGTGGTTATTTTCAGCAATGCAATGACCTAATATAACTCTGAAAGCCTTAGGAAAATTGTAATCCATCTACAGAGAAAGAACTGATGGTATCTGAAAACATATTGAAGCATAAATTTTTGACAGTTCCTTAATCTGAAGTTTTGTTTTTATCTATTTACTCTCAAAACCTAGCTAATGTGGAGATGTTTTCCATAACTACTAATGTATAATTTATATTGAATTGCTTGAGTTCTTGGGGGTGGGAAGGGAGGGAGGGAGGAAGAGAATTTGGAAAACAAAGTTTTAAAAAATTGATGTCAAAATTTGTTTTCACTTGTAACTTGGCAAATAAAATAAAATTCTAAACAAAATAAAAAAGTAAATTACAGGAGTAGAAGAAAAAGATGGGAAAGAAATTAAAATAATGCAAGATAACCATGAAAAACACATACAAAAATTTACTGAAGAAAATAACTCCCTATAAAACAGATTTTACCAAATTGAAAAGGAAATACAAAAGGTCATTATGGAAGAGATTTTAAAAAAATTAGAATTGAACAAATGGAAACTAATAACTATGAGCCATCAAGACAAAATATAACAAAATAAAAAAAATTTAAAAAGAAGAAAAATGAAATTTCTTATTGGAAAAACAACTGACTTAGAAAATAGATCCAGGATAGATAATGTGAGAATTAATGGACTACCTGAAAACCATGATCAAAAAAGAAAAGGCCTGGACAATATATTTCAAGAAATGTTCAAAGAAAACTACCCTGATATAGTAGAACCAAAGGGAAAAATGGAAATTGAATCAATCCACCGGTCTCTGCCTGAAAGAGATCCTAAAATGAAAACTACCAGGAACATCATAGCCAAATTTCAAAGCTTACAAATCAAGCAGAAAATATTGCAAGCAGCCCAAAAGGAACAATTCAAATATCTTGGAGCTACAGTCAGAATTACACAGGATTTTGCAGCTTCCACATTAAAGAACTGCAGGCCTTGGAATATGATATACCAGAAGGCAAAGGAGTTAGGTTAATAGCCAAGAATCACCTACCCAGAAAATTTGAATATAATCTTTAAGGGTGGGGCATGGGTGGAAGGAGGAATGGACATTTAATAAAACAGAAGTCTTTTAAGGATTTCTGATTAAAAGGGCAGAGTTGAATAAAAACTAAATGACTTCCAAATGCAAGACTCATGGGGAACATAAAAAGGTAAAAAAGAAACAAGAAAGAAAAACTGTAAAAAATCAAGAAGGTTAAACTGTTTATATTTCTATATGAAAAAATATTTGTAATTCAACAACTTTACTATAAGAGCAATTAGAAGGAATATATGTAGACAGAGAATATGTTTATGAAGTGAAATTGAAGGGATGATAATAGTTATGAGTCTTAACAACTTTATCATAAGAATAATTAGGAGTATATGTAGACATAGGGTGTGGTTATAAGGTGGTATTGATGGGATAACACCCCAAAAAACAAAATAAAGTGTTAAGATATAAATTGCATGTAAAAAGTAGGAGGGAAATTTAACAGGGTAAATTGTCCCACAAAAAAAAAAATTAAAAAGAAGTAATGAAGAACTATCATAATGGAGTAGAAGACAGTGGTGGTGGGGGGGAAGGTGATAGGCACAGATTTAACCTTATTCTCATCAAAGCTGGCTCAAAGAGGGAATAACATGCATATTCATTTGCATATAGAATTTCTCAACCTATAAGAAATTTTAAAAATGGACAGACCTAATAGAAGTGGGAAAGGGGACTGATTCAAGGGGGGGATATTGGGGAAGGCAGTGATCATAAAATACTTGTAAGAAGGGAAAGGGTCGGGGGGGGAAAGGGAGGATAAACAGGTGAAAAATAGCATGTGGGGGGGGGAAATAAACAGTCCTTATAACTATAAATGTGAATGGGATGAATTCACCCATTAAATGGAATTAGATAGCAGAATGGATTAGAAATCAAAATCCTACAATATGTTGTTTACAAGAAACACATCTGAAGCAGAAAGATATATGCAGGGTACACTTAAGGGGCTGGAACAGAATCTATCATGCTTTAGCTAAAGAAAAGAAAGCAAGAGTAACAATCATGATTTCAGACAAAGCAAAAGCAAAATTATACTTAGTTAAAAGAGATAAAGAAGGAAACAATATCTTGCTGAAACTTACCATAAACAATGAAATCATATCAATACTTCACATATATGCACCAAATGGTATAGCATCTAAATTGTTGAAGGAGAAGTTGAATGAGTTACAGGAGGAAATAGATAATAAAACTATGCTAGTGGGGGACCTTAAACTTCCCCTCTCAGAATTAGATAAATCTAACAAAAATAAAAACAACAACAACCAAAAAAAAAAACCAACAAGAAAGAAGTTAAGGAAATGAATACAATTTTTGAAAAGTTAGATATGATAGAGAAGAAAAATGGAGAAAAATGAATTGGAATAAAAAGGAATATACCTTCTTCTCAGTTGTACATCAGGCCTATGCAAAAACTGACCATGTATTAGGGCATAAAATCCTCACAGTCAAATACAGAAAGGCAGAAATAGTCAATGCATTCTTTTCAATTATGATGAAATAAAAATATATGTGTAATAAAGGAACATAAAAAGAGACTAAAAATTAATTGGAAACTAAATAATCTTATCCTAAAGAATCAGCAGGTCAAACAAAAAATTATAGAAACAATCAATAATTTCACCAAAGATACTAACAGTTATAAAACAATATACCAAAATTTATGGAATATAACCAAAGAAGTTATGAGGGGAAATTTTATATCTCTAAACACATGAATAAAATAAAGAAAAAGGAGATCAACGAATGGGCATGCAACTAAAAACAAAAACTAGGAAAAACCATTTAAAAATCCTCAATTAAATGTCAAATTAGAAATTTTGAAAATCAAAAGAGAAATTAATAAAAATGTAAGTATGAAAACTATAGAATTAATAAATAAAACTAAAAGCTGGTTCTTTGAAAAAAGCAATAAAATAGATAAACCTCTGTTTAATTTGGTTTAAAAAAGAAAGAAGATAAACAATTACCAGTATCAAAAATGAAAAAGGTGAATTAATCATTAATGAAGAAGAAATTAAATCAGGAGCTATTTTGTCCAACTGTATTCCAATAAATTTGACAATCTAAATTAAATACATGAATATTTAGAAAAATATAAATTGTCCAAATCAACAGAAGATCAAATAAAATACTTGCATAAACCCATTTTAAAAAAGGAAATCGAACAAGCCATCAATGAACTCCCTAAGAAAATATCTTCAGGACCAGATGGATTTACAAGTAAATTCTACCAAACATTTGAAAAATAAGTAATTCCAATACTATTTATACTGTAAGCTGTCAACATAATCTTCACACCAATAAGAAAACTAACCTAAATAGCATGAATATCCTGACAAAATCAGAGAAGGCTTTTCACAAAATACAGCACCCATTCCTATTAAAAATGCCAGAGATAAAAGGAATAAATGGCAATTTCCTTAAAATGATAAGCAATACTTTTCTAAAACCATCAGCAAGCATCATATGTAATGGGGATAAGTTAGAAGCCTTCCCAATAAGAACAGAGATGAAACAAGAACGTCCATTATCATTACTATTATCCAATATTGTACTCAAAATGCCGGCTTTAGTGGTAAGAGAAGAAAAAGAAATTGAAGGAACTAGAATAGGCAAAGAGGAAACAAAACTTTCACTCTTTGCAGATAATATGATGGTATACTTAGAGAATCCTAAAAAATCAACTAAAAAACTACTTGAAACAAATAACAACTTTAGCAAAGTTGCAGGATATAAAATAAACCCACATAAATCATCAGCATTTCTATATATGACCAACAAAACACAGCAGCAAGAGATAGAAAGAGAAATTCCACTTAAAATAACTGTATACAATAAAAAATATCGGGAGTCTACCTGCCAAGGTAAATCCAGTAACTATATGAACACAATTACAAAACACTTTCCACACAAAATCAGATCTAAACAAATGGAAAAATACCAATTGCTTATGAGTGGGAGAGCTAATATTATAAAAATGACTATTCTACTTAAATTAATCTACTTATTTAGTGTCATACCAATCAAGCTACCAATATTTTTATAAAGCTAGAAAAAATAATAACAAAATTCATCTAGAATAACAAAAGTTCAAAGATATCTAAAGAACTAATGAAAAAAATGCACAGGAAGGAGGGCTAGTCATATCAGATTTAAACTATATTAGAAAGCAGCAACCATTAAAAGTGTCTGGTACAGGCTAAGAAAGAGAATGGTGGATCAGTGGAATAGGTTAGGCATACAAAAAACAGTAGTAAATTACTATTGTACATATATTTTGATGACTAGCCTAATTTTGGGGGCTAATCTGACTGGGGTACTTAATATGGGCCTGTTGACTGTTTGGCTATCTGACTGCTATTAACTTAGTATGGGCCGTTTATAAAGTTCCACCACACTGCTCCCAAATTGATAAGCTAAAGATTAAGAAGCCTCTTAACTAAATAATTAAAGCAGAGTTTATTTATGAGATACTATTTAAAATTAAGAATACAGGGAAATAAAATGTACAACCTGACTGCATTGCGGTGTGTCTCTTTCCACTGCATCTCTTTTCCACCTGCTGCGCCTGGACCTTCTTTAATACAATAAGGGCCTTATTTGCCTCTTGCCTTAGGACACTCAGGTCCTTTATTCTAACTCTGAGCCCTTTTCACTTTGTAAATCCCTCTGCTTCTAACTTTCCTCTCCTTACTGCCCCTGCTGAACCCCTGTGTTTCTCTCACCGACCTTCTGTTTGTCTGCTCTGTCAATCTGCCCTTTGGCCTCTCTTCTCTGTTCCCATTCCTTCTCATCTGCCGGCCTTTCCTCCTTGCTCCCAGTCCTTTAGCCTTCTGCATCCTTGTATCCCCCATCTCTCATCTGCCCCCCCTTCCTGTCTAACTCCCAGGTCTATATATACCTTTTCTTCTCTCCACTCAAATCTCGGGGCTTCCTGTGCCCCCACAGACCAAGCTAATCCTCCAGCCAGGGCTGCGGCTGGTGGGGGGGGGGGTATGCTCGAGCCTCACATGCTACACCAGAGCCCAGCCTGGACAAGCCCAGGATCTCTCGGATGCCTCTGCTCAGGTCAGAGGGAGCTGGGGGCTTTTTCCCCCCAGCTGTCTGACCTGGCCTCTTGTACAGCCCACGGGGCTTTTTGGCTCAGCTGAAGCAGAGGGGGAGGGGCACCAGCCCCTCCCACACAGAAGAGACCCTGAGGGCCTAAGGCTTTCTAATCTTAGACTAAAGGTAGGGTCCCCAAATCAAAATAAATTTCCACACTATCATACATAATCTTTTGTTTGATAAACCCAAAGATTCCAGCTTCTAGGATAAGAACACACTATTTCACAAAAACTACTAGGAAAACAGATAAACAGTTTGGGAGAAACTAGGCATAGACCAACATCTTACACCATATACCAAAGAAAGGGTCAAAATGGGTACATGATTTAGAAATAAAGGGTTATACCATAAACAAATTAGGAGAGGAAGGAATAGTTTACCTGTCAGATCTATGGAGAGGGGAAGAATTTATGACGAAATAAGAGATAGAGGACATTAGGAAATGCAAAATAGATCACTTTTATTACATTATATTAAAAACGTTTTGCACAAACAAAACCATTGCAACCAAGATTAGAAGGAAAGTAGAAAGCTGGGGAAAAAATGTATAGTCACTGTTTCTGAAAAATGCCTCATTTCTAAGCTATATAGGGAATCAAATCGAATTTCTAAGAATGCAAGTCATTCCCCAGTTAAGAAATGGTCAAAGGATTTGACTAGGCAGTTTCCAGATGAAGAAATTAAAGCTATCTATAGTCATATGAAAAAATGTTCTATATCAATATGGATCAGAGAAATACAAATAAAACAAATCTGAGGTACCACCTCACACCTCTTAGATTTGGCTAATACCACACACAAAAAAAAGTGATAAATGTTGGAGATGAAGTGGGGAAATTGGAAAACTAATACAGTGTTGGTGAAGTAGTGAAATGAACCAACCATTCTGGAGAGCATTTTGGAACTATGCCTAAAATGTTATAAAACTATGCATACTCTTTGACCCCGCAATAGCACTACTAAATCTGCATCCCAGGGCAGCCAGGTGGCACAGTGGATAGAGCACTGGCCCTGGAGTCAGGAGTACCTGAGTTCAAATCCGGCCTCATACACTTAACATTTACTAGCTGTGTGACCCTGGGCAAGTTACTTAACCCCAATTGCCTCACTAAAAAAAAAAAATATGCATCCCAAAGAGATCTTTAATTAAGGGGGGGGGGCAGGGTTGACATGCACAAATTACTTATTGCAGCTCATTTTGTGTTGGCAAACAAAGAAAAATTGAGGGGGTGCTCATCAATTGGGAAATGGCTGAACAAGTTATGGTAATGAATGTAATGGAATATTTCTTTGCTGTAAGAAATGATGAGCATGTAGATTTCAGAAAAAAACCTACAAAGACTTACATAAACTGATCCGGGGTGAAGTGAGTAAAATCAGGAGAGCATTATACACAGTAACAGGACATGGGCAATGATAAACTATGATAGGCTTATCTCTTCTCAGTGATACAATGATCAAAGACAATTCCAAAAATCTTATTATGGAAAATGCTCTCCACATTCAGAAAAAGAACTATTGAAGCTGAATGGAGCTCAAAGCATAATATTTTAACTTTATTTTTTTTCTTTCTTGTGGTTTACCCTTTTGTTCTGATTCTTCTTTCACAACATTACTAATGTAGAAATATGTTTAACATGAGTGTACATAAAATAACATATATCAGATTGCCATCTTGGGAATGGAAGAGGGAATAGGAGGAGGGAGAAAATTTGTTACTCCAAATCTTAAAAAAGTGAATGTTAAAAACTTTACATATAACTGGAAAAAATGAAATACTATTAATAAAGTAAAAGAAGAAAAAATCACTCTTCTAGAAGGAAGATATGTGGCATAGTGGATAGAGTGTTGGGTCTGGAGTCAGGAAGACTCAAATCCGACCTCAGAGACTTAATAGCTGGGTGACCCTGTACAAGCCATTTACCCTGTTTGCCCCAGTTTCCTCAAACATAAATTTAGTCAGAAAAAAATGTTAAACCACTCTAGTATCTTTACCTAGAAAATCCGAAATGGGGTCACAAAGGGTCTGACACAAATGAACAATAACAACAAAACTTTTAAAACAGCAACAAACTGGGGGCGGCTAGGTGGCGCAGTGGATAAAGCACTGGCCCTGGATTCAGGAGTTCCTGAGTTCAAATCTGGCCTTAGACACTTGAAACTTACTGGCTGTGTGACCCTGGGAAAGTCACTTAACCCCCATTGCCCTGCAAAAAAAAAAAAAAAAAACAGCAACAAACAGATAAAAGTCTCAACACAAGCATGTCCTTCACCCAAGAGACATCAATAATGTGTTTAATACTGACTATGCAGATTTTCATCTTGAATGTATAGATTCCACTAGAGTGGTAAGTGGCTTTCCCAGTTATGGGGGCTGAGAGACTTTAGGGGCCATAATCAAATAATGGCAAAATCATGAGTATGTAGGTCCAAATAGAATTCTTGTTTTTAATCATTCCAACTAAAGAATATATATAGTATTTTAAGAATACTTTTTTTAGCCTGAACAATAATAATTTAAGGATTTCATATTTTTTGGTATCCTTCCTTTGAAAGAGATAGTTCTAAAAAATCACTATACTTTTCATAGCTCTGTAGAAAATACAGTGATCAGCTTCCCCAAATTTAGCTAAGCTATTCCTCTGACAAAAGCATACCATTTAAAAAACATACTTGAAACTTTTTCCTGTTTTTAGAAACTTTCATGATATGACTCAAAATATATATATATTTTTTGCAGGCAATGGGGGTTAAGTGACTTGCCCAGGGTCACACAGCTAGTAAGTGTCATGTATCTGAGGCCAGATTTGAACTCAGGTACTCCTGAATCCAGGGCTGGTACTTTAACCATTGCGCCATCTAGCTGCCCAAAATATTTTTAAAAGATATATTTACTTGCTATACCAATTCAACTAAACTCTCTAACGTTTTTGAACAATAATGATTGGATTGTTGAGAATTTATGCATTGATTTATCAATTGATAAAGCATTTGTTTTCTGCTTTTTATCAAAGTCAGACACTGAGAAACAGAGAGAAAAAATAAAACACTTGTTGCCCTCATGAAAGTAATTATATAATGAAGGTAGTTAGAAATAGACCCATGATTACATTGATATAAACAAATGCTAGATGAGGAAACTTCCTCTTTCAATGCAGTTGGGTACCTTTTTAGCAAATTATAGACTTAGAATAGGGGTTTCAAATACTAGAAGACAATGAGACCAACAATACCATAAAACATAATTAATGATAATATGTGGTTTTCTGATGTTTGTCCCTGCAGGGTTTTCATTTGATTTTATTATGTATTTTTGGTTTTATGTATATTTATGTATATTTATTTTATTATCTATTATTTATTTGTTCCAGTTTCTACTTAAGTCAGACATTACTGCCTTATAGATTTTCTTGGTGACTAATTCTGAAATATGTTTAATGTGATTGTATATATATAACCTATATCATATTGCTTTCTGTCTTGGGGAGAGGGGAGGGAAGGAGGGAGGAAGAAAAACTTGGAATTAAAAATCTTATCAAAACAAATGTTGAAAACTATTTTTACATGTAACAAAAATAATAAAATGCTTTTATGATTAAAATTTTTAAAAGAGATTTGCTTGGAATAGTGATGTCAAATTAAAATAGAAACAGATGCCTTCTCACCACACATTGATTTAGAAAGGTATGCATTCACCATATATATGTTGCATTGCATTTTGAAAAAGAAATTCTAATTACATTTTAATTTGGTTCCAGAAACACTTAGGGATGTTGAAGATACCAAATTTGATACTTCTGGACTGTGGAAGGCTTTAAATAAGAGGTGGGTTATTCTTTTTTTTTTTAATTCTCTGGACAACAGGAAGACAATGAAGCTTTTTTTCAATAGAGGGGATGGTATGGATGACATTATACGATTTATAGATATCATTTTGGTATTTAAGTATGGTATGTAATGGAGAGAATAAATGAGTAAGAGACACCGGTGAAGGTCCTCTTACAATAATTCAGGAGAGAAGTGATGATGGTCTACACTAAGGGGTTAGCCATATGAGGAGAAATAAGGGTATTGACAGGACAGATTCTTTGGAGATAGACTGTTCTGGATTTGTTGACTAATTAGATATGAAACATGATGGAGAGTAAAGAAGTAAGGACAACACTGGCCTTACAAACTTGGGTCACTAGAAGGTTTGTGCTGCCTTTGACAAAAATAAGAATGTTTACACAAAAAATTTGATTTGGGAGGGGAAACAATAGAGGTGGCTTGAATGCTAGACTTGGAGTGAGGAAGACCAGTATTCACATTTTGCTCCACATCCTTATGACCAACGTGATCCTGGTCAACTTTTAATTCTCTCAGACTCAGTTTCCTCTTCCATAAAACAAACAAACAAAAACAGCGCCCATCTTACAGGTCATTGTTACTAAATGCAATAATACATTTAAAGATATTTATAAAATTCAAATAATTCTATATATTATATAAGTAAATAATGATATCATTTAGAGTATAAAAAGCATTACAAAACTCATTAAACTAAAAGTAACTTAGAAAATCCCTGCCAACATCCTTCATTTAAATGTTTCACTGGGGAAAACAGCACCCAAATAGATTAAAGTTTGTCATAAAGAAATATAAGATATATTTTCCCTTAAGGAATCCTTTATCTCTGAGGAGATAAGGTATCATATACTTAAATGAAAAATTTTTAAATAAGACTTAAATATTTCTCCAATATCATGAATGAGGAAATGTACTATTTCTACTGGTCCACATCATAACCCATCCATGTGCTGTCCTCCTGGCCCATCCTTGACCATGAATTTCTGTGAATCCATTATAAAGGATGAAGCTTTTTTTATTAATTAAATGGCAATAAAATATGTAGCTAACAATTCAAGAAGAGATGTCACTAAAAGATACTAGAAGACATATCAGTACAGAGTAATTGATGAAAGACTTCTATAGATAGCTGATATAAGATGTTTGAAGATAAAAGTAATTACTTCAAACTCAACTTATTACTGGAAAGATGGTGATGGCCTCAACAGAAATGAGGATGTTTTAGTAAGGAAATGGATTAAGGGCAGATATAGAATGCCTGGACTAGACAAGGAGAAGAATCACTTGTCCCTCAGAGCCTAAACTAAAAAAAAGTAGAAAATGAATAAACATATATCAAGTTTTCTGAGGCATGGAGTAGGGAAGATAAGGAAAATTGGGAAGGATGCCTTGAAATTTTCAATAGAGGACCTAGCAGTATATTCAGATAGAGAAATAGTGATGAGAGTAACTTTGAAGACAGAAGAGAGAATTTGGGATAGCTGCTGAAGGCAGAATAATAGGGAGGGGAGCTGGAGTAAATAAAATATTTACCAAGTGGCAGCAAGGGTTTAGTCAAGAATGAATATTATGGATGGTAAAACATGGCATGACTGGATGACTTCTTTTGATGGAAATTAATAGAATGGCAAAAGAGCAAATAGTGTGGATGGTGAGGATTAACTAAGGCCAATATGGGGCCTCAAGTACTCAAGAGGATAAATTGAGATGTAATAGTGTTTGTTTGTTTGTTTGTTTTTAGGGAGGCAATTGGGGTTAAGTGACTTGCCCAGGGTCACACAGCTAGTAAGTGTTAAGTGTCTGGGGCCGGATTTGAACTCAGGTACTCCTGACTCCAAGGCCAGGGCTCTATCCACTGCGCCATCTAGCTGCCCCGAGATGTGATAGTGTTTGAATAGAAGACCATAACAATTAAAGAGATTCAAGGGTAGAGTATTGCTTGTAGTTTAATTAGATAATAATAAAAGCAAGATTGTAAAGAGAGAAAAGAGCAAGAGTGATTGACAGAGAGAGGTGAAGGTCCTGGAAATCATGGTGAGGAAAACATTTTGGGAGAATTGAGGTGGAGGGAGAGATGAAAATACAGAAAATGAACATGAGAAAGGAATCTCAGAGTTCAAGATAATGAATTAGCAAAATCAAAGCTATGACCATAACTCAAATGGCTGAAGTATAGTTAAGATATAACTCACTCTAACAATGATTTCAGGGGATTAATAGTGACATTTACTACTCAATTTGTGACAGAGCAGTGATGGATTCCAAATGGAGAAACATGCATTTTATAAATGATCAGTGTGTGAATGTGTTTTGCTTAACTGTGTGCCTTTACTACAAGTATTTTTTTCTTTTCCTTTTTTTTTCCAGGGAGGGGGTACTGTTAATGGGAAAAAATAACAAAAATTAAGTATGAGTAATGAGTATATATACATATATACATACACATATGCATATGCATACACACATATATACACATACATATGAAGAGTGTTGACAAGCCTGATGAACTAGAAGGTCAGAATGAAACCACAAGTAGGAGGATAAAAGGATGGAGTCTAAGGTAGCAAGGAAGATAATAATTCAGGTAGATCCTGACTGCCTTAAGAAAGGAAGAGAAGTAAAATAGCAACCACAATTCTTCAAAGTCACTTCAGAGTCTTGCTCTATTCTTTCCACATTCCATCAGTGTCATTATTGCATAACCTAAGCTCTAATTCCTCCCAACTACTGAGGCATTTTCACATTTGTGGCATATTTACAGAGCATAGTGATTGTTCATCATGAAAAAATAACCTTTTCATACAAGAAATGTTACTTTAGAAATGCATTAGTTTGTACTGCCAAAAAGTAATTAATTAATGAAATAACATCCATGAGTACCGAACTAATGCTTGTGAAGCCAGGAAAAGTAATTGAAGGGACAAGAAAGTGAGAAAGAAGACTTTCAAAAATAATTCTAAATGAAAGTCAGAAAAAGAGCCTTTTAAACTGATTGACTATGAAAATATCAGTTTTATAAGTCTTCTTTTAAATGTCAGTAATAAACATGAAAAAAATGGTGACATATCAAGGAAGAGCCAAATATCTAGAGTGTTTCATTTGTGAATAAGTAGCAAATATAATTCAGTCACCTTGGACAAATTCATTATTGTTTATAGTTATCCAAAAATGAAATATCATAAGTGGCAATTCATTTTATACATCTTTTCTCTTATGTAGAACCAATGAAAAAACATAATCAGTAACTTTGTCTTATTGCTCTGTCTTCCTGAAAAATATGTCTAAGTTTTTCTTATACAACAGAAAACCTTTTGTTTATTTATTCATTTTGGGGGGAAATATTGTCAATAGAAACCCTCAGGCTGTATTTTACTTTGCTTTATTGAATGCACCAGGATAAGCCAACCTATCTTGAAGCATTAGTCCAAAGTTCCTCTTAGGTGCTTCTTTCTCCATGAAAGTTCCTCATTTTCTCAACCAGATTTGTAATAACCTGTTCTCCCTCAGACCAGACATAGAATTTTCTTAGATACCTTTCTGTGGCATGTAACTCTTATCATGTGTTATATTTATTAACAGTGATCAGAAATGGAGATTCATACTCAGAAAGTATGTACAATACAGGGGAATCTGCTTGCAGAAAAACAAGACGACATGAATGGAAGCTCCCTGCTCCTCAGTTTGGTGCATGTTCAAATATTCTGTAATTGGCACTAGTCAGGGCATTAAGAAGGCACAAAGAAACCAATGCAAATCTCTTGTATCTCATCCTTTTTTTGCAAGGCTAATACTCAATTAAGAGGAACATGCTGGATAAACTGCTGGATGGATTGAAGCCTCAGGCCTCCTTTGGGACTTACATGTGGGCAGAACATGGATCTCTATTGGTCTTTTTTCCTTGTGTTTTCTTAAAGTATTTTATTATTGTCCAGTAACATATTAGGATATTTTTTAACATTTGTTTTCATAGGATATTTATTTCTAAATTTTTCTCCCACCCTCCATTTCCTCCCCCCTTCCCAAGATGGAAAGCAATCTCATATAGGTTTTATATGTACAATCACATTGAACATATTTCTGCGTTAGTCATCTTGTGAAAGAAGAATCAGAGCACAAGGGAAAAACGTCAAAAATTAATGGAAAAAACAGTCAAAAAGTAGAAACAGTATGGTTCAATCTGCATTCATAATCCACAGTTCTTTTTCTGGAAGTTGAGCACACTCTTTATCGTAAACATTCTTTGAAATTGTCTTGAATCACTGCACTGCTAAGAGGAGCCAAATCTATCATGTTGCTGTTAATGTGTACAATGTTCCCCTGGTCCTGCTTCTCTCAGTCAGCATCAGTACATGTAAGTACTTCCAGGTTTCTCTGAATTCCTCCTGTTCATTGTTTCTTACAGTACAATAGTATTCCATTACATTAATATACCACAACTTGTTTAGCCATTCCCCTATTGATGGGCATTCCCTTGATTTCCAATCCTTTGCCACCACAAAGAGAGCTGCTATAAATATTATTGTACATGTGGGTTTTCTATGATCTCTTTGGTATCTAGAACTAGCAGTAGTACAACTGGGTCAAAGGTTATGAACAGTCCCATAGAACTTTGGGCATAGTTCCAAATTGCTCTACAGAATGGTTGGATCAGTTCACAGCTCCACCAACAATGCATTAGTGTTCCAATTTTTCCACAGCTTCTCTAACATTTATTATTTTCCTTTTTTGTCATATCAGCCAATCTGATAGGTGTGAGGTGGTACCTCAGAGTTGTTTTAATTTGCATTTCTCTGATCAATAGTGATTTAGAGCATTTTTTCCTATGGCAATAGATAGATTTGATTCCTTCATCAGAAAACTGCCTATTCATATCCTTTGACCATTTCTCAATTGGGGAATGACTTGGATTCTTATACATTTGATTTAATTCCCAATATATTTTACAAATGAGGCCTTTATCAGGAATACTGGCTGTAAAAATGGTTTCCCAGCTTTCTGCCTCCTTTCTAATTTTGGATGCATTGCTTCTGTTTGTACAAAAACTTTTAAATTTAATATAATCAAATTCTTCCATCTTGCATTCATAATATTCTCTATCTCTTACTTGGACATAAATTATTTTCCTCTCCATAGATCTGAGAGGTAAAGTATTCCTTCCTCTCCTAATTTATCAATGGTATCACCCTTTATGTCTAAATCTTGAACCCATTTTTACCTTATTCTCATATAAGGTATAAGATGTTGGTCTATACCTGTTTTTTTGCCAGTTTTCCCAGCAGTATTTGTCAAATACTGAGCTCCTATCCCAGAAGCTGGAGTCTTTGGATTTATCAAACAGTAAATTACTATTGTCATTTACTACTGTGTCTCCTTTTCCTAACTTCTTCCATTGAGCCATCACTCTATTTCTTAGTGAGTACCAAATAGTTTTCATGGCTGCTGCCTTATAGTATAGTTTCAAATTTGATACAGCTAGCCCACCTTCCTGTGCATTTTTTTCATTAGTTCCCTTGATATTCCTGACTTTTTATTCTTCCAGATGAATTTTATTATTTTTTCTAATTCTATAAAATAATTTTAGGTAGTCTGATTGGTATGGCACTGAATAGGTAAATTTATTTAGGCAGAATTGTCATTTTTATCATATTAGCTCAGCCTATCTATTAGAAACTGATATTTATTCAATTATATAGATCAGATTTTATTTGTGAAAAGTGTTTTATAATAGTGTTCATAGAGTTTCTTGGTTTGTCTTGGCAGTAAGACTCCCAAACATTTTATATTGACACACCTCTGTTCTTTGCCTCATTGCAAAGTAGTGATGGAGACAGTGACAAGTACATAAACTTTCAAAGATAGGAATTCCAAAACACCAAAAAGTCCAGGAAGTGGAGTCTGTGGCTTGATATTAGTGAGGGCTGAATTTCCAAGGGAATTGTTTGACTCAGCATAAGTCCAAGACATCCAAGATGACACTACAAAGATTTATTCAGCAATTATGCCAAATTCAGAAGTAAACCCGATGGGACAAATGCTTTGTAGAAATTAATTTAAATTGAAGCCCACTTTCCCTAGGGACTGAGGTGGCATGGGAGACAGTGTGTTTTCCAGGTATTGAGGGTAAATCTGTGTACTTCTGGTTCTTCCTACATCTTCAAAGTAAATATCCCTTTGACATTTATTACAAATTTATGTCAGTTTGGTTAAATGAAACTGGATCACTGATCAATGACAGTTAATATTGAGGAGAGTATACTAGCATGGCGGTTAAAGTGTAGAATTACAGAAAATAACTCCCTACTCTTTAGGGCTATCTGCAGGACCCTGAGAAGGAAATATTGCTTACTTCACTCTGAGAAAGTAAATCTCATGGCTGGTGACTGGGGGCTGGGGACATGGACAGGCTGCCTTCTCCTCCTCTTCCTCCTGCTCCTCCCCCTCCTCCATGAGGTCTACCCTGAGTAGAGCTTTTAAATGTTTAATCTACTATATTTTTGGACACAGCCAACATGGATTGTTTTCATTAATTCTGCTTATTTGTAACAAAACAAGGTTTTTGAGTTGAGGGTGATCCACTGATCACCTAGTAAAAGAGATCCCAAAAGGAAAATATCAAGGAATATTGTAGCCAAACTCTAGAATTATCAGGTGAAAGAGAAAATACTGCAAGCAACAAGAAAGAAACAATTTAAATATCGTGGAGCCACAGTCAGGATTGCACAAGACTGGCAGCTTCAACATTAAAGGATCATAGGGCTCTGAATATTATATTCTTGGAAGGCAAAGGAGCTTGGATTATAACCAATAATCACGTACCCAGCAAAACTGATAATTCTCTTTCAGGGGAAAAGATAGATATTTAATGAAATAGGGGACTTCCAAGTTTCCTGAGTAAAAGAACAGAACAGAAAATTTGATCTACAAATACAACATTCAATAGAAGTATAAAGAGGTAAACAAAGTGAGGGGGAGCTTGTTCAATGAGGTTAAACTGATTACATCCCTATGAGGGAGGAAAATAATTTTAACTCTTAGGATCTGTATCTCTATTAAGCTATTGCTATTAAATTGACTTTGATGTGATGATATAAGGGAAATTAAGGGGGAGAACAAAGGGAGACTGGGGAAAGATTGGAAGGGGAAGGGGAAATGGAGTTAATTACATCATAATGTAGGGAGGGGTGAACATTGTTTAAACCTTACTCTCATTAGATTTGGTTCAGGGAGGGAATAAAATGCATTCCTATTGGTTTAAAGGAACTTAGCTTATTTTTTAAGAAAACAAAAGGGAAAGGGGAAAAGGGTGGTATTGATAGAAGGGAGGGCAGAAGCAGGGGAAAAAGTGGCAAGAAAAAGGAGGGTAGCTGAAAAAAGGAGGGCAGAGTGAGGGAGGCAGTAGTCAGAAGCAAAACACTGGTCAAGAGGAATAGGGTGAAAAAAGGGGGAAAAGGGTACAAACAAAGGGGAAAAGATAATGGAGAGAAATAAACCGTTAATAATCATAACTGTGAATGGGAATGGGATGAACTCTCCCATGAAAGGGAAGCAAATAGCAGAGTGGATCAAAAATCAGAATCCTACAATATGTTGTTTACAAGAAACATAGATGAAGCAGAGAGATACACACAGAGTAAAGGTAAAAAGTTGGAGCAGAATATATTATGCTTCCGCTGAAGTCAAAAAAGTAGGTGTAGCAATCCTTATCTCAGACAAAGCAAAGGCAAAAATACATCTAATTGGGGCAGCTAGGTGGCACAGTGGATAAAGCACCAGCCCTGGATTCAGGAGAACCTGAGTTCAAACCCGGCCTTAGACACCTGACACTTACTAGCTGTGTGACCCTGGGCAAGTCACTTAACCTCAATTGCCTCACCATAAAAGAATAGATCTAACTAAAAGAGATAAGGAAGGAAACTATATCTTGCTTAAAGGTATTATAGACAATGAAGTAATATCAATACTAAACATGCATGCATCAAGTAGTATAGCATCCAAATTCTTAGAGGAGAAGTTAAATGAATTACAAGAGGAAATAGACAGCAAAACTATACTATTGGGGGATCTGAATCTTCCCCTCTCAGAATTAGATAAATCTAATCACAAAATAAATAAGTAACAAGTTAAAGAGGTGAATAGAATGTTAGAAAAGTTAGATATGGTAGATGTCTGGAGAAAACTGAATGGGGATAGAAAGGTTTATACATTTTTCTCAGTAGTACATGGCATATACTCAAAAATTCATGATGTATTAGGGCAAAAAACCTTAAATGTGCAAAAACCTCTAAATGTAGTCAAATGTAGATAGAGAGAAATAGTAAATGCATCTTTATCAGATCATGAGGCAATAAAAATTATATCTAATAAAGAGCCATGGAAAGGTAGACTGAAAATTAATTAGAAACTAAATAATCTTATCCTAAATAATGAGTGGGTCAAACAACAAATTATAGAATCAATAATTTCATCCAAGAGAATGACAATAATGAGACAACATACCAAAACCTATGGAATGCAGCCAAGGCAGTGCTGAGAGGAAAATTTTATATCTCTAAATACTTAAATAAATAAAAAGAAAAAAAAGGAGATCAATGAATTGGGTATGCAACTAAAAAGACTAGAAAAAGAACAAATTACAAATCCCCAATTATACAATAAATTAGAAATCCTGAAATTCAAAGGAGAAATTAATAAAATTGAAAGCAAGACAACTATAGAATTAATCAATAAAACTAAGAGTTGGTTTTATGAAAAAAAATAAAGTAGATAAATATTTTGGTTAATTTGATTTAAAAAAAAAAAAGAAAGAAGAAACCAAATTACCAGTATCAAAAATGAACTGGGGGAGCGGTTAGGTGGTGCAGTGGATAAAGCACCGGCCCTGGATTCAGGAGTACCTGAGTTCAAATCCGGCCTCAGACACTTAACACTTACTAGCTCTTTGACCCTGGGCAAGTCACTTTACCCCAATTGCCTCACTTAAAAAAAAAAAAAATGAACTGGGTGGGGACAGCTAGGTGGTGCAAGAGGCAACTAGGTGGTACAGTGGATAGAGCACTGGCCCTGGAGTCAGGAGTACCTGAATTCAAATCCGACCTCATACACTTAACACTTACTAGCTGTATAACCCTGGGCAAGTCACTTAACACCAAATGCCTCACTAAAAAAAAAAAAAAAAAAAAAAGGGTGAATTCACCACCATTGAAGTAGAAATTAAAGAAATAATTAGGAGCTATTTTGCCCAAGTGTATGCCAATAAATTTGACAATCAGAATGAAATGGATGGATATTTACAAAAATACAAATTGCCCACGTTAATTGTAGAGGAAATAAAATCCTTAAATAGGCTCATTTTAGAAAAAGAAATTGAACAAGCCATCAATGAACTTTCTAAGAAAAAAATCTCCAGGGCCAGATGGGTTTATAAGTTAATTCTACCAAACAATTAAAGAACAATTCATTCCAATACTATACAAATTATTTAGGAAAATAGGTAAAGAAGGCTTTCTATCAAATTCCTTTTATTACTCAAATATAGTGTTTATACCTAAATCAGGTAGGGCCAAAACAGAGAAAGAAAATTACAGACCAATTTCCCTAATAAATATTGATGCAAAAATCTTAAATAAAATATTATCAAGGAGTTTGTAGCAAGTGATCACCAGAATAGTAGTAGTAGTAGTAGGCCTCCAACAGTCATGGATGACCAAGGATCAGCGCCTTGAAGAGCCACAGTGTGGCCGTGCAGTCTGATACAGGAGCCACAGCTCCTGAATGACTTATAACCAGTAAATGCCACATCCCATGGTTGTATCTACCCCATGAGGAGTAGCTGGAGTGTCCTCTCTAGGGCATTGGCTTGGGCAGATCAATATGGAAAACAAGCTGTTGCCCATGCAGCACGTTTTCCTTCTCCGTGACATTGGTGGATCCAAAGGAGAGGCAGAGCCAGTAGAGTTTGGCACCAGTGCTGCTGTAGGAGTTGCCAGAGGGATGTGATGTCCAACATCCAACTGCCTAAGGGACTCCAACTCCTGATTTTTCCTCGGGGTTAACTCCTGAAGTCTTTCCCATATACGGGTATAGCCGCAAGGCAGCGGAGGTTTAAAATCAGGGTTTCCTTCCCCTAGGCTTGTTGCCTGCCAAGGCTAATGATCCCCACCTGCCCGAACCAACTGGTTTTAATACACTATGATCTGGTGTGAATTATACCAGGAATTCAAGGCTGGTTCAACATTAAAATACTATCACCATAATCAACCATATCAATAACAAAACTAACCAAAATCATTTGATTATCTCAATAGATACAGAGAAAGCCTTTGACAAATACAACAATCATTCCTATCAAAAACACTAGAGAGCATAGGAATAAGTGGAGCTTTACTTAAAATAATAAGCAGTATATGCCTAAAAACATCAGCAAGCATTATATGTAATGGGGATAAGTTAGAGACATTCCCAATAAGATCAGGAGTGAAACAGGCATGTCCATTAAAAACTCTATTATTTAATATTATACTAGGAATGTTAGCTTCAGTAGTAGGTGAAGAAAAAGTAATTAAAGGAATGAGGATATGCAAGGAGGAAACAAAACTCATTCTTTGCAGATGATATGATGGTATATTTAAAGAATCCTAAAGAATCAACTAAAAATCTGTTTGAATCAATTAACAACTTTAGCAAAGTTACAGCATATAAAACAAACCCACATAAATTATTATCATATCTATATATGACCAACAAAGCTCAGCAGCAAGAGATAGAAAGAGAAATTCCATTTAAAGTAACAGTAGACAATATAAAATACTTGGGAGTCCACCTGCCAAGACAAACCCAGGAACTCAATGAACATAATTACAAAACACTTTTCACCCAAATAAAATCAGATCTATGTAATTGGAAATGTGGAAATTTATTTTGATTTGGGGACCGTGCCTTTGGGCTGAGATTAAAGAACCTTAGGCCCTCACAGTTTTGTTTTGTTTTTTCTTCAGCTGAGCCAAAAAGCCCCGTGGGCTTTACAGGAACCAGGTCAGACGGCTGGGGGAGAAAGGCCCCAGCTCCCTATGTCCTGAGGGCAGCTGCCCAGGAGATCTCAGGCTTGTCCTGCCAGGCCCTAGTGTAGCCCCTGCAGAGGTCCTAGGTACACAGCAGAGGGCACAGGCACCTTGAGCCAAGCTGGGCACAGCCCTACTGGGACTGGTGGATTAGCTTGGCATGTGCGAGGGCACTGGGAGCCCAAGGTTTGAGGGGAGAGAAGGAACATATATACAAGGAAGAAGACAGTGAAGGGGAGGCCAGAAGATTAAGAGAACATAATAAGATGGTACATGGTAGAGAGGAGGAGTTTGGAGAAGACAGACAAGGAGACTGGAGGCTGGAAGATTAAGAAGAGAGGGAGGACTGAGAGAGCGGGATGCCGGAGCACTAGGAGAATGGAAGGAGAGGTTGGTGAGAGAGAAACATAGGGGTTCAGTGTGGCAGTACAGAGAGGAAAGTTAGATGGTAAGGGGAATCAACAAAGTGAAAGGAGCTTGGAGTTAGAAGAAAGGAGCTGAGCAGTGAAAGTGAAAGCACAGGGGAGCTAGAGTGAAGGAGAAAAAGAGTAAAAGTTGGAGAAAGCTGGAGCATACCCTAAGGCAAGAGGCAGCAACAGGCCTTATTATATTAAAAGCAGACAGGTCATATAATTTGCATTTCTTAAACCTTATCAATTACATTGATTTTTATTTTAAAAATTCTGCTTTGATTATTTAATTAAGAAGCTTAATTGTTAGCTTATCAATTTGGGAGCAGAGCAAGGGTAGAAATTTTTAAAAGGCCCTAACAAATTGGCTTAGGAAATTAATAGCAATCAGATAGCCAGCCTGTCAAAAGTCCCCAGATTAGCCCCCCCCCCCCACCATCCCCCAATCAAATTAGGGCCCAGCAAGTTAGCTAAAATATTTTACAGAAAAATATCAATTGTTCATGAACAGGCCAAGCAAATATAATAAAATCGACAATTCTACCTAAATTAATTTACCTACTCAGTGCCATACCAATCAGACTACCTAAAATTATTTTGTAGAATTAGAAAAAATAATAACAAAATTCATCTGGAAGAACAAAAAGTCAAGAATATCAAGGGAACTAATGAAAAAAAAAATGCACAGGAAGGTGGGCTAGCTGTATCAAATTTGAAACTATACTATAAGGCAGCAGCCATGAAAACTATTTGGTACTCACTAAGAAATAGAGTGATGGCTCAATGGAAGAAGTTAGGAAAAGGAGACACAGTAGTAAATGACAATAGTAATTTACTGTTTGATAAATCCAAAGACTCCAGCTTCTGGGATAGGAGCTCAGTATTTGACAAATACTGCTGGGAAAACTGGCAAAAAAACAGGTATAGACCAACATCTTATACCTTTATACTTTACCTCTCAGATCTATGGAGAGGAAAATAATTTATGTCCAAGTAAGAGATAGAGAATATTATGAATGCAAGACGGAAGACTTTGATTATATTAAATTTAAAAGTTTTTGTACAAACAGAAGCAATGCATCCAAAATTAGAAAGGAGGCAGAAAGCTGGGAAACCATTTTTACAGCCAGTATTTCTGATAAAGGCCTCATTTGTAAAATATATTGGGAATTAAATTAAATGTATAAGAATCCAAGTCATTCCCCAATTGAGAAATGGTCAAAGGATATGAATAGGCAGTTTTCTGATGAAGGAATCAAATCTATCTATTGCCATAGGAAAAAATGCTCTAAATCACTATTGATCAGAGAAATGCAAATTAAAACAACTCTGAGGTACCACCTCACACCTATCAGATTGGCTGATATGACAAAAAAGGAAAATAAATGTTGGAGAAGCTGTGGAAAAATTGGAACACTAATGCATTGTTGGTGGAGCTGTGAACTGATCCAACCATTCTGTAGAGCAATTTGGAACTATGCCCAAAGTTCTATGGGACTGTCCATATCCTTTGACACAGTGGTACAACTGCTAGATCTTTATTTCAAAGAGACCATAGGAAAGGGAAAAGGACTCACATGCACAAAAATATTTATAGCAGCTCTCTTCGTGATGGCAAAGGATTGGAAATCGAGGGAATGCCCATCAATAGGGGAATGGCTAAACAGGTTGTGGTATATGAATATAATGGAATACTATTGAGCTATAAGAAATGATTAGCAGGTGGATTTCAAAGAAACCTGGAAGGACCTACATGAAATGATGCTGAGTGAGATGAGCAGAACCAGGAGAACATTGCACACAGTAACAGCAACATTGTGTGATGAACAATGGTAATAGCCTTGCCTCTTCTCAGTAGTACAACAATATAAAACACTTTCGAAGAACTCATGGTAGAAAATGTTCGCAACACCCAGAAAAAAAGAACTGTGGATTATGGATTCAGATTGAACCATACTGTTTCTACTTTTGGACTTTTTTTTCCTTTGTTTTTGAATTTTTTCCTTTGTGCTTTGATTCTTCTTTCACAAGATGACTAATGTAGCAATATGTTTAATGTGATTCTACCTATATCAGACTACTTTCTGTCTTGGGAGGAGGGAGGGAAGGGAGGGTGGGAGAAAAATTTGGAACTAAAAAATCTTTTAAAACAAATGTTGAAAACTATCCTTATATGTAACTGGAAAATAATAAAATACTTTATAATAAATAAATAAACAGACAGGCAGAGATAAATAAATAATAGATAAATAAATGAATGAATAAACAAATGAATGAATAAATAAATGAAAATAATTTGGGAAAAACAACAGTTTGTCTGCCCAGTCACTTACTATTCCAACTTTATGAATTGTTAGTGTATTTGCTCCCTTTAGGAAGTGTAGCTTCATAACCTTTGGGCTATGTCCACTGCTATCTTTAAATATGTCCTTTCTCTCCAATTTCTTCCTATACTGGCTTGGCTTTTGTAGCCTATATACATTCCTTCAGTATTATTTTTGCCTGCCTCTCTTCTCCCTATGTGTGTCTTTACCATCACTTTCAGCAACATTCATCTCACCAAACCCTTTTCCCACTTTCACCCTATGTAGTTCCTCATACTGGAAGTGTTTTGTTTTGGTTTTAAGTTGTGTCTGACTCTTCATGGCCACATTTGGGATTTTATTGGCAGAGACTGTAGAATGATTTCCTTCTCCACCTCATTTTAAAGATGAAGAATCTGAGCCAAACATGGTTATGTGATTTGCACAGGGTCACATAGCTAGTAAGTGTCTGAGACCAGATTTGAATTCAGGAAGGTGAGTCTTCCTGACTTCAGGACAGATACTCTAACTGCTGTCCCACCTAGCTATTGTACACTATAAGTTCTGCTTCTCAATAAGAGTTTATTTGGGGGAGGACATTGTCATGCTGAAAAATTGAAACACAACCTGCTTAGAAAAATAGTACAGGCAAGAAGCACAGCATCATGATCTCCACTGCAGCCCTTCAGTGAAGCCCCATGCCATAAGCATAAGAAACTTGAAATTGTTTCCTTTCCACCCAAGAAGCAGAGTTCAACTTTAACAAAAAGTTAAAAGTCATAACATAGGTTGGAAAATGAACAAAAAAAAAGAACTTGACCATAGAAAGTTATTATGGGCAGAAAAGATTAAAATACAAACTCAGAAAACAACAATGTCAAAATACCTTATATATAAAGCCTTGCATTAAAATGTGAATTTTCAGGGCCCCAAAAAACTCCTAAAAGAGCTCAAAAAAGATTTTCAAAATCAGATAAGAAAGGTAGAAGAAAAATTGGTGAAGGAAATGAGAATGGTGCAAGAAAACCATGAAAAAAGAGTCACTAACTTGGTAAAGGAAGCACAGAAATGGGGGCGGGGGAAGTGGGAGGGGAAAGATGTAAAATAAAATCACTGAAGAGAAATTCAGACTAAATAATTTTGCCCAATGATGGGGGTTCTGTCATTATACCAATCATTACTCAGACATTCACGAACATACCCATTCCATCCATTTGACATGAATATTAACAGATGCTATTTAAAGATAATGCTAAAATACAAAGGAAAATGCCAATGACAGAATGTTAAGCATAATAACAAACAGTTGAGGTTAAAAAGAAAATGTTAATTTAATAAAAAATTGGTAAATGACTGAAAGTCAGTAGTGGCTATTATAGTTTTTCCTTGGTTTAAAAATTTCATAGAAATATTTATTTTTCTTATCTTGGAATTTGCCAATTAGTCAATTTTATTTCAGTTCCACCACCAACCTCAAAAATGTTTTATTTGCCATAAAATCCCCACCAATAGCCTAATCTGGCAATTCCATTCTAAGATCAAGTGTCCTTTTACCCCACTTTTTTTGTCCACATTCCCAAAAGCATCTAAAGCTTTACTGAATCTTTTTGTAGACCTTTGGATTCTATTCTATTGAGATTTGGAAAGAGAGTCCTCTTGAGTAGCCAAGTAAGACTGTTAAGACTTGCAAAAGAAATGCTGGATTTTAAATCAAAAGTCCTTCTATTTTTTACTGCCTCATGTCTCTTGCTATATGTCCATGAGTAGTTAGCCATCAAAAGAGGGGATTGCTAGTACTCACCATGTGTCCTAAAATATTAATATATTTTAATTCCAATGAACTAAGAGACCTTGTATGCTCATTTATATGTATTCTCATATCCTTAATGTGCTCAGAGTTATACAGAGAAGTGATGAGCATTAATATGAACTATACATGTACATAGATGATTATTCTTTTATCTAATTGGGATTATTCCTTTTAATGCATCCAACAATCTCAGATGTTGATCTTTCAACAACAGTCAAAAGGAAATAGAGAATTGAGACAATTAATTAAAATGAAAAACTTTAGGATCAATGAGACTTTTCTTACAGTCACGATTTGACTTTACCACTTCTTTATCTCCCCGCCTTATCCCCATTATCCCCTTCCTTTTCTCATACCTTACAGTATTTCAATTACTTCTATTCTTGGGATTGGGAAGGGGAGGCATAGCTTGTAAGAAGAAGAAACTGCAAGTGAATGTTTTGGCAGTGAACTGTTATTTATAGTGCTGTACTCTTTTGTGTAGATTAACAGTTCACTCAGGTTTCGAGATTTCATCTCTCATTTCCTTACCCCTACATCATTAGCTTTCTTCCCTCTTGTCCAATTAACCCTGGATAAAACCTTCCTTGACCAAATGTGCTGCCCCCACTTCTTATACAAAGCTAGATACTTTTGTGACTATATATGAATTGAGGAAACAGTGTAATATGACATCTACCCTTAGTTGCCACTGCATCTTCTTTAATATAAGCGGTAGTACCTATAACTAAAATTACAAAGATTTCAAAATCTCTGCCCAAAGACTTGAGTTGAACAAGCAACTGGAAAAAAATTATTTGTTGACTATAAATATAATTGTGATAATTTTTCTTCTTAATTGAATCTTGAATAAAAACCAAATCTTTTCTTGAAGGGGAGTTTGTTTATTTTTATATCTAGTAATAAAACCATAATTGAACCATCAATTATGCAAAGCATCCCAAAAGTCTTAGTTTTAAGTTGTAATGGGTTATTAAATACCATTAAATCTGTATTTTCTAAGAAAATTCATATTTCTGTTTGAATCAAAACTTAAAGAAAGTTTTTGTCTTCTAAAGTGGTGACCATGATAAGCAAGCAAATCATTAAAATATTATACAAGTTGATACTATATTTTGTCCAAGTAATAATTTCCATTTGATACTATGTGAAAATTCTGAGGCCTTGAGAGGGATGTGAGAGGGATATGCAGAGCTCCTCATCCTTTTATATTTATGGTTATCACCACAAAGATAGAAGACAATGACAAATATACCTTATTGCACACAAAGAAGAAAAATAATGTGGAAGCATTGTTGTATCATTAGCAAGTCAAACATCAGAAATATTGAATCTAGTAGAGGAAAGGAAATACAAGAGAATGACAGAAGTAGAGCTAAAATTAACCTCAGGAACCATTCAGTCCAACTTTTAAATTTTATCAATGATGAAATTGAATCCCAGAGAAGTTTAGTGACTTGTCTAAAGGCATACAAGTAGTTAGTATCTGTGGCAAGATTTGAAACTCTTCTCTAATTACCAATCCACCTTTTGTGCAAACACATTCATATCTTATTTTGTTATCATGGACATCCAGGAAAAGCAATAAACAATGGACCCAGTATCAAAAAGAATAATGGGAATAGTCTTGAAAATTTACCAATCCTTTCTCTTATCATTCTATTCTCACTTAAACTGATCATAAACTCCCCAAGGGAAAAGACCAATGTTTTCAAGTAGTATTTTTTAACCATACTTAGTCCTAAGTTGAGTTTTAAATACACATTGATTGACTTTAAAAGTATGTAATGAAGTCTTATTCTAATGACTCATTATAAAGTAGGTTCTACAAGCCCATGACAGAAGAGAGTTGGAAAAAAGATCTAATAGGTGTTATCAAGGTGAAAAATCTTCAAATATGGGCATAGGTATGGACTATTCATTGAAATGAATAAGATCATCTCCAAAGTTAATAAATGATTTAACCTCTGGGAGGCTATATCCTATAATTTGTCTCAGCAAAGGAAATACTTATACTGACAAAATTGTAGGTCTTTGCTATACTGATATACCATTAAATAAGTGTCACCTGTGGCAAAGAGGAACAAAGATAATATTGATAAATGCAACTCATGGATAATCAAAAAAACCTCCTAGTACTGACATTCTTCTCAAAAAAAAATAGAAAAATTGATAAAAAAATCAGTTTCATCTCTTTAATTTTCCTAACCATTCTCTAATGTAGTTCAAAGTGAGTTACAAAAATGAATGTTGAAGTAACCAAAAATTAGACAACATAGAAAAGCATAATAAGCATTATTTCAGATTAATCAAATTTGGATAGCCCCAAAATAGCTGATCATCCCACTCCCTTTTCAAAAAATCCTAAATTAGGATGATAATTTTTGAATATGCATTTATCTTTAAATTGGCATTGAATGAATGGTTTTCCAACTTTTAATGTCATAGTCTTCTTAGGGGGCCACAGGGCTTACACTATACAATGCCATACCACCACCTCTCAGGGAGAAAATTAATTTCTATGATGATGAGAAGTGGAAGACTATGCTTGGGTATAGTGCACATATGTGTATTTGTGCACTTATTGGATATATGGATAAATTCTTCCCATATCTCTGGTTTTTCTAGTTAGAATTATTGGATAACAGCATAAAGTCATAAGGCAAAAATAATAATAATCCAGGTCAAGAAGGGCAGAACCTAGAGAGAAACAGAACACTGTTCATAATGAGGACAGCAGAGTGAGGTGGTTGCTCTGGATTCAGTAGTGCCTTTGGGATTTCCAGGTAAGCCCCTGCTTAGGAAATTACTGTTCTTTCTAACAAATATTAATGACATTATTATACAAATTGACTGAATATCCTACATTTGAAGATAACCAATATAGGTCAGTTAACCCTTCTCATAGTGGCTGTGTAACCATCTGTGGTGATCTGAGAAGAACAATGAACTTTTGTTATAGCCACAAGGCCTAAATTTGAGTGTTTATTAGCTACTGTTTAATTGAATACAGTTCCCTTTGAAATGCTCTTAGTCTTACATAAAACTGCAGAAGTGGTTACATATTAATAGTGAGTTTTGTTTTTAAAGAGAAAAGTTTGCTAATATATGACTTAAAAGGAGCAGGTTTAATAGTAATAAATATAACAACTTATAAATAATTAGGAATTTATAATAAAAAAGTAATGATCTGTTTTAACATATCAGATAATTAGAGTCACTGACCCAGAATGGGGATGATGCTTTATTCTATTGGCTATCATAGGACACAATTTTCTAAATGGAATTTTAAAATGTGCATATGATGAAATCAAATAAACTGGTTACACATATCAAATAAGTTTTGATGATTCAATCAAAATTAACCTGAATCCAAATATCAATCTTATTAAAAATGACTCTATAAATGGAACTACCTCACTTCTTCTTTAGGTGAAAGTAGCTATTATAAGAATGGATTTTACCCCTAAGGAACTTTATATCTCAATTCATTGATGATAATTACACAATTTATTATGTTTTAAATTTAATAAAATTTCCCTTGTCCTTACCTTAGGATCTTTAAGCAAATATGGCTACAATGAAGTATTTCAGCTTTTAGCAACTACAATAAGCAAATTGAAATAAATATCTTCATTTTAGCAACGGAAAATGTAAGTATATGCCAGGGACCATCAATTGAACCCTGCCCAGTTACAGAGGGCTAGCATTTGCAAGATTACTTAGGGCTTTTCAAAACTAATACTACTGTTAGTTCTAATTGGATCATAGCCTAAAAGAGAAGTATACTGGGCTGCCTCAGGTTTCAAAAGTCACTGGCAAGTTTTCTTAATCTGTTGAGAGTAGGGATCCCCCCTTTTTCTGAATATGCAGACCTTAGCACATGCTATACATTTAATAAATGCTTATTCAATGACTGATTTTTTTTTTAAGTTACTTAGTTACCCAGTTAATAGGCCTCTTTCAAAGTGGGCTGACATTTTGATTGTAAATGGCACAAAACTGTTCTCTATATTTTACAAGACTGATCAGGTATCTATACCAAACCTTATTAAGAACATGGGTTTTTTATGTTTTTGGTTTGCTGTCATATAGCATTCAGTCTTTTCTCTAGAGACTTAGGCAATATTTCTTTAACCTTCTTCTCTATGTAGTTTCCAGAAGACAGGATATTTTTAAGCTTTTTCATATTGTAGATATCCCACACCAGTTAATAGGACTATGGCACAGTATGTCACTGCTTTTTACCTCCCCTCCCCCCCCAAAAAAAATGGAAAGGCTAATAGAGGTAAGAGCAAGGGAATATATAACAAGATGAAGCTGACTGGTTGAGAATGGATTATAGGATAGACAGGCTTCCTACCATTGTTAGAGTGCTACATGCATTTATTGGTCTCAGGTTAAATCCCTTAATTTTTCTTTTCTTATCTAATCCTCAGTGAAATCAGCCTGGAAACTCACCTGTTAGAAATACCCTACACCGCTAGCTTTCCCTCCTTCTGACTGCATACCTTCTCCTAAAACATCCATTTAAGGAGGGTTCTCAGTATAGACTATTTCATAAATCTCATCTACTAGCTGTATGACCCTGGGCAAATCACTTAACCCCAATTGCCTCACCAAAAACAAAAACAACAAACAATCCTGCATGCTTTTCTACTCCTCGTAAGCTCTGTCCCTAACTCATTGTCCATTTGTATCATATTTCCCAGATATGCATACTGATAGAAAAGCTCTATAGTTTCTCCATCCAAATGTGTTATAAACTTGGCAACAGACATGCTCCTACTTCATCTTTCCTGTATTGATGGTTAGGAAAAATTCCTTTGAGTCATTACAGATCTCTCCCATAAAGTACTGAAATATTCTAGGACTTGATTTAATCAGCACAATGTCATTCACAAACAGGAAGAACTTCCAGATCATATCATCCATAAGAAGCCTTTCTCAACTTGAACCCTACACTAGATATACTTCTTCATACTAATTAACACATCTAGTGAGCATTCATATCCCAGTTTAATTCCTTACCAGATCTTTATGACATGAAGAGCATTCAACTGTCATTTCTGTTGTAATACAAGGAACATCCTGATATATAGGTTATGATTTATTCAAAAGGAGTTTGAAATGTTGTATTTTTTCCTACTAAAGCTAATGTTTTATTATAATTAAAAATAAGCACAATTAGATCTTATAATAATAATAATAATAATAATAAAGATGTGTTTCATTTTTGAATACCAGTTTAAAGAAAGGGCTGATAACCTACTAATTCTTGCATTGAGAATGAACTTCATTTATGTACAGATGACACTTCTAAAGTTTGTGAGTATGTGGAAGAAAAGGTTAGTAGTAGTTATTTTAGTCTCAATAATTTTTAATAATAATATTGTGATTTTTTATCCCTGTGGTAACTACCTCTTCTTTAAATATGTTCTATATCAGTTTTCATTGCCTTCAAAATAGTCTCAATTACACAATATCTATTTTTATTTCATTTTGTCTGGCTGTTTTTCCCATAATTATTCTCTTTATTGCCATTTCTGCTGCCTCTAGAAGCACACCCAGGACTGCATGCAATGGTGCTACATTGGTCATTTCATTGACCTTGATTAAAAAAAAAAAAGAAACTGTCTATTTTTTGTCTATTTTTCCCATTTAAAAATATTTCTTACATTTTTGCCTTCTATACATCTAAATCCTTAAATGTCCTTGATATAACATTGCTAGGTTGGATGCTGTCAAGGTATTTTTTTTAAGTTTTGTTTTTTGTTTTGCTTTGTTTTTTGGTGTGGTTTTTTTTTTTTTTACCATTTCCTGATTTTCTGCGTGCTTTATGATAGCAATCATCATAATTACCCACCATTATCCATAAAATTTTATGAACACATTCACTTTATAATCCATTTCTTTTGGCAAATATTTCTGTTTGGCAAGTAAGTAGGATGTTTTCTGACTGAGACACTTTCTGAGTTCTTTTGTTACCATTATTATAGCAACTAAATTACCTTGGTTAAAGTTGTAGAAAAAAAAATTTCAATTGGTATCTATGTCATTTCTATTGTCTATTCCCCATTTTCAATTGTCAACTATTTCTTTAAATAGTTCAGGGTTAAAGTTTTCCAATTACACATTGTACTTTCCCTCATGCTTTCTTCTGATTTTTACTAATACTGATCTTAAGTCTTGTGAATTTACTATATGTTAATCATTACTTAAATGTATGATGAGAGGGAGTATCTTTACCTCTGTCATCACTTCAGTGTATTTGTTTCTTGGTATCTAATTTATCTCTCATTTTCTAACTGCATGTGTCTGTATCTTTTGCCCTAATTTCTATCTTCCTTTATTTTAGTCTCCTTGTGTTGCGCCTCTGTGTCTCCACTTTTGGTCTCTACCTCTACAAATACATCTATGTTTACATCTCTTGGCTTCTGGCCTGCCTTTACCCCAACTCCCTTTATCTCTGAGGGGCAGCTAGGTGGGTCAGTGGATAGTGCACTACCCCTGAAGTTAGGAGGACCAGAGTTCAAATCTCCACTCAGAAATTTACTAGTTGTATGACCCTGGGTATGTCACTTAACCCCAATTACTTAAAAAATCTGGGGTCATCTCCAGTCATCCTCATGGATATCTTGCCACTGGACCTTGATGGCTTCCCTCATTTAATCCAATTCACTACAAGTCATGACATCACCCTGAAGTCATGGTCCTCTTCAAGAATGAAGAAAAAGCAACAATTTCAATTTCTGCATGTTCATCTCTGTTTTTCTGCCTTGGCCTTCACTTGCTGTTTCTTGGTCACTTTCTGTCAATCTCTCTCTCCATCTTCCTATTTCTGTCTCTTTCTCTCTCTCTGGCATGTCTGGGTCTCCTCTCATGGGCTCCTAAAAAGATCATTGTGAGCATGCATCAAACATGGCCCTGTGGCACTGTGTCTGGACTGTCCAGGACTGAAGGTCTCTCCCATGTCCCCGGGTTTCTCTGTCCTCTTTGGCTGCACTGTCCCAGCAGTGACCACGACCAGTACCCATCACTCCAAATTTTCTTAGGCAGATCTGGCAATTCAGGTTTGGGACTATAATGAAATGAGAGACCCATAGGCCATCAAATGGATAACAAAAGGAGATGTAGTTAGCCATAACCATAGCCAGTATATAGAGCTGACCCGGTTGTCTTCACCTGGAAATATATCTGCTTGGCAGGGAAGGGGAGGGTATGTAAATATACATGGCAATGAGACACCTGCATGCCTAAGGGGCCGTGACTAGCATCTTTTAATAATTTAACCAACTGAGAGGCCTAGACAATGACTCAATCCTTAGCCCCATAGACTAATTAAGACAGTTTTGGGGGGAAATAACCTTGCCATCATGGACTAGGGTACTATTAAAAAAACAAACAAAAACCCACAGCCCAAGCCACATGTAAAGCCCCTAGGAAATGCTATTACTATCACAAAGGGTCAGGAAGATGTGATTTTATCTAAGGTTTTGTTATTCATGCTCTGTATCATGGGATTAGGCAAATCCCTGGATTTTTTTGGATAAGATTTTCTAAGTATAAAATGAATATATCAGAGAGTATGATTTTCAAGTTCTCTTCTAGGTTTATATTGTTAAATATATATATAGTAGGCTTCCACCATTTGCAGACGACCATGGATCAGCACCTTGAAGAGCCACAGGCCACAGGCCACAGTGTGGCTGTGCAGCCCGATACAGGAGCCACAGCTCCTGCTACAACAAGGACATTAGAAAACTGTACTCTCTGTTGCCCATTGGTTCCTGAGTCTCATTCATTTTTCTTCCTCCTAAGCTTGAAGGCCCATCTCAGCTGCATGCAAGCTGCTTCTGAGTACTGAACTCCATCGGGCATCCTTGGCCATTTCCTCCCAACTGCAGATGTCTATTCCCATAGCCCTCAAGTCTTGCTTGCATACATCTCTGTAGCAAAGGTGGGGGCGTCCAGCAGGTCTTTGGCCTGAGGCTAACTTGCCATAAAGTAGGTCTTTAGGAATGTGTCCATCTTGCATGCAGTGCACATGACCAAGCCAGCACAGCCGTCTTTTTTTCAGTAGTGGGTAGATGCTCAGAAGTTGCGTGTGTTGGAGCACTTCTGTGTTGGTGATCCTATCTGACTAAGATATGCCAAGGATATGCTGAAGGCAGCGCATGTGGAAGTTGTTAAGCTTCTTCTCTTGTCTAATATATGTAGTCCATGTTTCACTGCCATACAGTAAGGTACTGAGGACACATGCTCTATAGACAGCAAATTTGGTTTGTCTTGTCAGTTTACTGTTTGCCCAGACACGCTTGGCAAGCTTATCCATGGTTGAAGTAGCTTTCCCAATCCTCTGATTGATCTCAGAATCAAGTGACAAATTGTCACTGACAATAGAGCCAAGATACGAGAACTGACTTACTACATCCAACTGGTAGCTACCAACGTGTATCAATGGAGGCGACATTGCACTCTGACACATGACTTTCGTCTTTATATATCATTACCAAGCAGGCATGTACATTCAGATACTCCTTCCAAAGTAAGAGCTCAAAATTCCTTTGTGAGCAAAAGTATTTAAACCTTTGCTCACTGGTTACAGACTTTGGTCGTTCAAAGTTTTAATTTTTGGCTTCTTGGCTTGTTAGTACAGGTTGTTCTCAGGTGTCGTTAACATGCTAAAAATCAGTTTGACAATTCATCCTAAAGAACAATATAACAATAGTATATGAAGTACAAAACAGTTTAACATTTCAAACTTGACATATAATAAGAGTATATGAAGATAAAAGTACTCAGATGTTTTTCACAAACATTGGGGAAGAAGACAGAATGGCTCCAGCAGATGAAAGTGTTCCATAGAGAGTTATAAAATTTACATGGCAAAGGAAGTAAAAATAGTTAGCAGCTTATCTGTTAGCTATAAACTCTCAGACATTTGGAAAAGCAAATGGTATACAAAACACAAATAATTCTGGGTTTTGCTTACTCACTTGTATTGCCTGGGTTGAGTTGGCAGGCATTTTGATCGTGTTAATATAAGATTTCTTAAGATTATTCTGGATAATAAAGCAGCTCCATCAAAGTCAGGTAGTTTCTATATTCATTAACCATCACATTTATATCTAGATTATTGATTTTTGCATAATAATATTAATGCATATTATAATGTTATGATTATATTTCTGGTAAGCATCTATTTCCAAGGCTATCCTTAGATACTATGGACTGATACCAAAAATACCTTTAGTGAGAACCTGGCCTTTCATTTCAGCCTTAGAGTTTAATATAAAATCTAAATATCCTGCTGAACAGAACCATTGAAGAGGGAATAATTTATACTAACGTGGAAAAGATAGATTTATTCTTCTATTCACTTTATTTAGATTGGGGAAGAAAGGAAAAAAAAAACACAGGATAATTGGAGGCCTAAAAGGGGGAGGGTAGAGGTGAAACAGAGGAAAAGGTAAAGAAGAGAGGGGCAAAAATACACAACAGGCATGGGTATATCATGATTTAAGTACCATAATGTCTTTTGTGTATGAACATCCCAATAACTTCAAGAAATATGTTTGGTATTTGGATGATACCTGTCCTAGTGTGAGAACTGGAATGACACCCCCTGCTGGGAGGGACATTGTGAGCTCTAGCCAAGAAAAGAAAGCATGTGACTTTAGTGTCCAGATGGGACTTTTTCTGGGGTTTCTCAGGCTCAGGAAGTGATGTTTGGCACCTGTAGGTCCTGTCAATCAGAGCTACCAACCAATTATCTTGGAGCTTTGTGTGTGGATGGTCCTATTTCCTGTTTCACAGGAGGCTTCTGGGAGAAGTGAGCCCTTTCTGTTCCTGACTTGGGATTGGTGGGAGGACAGGTGGTGGTCTCTCTTAGAGATAGATGAAGTTTGTTTTTTACCTCTCTCTCTTCACTAACTTCTGATGCACTTTAATAAATACTTAAAGTCAAAACTCTTACTAAAGCTTCTAATTTAAGGTGACCATTCATTAGATATTAGACATCATAGCTAGAATTTTAGGATTTTACACTAGATTTGATGAAATAATTTCAGAAGTTAGAAAGGTGCTCAGTCTCTCCCACACATTCTCTCACACTTAGTAGCAAACTTAAATGCCACTAAAAGGAAAAGAAGAGACCAATACAAAATAATCACATATTCAAACAGTGATTATTAAACTATATAGCATAGCTGGTCAAGTCCCAAGATGAAATTACCTCTTAAGCTTCTCCTCAGTCTGTTAAATGTTTTTTTCTGGCTTTTCAACTCCCATGCCTGGAGAGCTGGAAGCACTAGTCTTCTACAGTAGAATGATCTTCAGTAGCAGACATCTTTAGCATAGTGAATCTGATAAATTGAAATTTGATACTTAGCTCCTCTTCTTAACATAGAGAAAAGCTCCATTACTGAATTCACTTATCAGCAAGTTACTTCATGATTGGAGAATGTTAATTCTCAGGGCTCACATGGTCAAGACTCTATAAATGTTTTAATTCATTATTAAGACTTTGATACACATTAAAGATCCATAGTGGGTTCAAATCAATGACTTATTTATTTATTTTAGAGGATTGGAGAATTAAGGATAAGAAGAGAAGATCTATACTGAACATTTTCTCAGTTAACCTATTGATAGCCTACACAATGACCTGAGAAAGTAATAATATCAGAGTGGGTAGGCTTTCCAGTGCAGGTAATAATCATCCTGAAAACAGAAGAAACTAGAGAAGGAAATATATTTCATTGGAAATAACACAATATTTGGAGTCAAATTACATGGGCTAGAGACCTGATTCCACCCCTTATTACATGTGTGACCTGAAGTAACTTAACTTTTCTGTTCCTCAATATTCTCAATTGTGAAAAAAAGAAGGTTGGACTAATATGGTCAGAGGAATATATTGGTAGAGGGACTAAAATTTCACTCAGATTCTTGTAAAAAGAGCAGGGAGGGGCAGCTAGGTGCCCAGTGGATAGAGCACCGGCCCTGGATTCAGGAGGACCTGAGTTCAAATTCGACCTCAGACACTTATCACTTACTGGCTGTGTGACCCTGGGCAAGTCACTTAACCCCAACTGCCCTGTCCCCACCCCCAAAAAAAAGAAAGAGGGGGGAAATCAAATTTTAGTAGAAAAAAATATGAGATTTCAAAAGAGAATATTAGCTATTAACATGCAAAGAAAAAGTATTACAAAAAATCCTTTTAATTCAAATGTTTCTTCTATTTCTGAAAAGACTTTCCCAAATTGTGGGTGGCATGCATCACTGAATGAATCCAATTCAACATAGTAGCTTGGTCAATCATTTAGGCTTACAACTGCAACCCAAATTAATCTATCAGTAGCACGTTGAATTTTGATGCTGGTCAGAGAAGTCACATTGACCAAGAAAAAAAGACCAACAGGAATAATACCTTTCTGGTTCAAAAATATAATTTCTTGATGGAAACACTCACTTGACAAAATTCATATAATAGGACAATATGCCTTTTAAATTAAATCTTTTTTCACCTTTAAAAATGATACCTAATAAACTGTCACTTTCATGTAGAGAGATCAGAAAGATGGACCTACTTGAAGGATGTCAGAACAATTTCACAGTGTCTCTCAAAATTCACCAGTCAGCATAGCAGTTGCAGTTTTGAGAGACTGCTGAGTTGAGACTAGATAGAGCAGTTTCCTTACCAGATCTCTCAGTCCCTTTTCCTTTTGAGAAAATAAAGCCCCAGGGACATGCATTTCAGTCACGGAGTACGATAAATCCTAAAATATATTTCTGACCATGTTAGGCAACAGTTGAACTCTGAGAAACAGGCAATGACAGTGCAGTTATGTTCAGGGTTAATAAAAGGTAAGGAGATGGTAAAAGTAGTTCAGTAGAGAAGAGTTCAGAGTTCAAATAAGAAGAGCTTAAAAGAGAAGTTGTGAACATAAGAATTCTAACAAGAATTTAAACAGCAAACCTGATCTCAGCATTGGCTTCTATGCTTCCTCTGGTTGCTTTCCAGGGAACAACGGACACTCATAGTCATTGGCTGAATAAAATCTGGCTAAGATGACTACAGGAGATCTTCATAATTATTGGCTGATAAGACTGGCTGACAGACCTTAAGAAAGCAGCATAGCTTTTGGCTAAGAATGCTGGCTGAGGACAGTGGCTATCCTTTTTGCAAGAGAAAGAATTACTAATTGCAAACTAGGAATAATAATCCTAGCTGATTTTTATACTGTTCTTTAAATTTACAAAGCATTTTATTTATATTACCACATTTGATCCTCATAAAAGCCTAAATAAGATAGGTACTTTTAGTATTCTCATTTCAAGGATGAAGAAACAAAGCTAAGATGGTTTAAGTGACTTGTCCAGGGTGACACAGGAGGTGAAGCAGGTTTTGAACCCAGATAAGAACATATCGGGGGCAGCTCTGTGGCGCAGTGCATAGAGCACTGGCCCTGGAGTCAGGAGTACCTGAGTTCAACTCCAGCCTCAGACACTTAACACTTAACTAGCTGTGTGACCCTGGGCAAGTCACTTAACCCCAATTGCCTCACTAAAAAAAAAAAAAAAAAGAAAGAAAGAAAAATAAAAGGGGGCAGCTAGGTGGTACAGTGGATAAAGCACTGGCCCTGGAGTCATGAGTACCTGGGTTCAAATCGAGCCTCAGACACTTAACACTTACTAGCTGTGTGACCCTGGGCAAGTCACTTAATCCCAATTGCCTCACTAAGAAATTTAATTTAATTTAAAAAAAAGAACATATCAGCAAAGAACTATAAGACATAGAAGCATACAAAAGATGAATGTTATCTGTAGATTAAATTAACCACAGCATCCCTGGGACAGATAGGTGGCACAGGAGATAAAACACTGACCTTGGAGTCAGGAGGACCTGAGTTCAACTCTCACCTCAGACACTTGCTAGCTGTGTGACCCTAGGCAAGTCACTTAACACCAATTACCTCAGACACCCAGGGCCACTGCCAATTGTCCTAATGTATACCTTGCCACTGGACCCAGATGGCTCTGGAGCAGAGAGTAAGGTTGGTGACCTTACTCTCAAGTAGGTCCATCTTTCTGATCTCTCTACATGAAAGTGACAATTTATTAGGTATCATTTTTTAAAGGTGAGGACTTACAGCCCTCCCTCACTTAAACCTAATTAACTACAAGACATGACATTACCTCCTGATGGCATGGTCCTCTTTGAGAATGAAGGACAAACAACAACAACCACAGCATTCCCAGCAGATGGCATAAATTATTAAAAAACCTAGTGAATAAGAAGTTACTACAATATCTGCAATAGATAATATTCCAGTAAGATAATCCTTAAAAAAAAGAAAGAAAAAGAAAAGCCCGAATTGTTGACTAGCTATAATGGGGGGCAGAGGAAGGGGGGTGTGAAGTGCCTGAAGGGAGAGCAGGAAAGAGTGACACCCAAAGTAGTAGAACAATGTCAGGAAACAGGTCAAAGAGGGCATAAAATCAAGAGAAGACATTGGCATGTTGACAGCATTTAAGATTCAAGTTATCCTCCCATGTGTATGCCTGAATAGCACAAGAACCCTCAACAGATCTCTGACTATGGGTGCCTATATGTTGACCATGGGTGTATAGTCCACACATAAGTCCTGTCAAGATCTGCTTTTCCTAATAAATGCATATGTATTTGTGAAAGAATGGATTCAAAGAGTCTTGGTGTAGTAGTATATTGTTATTTGGTTTAGATTGTCATCAAATCAAAAGTAGCTCAAGTGAAGTTTATCAGGAGAGATGCAGCATGGCAAATTATACCAGGTACTGGTAACTGGGAGTCAAGAAGACAGTTTCAAACAAAATTACATGAAAACTTTATGACTAAGTTAATCATTTTACCCCGTGACTTTGATACCTTATCTGTAAAATGAATGGGTTTGTATTTACTGGTCTCTAAGATCTCCCCCAATTCTAAATCAATGACCCTATGAAATTTGTGTTAGACTGACTAGTAAATTGTAAATTTTGTTGGTGGCCTTTTTCAGGTCATATGACCAACAAGATGGAGGATTAGATATTTTTACAGGCCTTAAAAATTATTAAAATTCTCCCAAATAAGATTTATGTATAAGAGGTAAACTAACATAAATAGTGTATACAGCATAAGATACTGGAAAATATAACAAGGTAAAAATCTAATGAATTAATAGCAAAAGAGGCTATTTTCTATCTGCTTCCTCAAAACCCCCTCACCAACTAGCCTAAGGGCTGTAGCAGGGTAGCACCATCTGGCCCGCAGATTGAGCTTTGAAATCTACTCAGCATTTTCCTGGCTTATGTTTCATTGTCTATAACCACACCATAATTCTGCCTTTCCCCCACCCTTCTGGGAAAACAAGCAATAACATCAAATCTACCCATCCCCTTTAGAGGGCAAGCAGAGTAGAGGGAACAGAAGCAAGCTCTACTGGCCTGCAGCTGAGTGCCACAGCAGGGCTCAGATAGTTAAAGAAAAAGGGAAATTAAATGTAACACCAGTGGGTGTATGTACAACTGCACCAGGCCTGAAGGAAATGGAAAGGGCATTTCACTGGGGCCACTTTTGTCCCCTCAGAAGTCACTTGGGGCAGGAACTGAGGATAGTGAAAAATGAATTCCCCAATGTGGGAGGAGGCTAAGACAGCTTTCAAGTTCAGCACTCAAGAGATCATCAAAGTATGAGACATCAAAAAGTGAGTAAAAAGGGGCAAAAAATTACCAAAGCTAACAAGGATCTCAGGAGAGTTACAACTCAGTTAAAAACCTTGGGTACAAGCAGATAAATTGACAGCGAAGATAGTCAAACAAAAAAAGTAAGATGTCTTCTACGTCATGTAAATGCAAACATCCATGAATAATAATTTTAAGACATTAGAAATGGAATCTAAACTTGATAGCAATATGTTATTCCTGAATGGTTCAAGAGGAAAATAAGAGTTGTGAAAGCAGAATTTATGGCCTGGACAGCAGACATAATTGATGGAATGGGGGGGGGGGGATAAATTCAGTGTCAAATCTCTTCAAAGAAATGAAATAGAGGATAATTGTTTTGAAATACTAATACACAGAAAAGGGCAGAAAACTAAATCAACAAAATAGCAAATAAAAATGAAATTAAACATAAGTACATGAAATAGAGATATAGTAAAAATAATTAGTTCTCACTTTGCATAAGCAGACAATTTTGCAGACTTCTACATAAAGTGATTTTATGTAATTTCAATTTGCCAAAGGAGATAAGGAAGCAGGAAAGAGGCTCCAAGCCCATGGAGGAAGGATACCAGTACATGGTTCAAGCACACATGTGGACTGAGGACAGAGAAGCGAGAATAGAAAGAGAACCATGTGGGAGTGGGGCCAGCCACATGTGGGCCTTGCCAGAACCAAGAGAAGAATACATGGGGGGAAATAGGGGGGGAAGGCAGATAGGTGAGGGCTGAACACAAGGGGGGGATGGGTGAGGCAAAGGTCTCCTCCCTCACAGCAGAAGTGTTTGAATATTCATTCTTCTGCTATAACTTGGTGGGGACTTAATAGGTTGGTTTGGTTGGTTGAGGTGGGGAGCAGTGTTGGGTTAGCTGGCTGGCCAGGAGAGAGGAGACCAAGTCTAGGGGCAGGAGTGAAGAGATTGAAAGGATAGTACTGTACAAAATAAATAAATAAACAAACAAACAAATAAATAAATAGATAGATAAATAGATGGATGGATGGATGAATAAACAGATAAATGGATGAATGAATGAATGAATGAATGAATGAATGAATGAATGAATGAACGAACAGCATGGGTGGTTTTTTGGAATGCAGATTTCTTCCTGAATTCTTTAGGTAAATGGAAATTTATATCCAGTGAGAGCTGTCTGTACTAGAATCTTTAATGCACAGTAACATACTAAGAAAATTGAGAATACATACACACACACACACACACACACACACACACACACACTCCCTTCAAAATAGCCAAACTAAGAAAAGAGCTTTAGAGATTCCAAATAATCTAATCTCAGAAAAGGAAATAGAACTAACTGAAAAGGAACTACCTTGTCATCGAAATCACCTAATCACACAGGAGAAGGTTTCAGAGAAGAATTCAGTCAAAAATTTAAGGAACAATCAATACAAATTCAGTAAAATAATTCAGAAAACTGAGAAAAAGGAACTCTATCAGAATCCTTGTTTAATACTAATAAAGTGCTAAGACCTAAACAAATATATAACATAAGAAAGAAGAACTATAGATTTAGCAATGTTGATTAAAAAAATAAACTCCTGTAAAATACAAAAAGTAAATTAATCCAAGAAATAGGGAGTTGAGGGTGATTCAACTTAAGCAAAATGAATTATATATTTTTAAAATATCCAAAACTGCATGAATATCTGAAGTTGTAAAAAAAAATCCCTTGTGAATTGCAATATTTGATTTTGCTAAAAAGCTAACAAAGCTATAAAGGGGTTTTATAAAAGTTTTAAAATGTAAAAATCTAGACAAAAATAATTAATATTAATTATGGAGATATTCAAGATTCATTCCCAGTCAACATAAATATAAAGCAAAAATGCCTACTCTCCCCACTATCATTTGATATAATTTGATATAATTCTAGAAATGTTACCAATGGAAATAAGAAAAGAGAAATTAAAGATAGGCAAAGAGGAGATAAAAATGTCTTTCTTTGCTTTACTTAGAAAAACCTAGGGAATCAGTTTAGATATTACCTGAGATAACTAATCCTTTCATGAAAGTTGATGGAACTGGAAAGTAAAACAACATTAGTTCTACATAAAAAATACAAAATCTAGGCATAAATAATAGAAAAAAGGCAATCTCATTCAAAATTTATGTAAAATGCATAAAAGATTTGGGATCAAACTACCAAGGCAAACAAACTACTTTTATAAATCCAATTACAGAGTGCTCCTTAAAGAAATAAACAACAAATTAAGTAGTTTTAGGAATATTCAGTGTGCATCACTAAACTGTGTCAATATAATACAGATAACACCCTTGACAAAGTGAATTCACAAATAAAATATTATTCCAATCAAATTATCAAAAAGTAACTTATTAAACTAAAAAATATGGGGCAGCTAGGTGGCACAGTGGATAAGAGCACCGGCCCTGGAGTCAGGAGTACCTGAGTTCAAATCCGGCCTCAGACACTTAACACTTACTAGCTGTGTGACCCTGGGCAAGTCACTTAACCCCAATCGCCTCATTAAAAAACAAAAACAAAACCAAAAACTAAAAAATACCTTTTGAAAAATAACATATAGAATATCAATTGCATTACTGAGGGGGTAAAAAGTAGGGATTAAGGGGTAAGAGTACTTCTAAACCTCAAAGTACATTATAAGGCATTGTTCATCAAAACTTTCATATTGTTTAAAAGACAGAAAAAGTGATAAAAACAGATTAGTGAAGAGATAGTTTGAAAAAATCAAATTAAATCTGGTGTTTGAAAAAACAAAAAACGACCTCTAAAATAACTTGCTAGAATATGTTAGCAGAAATTATGCTTACCAAATATTTTATACCAGGTTCCAAAATAAATTTAAAATGGACCTAAATATCAATGACCATCCATTAAAAAAATTAGAAAAGAAACAGATCATATACTTTTTTTCCCAACTATTGGTATGATATATATATATGTGTGTGTGTGTGTGTGTGTGTGTGTGTGTGTGTGTGTGTGTGTGTGTGTGTATTTGGTGGTGGTGGGGGGGCAATGAGTGTTAAATGCCTTGCTCACATAGCTAGTACGTGCCAAGTGTCTGAGGTCAAATTTGAACTCAGGTCCTCCTGAATCCAGGGCCAGTGCTTTATCCACTGCATCACCTAGTTGCCCTAAGAGAAATATTTTTAATAAAACAAAGGATAGAAATAATGTCAAAAGACAAAATAGGTAAGTTTAATTCATGAACCTGCAAAGCTACAGCAAACAAAACTTAATATATCTTAGTGTATCTTATTTAATGTATTTTAAACAAAATTAGTGTATATTAAGAAAAAATGATAGACTTGATGAAAATTATTTTTATCATATTTTTCACATAAGGGCTTGGTTTGATATTTAACTATAGAGATAGAAATTGGAGAGTTATAGATATAGATTAGCTTTATAAATGTAAATGATATATGAACACATATTTACATGCATGTATATGTATAAATGTTTGTGTGTACATATAAACAAAACAAAAACCCATTCTCTAATAGATAGTTGGTCAAAGTATATTAACAGTTCTCAAAATAAGAATTGCGAATTATTGACAACCATAAGAAAGAAGGCTCTATTTCACTAATAACCATAGAAAAATAAATCAATACCACAATGTTGATTTTTTTCACCTCAAACCCCCCAAATTAGCAAAGATGACAAAAATGAGAGTGATCAATGTTGGAGTTGTTGCAGCAAGATAGAAATACTAGTGAGTTGTTGGTGGAACTATGAATTGATACTCTCATTCTAGAAAATGATTTGGAATTATGAGCTTAATATTTCAGTCCTTTAACTCAGATTTTTAATTACCATATTCACACAAGTATTCTTATAAACACTTTCTTTGCATGCTTAGCAAAGAAGGGGAAATAAAATACATGTCCTTTGATAGAGGAATACCTAAACAGATCTATGTGCATGAATGCAAGGAAATATTACCATGCAATAAGCAATTGATGACTCTATTTTATACAAGGAAGCCCAGAAAAATTTATATGAACTGATATAGAGTGAAATAAACAGAACCTAGAAACCAATATACTGAATGACTATAACAAGGTAAAAAGAAAGAACAACCCAAATGACCATAATAACAACAAAATGAAAATAAACATTGGTGAATTAATTACAAAGAACAAGCATATGCCCAAAGGAGAGAAATAAGAAGACCGCTCCCCTGACCACTTTTCATAGAGGATAATTCTTTAGGTATGTAACATTTCATTGGATTCATGTATATATTATCACACTTTTTTATGTTTTATTCAGTTCTGCTAACTTTTTCTTCTTCCTCATTTTTCTTTCTTTTCTTCAAAAATATTATTTATCCTATGGAATAACTCTTTGAAAGCGTGAAGATGGGATCTATTGGGAGAAATTTAGGCAATTTAAAAGCATATCATAACAATAAAATTTATTTAAAAAATAAATTACATTGGGGCAGCTAGGTGGTGCAGTGGATAGAGCACCCACCCTGGAGTCAGGAGTACCTGAGTTCAAATCCGGCCTCAGACACTTAACACTTACTAGCTGTGTGACCCTGGGCAAGTCACTTAACCCCAATTGCCTCACTAAAAAAAAAAATAAATAAATAAATAAATAAATTACATTGGTAAGAGCTCTTCATGTATTGTTTGGAAAGGATTCAGATATATAAAATAACTAGAACATGAGCCAACTAATTTGGTTTCCAGAATGACAGGCTTGACAACTCTTACAATTAAGCATTAAATTAAGTAATTTTTTTTTCCCTAGAAGTGTTACTCTACTACTTGGTTAACATATCTTGTTTTTTTAATCTCTGATCTGATTTTTATCAATTTAAGTTCTGCCTACAACACCATAGAAAATAATCCATTCCTTCTCATTCTAGTAACTCTTTTTACAAACCAGAGCATTGAAAGTATTTTACCTCTTATAGAAAACCCTTTTCCATTTAGACCCCAGAGTGCACATCTTCAATGACAGTGGTAAACACCAATTGTGAGCACATCTTTCTGCTTTATTTCTCATCTGATATCAAGAATAAGATGTATAAAACAAACATCTCTATTTGTATACTTTTCGAGTAATATTTCATGATCTTGACTTTTGAATGGGAAATGCTTCAGTGGAAAACATTAAAGGTCCTACTGTGTATTATGTTTTCCCATATTCAACTTAATTGAACAACCATTCCTTAAACACCTAATGAATACATGGAACTCTTCTAGGCATTGGGTTTCTAAAAATAAGTTTCACACCTCCTGAAATCATGGAGCTTAAATTCTATTGATTTGATTGGTAGGAAGACTTGGTTTGGATTTAGCCTATATACAAATAAGTAAAATATAAAGCAAATAAAGGATAAAACAATACTTTTGTGTAGATGGGAAAAAATGGGGAAGACTTCACTGAGGAAGTAAAACCTTGAATCTTGAAGTTTTAAAAAAACCAACTTTCTAAGGTCTTGCATTGAGGTTGCATCCCTGGCATGGCTAACCCCTTAAATGAACACTAAGAAAAAGGATTCTATGTCAAGTTTTGAGAATGGCTAGTACTCCAATTTAGTTGGATTGCAATTTGTGAAAGGCAGTTATAATTTAATAATAAAACATGCTAGGCTCAGAGATCAGGACCACATTATTTATTTTGTTTTTCACTATGTTGCCACTCTTAGCTATGGACTTGTTCAACCAGGTTCAAGCCTGAGGAGGTTGGCCTTCAAATGGAGGAATTAGTTTTCATTTTCTCACCCTCTTCAGCTCAGTAAGCCCTGTCCCTACAACCTGGAAAGTTTAAAGGAAAATATCAGAGGGTGAGAGTCACCCACTTTTTTAACAATCTGTTGAGCTTTTTAAGGCTCTTCCTTATTAGTAGCCCACAAAGTAATTGCTTTATCTGTGCAAAGCACCCAGCTTCCTAAGGGTTCAGCGATGAACAGGACTGAATAAAAAGCACCTAGATGTTTTGTAATCTCTAAAGTTCCCTGAAGTACCCAGCTGGCCATGTGTCTAGCTGGAATCAGAATGATCAGTTTAGACAATATTGCGTCCAAACCCCAAGTAACACTACAGAATAAAGCTGGAAGGAGAGGTAGCTGGAAAGTCACTCTCAGTCAATATGCATTTATTAAACACCTCCTAATTACCAGGCTATGTGCTAAATTTTGGGGATACAAAATAAGGCAAATACAGTCCCTGCCCTCAAAGAGCTCACAATCTAATGGGAAAGACAAAAACCAGACATTTATAAACAAGGAAAAGGTAAATTAAATAGTATACACATTATGGAGGTTCTTAAATTGCAAGCTATGGTGTTAGTATTTTGTAGTACAGACAGTAGGCAATTAATGAAGTTTTTTGTTTTGTTTTTTCTTTAGCTGGATAGGCATATGGTTGGGATGATTATTTTGGAAGCTGATTGTTGGGTTCTTGGGAGAAGAAAGAGACATCTAAGCAACAACTATAGGCACAGTGAGATTCTGTTCCCTTTGTATCTTTTTTTTTTTTTTTTTTTGGTGAGGCAATTGGGGTTAAGTGACTTGCCCAGAGTCACACAGCTAGTATGTGTCAAGTGTCTGAAACTGGATTTGAACTCAGGTCTTCCTGACTCCAAGTCCAATGCTCTATCCACTGTGCCACCCAGCTGCCCCTCTCTTTATATCTTACAGTCAATTTCAAGCCTGAAATAATGTGGTCTCCTATACTAAATTTCCTATGTGAGCTATCCTATTCCAAACTTATAGTCTGATCAAGAATGCCATTGTGTTTCATGTGGATTATTCCTACAAATATTCTATATAAATAAAAAATAATTTGAATAGGGAATTACCAATATTTTCTGTCCATTTTTCCTTTAATAATCTCTTTTAATTTTCTCTTGAGCTATTAATATCCCTTCCACTGTCAGATATCTTGAGAATCATTCCTACAATGTCCTCAGAATTGTGCCACCCACAGCATGTACCTCTTTTGCGCAAACACATTTCACACCACCTTCTTGTGTCATTCCTGCCGTCTCCTATTGCAGATTGGAAAGTGATGATAGAGTTCCTAAGTGGTAGCTACATTGTCATCATTGAAGAAGGCAATGTGTTATAGAGATATTTATAAATTTTTTGCCTATTCTCCTGACCTTTTTATTGCTTTGGATACCTAAAGTGCATCACAGTTCAAAATGGTAAAATTTTATAAGGTCAAAAATGTTTCACTTATTTGTGACTGAAATGTATGGGAATATGTTGTCTTTCATAATAAAGATCTTACTACTGACTTATTGTTGAAAAAAGATGTTTTTCAATTCTTTCACTTTTTGTATTTTCATCTTTTCATTTTCATTTTTAATTTACAGAAAAACAGAAACATTTCCATAACATAGTATAATAAAAAAGATGACTGCATAGGAAATTGCAAATTCACCATGTATACAATTTGCTATTCCTTTTAAATTGTGATAAAATAATGGGATTTAGCAGACACTCAAATTTGAGATATATTGATATATATAGATATATCATATTACATTCTCCTCCTTTAGTTGGGAGTGACCACACCTGGCCCACCCTGCAGTTACATGAATTTTCAAAGAGACTTTAAGTATATGCTGTGGAGCCATTGGACCTCAGAAACTATAACAATTTTTTGAAAGAGCCATGGGTGAGAATGAGAAACTGTTTGTTTTTCCAACTGATTATTTGATCAAATTATATAAAGTATTTCCTTGGTAAATTGATTACCATGCCAAGCATAAATTAATTCTAGACATACTATTTAAAAAATATTATTTGAAATTATTGCACATTGTAACTTATTTTGAGTCAAAGCAAATTAACATTTTTTGCAATCATTATTATCCTCAAATTTTAAATCTATATGAGACTTGGATTATAGGAATTTACTATTTAAGACATTAATTACTCTTATTCATGAGAAGAATACATACAAGAACATGCATTGAACTCTCACAGAAGGCGAGACACGTATGAAGTCCAGGTACTGCACTGACTTGGGGAAGGTTGAGAGAACGGCCATTGGCAAGAGCTGTGGTTGGCTTCTTTGGCTCCATTTTCCCACAATATTGTACAGATGGCTGGAAGTTTTTGTCCCACCCATATCATTCTAATTGTTTCAAGTAATTTTTGACTTGATTCTCGAGGATTCCTTAAGTATACCATCATATCATCTGCAAAGAGTGATAGTTTTGTTTCCTCCTTGCCTATTCTAATTCCTTTAATTCCCTTCTCTTCTCTGATTGCTAAAGCTAACATTTCTAGAACAATATTAAATAATAGGGGTGATAATGGACATCCCTGTTTCACCCCTGATCTTATTGGGAAGGCCTCTAATTTATCTCCATTGCATATAATACTTGCTGATGGCTTTAGGTAGATACTGTTTATTATTCTAAGGAAAGCTCCCCCTATTCCTAAACTCTCTAGTGTTTTTATTAGGAATGGGTGCTGTACTTTGTCAAAAGCTTTCTCTGCATCTATTGAGATAATCATATGATTTTGGTTGGTTTTCTTATTGATGTGGTTGATTATGTTAATAGTTTTCCTAATGTTGAACCAGCCCTGCATTCCTGGTATAAATCCCACCTGGTCATAGTGTATTATCCTGGTGATCACTTGCTGTAATCTCCTTGCTAATATCTTATTTAAGATTTTAGCATCAATATTCATTAGGGAGATTGGTCTATAATTTTCTTTCTCTGTTTTTGCTTTGCCTGGTTTTGGTATCACCACCATATTTGTGTCATAAAACGAATTTGGTAGAACTCCTTCTTCACCTATTTTTCCAAATAATTCCACCCATATCATTCTACACCTGACTTCTATTCCCTCTACAATATGCCTGATGCCATGAACATCTCAATGCCATGCATCTGATTAAGCCTGACTTAGTTTCCTCCAATATGTTGGGTGACATGGATGTATATCCCATCCATCTATTTTAAGCCTGGCATACTGCATGAGCAGTATATATTGCTCAGGTGTGGGAATGCTCATATCCCATAATTTCTCTGTTCTTTTATGGTAACCTCCATAATTATCTCAGGTGTCATGATAAATATAGTGTTGGATTTGGCCTTGACATCTGTTACCAATTATAGTAGATCCTGTAATTTCTCATAATGGCATGAGGATAATTAGGCAGATGATGCAAAAAGTGATAAAACAAAGATAAAAATTATTTTTTTTAAATTAATATCGCAATTGTCTTGTCAATTTATCTTCAACAAGGGGGAACTATAGTAATATTAAGTTTTAGAGAATGTTTCAATTTTTGTTTTGTTATGTTTCATGTATAACAACTAAGATTGTGAATTCCTTTAGACATGTTTTTAAGAACTCTCATTGTTTGATTTGATTATTGACAAAGCTATTTTAAAGTTGAGTTAAGCTCAATTTTGTAAGAAATTTTCCTGGCTGATTACCAGCATCCACATATCAACCCCTGAAAAGACTTCCATTCCATGACCACACCCAAAGGACATCCCAAGAATCATCCAAGAAAAGACTTCCAAAGACTTAATTATTTTTTTACTGGTTCATCAAGGTAACACCAGTGTTTTTTGAGGAAACAAAGAGGGGAATGTGATAAAATAATGAGATTTAGCAGCAATTCAAAGGCCCACCTGGAGATTAATCTAAACTGATTGAATTAAGTGAGAGTGATTGACTGTTGATTAGCCTCCTTCAAGTTAACTAGATTGTAATCTCACCTGGGTAGCCCTTAACAAAGTATTGTTCTCAGAAGCTAGACTTTGAACTCAACTCGAGACCACCTTCAAGTCTGGTGAACCAATGGATTTGGGTGACACTAACCAATTCAGCTTGAAACAGTTTGTAAGGACCGCCCATGCTCTGGATCTATAAAAAGTTTGCACACTCAGTTTGCTGGAGAGTGTGTGATTGAAGCACACTCATGGTGGAGGACTTGAGGAAGAACTTGACCAGGCTGGAACTCTAGGCTAGATAGGCCTTTTCTTAAGTTTCTGAACTCCATGTGAATACCTGGTATACTTTAATAAATGCTTAATACCCAAAGACTGGTGCTAAAGCTTCTAATTTCAGGTGACCACACAATTTAGATTTTAAACATCACAAAATATACAACAAAGTTAACATGCAAATTTCTTTTTTTACCTTTTTTTTCTTCCCTTCCTTTCCTCCTTAGAGATGGCTACCATCAGTTATTTTTCTAATGCTAGAAATGGATTATAATTAGTCAATGATACATGCATTCTTTTCTAGTCTGATTCTTTACAAAATGTAGACATTGACAAGTGTAACCAATATTCATAGTACCTCCTCAAGAGTGCTGGTAGTTTAGGAAATAGAGGAATAATCAATGACTTCATGCAATCACAATGCTTTCACTGTCTTTCACTAAGCAAATATTGGAACCGCACTGGATATGTGCTCATGACTAGACAAAGCTGTGTAAAAGAAAAGAGATGCTCATGATATTTGGTGTTGTACACATGTCATTATTTTGCCCTTTGTATTTACCTTTGGCTTTAGTCTTTGCCCTCAAGACTGAAAATGTCCAGGAAATTACATCAGTGACAACCTAAGGTTGCTTTTATGACTGAAATAGTTTCAGTCCATAGAAGTCATATGAGAAGTGAGGCTAGACCAGGACCCAGGATACAGATCATCAAGAGAAGTGGCCCAGGCCCAGAATATAAACAATTTGGCATGACAGTATGGTGGGAATTTAGTGCAATATCTTATAGGTAATGTTTGAAAATTTCCAAGGCCAGGAGACCAATCTAACTCCTGACAAGTATATGATTTTTTTTTTACCTTTACCTTGTTTTCACTGATCTACATCAGCAGCTATAGATGGACATCACTATTAGCAGTATTCCCCTTATATTTGTTTTTTCTGACCTTTGAGTATATGAAGAAGTTCTGGGATATGGATCATTTACATGGTAGTTCTGAAACGTTTTACTTTGCATTTTTGCCATGTTAAATGAATTATATGAATACAGAAAAGTGATTGTCTATTGGGCTGAACCAGTCTTCCTCAATGAGAATGGAGTGTTACAGATGTGGGATGGGGGAATGCATGGAGAATCATAGATTTTCCAATCATCTTTTTTAAAAACTTGGGAAAATATTTATTCATTATCTGGTGCAGATTCAGAAACTGACCATTGTGGCTTTGCCACATTCATAGAACTTCAAAAAGTTATTTATTCAAAAGGCTATTTATTTATCCTCTAGTTTAGATTCAGAAACTGGCCAGTATGGATTTACCATATGCATATAACTTCAGAAGGCTCATGCAGGAGTTCCCATCAAAGTGATTCTGACAAAACTACTTAGCTGGTGATTTGAATATAATACAGAATAGAACATAAGTATGTAAAAGTATTAAGTGTACACATCCATAATTACTAATTTAACTAGTACATGCACATATACACACGTATCTTAGGGAGTAAAATTTCACTATTTCAGACTAAATGGAGAGTTCAGTCTAATTTATTGAAAAGTACAGTTTATCGAATATACAAAAAGAAGTGCAGTTATATCACTGAAAGTATATAAAATGAAAATTATTGGTTATTGGAATATATTTGTGTGTATATATATATACATATATATACACACACACACACACACACACACACACACACTTAAATGTTTAGTTCTCTTAAAGTATTTTCTCTTTTTATCTTAAAATTTCAAATATTCCCTGACCCAATCTTGTTTTATCTGCTTCCTATGGACATACTTCATTAAGAAAAAACAAAACTTTAGCCCAAACCTTGTCTAAGGTGTCTGAAATTTTTAATTAATAGATTTCTTCACTCCTCTCCTCTTCTCCCTGCTTCAGTCCATACACAGGCACTTGAAGAAACTCAAAGGGTCATTCATTAAATCAGGTTCCAAGCCAGGGACTGTATAAAGAACACACTTGATCCTCTTCAAAGTTTTCCTCCAGTCTACTCCAATAGTTCATCATGATAGAGAAATTATCTTAACTTCTTGAAATTTATGTGAGCAAAATATTAAATCTTGCATGTTCTGCATGCACACAATATGTGTGTACATACACAATCATACCTACATCTATAGAAATGTGTATATGTATACATGTGTTTGTATACAACTCTTTGTTTACATATGTATACACATGTCTGCCTCAACTCTGCACTTTACTTTGTAGATGTTTAAGGTAAAAAGTTATCTGGGTATGTAGAAACTTTCATATGGATACTACTCTGAAATTTAAGGTTTTAGTGTGTACTTAAGATACTGAGAAGCTATATAATTTTCCTAGGATCATAATTAATGTTTTTAAAATGGGAAACCTGAACCCAGCTTTCTGAGATCTGAGATCTGATCTCAGAAATTGAGATCTGAAAGTCTCTATCTAATACACACTCCTTTACTCCTTAGGACTCTATCTTCTTATCTTTGCTTCTATGTGTGCATCTCCCTTTGTCTTTCTCTCTCTCTGTGTTTCTGTCTCTGTTTCTCTCTTCTCTCAGTTTATATATGTGAATGTTTTTATATCTGACTCTTGTACCCTCTTCACTAAATTATATGTAATTTGATTTATATATATATATATATATATGTATATATATACACATACACACACAAAGGTGTGTATATATGTATGCATATATGTATATGTATATAAATGGATTATAATTGTTAATAAATATTAGCATGTGTATATTACTTTACTGAAAATATCTAACTGCTATGCAAACTGAAGTTAGTCAGAAATGGATACATAAGAAATTAAGAAGATTTTCAAAATCTGGGCCACCATCTGTTACAGAGGTGTTCAACTACTGAGCTCAGTATAATAAAGGAATTTAAAATATTTCAACTTCCTGGTCCTCTGAAAAAAGGGCCACAGCACATAAGAGCTGAGAGTTGGATGTCCTTGGTGTTAGGGAAAGTCAAAGGGGAAGCCTCAATATTGGTGGCGGGGAGGGATTGACTGTACGAATGAGAAAGAAGTGAATTTCATTTTCATAATGAAAGAAGTCAGTTGTAATCTATGGACTTACTCTTTTCTCACATGCAAACTCCCTGACTAAATGTCACTTGCCTCTGGTTTCACACTGTCCCTATATTTCCTCTTTGACCTGGGTTCCAGTCAATGATCTTAGCCTCTCCCCAACCCCTACTTTCTACATTGTTTTGATTCCTATAAACAGCTCAAAACTATTGTTTATGTATGTTTAAACTTTTACTACTAAACACCATAAAATATATATTAAGGGCAAATTATAAATCTAATGAAAAGGTTTAGAATTTTCCAGAGGTTTTCATTTGAGGGTGGTTGTTTGTTTTTATTTTTTGAGTTAGTTATATTTGGTCCCACATGCCAGTTACAGTGAAAGACTTATTTTTATTAGCTCCACTTTCATTTTTGATTCTCCACATCTTTTGCCAAAACATGTCCTTTGTATCAGTTAACTCATGCCTTACTGGACAAGAGAAAATTTAATTTGTATATGTTTTTTTTTTCTGATGGATTTAGTTTGCCAAGTATTATAGGCATCTCAGTTCTCCTACAATTTCTTTCTCCAGGCTCTAACTCTAGGCATCAGAGAGTCTATACCATTTTTACTACTGTTATCCTTTCTCATGGTCCTTTGTTTTGAAAGAAACATCGAGTGATCTCCATCTCCCTAGATTCTCTGGATACTGATTTAGAAAAGTAATGCTCTTATGCAGTGACTCCACAGGCAACAAAAAACAAACTTTTCAATTTCTGGTCTCAGGAGCTTTTAATTCTCACACACACACACGAAATAATGATATCAGATATTGTAGAAATACAGTCTTCTTGGTAAGTGGATTTCTTCATTTTTTAATTTTTTTAATCAATAGTATCTAGTAAAAAGTAATAAATAGCAGTTGCTTGACAGGTGTATGTTACTTTAAATTTAATTTAGCATTGTAAAGGAACTTAGTGGTCTCCTAGTCCAAAAATCTTTTTTTTTTTTTTTTTTTGGTGGGGCAATGTGGGTTAAGTGACTAGCCCAGGGTCACATAGCTAATAGGTGTCAAGTGTCTGAGGCCAGATTTGAACTCAGATCCTCCTGAATTCAGGGCTGGTACTTTATCCACTGTGCCACCTAGCTGCCCCCTCCTTTTCTTCTAGATTCAGAGAACCTGGTTTCAAATCCTACCATGGTGTCTTCCTATATGACTTTGGGCACATTATTTAACTTCTATCGATTTCACTCTGCTGATCTATCTTAGGCAACAGACATTTATTGACTCTTATTATAAGTTAGGTACCATGCAAAGTGCTGGATATTTTTTTTCAAAAGACAACATGAAAATAACTATTTACATTCAAGATATAAACAGTTTATTTGGAAGGTAATTTTAGAGGAAATAGACTTCTGAAAACCTCCAGGAGAAAGCTGGATTTGACCTGAGTCTTGAAAATAAAACTAAAACAGGGAACCATGGAGTATCAAAACTGAGGGGGGAGAACATTATAGGCACAGGAGACAGCAAGGACAAATGTATAGTGTATAGAGATGGAGTGTGTGTGTGTGTGTGTGTGTGTGTGAAAATAGAAGTATAGATTAACATTGCTTGATCTTAAAATTTGTGAAATGAAATAGGAAAGTATAAGAAAAATGTAAAGGTAGAGAGGGGCCTGTGTTAAACAGTGTTTTGTTTTGTTTGTTTTTGGTGGGGTAATGAGGGTGAAGTGACTTGCCCAGGGTCACACAGTTAGTAAGTGTCAAGTGTCTGAGGCCGGATTTGAACTCAGGTTCTCCTGAATCCAGGGCCAGTGCTTTATCCACTGTGCCATCTCGCTGCCCATTAAAGAGTGTTAAATGCCAAACACAGGAATGGGCAAAACATGGACATGCTTTTAGGGAGCAGTGAAGAATAGGTTAAGATTGCAGATTATAGAAAGTGAGAATGATAGTAGGGAAAAATTTCTAGATAAGGCAGGAGAAGATGAGATAAATTATGCATATTTAGTTGGTTGATGATGCCAAAGAGAAGGACCACCTCTTCATGAGAGACAAAAATGAAATAGGAATTAGAGGGATATGATGTTTGAATAATGGAATTTGAAGGATTTCTGAAAAGAGGGAGCTCTTAATGAATGCCTTCAGTCCATTAAAGTATTAGGCAAGGTCCTCAACAGAGAGGTTGAAGGGAATAGTTACCACATGAAACTTGAGTAGAGAGGAGAAGGTTTGGAACATATACTTTTGATAATGGGATAATGAATTGATTAGGAAAGAAAAGAGTGGTTGTATTGCTACTCAGAAGACCAAGATTAAACAACAAAATTGTAGTGGACCCAACAACTGTTGCATAATTTTATGATTTTCTTCAGCTCATTTCAGCAGCACATAAATAGATGTGAAGGAGGACTTTAGTGGTGGTGATCCATAGTTGGGGTTTGTCAAAGTATCATTGACAATAGCACAAAGACTGGGGATTCAAATTGGAAGACAGTTAAACTTGTTCACCAAGGACCAAAATCAGTAAAGAAATAATGAGTATAAGAGTAATTATTTGGGACATAACCAAGGGGACGGTCGAAATGCAGGTCACAGTGAGGATGAAGAATAGGTTTAAGGGTCTGAAAACAGAGAAAATGGAATGATAAAAAGATTTTGACTACGGAAGCTCAACACCCAGGATTCATGGGAATGGATGACAATAAACTGAGTTAACACAGTAGAATATAATTTGAGTTTATTTCCTCTGTTGATTATCTCTAGTTTAGCTTCCATATATTTTGTTTACACATAGCTGTTTACATATTGTCTCCCCATTAGACTGTGAACTTCTTGAGAGCAAGGACTATATTTGTTTCTGTATTGCCAGTGCTTAGCTCAGTGATTGATAAATAATAGGTACTTAATACATGCTTACAGATTGACAACATAATTTCCTTGTAGACAGGAACTTTTAAAGTAAATATATATATGTATATGTATATGTATATGTATATGTATATGTATATGTGTATGTATATGTATGTGTATATGTATGTGTATATGTATGTGTATGTGTATGTGTATGTGTATGTGTGTGTATGTGTATGTGTATGTGTATGTGTAGTATATATACATATGTATGTATGTCCATATATGTATGTGTTTATATTTCATATATGCATATACATATTTATAGTACTTTTCTCTCCAGCATGTGATAATATGCCTTACACCTAATAGACATGTAATAAATGCCTAATGAACATAATAATGGAATGGAAACCTTGTCCTTGTCCTTTCCATAATCTCAGCTTAAATCTCACTGTTGCCTGGAATGATTAGATAATTATAGACCTGCAGGTAAAGATCTCCATAGTCATAGGAAATATGTTTCTTAGAGAACTTCTACAATCAGAGAAGAAATTGCAATAAGGGCTACACAGCTGCTAGGGCCTCAAATATCTCTGCCTTTTTATGGGACTAAGTGTAGTACTGTAAAATTAGTATAGGAATATAAAAAGGAAAGAGTTTCTCTTTCCTTCTTAAACATGATGAAATTTTCCTTTTCCTGGCTTATAACATGCTACCTTATACCCAGTTTTCCTAAAGTTCCCAACACAGAGATAGAATTAGAAAGGAATTAAAATATAACAGCAAGAGATATGCCCAGAAATGGTGATTTTTTTTTTATCTTAGAAAGTTAAAAGGTGATTTAGAACCTTATAATCAAGTACATGTGAGGTTTGAGGACTCAAGGGTATTGGAGAATAAAGTGACAATCCCCAAAAGGGATACTCTGGTGACTTACATCTTTTGCTTTGAGTTCTGTAACTGAACTCAAAGCTCAGAACTTCTGAATGTCATTTATTCTGGAATAAGAATGTGGCTTTGTAGGAGGCTTTAGAAATGTATACAAGACCCTTAGGTTTAAGCTGCTCACTATAAAAGTCTCCTTGAGTAGATACATGTAAATAAATAAGGAGAAAAGAGGGATTAAATTTCTCTCAAATAAAGATAGAGTTATTTAATATAGAGAAAGGATTAGAGGTTTAACAAAATAAGCTATGAAGCTCTCAGATTTCAAAACCTATGGGAAATAGTATGAAACTCATGAAGGCCCTACACCATCAGACATAGAAAATATTGATGGCTGGGGGTAACTGTTAGGAACAAAACAGGAGGGTTGGATCAGATGATCTTACAATTACTAATTTTGAATTGAAATTTCTCCCCAATGTCATCTATTTCATGCCTTTAATTTTATAAATGAGGAAACTACAACTCAGACAAGTGTCAAATATCAGAATTGGGGATCAAACCCAGTTGCTTTGACTATAAACTCATAGTTCCTTCTACCATTTTGCCTCCTTAGAGTAGCAGAAGTAGCAAATAGTAGATTTTAAGTGCTACCTTAAAGAAAACAACTGCCTGGGGAACTTGGCTTACTTTAAGGTCTGGAATGATTTTCACTTTCCATTCCTTTTCACCACAGGATGATTTTTTAAAAATGATTATGCTAGCTCCTTAAGGCATGCTAGATTTCTCTGATCAATTGAGTTATTTTAATGAAGAATGCAATTCACCCTTCATTCAGTTCATGAAGATAGCTCAAGTGATCAGGCACTTCTATGCTGATTTGAGTTAGGCCTGATTAGGAAGTCTTCCTAACATCTTCTGCTTTTCCTGCTGAGACATGAGACACAATTTTAAGTGGCAAAATCTCAGGACCAGACTCCACAGGGATCAGCATTGAAATATGCTGGCAAAGCTAAGTAGAAGATGCTTTCTGAAGGAGGTTGACTAGAGTCCATCACTATTCTTATTGTATTCACTTTTAAGGATTGTTATAATTTCTCTTCCACAACATAAGTCCTATTTTGATAATTCAATGTGGTATGAAGGTGACCCTGGGTGCTAGGATACTATGTTGGCTTAGCATAAGCTCAGGTATGTATGACAATTGTTTAGTCTTTAAGGACAAGCCTGGAAAAAGTGAATAAATATGTCTGTCTGCTGTAGCTCAGGGAAACTAAGGAAAGGGATAATATCTAGAGAGCTGCCTCACAGCTGGATTAGTGTGTGTATTTGTCTGTATATTCACATGTATATATGTATGTATGTTGACATATAGACATAGATCACACAGAGTACATTATTATATTTTATTGCGTATATGCATGCATATAAGAATACATGTGTTTATGATACCTGGGTATATAAACATAACTACATATATACACATATACATATATGCTTCTTTATCATCTCTGTATCTGAATCTATGTCTACAGGGATAGGGATTTCACATTATCATATTATAATGTGATTTCATTATTATATAATGAGGAAATTACTACAATTAATGTAGCACTTTATGTAAGATTCATCATCTTAGGACAAGGGTTCTTTTTTTGTGGGGCAATGGGGGGTTAAGTGACTTGTCCAGGGTCACACAGCTAGTAAGTGTCAAGTGTCTGAGGCTGGATTTGAACTCAAGTCCTCCTGACTCCAGGGCTGGTGCTTTATCCACTGCGCCACTTAGCTGCCCCAGGACAAGGGTTCTTAACATGGAATCCATGAATTTAAAAGAGAAGGGATGGGGCGGCTATGTGGTGCAGTGGATAAAGCACTGGCCCTGGAGTCAGGAGTACCTGAGTTCAAATCCGGTCTCAGACACTTAACACTTACTAGCTGTGTGACCCTGGGCAAGTCACTTAACCCCAATTGCCTCACTAAAAAAAAAATAAAAATAAAAAAAAATAAAAGAGAAGGGAGGCAAGGGGTGGGGTGGGAGAGAGAGAGAGAGAGAGAGAGAGAGAGAGAGAGAGAGAGAGAGAGAGAGAGAGAGAGAGATAAAATCTGTTGTTTCATTGATGTCTGACTGTCCATGACTCCATTTGGGATTTTCTTGACAAACATACTAGAGTAATTTGCCATTTCCTTCTCCAGCTCATTTTACAGATGAGCAAACGGAGGAAAATAGAGTTAAATGACTTGCCCAGGGGCCCATAGCTTGTTAATGTCAGAATCCATATTTCAGCTCATGAAGATGAATCTTCCTGACTCTAAGTTCAGCATTCTGTCCATTGTGCCACCCAACTGTCCATAGAGAGATTACTGAATTTCAGTAAGTTGATTTTCTTTATAATCCTTCGTATTTTACTTTGTGTATTAAAATATTATGAGAAAGGGTCCATAGGTTTTATCGGAGCCAAAAGGATCATTTGCCACCACTACTACCACCACCACCAATACTAACATTTAGATACTATATGCCTAATATTGTGGTGTTTTATAAACATTATCTCATATGATCCTTTCAATAACCCTGGAAGTTTTTATCTCAATTTTACAGATGAAGAAACTAAGTCAAACAGGTTAAGTGATTCACACAAAGATACACAGCTAGTAAGTGTCTGAGGCCAGATTTGAATGTTGGTCTTCCTGACTTCGGACCCAGTGCAGATCTAACAAATTAGGTACTATATTTGTGATTTCTCCCTCAGTGAGGAAACTCTCTTTACCAATGAAAGCCAACAGTCTCAGAAAATTACAACCTTAGAGATCTGTCTAGATCACAGAGATATGAGGTTGTCTAGGTACAAACAGTTTTTGTCAGATGCAGGGCATGAACCAAGGACTCTCCAGCAATTAAGCCAGTGCTGTCTCTACTATTCCATGGTACCTCTCACATAAAGAGATGGATGAAAGGCAGGCAGGCAGACAGACAGACAGACAGACAGACAGACATGTAGATAGATAGATAGATAGATAGATAGATAGATAGATAGATAGATAGATAGATAGATAGATAGATAGATAGATAGATAGATAGATAGACAGACAGACAGTTAGGCAGATAGGCAGATAGGCAGATAGATAGATACAGATACATAAAGATTTCCCCACAACTAAAGGAGAGAGTGGCTATGATCTACAGTGGTGCAAGGAATGCCCACACTGAATAAATCACAGATCCTTGAAATAGCAAAGAAAGTATAAGTCAGCCAGGAACAAATGCATCAGAGTACTGAAAGAGGGGAAGAAGGGAGGAAATACCATTTTTAGAAAACAAACTTGAAAAAATTTCCCCTTTGTAAAAACCATGTGGTATTCTATGTTGAATTGGAAGTTCTGTACCCATTACAGATGACATCTGTCAATGACTTGCAATAATCATTATTATTCATATTTGTATCTAGCCCTTTAAGGTTTGCAAAGTGTTTTACATGCATTATATCATTTGAGTCTTATAGAAACCATACCAGGCAAGTTCTATTATACTGTCTTATGGAAGAGAAAGTTAATCCTCAGAGATTAAGTACCACAAGTAAGTTTTTGAGGTAGGATTCATACTCTGGCACTCCTGACTTCAAGTCTACCTGCTAACAAAAACAATATATTTTAGTATTTATTAGGATCATTTGGCAATTATAACCTGGCCCAAACCTTTTCTAGACTTATGCCTTACTCTTCTTCACATACATAGTCCAGCCAAACTTTACTTGCTGTTCTTCACACTGTGAACTCTGTCTCCAAACTCTAAACACAGATCTTGCCCAAGCCAGGAATGTACACTCTACTTTCCTTCCTCTCTTAGATTTTCTAGATTCTTACCAGTTCTTCTAATCACCATAGTTTCTGGTACTCACATTATTATAGAAACAAATAAAGAGAGACATTCTTATATACATATATATGCACAAAAATGGAGAGAGTTATAATAATATGTAATGACATATGATCTAATATATAATATAAATTTATGTAATTATAGATGTTATATATACTTATATATTTATATATTGTGTTATTATATAATACATAATATTTTTATGTGTGTATGTGTTATATCTCCCCACTCCAACATGTAAGCTTTCTGAGGGTAAGGAAGTTTTATTTTTGTCTTTTTTCCTTCATCACATCACAATGCCTGATACATAGTAAGGGATTATGAAATACTTATTGGTCAATTGATTGCTTATTCTCAATGCTTCAATAGATTTCTGGTTTTGATATGAATTCTTTCTTCAATAATTTGTATTATAGACCATTCATTCTATAAGACTTTGTCCATGACCATCTGTAAACCCTCCAAACAAGTCTATTCAACTTGCTGGCAGACTCCTCTTGTTTACTTAACATGATGTTGATACAAAATATAGCTAGATAGATGACAGATTGAGAGAGAGAGACAGAGAGAGAGACAGAGAGAGACAGAGAGATGTACATAGATATGTGTATGGGTATATATATATATATATATATATATATATATATATATATATATGTGTGTGTGTGTGTGTGTATGTGTGTGTATGTGTTAATTAATCATACATAAGATTAGTTATCAAATACATAATTAGTTATGATAATGTCTGGTATAATTCTTTCCTCCATAGATATTTGTTTATAAGGAGTCATACTCACTATGTGCCTTTCCACTGTAATACATGAAACAAATAAAAATTCAATATGCCTCTCAAGCATTATTCGCAAGTGAGAATAAAATATTCAGAAATTGGACATGAAATAACTTGGAATAAGCCACATAAGCCATTGGTAGTTCAGTTTCTCTATGCTATTGTTTTCTAGGCCTTCTACTGTATTATCTGGGGGATTAAATTATATTTTAAATCATTGTATATTCCTTTGCCAAAATGAGAATAAGTAAATACAAGAGAAGAATATCAGAACCAAATATACCAACTTAGAACAAACTAAACTCCTCTGAGGTATGAAAGTGGTAGATAGGATATGAACTGAGATGGAATATACAGCAGATATGTGATATACTCAAGGAAAGTCTATTCTGTGTGTGGATGGAAGAACTTAAAATTTTCCAGAGGCTTCCACCAGTTGCGGATGACCATGGATCAGCACCATGAAGAGCCACAGGCCACAGTGTGGCTGTGCAGTCCAATACAGGAGTCGCAGCTTCTGCTGCAATGAGGACATTGGAAAACTGTGCTCTCTGTTGTCCTTCAGTTCCTGCGTCTCATTCGTTTTTCTTCCTCCTGAGCTTGAAGGCCCATCTCAGCTGCATGCAAGCTACTCCTGAGTACTGAACTCCATCGGGCGTGGTCCTTGGCCATCTCCTCCCAGCTGCAGATGTCTATTCCCAGAACCCTCAAGTCTCGCTTGCCTACATCTCTGTAGCGAAGCTGGGGGCGTCCAGCAGGTCTTTGGCCTGAGGCTAACTCGCCATAGAGTAGGTCTTAAGGAATGCACTCATCTTGCATGTGGTTCACATGACCGAGCCAGTGCAGCCGTCTTTGTTTCAGTAGTGTGTAGATGCTTGGAAGTTGCGCGAGTTGGAGCACTTCTGTTTTGGGGATTCTATCTGACTAAGATATGCCAAGGATGTGCCTAAGGCAGCGCATGTGGAAGCTATTAAGCTTCTTCTCTTGTCTAGTATACATAGTCCATGTTTCACTGCCATACAGTAAGGTACTCAGGATGCATGCGCTAGAGACAGCAAATTTGGTTCGTCTTGTCAGTTTACTGTTTGCCTAGACATACTTGGCAAGCTTATCCATGGTTGAAGTAGCTTTCCCAATCCTCTGATTGATCTCAGAATCAAATGACAAATTGTCACTGACAATAGAGCCAAAATATGAGAATTGGCTTATGACATCCAACTGGTAGCTACCGATGTGTATCAGTGGAGGCGACATAGCACTCTGACACATGACTTTCGTCTTTTTAAGATTTATGGTTGGGCCAAAGTCCGTGCAAACTTGGGAGAAGCGATCCATCAAGGTCTGCAATTCACACTCTGAGTGATAGGCAAGTGCGGCATCATCAGTGAAAAGCAGATCTCTAAGGGTGCTACCTCTCACTCTGGTTTTGGATCTCAGACGTGAAACATTGAACAGGCCTCCGTCCAACCAGGAATGCAGATAGATGCCTTCAGTTGATGAACCAAAAGCATGACACAACAGCATAAAGAAGTAAATTCCAAACAGTGTGGGAGCAAGTATACATCCTTGCTTGACTCCGCTGTTTATGCTGAATGCTTCAGAGGTGTTGCTTTCGAACTGTACAACACCCTGCATGTTGCAATGAAAGGAGTGAATGAGGCTATGGAGTTTAGGAAGGCAACCAATTCTCGAGAGAATTTCGAAAAGACTTTCTCTGTTAACCACATCAAATGCTTTGGTCAGGTCTATGAAAGCAATAAAGAAGGGTTTTCTTTGTTCTCTGCACTTTTCTTGCAGTTGGCAAAGTGAGAAAATCATATTGATAGTTGACCTCCCTGTTCGAAAGCCACATTGCGATTCAGGGTAAACACGGTCAGCAAGTTTACACAGTCTTAGCAAGATGACCTTGGCAAACATTTTCCCAATGACACTGAGACGTGAAATTCCTCTGGAGTTGTTACAGTCACTCCTGTCTCCACCGTTCTTATAAAGAGTAACTATATGGGCATCATGCATATCCTATGGCACTTCACCTTCTTTCCAACACAGGCACAACAATTCATGCAGGGGCTTTAATAGGATGTTTTTAGAGCATTTGATCAATTCAGCTGTGATACTGTCTACACCTGGAGCTTTTCCAAATCTTAGGGAATTAATTGCATTCTCAAGTTCCTCAAGTGTGGGTACATGGTCCAACTCCAAATAGAATGCATAATGCAAAAATAAAGGTGTTTACTTTAGAAAAAATCAGAGTCTACATTCTCCAAACAGTTATACCTTAATTATCTGAACACAAGGCAGCTGTAACAGTTCTCCACTTTTCTATAGATTTTTTGGCCATAGCTATCCTTTAAATATTGACAGGTAGCTCAATGTATAGAGCACTGACTTTAACTCAGGAAAACTTTGAGTTTGCCTCAATATTGCTTACTCTCTGTGTTACCCAGTTTCCTCATCCTTTAAGTAGGAATAATAATTCCTACCTCATATGGTTATTGTGGATCAATGAGATAATTTATGCAATTTATCATGCAAACTTTAAGTGATATATGTATATTTCCTTTTTTCTTCACTGCACATCCACTTCTCATCCATTTTTACAATACCCAACTTAAAAATTGGAGATGATTTTCAAGTTTACTAGAGCTTAGAATATATTGTCCCTGAGAAATTTGTTTCCTAAGCTTGCCTACAAAGCCTATTTAACTCAAAAAGTAGGTGAAATACATATATAATAATTAACTTAACTATTCATAATTTCTGGATTAACTATTTTCATTCATTAATCCATTCATTCATTCATTCAACAAGTATTTAGTGAGCACACACTATGTGCAAGGTACTATGCCTGACTTCATGAAGGATAAAAAGAAGATAAAACACAGCCCCTCACTTGTGGAGTTTGAAATCCTCTTAGGGAGAACACATGTATACAAGAAATATAATGTGATACAATATAAATGCCCTATTAATTTCAGATATATTAAGTATAGCAAGAACTAAGAGATCATGGTGGACTGCAGGTAAGGATAGGAACATTTTAGGAGAGAAGGATGCCTTGAATAAGAAACAATAGGAGAAAAGTATTTAAGAGACATTAGGTAAATTTCAGTAGAATAAAAGATCCATATCAGTTAATTTTTTTTTGGTTGAGGCAATTGGGGTTTAGTGACTTGCCCAGGGTCACACAACTAGTAAGTATCAAGTGTCTGAGGCCGGATTTGAACTCAGTTCCTCCTGAATCCAGAGCCGGTGCTCTATCCACTCATATCAGTTAATTTTGAGAAAGTAGACTGGAGAACAAGGTTGGACTGTTGACTGGGAAAGGTTTTAAATACCAGGCTATGGAGCTTGAACTTTCTCCATAGCCTAATAGGGAACCCATACTTTATCCTTTAGATTTTAATTCATCTGAGTTTCCTCATACCTAGCCAAAAGTCTTCTTGTTCAGTCCACTAACTTTCCACATTGACAATGTTCAGGAGAAAAGAAGGGGTTTTGTTTCTCATATTAACTTAAGGTTGACTAAAATTTTCTGCTTCAGTTTTCCCAGATGATTTTTTTTTTCCTGAAAGATGGATCACTAGGTTCCCTCTGTATTGAACTGTTAGAAGACTGTTAACAGTTTTGCTATTTTCTGACAGTGTTTGGACATTTGACTTTTTCTGTGGTGTAAATGCTTCTGGGTTCCTATGTAAGCTTTTTTCTTTTTCTTACATTGGCATTCTTCATAACACTGACACAATGCAGGTTCTTTAGCTTTCCCCTATATTCTTTTTTTTAATGTCTTCATATACCTTTACACAGGAGACAGCTTGTCTCCAGGATCATGAAACAGCTTGCTCTTGGAAAAGGGTTACTTCTCAAGTGTGCTTGGCAGAGAATATATAGTGATTCTACATAGTAGATTCATTATTGGAAGTATTTTGCACAATACTGACAACTTACTTTTGTCTAAGAAATTCAGGCATTACCTACTCACCTCATTGACACTCATGGCAGCTCTATGAATTGGTGACAACTACAATCTAAGATATAAAATGGAAGACAGAGAGACTGGCATAAGATGACAATCTTAAAGTTCCACAGAAAAGCAAAGCTAGACAGAGGAACCAGGTCAATTAGGATTTGTCTAATTCTCAGAAAACTCAGCATTGTGACTACATTTTCTGCTTTGAACAATCTTTTCCTTTTGAAATGGTTACTTGCATTTCTTTAGAACAATATACCTAAGGGTCTCTAATATTGCTCATAAGCATTCCCTCCAGTGAGATATATCAAACTTCCTCCATGTTGCTTATTCTATGTAATTCTTGTGCACATACTCCCATAAATCCACTAAAGTAGGAGTCCACTTCAACTTTTCTTCCCATTCCATTGCCTTGTAATGCAATAATTTTTCATTCCACTGAAAACTCTTCCCTTCCATTCATTGCCTTCCCTTCCCTTTACTGCAGGCCTTTTATGCACCAGGCATTGGGCTAGATATTGGGGAAAGAAAATAATAATAATAATAATAATAATAATAATAATAATAATAATAATAATAATAATAATAATAATAATAATAATAATAATAATAATTTCTACTTTCAAACAGTGGACCACAATGGAATATGGTGGTTAGGTGATGATTATCCCTCATGTGTGCTATTTGCTCTGACCACCTTTTTTCCCCTGGTTATTCATTTATCTGATCTCATTTATTATACTTCTACTCCTATGCAATTCTTCATTGGTGATGTGTTGTGGTCTATTCATGTCCAACAGCATCTGCCCATTTTATTTTTGTGTGATCTTCAACTTAACTTCTTGAGAGAAAATAGTATTCCATAATTCAAAATCATATGATATCAATAGGAGAATTCAATACTGGAAAATATTTAAAGTATACTTAGTCCTTTTGTTTTTTTTTTTGTTTTGTTTTGTTTTGTTTTTTTTAGTGAGGCAATTGGGGTTAAGTGACTTGCCCAGGGTCACACAGCTAGTGAGTGTGTAAAGTGTCTGAGGCCGGATTTGAACTCAGGTCCTCCTGAATCCAGGGCCGGTGCTCTATTCACTGAGCCACCTAGCTGCCCCTAGTCCTTTTGTTTTAAAGCAAGTAAATTCTGTCAATTTGGTGCCTTAATACATTTATTTGGAAGTCTTAAGATTCTTTGAAAAATCAAGTATCATTTTGATTCATAGGTAGCATGTGGAAAATACACCTCAATATTTTAATCTTCTATTTACCCCCTAACAAAATAAATAGAGTAGAAGGAATTCTTGAAGACCTAAAATAGTTACAAATACTTTTTTTTTTGGTTCGAGAAGTAGTACCTTTTAGCTGTTTTCAATGTTGAAAGTATACTTCACATGAAATACCTTTTATAAATAAGTTATATTTTGAGGCAAAACCCTTTTCAATTTCTTTTAATTATACAAGGAATTTAAGCAATCAAAAATGGCAAATATTTAAGTAATTGAACTTCCATACCAACTCCTTCATAGTTTTAAAAGTAGGTATTTTATATATTTACTGGGATCGTAATCTTACAATTTAAAACATGAAGTACTCAATAAACTCTAGAAATCTGCATGATATTGGTCCTTTTTTATGGCTTCAAGCTAATTTGTGGTTACTTTTTTCCTTCTTGGCCTTTAAAACTGAACAATGTTTTTGAAATGCATTCTATTTTTCTACGAAAGGCTTTGTAGTCATTAGTTTACCCATGTACTATCTATTTTAATGTTTCTGTATTTATTTTAAATATGCACACTTTGTTTTATTATTTATTGCCCACTAGATCACCTTTGGATATCATTAGTTGGCCACCTGCCCACTATAAATAATTATGCTAGGTTTCTTATATAGTATATAAAAAGGACAAATGCAAATATATCTATACCTTAAGAGAAAATAATATAAGCAAATTCCAGATTTCCAAAAGAAATAAAGATTACTTATTTTGCAAAAAAAAAAAGAGTCAGCTTAGGACTTATTAAAATAATAAATCTCATAGTGCATTTTTATTTGCATAATATAAATTAACACACATTTAGGTGAATGCATCTATTATGAAAAATTAGTTACACCTGTACAAATGCCTATTCAAATAGAAATTTTTGTGTTAATCACCATTGTTCATTTTGTTTATACTCTCTTTGAGTTGGATTTAGAAGGGAAAGCAAGTTAAATTATATTTTTATTTTTTTTTCACTCCTGAGAAGATATATGTTAGGATCAGCAATCAATAAAAACTTAATGGACACCTACCACATGAATTAACTTGGTAGGTTGTCTTTAATAATGCTTATAATGATAATGATAATAACTACCATTTGCATAGCATTTCAAAGTTTTCAAAACCCTTTCAGTACATTTGGTCATCTGGTCTTCAAAAGAACCTTGTGAAATGAGTAATGTACTTATTATTATCTCCATTTTACAGATGGGGAAACCAAGTCTTAAAAAGTTACATGATTATATGATCAATTAGCTAGTAAGTGGCAGAAATGGGGATCAGATTCTGGCCTTTCTAGCTCGAGGTCCAATGTTGTTTGTCATTAGTATTGTCTTTAAATTTAAAATGCAACAACCTCCAAACACCTCCATCAAAATCACTGTTCGACTAAGCATATGAAACTTTGCTTCAAACATTTCTGTGTGTTATACTCTTAAAGGAAGGCTTGGAACCCAGTGGTTAGCACAGTGCGTGACACATAAGTTCTTAATAAATACTTGTTAGCACAGTATTTGAAACATAGTGTTTAATAAATATGTGTTGACATAAAAAATATTGAATATTAACCTGAATATTCAGTTGTGTTAACAGAATCAAGCATCTATACCAATGAAATTAGCATCCTGCCTCATCTGTGCTATCCTTGACACTGTTCACATTTTAAATAATGAGGGCCAAGTAATAAAATGTAAAAATGTTTAGAAATATTCTCTGTCTCTGTCTTTCTCTACATAGATAAATAATTATAGATAGAAAGATAAGTAGAATTAGATAGCTGTAGATAGTTATGGATATCTAGATCTAGGTCTAGATACAGATATATGGATAGATCTTTAGATATAGACATCTTGATATCCATATTTAAATCTATCATTATATACATGTAGATATATAGAGATAGAAAGAAAGAACAGACATTCATTAAATACATTCTACATGCCTGACACTGTGTTACCTTGTTACCTGTTCCCTTTGTATGACACTTAAGTAAAGAAGATAATCCAGTTATGCACATAATTTGATTGTAAATTGAAGTGTAATAAGTGCCAGAAGATATTATGAAAAATTCAGGAGAATGAGAGAGAACTACTGTAAGGTGAATCAGGTAAAATTTCATTAAAGAGTCTTAGGCTACCTTAGTTTACCTCAAATACCCCCTTAAGAAAGACATTTTGACAGAAGAAAAACTAGGAAAATTTAATAACTCTGTCTGGAAAAAAAAATTGAACAACCCTTAAATTAGCTCCCTTGGACCAAATAGCTTTACAAATGAATGCTACCAAACTTTTAAGGAATACTTAATCCCAAAAATATAGAAACAATATGAAAAATAATTAAAAAGAAGTCTTACCAAATTACTTTTATGACAGTTTTTTTTTACTTTCATTTTTCTCAGATTTTTTTGTGTTTTCTTGTACAACATGCAAATATGTTTTGCATAACTTCACATGTATAATCAATATCAAGTTGCTTGCCAATTCAAAAGGGAAGGATAGGAGGAAGGGAGAGGATTTCAAACTCAAAACATAAATGTTTTAATGTAATTGGGAACTATTTAAATATATATGTGTATATATATACACATATAAAGTACACACATATATGTATATATATGTATATGAACATAAAAATATATATTATATATATATATATATATATATATACATATATACATACTGTAAGGGGGGTTTTAAAAGATTCCCCAGGTTTTTTAAGCCCCGTATGGGCTACCAATCTGTAAGGGCCTGCCCCCTCCCCAACTGTTTCTCCCAGACTGATAAGAAACGAGATTAAAAAGCCTCTTTTCAATAAAAAACAAAAAGAACAGGTTTTATTGATGAGAATAAATTTAGAAATAAGGACAAAGAAAAGTAGGAAATATGAACTGTAAACTCACCTACCTGACTCAGCTGCTTCACATTTAACTCTCTATCCCCCTGTGAGGAGTCTGTGTTTAATTCCCTCGCCTGTGGCCATGAACTCAACTCAACTCAACTCAACTCTTCTCTTCTCTTCTCTTCTCTTCTCTTCTCTTCTCTTCTCTTCTCTTCTCTTCTCTTCTCTTCTCTTCTCTTCTCTTCTCTTCTCTTCTCTTCTCTCTCTCTCTCTCTCTCTCTCTCTCTCTCTCTCCTCTCTTCTCATCTCCTCCTCCTCCTTCTCCTTGTCTCCACCTCCTCCCCCTTCTCTACCCCCCCCAGAATAAAAAACTTTCGTCTCACAGGAAACCCAAGCCAACCACCCACACACTCCAAGCTAATTTGTTGGCACCCCTAGGGGCAGTACCCAAGGTCAGCTGGGGCACAGGGTTTCCTTGCATACTGCTGATTTGTGGAGGGAGCTGGGGCTCAGGTTTTCCATGCATACCCCTGCTGGGTGGAGGAAGCTGTGCAGGGTGCTTCCGAGACTTTCTAAATTTAGCCAAAATGGGGTCTCCCAAACCACAATCAATTCTTACAATACACACATACATACATTTAAATATTGTTGGAAAGGAAAATTGAGGCCAAACAGAAATAAAATCAGGTTTCTAAATGAAGTAATGTAGTACTTTTATTAGAATTTTCATTTACCCTGAAAAAAAACCCATAATATTTTGTCTCTGCCTATATTGTCACTAATTACCCAAGTCACTTGATTTTAAACCCTCTGAAATTTCAAATTAAACACTAGAAGCTCAGTAACTCAAATGCAATTTGGATTAACAAAACCTCAGTTATGCCCTTTGTGTCCATAATGATATAGACAACATGACATTCTAGGACTGGAGAGAGTAATGCCATTCTCTGCCTTGCACTAAAGGTTGTCTAATCTATACAGGTTTGTACCTAGATTAATAGGAAAACCATCCACTAACTATAAATGATTTCCTGCTAAATACAGTGGCAAGAATTACCAGATACTTGTTAATTGCCTTGGACCTTAAACATTTGGGATGAAATATCAAACAATAATCTCATTCAGCTATATATAGCTGAGACATTGTGGTGCCACAAAAATCAGAGGCTTATTGATAAGAATTTTTCCATTCCATTTCTTTGAAGAAAGATAGGAAAACATGTAGGGGACTTGTTATTGGTACTTGATAATTCATCGAATTAAATTAAACAATTTCTATCCACAATCTGTCCAATGACAAATGCTTATATTAATGTTGCCTAAGATTTTATTATTCCTTTTAACTTCTGTACCACACATTTGCATGCAAGTTCCTTGAAGGCAGGTAACTGTTTCACTTTTCTATTTTATTCCCAAGGTCTGGCTCATACAAGGCAATTTTAAAATGCTTGTTAATGATTGTTGATTGAAAATTATCTTATTTCTATAAAACCACTTTCAGATTTTCTCAATTTTTGTCAAATATTGAGTTCTTATCTAAAACCTTTGCCTCTCCCTGTTTACTGGAGGGGGAGCCAAGATGGCAGAGAGAAGCCAGGAAGTTGCCTAAGTACCACCAAAGAGGAAATTAAAACAATAATTAGGAGCAATTTTGTCCAACTGCATATGAATAAATTTGACAATCTAATTGAAATGGATAAATATTTACAAAATAGAAATTACCCAGATTAACATAAGAGGAAATAAAATCCTTAAATAAGCCCATTTTAGAAAAATAAATTGAACAACTCATCAAGGACCTCCCTAAGAAGAAATCTCCAGGGCCAGATGGGTTAACAAGTGAATTCTACCAAACATTTAAGGAATAATTCATTCCAATAGTATATAAACTATTTTTAAAAATATGTGAAGGAATCTGACCAAATTCCTCTTATGAGACAAATACAGTGTTGATACCTAAACCAGAAATAGCAAAAACAGAAAAAGTAGAATATAGACCAATTTGCCTAATGAATATGAACACAAAAATTTTGAATAGAATATTAGCCAAAACTTACAGCAATTTATCACCAGGATAATAAACTATGAATAGGTGGGATTTATAACAGGAATTCAGGGCTAGTTCAATATTATGAAAATTATCAATAGAATTGATTACATTAGCAACAAAATTAACTGAAATCATTTGATTATCTCAATAGATGCAGAGAAAACTTGACAAAATACAGAATCCATTCCGATTAAAAACACTAGAGAACATAGGAATAAATGAAGCTTTCTTTAAAATGATAAGCAGCAGGGGCAGCTAGGTGGCGCAGTGGATAGAGCACCGGCCCTGGAGTCAGGAGTACCTGAGTTCAAATCTGGCCTCAGACACTTAATACTTACTAGCTGTGTGACCCTGGGCAAGTCACTTAACCCCAATTGCCTCACTGAAAAAAAAAAAAAAGAAAGAAAAAAAAATGATAAGCAGTATCTATCTAAAACTATCAACACACATTATATATAATGGGGATAAGTTAGAAGTATTCCCAATAAGAATGGGGCTGAACCGAGAATGTCCATTATCACCACTATTATTCAATATTGTATATAAAATGTTAGCTTTAGCAATGAGAAGAAATTGAAGGAATTAGCATATGCAAGGAGGAAACAAAACAAAACAGCTTTGCAGATGATAAGATGGTAAACTTAGAGAATCCTAAAGAATCAACTACAAAACTACTTAAAACAATTAACAACCTTAGCAAAGTCAGAGGATGTAAAACAAAACCCCATAAATCTTCAACATTTCTATATATGGCCAACAAAGCACAGTAGCAAGTGATAGAAAGAGAAATTCAACTTTAAAAAAACTGCATTATTATAAAATATTTGGTAGTCTACCTGCCAAGGTAAACTCAGAAACTGCATGAACACAGTTATAAAGCACTTTTCATGTAGTAATTATTATTAAATATTAATTAAACACTTATTATAACATAGTAAATATATCATAACATATATACACAACATATTAAATATTAATTAACAACTTTACCAAAGTTGCAGGAAAAAAGATAAACCAACATAAATCATCAGCATTTCATTATATGACCAACAAAGCCCAACAGCAAGAAAGAGAAAAATTCCATTTGAAGTAACTGTAAACAATATAAAATACATGGTAGTCTACCTGCCAAGCCAAACCCAGGAACGATATGAACACAATTGCACAATACTTTTCATACAAATAAAATATATAAAGAAATGGAAAAAAAAAAAACTGCTCATGGGTAAGCCAAGCCAATATAATCAAAATGACAATTCTGCCTAAACTAATTTACTTATTCTGTGCCAAAGCAGTCAAACTACCAAAAATATTTGATAAAGCCAGAAAAGATAATAAGAAAATTCATCTGGAAGAACAAAAGGTCAATAATATCAAGGGAATTAATGAAAAAAAATAAAATAATAAAGGTGGCCAAGGAATACCAGATCTCAAACTATATTATAAAGTAATGATCACTAAGACTATCTGTTACTGACTATGCTTTATTTATTTATTTATTTATTTATGGAGTTTTTCCACTTTTAATTTATTTCTTCTTTTACAAATGTGACTAAGATGAAAATATGTTTTACATGATAGCCCATGAATAGCCTATATCAAATTCCCTATAATTTTTGTTTGTTTGGGGTGTTTTTTGTGGAGCAATTGGTTAAGTGACTTGCCCAGGGTCACACAGATAGTAAGTGTCAAGTGTCTGAGGCCAGATTTGAACTTAGGTCTTCCTGACTCCAGGGCCAGTGCTTTGCACCACCTAGCTGCTTGCCTATAATTTTTGAAGGAGGGCAAGGGAGGGAAGGAGGGAGCAAAATCTTGCAAAAATACATGTTGACTAATTGTTGGAAAAAAGTTGGGGAAAATACTATTAAAGAAAGAAAAAAAAGAAAAAGTTTGGATCTTTTGGCTTATCAAACAAATTACTATGGTCATTTACCACTGTGTATTGTATACCTATTCTATTCCATTGATTCTGCAGTGGATAGAGTACCAGTTTGGGAGTTAAGAAGACTCACCTTTATGAGTGCAAATCTGGCCTCAGACACTTGCTCCCAGGTGACCCTGTAAAAGTCACTTAACCTTGCTGTCCCCAGTTTGCTCATCTGTAAAATTAGCTGCAAAAGCAGATGGCAATTATTTCTACTATCTTTGCCAAGAAAACTACAATGGGGTCATGAAGAGTCACAAAATAACAAACAACTTCGAAAAAATAATTGATATCTGGAACTTCTATGACTCCTTCCTTCACAGTTTGTTTTATTTATTCCTAGATATTCTTTATATTTTGTACTTTCAACTGAATTTTGTTATTTTTTCTAGACCTATACATAATTCTTCGGTAGTTTGATTATCATGGCACTGAATAAAAAAAAAATTAACTTATGTAGAATTGCCATTTTTATTGTATTACCTTTGCCCACCAGGAGCAATAGATATTTCTCAATTATTTGTTGTTGCTGTTGAGTCATTTCAGCCATGTCTGATTCTTAATGATGTTTTTTTGAGTTTGTCTTGGCAAAGATACTGAAATGGTTTGCCTTTTCCTTCTCCAGCTCCTTTTATAGATGAGGAAACTGAGGCAAACAGTGTTAAGTGACTTACCCAGGGTAACATATGTGGTAATTGTCTGAACCCAGATTTCAACTCAGGAAGAGGCTTCTTCCTGAATCCAGGCCCAGAACTCTACCCACAGTACCACCTAGCTACCCTCTCTCTCAATGTTTATTTTATTTGTGTGAAAATATTTCATAATTGTATTCAATTCCTGAATTTGTCTAAGAAGGTAAACAACCAAATGTGTTACACTTTCTGCAGTTGTTTTAAATGGAATTTTCCTTCTATCTCTTGCTTCTCTGTTGATTCTCTAGTGGTCTCTAAGTATACCATTATATGATCTGGAAAGGTCAAAGAGAAAATAATTCAAACAACCAGAAACAAATCATTCACATATTTTGGAGTAACTTTGGAGTGGAGAACATGGAATATGATATGCCTGAATGCAAGAGAGCTGGATTACAACCAAGAACAACCTACCTAGCAAAGCTGAGTATAATCTTTGTTTTAATTCATTTACCTATTATTCCTCTACCACTCTCATTTGGGTATGGAAATAATTTCTAAACTCTTCCGCAGATTCTTTTTGGGCTTCTGTCCAATTCCTATTTTTTTAAGGTTTGCCTGTAACTGTTTTAACTTTATTTTCTTTCTTCTTCTGAGTTTATTACTTGATCTTCCCTGTTACCATAGTAGCTTTTTATTATCAGGTTCTTCATCGTCATCATTGTAGTTGTTTTCATCCTATTTCTTGATTTGGAATGTTATTTTAATATTGGACTCTGTTCCTAGAGTGGGGATGAAAGGCACTTTCTCAAACTTCAGGCTTTTTCATACTGCTGTTTTCAGAGGTAGTTGTGAGGGTTTAGAAATTCTTGGTGTTACCAAAGTGGTATGATCTGGGAAGATGTTTAGTCACTGCTTTCCTGGTCTTCACTCTTATCCTTCCTAAAAGGTACCCCTGATCACTTGGGACTGGTAATCCTGAACAAGTCATTACTTCTTTTAGGTTCAGTTTCATCATATATAACATGGATGTAAAATTAGGACCTATCTCACAGAAGTGTTATGAGATTCAAATGACTTAACACATAAAGTTCTTTGCAAACCTTAAAGCACCATATAAATCCTAGCCATTCTTATCATTATCATCATTATAAGTGAGAATGAAGAAGCACATGACACAGTAGAAAGATTATCAGATTTCAAGCATAATAATTTGGCTCAGAGTCTAGCTCTACTCTATATCACTCATATCCACCTGAACAAAGAACTTTTACCTGATAAATGCAGTGGACTTTCCACATTCCTCCTTCTTCATGATGTCTATGCAGCTTTTTAGATAATTGGCTTATTCATGGATAGGCTCTCTTCCTTTCTCTTTTGTAACATTGTTGTTGTTTTGTTTCTTTGTTCTCCTAAATGTTTGACTGTTCCTTATCTCATCTTCTGCCCAAGTAGTTTGTCTTCCAACAGATTGTCCTGGGCTCCCCAATTTTTTCCCTCTCTATAGTCTCTTGGATAATACAACAGCTTTCATTGATTAAATTATTATTTCACTAAACAAATGGCTGCTAAATTGCTATATCCAGTCTTTATTTCTCTCCTGTATTTAAGTTACACATAGATAACTACCAATTAGCAGTGGCTACCAGGTTGCCCCTTCAACTTCTCAAACTTAACATGTTCAAAATTGAACTCATATTCTCACCACTCCCAAATAAAACTATTTCTCCTCTCTGTGTTAGGTTTATTGATGTTAGCACACAATTATCAAAGTAACCTAGCTCCAAAATCTCTATGTCACCTTTGATTCTTCATTTACCCTAAATATCCATATTCATTTCTTTTGATATTCTTATCAACTATACCTTAGTAACTCTTCTTTTTACTTTTGTAGCCACTACCACTACTCAAGTTCAGATTCATATCACCTCTAACTTATTGACATCTCTTAACTGGTTTCCTTTACCTCTTCAATACTTCATTCAAATAGGTGCTGAATTAATATTTCAAGTTTAATCATAATCAAACACACAAAAAAAGTTTGATCGTAAAACTACTCTACTTGAAATTTATTGGTGCTCCCATATTGTCTCTGAAAAATACACTTAAAGTTTAGTAATTAAAGTTCTCCACTATCTTATTCTGGACTAACTTTCTGGCCTTCTTCTCCATTATTCCTTCTATAAACCTTATGTTTCCATAAAATTGTTTTAGTTGTCATGCTCTAAAACTCTTAAGTATGTCTTCCATCCTATCCTACGACCCTTTGAGCAAGCTGAGCTCTGTGCCTACAGTGTGCTTTTTTCTCACATTTGCTTCTCTATCTTTCTTTGAGACTTAACTCAGTTGCCACCTCCTTTTCTGCAACCCAGTTATCAGTAATCTCTCTGATCAAAATACTTTATGTTTATTTATCTGTCACACGCAGCGGAATGTTTGCTCCCTAAGGGCAGGAAATACATCATGTTTTGTCTTTGGTTTTTAAAACTTTGCCTAGTAAATAACAAAGCCAGCTAACAGTAAAATAGCATAACATATGCTTACTTGTGGTATTGAATTGAAATAATTTCAATAGATATGTTCTAAATTATAAGTAATTTTCTACTTTTATAAAAAAATACCTTTCCTATGATTGAGTTATAATCTCTAATAATAATCACTTGTTAAAGAAAAGCTAACAGATCTTCTCATTAGCTATATGAATAATGCTGCTTCAATTCAACTCTTTTTGAAGGGTTCCTGATAAGTATGGTTCAGTCATCTTACCTAAACACAATGACAGAGTTGTATTCACTTTCTAAAAGGGAATTTGAATGACTGTCCCAGACAGCCTAGAAAGTTAGCAAATTAGAATTGCATTTTGGGATATTTTAAAATGTTAATATGAGTGTAAAAAGCTGCAATTAGTTTAAAGTGACAACTAATTTTTTTAGACTGTTTTGCCAAATACTTGAATTGTCTCCATGAAGAAAGCATGAGTAGTCTCTTCCTGAACACCAACAGCTGTGGTTGAGTTGTGCCCAGCTGTTCTTTGGACACAATTTTGTGAGGCAGGCTTGTTAACTGTTCAGCAACCTATTTCTTCCACAGAGGTCCAGATCAATCTGGTGATGTAAATCTTAAGTCCCTTAAGGTGAAAGGGTATTATTTAATATGCAACCTAGCACACCACTCCAAGTCTCATTGAACATTTTTCAAAATGTCTTGTCTATGTCTTCTCAATAAATGCAGAAATATATTTCTTGTCAGATGACTTTTTATTTATTATTCTTAGTCTTATATGAACCCTACTCATTATCATTTTTATTGAAAATCCCTTAGTTTTGGCATTTCTTCCTTAACACAGAGAACATTCTATTTATTTGTCCAATTTCCTGACATCTGACCTTTTGACCTTATATAAAAACGAGATTCTTTGAGTGATTATTTCCCCTTCACTATACTGGAGGTTACAGCTGAAACTCATTCACCTCTATAAGATGTTGGAATTTTGTTTGCCTGTTTGTCCATCTCTTCCAAAGCTCAGAAACTTTTCAGGGCCTTGGCATAACATCAAATCAAATCAACCCCAGGCAAAAAAGCCTTTTCTGAATTGCCATTGAATTGAGTTTCTAAGCTCCCTGAATTTCAGCACTTCATCCAAAATTACTTTGAAGAAAGAATTTGGGAACCTGTTTAGCCATTTATTGACAGTTTTTCTTTTCTCTTTTATTCAAGCCACTCTCCGCATTCCAACCTTTGGTCAATAGATATTCACAAAACTCTTGCCTGCTAGAAAGTGTAGGTGTTCTGTTGCTTATACTGTCAGCCAATTAACTGTGATCAGCACATTACCAATCAGTGATACAGAATTACTCACCACAAGGACAATAAAGATGACAAGAATAATCAGTCATTTTTTTTTTCTTTCAGTGTTTTTCTGAGTTAAAGGTCCAGTGAATCTTAGGATGCAGAAAGATGTAAAGTCAAAATAAAGTCAGTTTATCCTCATTTAATCAAAGTAGTGGTTAACTTACTGTAATAGATTTATCTCCCATGAACCCTTCATGTACTGCATATTCAAACCAAACTGAACTACTCTCAATCCTCAAATCTTATCCTTCCCTCTCCACTCTCAGGACATTTGTTTAATAATAACAACAAATAAATAATTAAAAATTAAAAATAAATTTAAATTTTACAATAAAAATAAATAAATAATAAAAATGGTTAATAACAAACTGTTCTCAATGAATGATGAAATTCCCCTCTTCCCCCCAGTGGCTTACCTCTCCTTGCAATATTTTTCTTCCTTAAAGCAGAATTTCATAAATCCTTTCCTAATACCCTTAAATTCCTCCTTTCTCTAATTACATATATCACATTACCTCAATTTCTCAATGTGTATGGTGTATTTTACTTTTAACATACATGTATACACACATATATATGGTGTGCAAGTATAGGTACGTATATATACACATGTGTATCTGTAAGTACACATGTCTGTATACATGCATGTATAAGTACATACATGTTTATATGTATGTATACAAACATACATATGCATATGTGTATATCCCTGTTCTCAATAAATTATAATTTCCTTGAAGAGAAAAACTTTGTCATTGGTCCTAATATATAACCCAATGCCTTGTGCCTAGTATATATGGAATGCATGAGTATTGCATTTAAATTTTAATTGAAATATTTTTCTAACCACTATTCCAATTGAAGACTTTAGTGATTAATTATTTCTGAAAGATTTATATAAAGTTTGTAAAAGTACACAAAAGAAAATTTAGTACCTTATATAAAGAAAGCCATATAGCAAATTTACCTTTACAATGGGCCAAATTCAATTTTATTTCTTTTCAACTCAATAAATATTTATCAACTATGTATCTTTTGTACAGAAGGTAAATCTATGCTATAAAGTATATAGAATAACTATTATGGCCTGCTTCCTATACCCCCCGAAGTTTAAAATATTATTGAGGCAAAAGCAATATAACATAGTATAACAAGAAAGACAGAGTTGAAACCAAGTCAGGGAAAACAACTCACATTTTGTCCATGTCTGAAAATACCTCTCTGTCAATTAGGTGGGTGGGATATTTCATCATCATTTCTCTCATCATGATTAAGTTATTGCATTGATCAGTGTTCATAAGTCTTTTAACCTTATTTTTCTTTTCAATGTTGTTTATAATGTATATTTTTTTCTCCTGGCTCTGCCCACTTCACTCCAAAATTTTTTTGAAACTCTATTTTTATTCACTTCTTATAATGCAATAATAATATTAGATTTATATATCATAATTTGTTTAACCATTCCTCAATTAGTGAACACCCTCTTTTTTCTATATTCAGGTATTTACTCACTCAGGTCTTTGATTAATTGAGTGATTTATTAATATTAAAGTGGCATAGGTTTATAAATATTTATGTCAAATTGATAACAATCCAAATGAATGCCAAGGTTTTAAATTAATATACTGATTTTAATTTTTCAGTCTTTTAAAATTCAGTGCCCATATTCTTAACAGATTGTTAGAAATAATGCTGTGGGCATACTTTAAGTTCCACTAACAATCCCTCTCAGTCAATCATGAAGCAACTTGAGTTTTTTGTTTTTTCTTTTTAAACAAAGAACTGATGGAGTGTGACTGAGTCTTTAATTATATTTATATCCCCAGCACTGAAACACAGTGCCTAGCACACAGTAGGAACTTATTAAATGTTCATTAACTGAATGTCTGACTGAATCTCATTCAACAACATACACAAAAGTATGTGAAAAGTAAAAAGAAGGGGACACTTAATAAGGACAAGAAAACATTTGGAATTTAGGGGGGAAATTGGCCAATGCAAACAAGTAAATCTGCGAAAATTTACTTACAAAAATAAAGGATGTATTTGAACATTATCCCTAAATTTATAAAACCACTCCTGTCAATAGGCTAATATTAGATTGCTTTTCCTAGTGTTAATTGATGATCTGCCCATCAGAAAGGAAAGCCAGTTCTCAATCAAGAGTTCTGCCCTAATGTACAGAGCAAGAAAGATGAGGGAATACTTACATCAGGCAGAAAAACCATCAGAAAAGAAAAAAATAGAGGGAAGAGTACAGAGGAAAAGAAAAGATAGACAGGAGAGAGGAAGGAGAGACAGAATGACAGAGACACAGAGAGAGACATAGAGACAGAGAGAGCAGAGTTCTTATTTGGACCACCCCAATAACATCCCTACTACGAGTCTGGTTGTGTTATAAAACCACTTTTCCTTTTCCTAGGGACTCTTTATTCTGCTCATCAAATTTTCATGAGAATTAGAGTGAAAATGTATGCTTTCTAAGCTCTGTACCACATTTGAGAGTTACTTGGAGAGCTGTCCCTTTGAGCAACAAGTTAGTTTTTCAAAGAAGTGGGCTCCATCCTGTTAACTACAGAAAGCTGTCTCGTTCCTGAGACAAAGCCCATGCTGCCCCTTTTCCAACTCCCATTATCCTGCCTGAAGCTTAGTGGAATCAGATGCACTGAATGAGGTATGAATCAGCAATGACAGCATTGCCAAGGTTAGCTAAATAGTCAGGCCCCTGATAGGACATGATCCTTTCATTTCAAACCATATTTTTTTATATCACCATTCATTTCCCTTCCAAGTTCCATTTTAAAAGGCAAGATTATGTTTTCTTTGGATTGACAAAAATATGTCCATTACATAAAATGTTTGGGTATCCATCCAAAATATTAAATAATACCAGACCAAAAAGGAATGATGTAGTATCACAAAATTATACATTCTCTCTTCCACACAGCTTAATTTATATGTTTGGAACCTTTTTGCAGTGCTTTGTCTGATATGATCCTAGAGTACTGTGAAAATAACAAGTACAAAATTTAAGCATTTACCAGTCCCTACATAACTGAGTGTATAGACTACCACTGTCATGAAAATTATGTGTGTGTATATATATATTCTCACAATATACATACATAGACACATATATATACATATACATGCATATATAATATAACTACATTATATATGCTTAATTATTTTAGCTTATTTGGTTTTTTTAATTGTTTTTATGTACTTTTGTATATACTAGCATAATGTATGTACCTACTAGCATGCTGCAATTCTGATTAACAAGTGAAAGGTATAGAAAGATGAAATTCAAAACATAACTTCCAAATATGGACATGGCTATACAAATTGCTGCCAAAGTTGCTGTTCACAGATTGGCCTCACAATGATGCTAATGGTGATATTGTCATATAGTGATATAGCTTTTTACAGTTTTCGAAAGTGTCATTGCATGCAATACTTCATTTGATCTTCATAGCAACCCTTTGAGGGAGGACTACCTTATTAGTATTATTGTTCCTATTTGATGGGTTGGGAAGCTGAAGCTAAATGAGAAGTGATGAGCCTAAGGTCATAAACCTACAAAGAAGTGGAAGAAGACCTTGAATTCTGTTCTTAATAATAATAATTGACATCTGCCTAGGACTTTTGAGTTGTCAAAGTGCCTTATGTTACATAATACCCTATTTGAGCTTCAGAAGAATGCTATTAGATAAATACTCCATGCATTATGATGCCCATTTTTCAGGTGATAAAACTGATGCTCATAGCAATTAACCTACTTCTCCATATTCACCAAGATAGTACGAGTTAGAGGTAGAGTCTGAACCCATGTATTCCTGATTCCAAGATCAATGCTCAGTGGGATATACATAAAGAAAGCTGTATTTTCAGTGAAAAGACTTCTTAATTACTTTCTATGTAACCTCTCAATTCCTCATCTCAAAAGTGAGAAATTCAAACAAAATGGCTTGTAAGGTTAACATTATATCTAAATCTATCATTGCAAAGTCCTGAATCACTTAGTTTCAATAGACTTATTTCCTTATCTGGAAAACAAAGTTGTACTCTATGACCTTGTAGACCCTTCTGGCTTTAAATCTATGATCCTATGGCCTATACACCATACCATGAATATGCTGGTGTGTGTATATATATATATATATATATATATATATATATATATATATATATACACACCTGACTCTTATTCATTTAAACTTTCACTTCAAGGATAACCCTGCTGATCATTAGTTGTGATCACTCTCAAGTTGGGGATAAATGTGGAATTATGAGTAGGGGTTACACAGTTTGGGACAAAGTGAGCAAAGGTAAAGTTAATTTAAGAGAATAAAGATCATGTTCATACTACTAGTTTGGACAGTTGTGAATCAAACAAACGAAAACCAAACAAATAAATAGATAAATAAATAGATAAATAGATAAATAAATAAATAAATAAATAAATAAATAAATAAATGTATATTTATGTATATATGTATTATGTATATATTATATATGTATGTATCCCTTTGGTTTTGCCAGTCACACTGGCATAAATTATGATGATGTTCTTGTATACAATTCCTAATTTTAACACTAAATTCTAGTCCTCAATGCCTTTAAGTTTGTCCAGTTACTAAAGTGAACCATGAGTATTGAGTAAATTTCATAATATTCCCCAAGGTCTTTGAATCTCCCAAGACTAAATTTTAGGGAGCACAGATAAGAGGCTCAGTTAGAAATATGCTCGGTAATGTCAACTTAGAAATATGAGCAAGATCAGCACAATCCATTGCTAATTTATTCTTAGCTTCAGTCATGTGTAAGAGGAAAACAGCAACGTGATTGTGAGGCGAAATGCTTCTTGCAGCTGAGACAAATTCTCAAAGCAGTACTTTTTCCCCACTCTTTACCAGTCTGGGAAAGCTAAGACAATAATAGTCCTATTCTATCATCCAGTATAGTGATTGCAATAAAACGAGGAGCCTCACCCATGATTAGATAATGTATGGGGAAAACTTTATTACCCGCTGACCCGGCAGTGAAAGGCACAGAATGCAGAACAAGGTTCCTGACAGCCTGTGCCCTGGTTTCTGAAATAAATCAGCTATTACTGAGGGAAAATAGCAGCTGCTGCACCTATATAAGTGCTTATGGCTTCTTTCTCTGTGCTCACCATGCCAGACAAATATTTCAATGCCAATATAGGTCAAAGCACATCAAAATAAGCATCAGCAGGGTATCCATATTCTTCAGTGTTAACCAAATTTTCTTTGTTAATGAATGAATGTCTTTTGTTTATTTGCTTTTTAGATAGCATTAAGTAGTCACATTAACATTCACTTTGTCCAGGAAAGCAAAGGGATATCTATGAAATGCTTATGATCAAGATTTCCTTGATCAGTGGCCATTTTGTTTGTAGAAAATAAAGGTATGACAGGATCCTCTGCAATCTTTTGTCTGATGGGAGCTTATGTGAGAACACTACTCCTTCCCCATTAGTTTTTTTTCTGGTGGTCGATGTAAGGCAAAATCTCAGAACCACAATCTTAGACATGAAACCACCCAAACTAGCCCTAGTCCAGGTCTCATCAGTGACTCATGTCTTCTGTAAGTTTTATATCTCCACTCTCATTTTCAGCACTGACATACCAAACAAGGACCCATATGTCTCCTGAACAAATGTCCAGGTACTAACGAAAAAGGGAATACACTCACAACCCAGAGAGAAGGTGAGGTTCCTCCTCCACTGGAAGAGGGTAGCTGGAGGCAAAAGAGGGAGGAGGGAGAGGGGAATCAATCTTTTCTTTATCATAGAATCCTTTGATAGTCTGGTGATGCCTGTGGACTTCTCAGAATATTTTTTTTTTTTAGTGAGGCAACTGGGGTTAAGTGACTTGCCCAGGGTCACACAGCTAGTAAGTGTTAAGTGTCTAAGGCTGGATTTGAACTCAGGTACTCCTGACTCCAGGGCCAGTGCTCTATCCACTGTGCCACCTAGCCGCCCCTCAGAATAATTTTTAAATACAGAAAATGAAATGCATAAGATTAAAAAGGAAACTAATTATATTGAAACCATTATAAAATGCCTTTAAAAATTATGAACCACAGATCAAAAACCTCTACACCGAATACTATAATATATACTATATACTATAGAGTTGGAGTTCCTAAGCATCACAAATTCAAGAAAAGTTGACCAGTGTTATTTCTCCAGAAGCACCCCCAGTAAGGCTGAGAAGAGATCAAGTAAGTCAAGCATAACTAGCATAGGGAAGAACTCCATACAATCCTACATCAAAGAGATTTGTGGTAGGAAGAGACATCTCTGCGCATGTGGGTTTGGAAACAGAATGTAGCAATCCATTCCCTAGTTTGTGGTGATAACCTTTGGTTTAGGGAATTTCATTTCCTACTGAACAACAGTTGCCTTCAGACAGTGCCTCCAGACTGCCTGGTAGCCCACTTCAGTATTGAACCTTATGTGAAAAACTCATTCGCACTTAAGAATTACTGACTAACCCACTCAGAGGTTTTTGCTTTTTATAAAAGGATGAAAAGGTAATACCAATCACAAAGAAACAAACTGCTAATGGAGTGTCAGGACTCCCTGGTGGAAATGTTTTTGGGGATAGTATTTCTGGCACTTCTCTTATATCTCATCCATCTCTTCTGTTTCATGTTAAAGTCAACCCTGTTGTTGTGGGATGAGAGACTATACAGAAACACACACACACACACACACACACATACACACACAGAAAGAGAGAGACACAGAGAGAGAAACAGAAACAGAGAGAAATCAAACAAATGAAATTTTATTAAGTTGTTTCTATTTTCAAGGCCATGTGCTTGGAAGGGGGGATATATAGATATAAAAAAGATGGCTCCTGCCTTCAAGAAAAACACATTCACTGGAAAGGGAAAACAGGCACACAGATAAGAAAAGACAAGATAATTTTAGAAGGGAAAGAACACTAACAGCTAGCAATATGGAGGAGGGCTTATTGAAGGAGATTGTCTACATAAAATTTAAGCAAGAAAAAACTGTATTTAAGTCATCCCTCTGACACATGCTGGTTGTGTACATTGGGCATGTCATTTAGTTAAACATTCAAAGCTCTAGGTAACTTTCTATGGTTCCAAACTTAAGAAAAAAATACTGACTTGCATTGTCCAAGTGAATGTCCTTACCCAAGAGTTCTATCAATAAAATCAAAGATCCAGTGTTTATCCCTAAGAGACTCTAAGATTCAATTTCTGTCCCAACATGCCAACAATATTAGTTTCCATGTTAGTGATTCTATCATATAATCAAGTTTTGGATTTTTGTTGCTGTTGTTACAGACAGTGACTATTCTAGAGACAAGGATGTAGGGTAGAGAGAATTTAACTCTCATTAATGAATTTAATCTCAATAAGAAAAACAAAATATTGCTACTATTTGATAGTGATTGCATCTTGGGAACATTTTCATTATAATAAATTGTTTGGTGTGTGAAATGGTCCAGGGTAGAATTGGGTAAAGTTGAAGAGGACAACATTTTTTCTGAACTCTCTCACCTTCCCCACCAATATTCTAACAGGGCTTTCTTCCACCAGCTGTCAGTATGAAAGGAATATGAGAAATGATTTCACAAAGCAGTGTTAGGGACTGATAATGCTCTAATGTGTTATCTCTTTCAGAGCTATTTGTATTTTAACAGGGGAAAATGGTTGAACCAAAAAAAAAAATCTCTAATCATAGAAGGCCAGGCTTCATGGCAAAATGATGCAACACATATTTTAGGAGCAGGGTGGACATTCTGCCAAATGTCCCTTGAATTACAATACAGGAACAGCTGTTTATTATATCTCTGTTTAAGGTAGTGGCTTGGTGGTGATTATTCATTGCAATTAAATCTAATTTGAACTTGATTCTTGAGAATGTGTGAATGAGCTTTTGTGCTTATTAGGGAGACTTTTGATTGGCCATATGCTGCTATAGCCAAAGGTAACAATTGATGCTAACTTCTTGATTTTGGGGGACAATATCAAGTCTGTGATTTAATATAGCATTAATATCTCCCATCATACACCCCTGCCCAAATTCAAGGTTTTAGTGAGGTTTCCCACATATTACCCATCATAGTGAGAGTTCAATTTGTTTAAACAGAGGTGTTTACTCTGATGAATGTGCCTGAACAAACAGGGAAAAAAAGTCACTGTATGTAACAGATGGAGCCCTGAATCCCAGGAAAACATAGTATTGTAAAGAGAGAAATGCTTTATTTAACATTCAGTGTACCTGCTCCTAGATGATCCGTGAACATTCTTTTTGTCTTTTGTTAAAATTTTCCTGCACTGTTAAATATCATTTGGATTTTTTTTTAAAATCCAAAATTATTTTCCCTGCTTGTCTGTGCCATACCCAGCCATATTCTGTAAATAGAAGAATCTCAAAACAGGTGTTTAAAAACGTTTCTATTTTCCATTTGGCTCACAAGGAGAGAACAATACAAAAAGGCATTTCCTTCAGTTTTGGCTCTATACCAATGAGAAAGTATCATAAGTGAAGTTATCACTCACAGAAAAAAAAAAAAGTAATGTGTATTCTCCCTTCTGGGAGAAATATAGAGCACTTGAAATATGAATGGTTTGAGGACTGACATTACAAAGATTGAATAGATGGAATTAGCCTGAGAAGAGAACTGGGAATAGAGTACATACAGGTGAATATCTTGATATCATGTTTACACAAACACACACATAGGTATATATGCATTTGTGTGTGTGTATATATATGCACAGAGACATCAATATACATGCACATATATGCACACATATACTGACATGCATATATGTGTAAATACATGCAAATGTGTATTTATAAATCATCTGTGCATGAATTGTGCACATGTGTCCTGTACATATGTAGTACATACACATTAATGGATGCATTACAAACATGTATACATGCATGTATATAAAACATATGTGTATGTTGTTCTTTGATAACCTAGACACAATGATATATGTCTGGGATGAAGATATAACATTGTCAAATTTGACTAAATATGCTAAATATGGGAATGGGTAGCCCTCTCCTCAAAAAAAATTAGTATATTACTAGCAGTATTCTTAATTTCTGGTTCATAATTATTCCTAATATGTATGTACCTTCTATTTCCTTCCCTCTACTCACTCTCAGATCTTGTGCTCCTTGAGCACACCCATAATCTTTCCAATCTCTATGACTTTCTGAAGGCTCTTCTCACCTCTGCTTTCTAGCTTCTCTGAATTCCTTAAAGATTCGATTTAAATGCCTCCTTCTTCAGTTGACCTTTTCCAGTCTCCCTAGTTGATGGTGCCTTCCCATTAAGGTGTCCTGAAATTGATTCTCTCTATATATCTATCTCTATCTCTATCTCTGTCTCTATGTCTATGTCTATATCTATATTTACATATAATCTATATATATAATCTATAGCTATATCTAACTTATAGCTTATATCTCTATATCCATCTTTCTATTTCTATTTCTATACCTATACCAATTCCTATATCTATAGAGATATAGAGAGATAACATACATACAGTGTAGATATAACATATATATTGTATTTATATAAAACATATGTTGTATATAATCTGTATATAACATGTGTGTATATATTGTATACACACATATATGTGTGTGTGTTGTTGTTGTTGTTGTTTGTCCTTCATTCTCAAAGAGGACCATGACATCAGGGTGATGTCATGACTCAGACTGAATTGGGTTTAAGTGAGGGAGGGCTATGCAAGGTCTCCAACCTCACTCTCTCCTCCAGAGCCATCTGAGTCCAGTGGTAAGATATCTATCAGGATGACTAGAGATGGCCCTGGATGTTTTTTAAGGCAATTGAGGCTAAGGGACTTCCCTAGGGTCACACAGCTAGTAAGTATCTGAGATGAGATTTGAACTAAAGTCCTCCCAACTTCAGGGTCAGTGCTCTATACAATCTATGTGTGTGTGTGACATAGTATGAACCTATGTATTCATATGTTGTCTCCTCCCATAGAAGTGCATTCCTTGAAGGCATGGCCATTTAAGCCTTTCTCTGTATCTATGCTGCTTAGTACAGTGTTTTGAATATAGAAGACCTTTAACAAATGCTTGTTGACTGACTGACTAACCTACTGACATAGTCACAAAGAGGGAAAGTAATACTATTGCCATACTGGGATGAAAAACTTATCCCACAAGTTTGAAATCCCTTTTAACTCCTACTTTCCATCATGGCTCTTTTCATATGTCACTTTCTCCAGGAAGTCTTCATGAATTCCTCCATTTCCCTCTGAACAATAGACATATAGATGCTTTCTCACTCCTCAAATTACCTTACATTTACTTCTCTATTGTGTGACTTAAAGATAATGTCTGTGACAATAAGGATGATTTGGGGGGGGAGGGTTGCCCCCCTCTTCTGGATTATGGTACTTCCTGTAGAGCTGAGGCTGTTCCCTACTTCCTTCCTGTGGGCCTCATACTCAAACCCCTTGCTAAAAAACATATGTTCACCAGAGCTACCAGGTTTCTTCCTATGTGTCCCCATCAATGACCATCGGGGGAGGACTGCTGTGTCTGAAACGACTGTGATCTTAAGAGGAAGAGTTCCCTATGAAGTTGGATTTAAATTGGAAAATAATTTTCTTTGCCTATTTCTTTATCTCTGTCTCTATCTCTCTATCTCTGTTTTGGTCCATGTCTATCTATCAGTCTGTCTATTATTATTTTCCACCCCTTACATTCTCTGTTACTGTAGAGGGCAATACCATTTTCCCAATCCCTCAGACTCACAATGTAGGAGTCTCCTAATTATCTCTCATTCCCTGTATCTAAATTGTCATCAAGGTTTATCTGTTACATATTTTCAACATCTCTTGAATACATACCCTTTTCTCCTCTGACACTGCCACAACTCTAGTACAGGTCCTTTTCCCCTCACAATTGGACTATTACAATAGCCTGACTGTCTCAAGTCTCTGCTCCAATCTATTTTCCATTCAACCACCAAAGTGATTATCTTAAAGCTCAGATTTGACTATGCCGCTCCCCCAGTCATTAAACCCTAGTGGATCTCTAACACTTTCAAGATCAAATATAAAATGCTTTGGTGACTACCATAAAGTATAATTTACCTTTTGACATCTAGACATCTTTTGATATGGAAATGAGATGTTTCTGAAAAATTTTCTGGAAAATTGATTTATTTGCAACTCTATTTTCCTGTTGATGTCTAGGCTACAGTACTAGAATTGAAAAGGATAACCATTATTTCTGTAAAAAAAAAATAGTGACAGTTACTTATGTTGCAGTGCACAGAAAGTTTGGTCTTTGGAAAATAGCTAGGTACAATAAAGCAGCCTCTGATGATTAATAACTCCTCTGAAATGGTGTTGTCATAAAGGAAATTCATGTTCAAGGATCATGATCTACCTAGCAATGGGGAATTTTCATTGTTTTGTTAAGGCAAAGTTCCCATGGATTGGTAGGTAGAGCCTGATAAAATTGGAAAGACCATTCTTCCTTTAAATGTCTTTATAATAAAGGTATTTAGTTTGGTCTGGCAGCCTGAAGTATTGTTAGTGCTCTGACCCCTTAGATTATCATGTGATCTTGGGAAAATGATTCAATATATTTTAAGGCTATATTTTTCCTATCAGTACAATGGGGTTGATTAATACTTGTTTGCCACCCCATTGCACTTAGCAGCTGAGTGTTGAGTTGTTTAATTAATCTGTGGCCTTGAACAGTACCTTTAATGGAAGTTTATTTCAAACAATTAAATGGAATGGATTAATGATTGAAATGTCCTTCATATATGATTTTTTAACACACCCACAAGCAATGGGGCAGGCACTCTCCAATAGAGATGATAACTCTGCACTCATCTACTAGTATAACTTTATTGCCTAGCCTCCTTTCTCAACAATGGCATACAATTAACAGTGGGATATTCTGAAAATTCCAGTTTTCTCAGTTTCATGAAGTTTTTAAGCTCCAAGAAGGAATGTAGTATGACAAGCGACAGCACAAACAATTATGGTTTTTGTCCAGAACTGTTAGGGGGAGGTAGCAAGACATACTTTGGAAAGTTAGAAAGACTAACTTTGGAATCAAGACAGTATGGGTTCAAATCCCATCCCAGAAATATCTTAGCTATGTTACAGTGGCAAGTCAAAATGGAAAGGGGGGTATGTACTTTTTTTTTTTTTTGGCAGGGCAATGAGGGTTAAGTGACTTGCCCAGGGTTACACAGCTAGTTAAGTGTCAAGTGTCTGAGGCCGGATATGAATTCAGGGAGTCCTGAATCCAGGGCCTGTGCTTTATCAACTGCACCACCTAGCTTAACTGTATATTCAACTATAACTGAAAAAAAAAGAAATTTTTACAACACTTCCTGAGAGTCAGCCATACTTTCTCCCATCATTAAAGTGATTATATTTTACTATCTTATCAATAGCACTATAGCATAAAATATTATATATCAAGACTTGATTGGATATTTGGAAACAGGGAAAACTTATTCACAAATTCATTCAAAAGGATGTCATTTGAAATCCAATTTTAACATATAATAATGTTTTAGCTTACACAAGACTGTGCCATTAAAACTATGGCTAGCCCTTGATAGGAAATAAAATACCAAATTTTTCATACATTTGTGAATTTAAGTATATTTTTTCTCACTAATATGCAGTTATTACTAGGGAAACTTCTATCCAATTAATCAAATGACTATAGTTGTAAATAACAATGTAAACAATACCCTAACTTAAAAATAATTGCTAACAGCTTTTCCCTCAGCAGCTCTAGTCATGATAATACTGGTAGATGAGTCCAAAGTTATCATGTCTCATGAAGAGTGCTTGTCCTATTGCTTGTGGATATGTTACATAATCATATTTGATGAACATTTAAACCATCAATCAATCTATGTCATTAAATTGTTTGAAATAATTAGTTAAAATAATCGTTTGAAAAAAATAGCTCATTGCCATATTTAGCCATGACACAAACACTATGATTATTGCACCAAAGTTATATAAGGGGAATTGTCCTTTCCTGCAAAGAGCTTACATGTGAAGGATGACTTCACATCTAAGGCTAATAACATTGTCAAAATGCAGGTCTCTAGGCCTTTTTAAAATATTGCTGATTTCTTATCAAATCCCATGAGCTTTTGATACTTTGAACTATAGATTCTACTCCAATCCAGTTGTCCCATAGCACAATTTAAGGAAGCATGTGGATGATCTGAGGTCAGTGTGTTCAGTGTGGTCAGGTGAAGTAAAGAAGGAGTGTGAATAAAATATGACCACAAAACCACACTGTGGAATACAAAAATATAGTTCATCTTCAGATTCTGTGCCACCTGTCAGCATTCACTTTATCCACTGTAGCTTGTGTTCACCATGATAACGCTATTAAGTTACAGCTTATGAATAAGCACCCTCATCTTTGTCTCTGATTACAAAGACTCATGACTGTCTATCAACTGCAGACTTTAAATATTTGCGTCATAATCGGACACAAGCTGCTCTGAACATCTGCTTGTCATCACGAACAAGAGTGACTTATCTCCTGCTCTAGATTTGCTTAATGTACAAATCCTGAAATTATGTCTACAATATGCTATAAAATTGAGCTGCCCCACCCCCGCCTTGGATGAATGGGTTGTAAGGCCTTGATTGGGAAGGGGTGTAGGGAGAAACTGCTTCTTCCAGCAGATTTAAACTTCCTCATTCCTTGTATTTATGGGGGAAAAAAACCCTCTGATCTTTGAATCTATCGGGTAAAAGTATAGTTTCATAGCCCTAACTAAAAAGTAAAACATTGCTTTTTACCATATTGTCCATCTTGTCACCTAGAGCTATGTGCATTGCTCTCACTATAATGTGAAATTGTACTTGCATGGACTGTTCACACATCTGTTATGAATCTTTGTTGTTCATTATTTTGCTAATTTGTCATTTGGTCCTTTTGTTTCTTAGTCACCATTTGAATTTGTCATACTTTTATCTATAATAAGCTTTGTATCTATATAAGTAATGCTCTATATTACCTTAGTTGGTTCCTGCATTCATTCTACATTAATTTTATTTATTTGTTGCTTTAATATTCCATTATATTGTACCCCCAGGCTGCTGAGATACATAATCAGAGAGAGTTTAGAAGATCCCTCTCTGATAAGAACTTTCTGAGATATTAGAGCTCAGTCCCCCACCCCAGGGTGGGGGTGTGTTATGGCCTAGGGGGTTCTAGAGAGAAAGCAGTAGGGTAAAAACAAGGCATGAGTGCATATGTGTGTAGATTAGAGATCAAGAGGAGAGAATATGAAAATTTAGACTGGAACTGAGATCAGGCCAAACTGGCTGGTGTGAGAGTTGTTAAAATTGAAGTACAATCAAGAATGATACTCATCTCTTTTTATCCAAGAATTCAAATCTCAGTGTTTTTCTTCAGATACTCTTCTTAGATCAGCTAGGAAGGTGTCTGAATGTTTATCATCATTTGTATGTAACTTAATGCTGCTATTATACTACTTGTTATTAACACATTAACAGTGAGTTTTGTCTAAACCTATAAATTCATTGAAAAGAAACTATCACATGGGGGAAAAAATAAAAGACACCCATGGTTTTACTTTAGGCTGGGGTAAGAGGTGATTACCAAGAGTTTCTACAATCTGAATAACTTATTGAAGTATTCCAGAGCACTCCTACTAGACAACCTTTGAACCTAGAGGGAGAGAATTTATAAGGAGATGAAACAGAAATGGAGAGGAGTGATGAGCTGTGCATTAGGCCCTGAGTTCACCTAAAAGGCATTACTTCACTCATCCACATTCTACTCCATATATATTTGAGAAAATTCTCCTATAAATTTCTCCCTCCACCCTCCTTTACATCTATAACATAAACCTGGTTGGTCTCCCTGACTAAATTGATTCATGATTCCATTCATGACAGCATCTTTTCCAAATATTTTCATCCCTTCTCAAACCTCTTATGATTGTCTTTTTCCAACTCTCAACTGAAAACCAAGCCTTGTAATTTACTGATTGTTTTAATGATGTCATTTGCAGAGAGCTCTCCCATCTTACTTCCACCTATCTTACACCATATAGATGTCTTCTGCTATTATTTCCTCCTTCAACCCTGTCTCACATATTTAGTAGATGTCCCTTCTCTTTGCCAAGGTATTCCCCTTTACATTCACAAATTCAGTGGTCCTTATCTTAGCCAAGACAAATTCTTCTACAGCCACAAATGGTCCCATTCTATCACATCTTCTCCATCAGATTGCCCCTTCTACAATCTCCACACTGTCATTTATCTTTAATCTCACCGTATCTACTGGCTGCTTGCTCACTTTATTCTGCCCTGCCATATTCACACATACACTGGAAAGTACTGTAGCAACCTGAATGAAATTTTGGTATATTGTCTCATAATTATTCCCTTTCATGTGGTTATTGTTTAATATTTATAAGATTTCTTTATTGACCTAGTCATTATTCAGCATATCATTATTAATTCTTCATTTAGAATTCTATCTTTTATTTCTATCCCCTGTAATAATTTATATTAATTAATCTTTTGTTGTATTAGGTTGTATTAAAATTTTTAGTATGTCTACATTTTAAATTTATATATATATGTGCGTGTGTATATATATATACATATATACATACATACATACATATATATATATATATTTCAGTGCCCTAGTGGATCATCTATTTTTATAAATGTATTTGTTATTATATATAATATATGTGTATATATGTATATATTTATATATATTACATTGTATAAAGGTGTTTTATAGAGGTATTTCTCACAATATACATATATAAAGAGAAATGTGTATATCTATATGTAATATATTATAATCTGTGTAACATGTCATATATGTGATATATGTAACATGTAATGTAGCTACACACAAATACATGTATACATATATAACTATACATGTGTAAATATGTATGTGTGTGTATACACACACACATCTATTTAGTAATATTAAACACTTCTTGTTGTTTGATCCCTCAGTTGTGTCTGACTCTTTTTGACCCCATGGATCATAGCATGCCAAGTGCTTCTATCCTCCACTATCTCCCAAAGTCTGTCCAAGTTCATTTCTTCCATGAAACTATCTATCCATCTCATTCTTTGTCTTCCCCTTCTCCTTTTGTCTTCAGTCTTTCCCACTGGGGTCTTTTCCAATGAGTCCTGTCTTCATCATATGCATCCATTGCTGGGGAAATAGTGGTAAATGTTTAAGAACTGGCTCTCCACATTAAAAAAATGTACGCACAACATACTTTTAAGCTTAGTCTGTATTAATTTAATCTTTATAACTTGTTTGTTGTTGTTCAGTTATTTCAGTTGTGTCTGACTCTTCATGACCCCATTTTATAGTTTCTTGGAAAAGATAATGGAGTAGTTTGTCATTTCTTCTCCAGGTTATTTTATAGATTAGACAAATGAGGCAAACTTACCCAGGTTTTTACTAGTGTCACCAACTAGGAAATGTCTGAGGTTGTATTTGAACTCAGTTCTTCCTGACTCCACACCTGGTGTTCTATCCACTGAGCCACCTAGCTGCTCAAGTTGCTCATAGTGAAAATATAAAAATCTGAGTAAATTCCAGCCCACCACTAGTCCTTTTACTCCTGTTTGGGTATGGATTGGGCCTTTTTTTAATAGAATTGAAAGATAAAAAGGCCTCTACATCACTAGATATGCTGAGGTACATGAAGTTGAAAGAAATTGCAGTCCTGACAAGGCATAAGTTGGACTAAGAAGGCAGTGAGGTCTGTATCTTTACAATGTACTTAGGGAAGTTAAATCATTTTGTTGGAGTAGGTAAATGGGGATGACAAATTGGATGATAAAGTCAGATGAGGCTCTTCAAAATTTGACCAAGCTCAGAAGGACAAAGGGAAAGAGAAACCTCCTGACCTTGAAAAAGTACATAATGTAGTTTCCTTTTAGAAATTACTAACAGATTTTAAAAACAGGTTATTACAATTCTGCCATTTCTGTGTCAAAGAATATGTATAAACAGAGGTAAATAAATGGTAGTGGAACATTTATCTCTGAAGTTATCAAAAAAGTAAAATAAGTAAAAATAGGTAATTTATAACCAAGGCTTCCAAAAACAACAAAAAGACCTTTAATAAGTGTCAATGGAAAAATCAAAGTAGGCATGAACATTTATATATCTGTGAATCACAAGTTGAATCTTTTGGAAATTTTCACTCTTTTTTTTGGTCAATATTGTCATTAGGACAAATTTCCCTTTAATTTTTTTGGCTTATCTCTGAATATGCTTAGGCAATGTGATACGTAGGATTCATAAAAGAGTCAAAAAATAATTTTGAAACTTCCTGAATCCTATCTTGAAAAAGGGTAAAAGACCAGAGCAGCCTTGAAACTGGGTAACAGATGACCTTGGTTTTGTAATATGTTGAATGTGCAACATGAGACCTGTAGCAAAAGTTACTCAATCCTGAATTTCTAAAACTGTTATAGTCACAAGCTATGGTTTGGGAATATGTTATATATATTTATGTAATTATAGTTTTGTTCAAAATAATTCACTAGTATAGCAAATACTTTTCATCAACCCAAGAAAACTCCAAATGGGGCCACGACACGTTAGACATGACAGAACAACAATAATACTTACATCTTGGAAATTTTCAAAGGTTAAAAATCAAGGTATGGTTTGTTGTTCTTTTGATTGTCTACACTTAAGCAAGTGATGGGAACATAAGTACAGAGATACTGAAGTATAAAGGAAGGCTCAGATGAAAAATAGATAATTCTCACCCTATAAAGGGTCTGAGCCTTGAATAGCCTAATTATATAAAAAGAGGCCAACAAGACAATGATATTGCCTCTAGTTCTCTGGGTGCCTTTGTACAATGAATCCTTAGCCACTAATTTATATTAAATTCCTCAACTGAGTAGGAGAAGTAGAACTGAATAAATTGGAACTGATCACTTGAGGCAAGGTGGAAGACTATCCTGAGGGAAGGGGTTTTTGAGGAAGAGAAGAATCTTGAACTGAAGAGGTTTTTACCCCATTACTACTTGCATGGAGATGACCACTTCCAGGTGATATGAGGTCGTCCCTGAAGTGCATTTTTACCCTAGCTGAAAAAAAAAAAAACAACACTATTGATCCAAGTGAAAAGAGTGCTATAACATTCCTCCAAAACTATAGCTTCTCTCTCAGGATATAGGGTAGTAGAAATTTTTGCCTCATTCATAATCAGGGTAGGGAAATTTCCACTAGAGAAAAGAGGATTCTTCTATTCATTCAAGACATTGTAGAACAAACACAGTTCAAGCACTGCAGTTAATTAAAATAGATCTCATCACAAAGGAGGGAAAGAGCCAAAGATTATTGTGCATTCCCTAATGGTGTATAAAGCTCTCTCCATTATGTCTTCTCAGAAGCAGGTTCACCAAGGCTCCATCTGAATTAAGAAAAAGGCAAAAATATTTATACATGGCCTAAAGACTAGGACCTCATTATCCAATGAGAGAGAGAGAGAGAGAAAGGCAGAGACACAGAAAGAGACAGAAACAGGGACAAAGACATTTTTAGGATAACAGCACACTTATATCTAAAATACAGCCAGTCATTAAGACATAGGATTACAAAACTATAAAATTATAAAGAATAAAAAAGAAAAGAACAAAAATGCATAAGATAATAATCAGAAAAATATTGGCTTATTCAAAAATAGCATAGAAAACAATTTAATCTGAACAAACACACAAAAATTATTTAAAATAAGTTTATCCCAAAATCATATCCTCCAAAAAACATTTTCAAACATAATTGTTTTAAATTAGAATTTACTTCTGACTGACAAGAAATAGATTTATTAATAGAAACCTATAACTAAAGAGATATCTATAAGCAGAGGAAGAAATAATAATTTCAATGATGATATACTTTGTTTATTCAAATCATAGTCTAGAGTAAATGCATATGCATAATTATGCAGGTGAATATATGTATATCATCAAAAATAAGTCTTAATTTTTTCTAAATATAATAAAAATAAGCACCTTAGATTTTAGATTGAAAAACTATATTTTGAAATGTATGAAATTGTTTATTAAAATAGATTCAGTTTTATTTATAAAACAATGTTTAACACATGGGAAATGATAGTACTAAAGAAAAAAATTGGAAAAAATGGAAAGTGTCTTAGAATCACAAAGGTAACACTCATTATCCATATTAAGAATGTGATTTAAACTTCACAGAAATATAAAAATTAGTAGATTAATAATAACAATGGCCATGTTTAAATTAATGTTTTAGAAATTGAAATAGCTAGAGAAGATTAAGATATGGTTCATTTCCAAAAGGAATCTTGAAGAATTACAAAAGAGAATAAGAATACTAGACAAAATGGATCACTCAAAATTATAAGCATGAAAAGTCTAAATTATCCCTTTTTTAAAAAAAAAAGTTAAAGTGCAAAATCAGGTATCAATATTCAATAATATATTGCTTAGAAAAACCTCTTGGATTTTGAGGCTATATTGTAATAAAATCAAACTGAATAATAAATAATGAGTAAAAATGACTAAAATACATGAAAATTAAACAACATTCTACTAAATAATGACTGAGTTAAAGAAAAATCAGGAAAAGAAAATAATATTAATGAATGATAAATGAAATTGATATTTTATTATACAATGCTGCCAAACCAGTATTCAGGAATAAAATCATATCATTATGTTTCTAAAATTATCAGAAGAAAAAAAGAGAGGAAAATAATTACATTCCTAAAGGTAACAAAAATGGTACACATCAATAATTGAAAAGAAAGTCAAGGAAAAAGATTATATAAATATAAAAGCAAATAGAAATAGAATAGAAAACCATAGGGTTATTGAAGAGGAAGGGGTTTTTTTTAAGACCAACAATATTGACAAACCATTAGCAAATGTAATTAAAAGAGAAGAGAGAAAATGCAGACCAAGAAAATTATAAATAGAAACAGAGAATTCAAAATAAACAAAAAAGAAATCAATAATGTCATTATTGGATATTACATACAGCTATTTTTTAACAAATCAGAGACTTTTTTACACATACACAAAGAATGTAATTTTCTAAATATGACTGAATAAGTAATGAATGAATAATTTCTATAGACTAAACTTAGAAAAATTAAAATGATCAATGAATTATTAAACAAACAAGAAGACAAATAACAAAAACTTTATCCACAATTTCATAGCAGAAACATTTCAAACTTCCCATGAATTAACAGCATTAATATCATAAATAATATTCATAAATATAGAGGATGAAACACTACCTGATACCACTTATGAGTCAAATATGGTATTGGCTTCATCAAAAAAAAATCACTAAATAAAAACAAATTATCTTTTCTTATGATAATATAAGCAAGTGCATTAAATAAATTATTGGACAATAGAACAAAACAGAACAAAACACTTTTCTTGCGTGTATGTGTCCGGAATTCTAATGTTGTTGCTTATTTCTCTTGGTTTACAAATGCAGATATACAATTACTCTCTGCCTTATATTCATAATAATCACCTGGGACATAAAAGATTAAATGACTTGCCTCTAAGGTCATATATCAGGTATATGGCAGATTGGAAACAGGTGTAGTAAGGTCTTCCTTACCCTGTGATTGGCTCTCTATCCATTGCCCCGTGTATAACACAAAGGAAATCATTTTTCCCTGCCCAGCATAAAATATCCTAGGCCTGAAAAACATGTTTAGTTTCAGAAATGCTGTTAACCTAATTAAATATACAAATGAAGAAATTCACTAAGAAACATATAATTACAGCAGTAGTAATAAAAAAATTCATCTGAGTCAAAATACATTCTTGATAGTAAAACTAAGGGTAATACAGATAGAGGAAATTTTCCTAATTATAATAAAAAGCATCTTCCTTAAGTGAAATGTGAACACAATCGTAAGGGAGAAACATTCAAAAATTTCTACTGAAACAGGTATGAAGTATAGTTAACCTCCCTGCTTCTACAGCTAGGTCCAGACTAATTGGAAGAGGGAATCCTCTGAAGTAGCAATAGTATTCAAATTCACAATGTATATCTCCATTTGAGTAGAACCCATTACCATATTTTACATAATTGTAACCCTGAATAATATGAATTTGAATACATGCATCCCCTTAAGGAATTTTGCACTAACTGAAACCTATCTCTATTTTGCCTCCTTTTTTTCTTGGGGTTTGGACCTGTAAATCCTTTGATTTGGACAAATGTGAGAAATAATTATTAATAATCAATATATTGAGGTGACACAGGGATCTCCCCTTCTTTTGTCCTCTCTTCCTTCCATTCAAAAATAAGGCCTCCTTGAGAAATTTCATTACATCTCATCTAGGTCAAACCCAATCCAAATGGAAGCTAAGAAAATAAGCTTTGGGTAGAGACAGATCTTTTTGTTCAGATAAACTAAAGGACTTCACTGATGAGATTTGGCCTGCAGGAACCAGTTCTAGGTGGAAACCATTGTGTCAGCTTTGGTGGGAGTCTACATTTCTCCCTGATGTGACCTTTACTTGAGTCACTTATCCCCTGACTTCATTTTAATATAGCCCACCTCCAAATCATGTCAAACAATTAGATTTGAATGATGTTAATCAATTTGATTTGATTGCTGTGTGATAGACTTCCTATAGTGGAAAAGGTATAAGAACCAGACCTGACCATGAGAAAGCAGTCTTTGGTCTGAGAGATACGGACATAGACCTCATTTTATTTATAACCCACCAGCCATATTAATAAAATGATTAAATTACCCAAATACCATGTCTCTCCTATTTTTAATTCTCACAGTTATGGTGACCATGTGAGGGACAGGAGACTTTTCACTCCAGATTATTAACAAGAAACTCCCCTTAAATGAGCCTATGTGTTAGGGGGTAGCTAGGTGGCATAATGGATAAAGCACCAGCCCTGGATTTAGGAGGACCTAGTTCAAATCCAGCCTCAGAAATTTGACATTTACTAGCTGTGTGACCCTATGCAAGTCACTTCACCCTCATTGCCCTGCCCCCCCAAAAAACAAAAAAAACAAAAAAACAAAAACATGTGGATTGAGATGACTCATTGGTTTTGTGTGTGTGTGTGTATGTGTGTGTGTGTGTGTGTGTTTACTGGGAAAAATTTTATCTGTATAAGCATTTATGTGTCCATATGTCTGTCTCTAATTTTGGTGTTTTGTTATATGCTTATCTCTAAGTGTCCATGTCTGAGTCTAGACCAGCTCTGTGGGGTTTTCATGTGTCTTTTTAAATCTGTTTCTGTCTAAGTGTTTAGTGAACTTTACTTTCAATATTACGAGAAACTTCCCCAACCTTCCCCAGGGATGGGGGGAGGGCATTGTTGCATGTAAAATTGTTTCAGAAAAGGCCCCTAAAATCTCTGGAATCCTTGTAGAGCAGTTCTCTGTCACTTTAGATTCATTGATCAGGCAGGACCTAGAGTTTTCCATAGGAGAAGTTCAGAAAGGAGCCCCCAAATTGGTGGGACTCTGCTCTGAACAGACCAAGAAAGTGACGTTCTTTGTCTATGGGCAAGTGAGGTGGCGAGGTGGATAGGGCACAGGACCTGGAGTCAAGAAGATCTGAGTTCAAATCTTACCTCAGACACTTACTAGCTGGGTGATCATCTGACTATGGAAAGTTCCCCTATTGGTGGAGGGCCATCCCCCAGTGGTGGTGACTGGGGGAAGTTGCATGAAAGGCAGCTCCTATCTCTTAAGCCATCTCTGTCTCCTTCATGTCATAAAGGCAGCAGCCACACATAATCTTATCTCCCTGGGGGGTGGGGGATACTGGAATGAAGGGTGGTGGTCCTAGAGCTAACTCAGTCCAAATCAGGTGCCCCTTATGTCTTTAGGTATGTTTGTCCTTTGGTTTAGTTTCTCAGGAAGGTTCCTTGATTTCCTCCAGAAAACTTCTGAGGTACCCCAGGCCCATAACACAAATTTTGCCTACATTTAAGATGAAGTTCATCTGAAATTATGTGGTTATCACTTAGAAAAACTATGAGACTGTTAACTAAGCTAATTGGTGTTATTGTTTTAATCAACTATTTACATAGTTATTTTTTAAAGGAAAAATTGGTCATTAAAACAAAGAAAATACCTTGTAAAATCTCCTTTGTAAATCTATAAGTATTTTTAAGATCATGTGGTCATAAATTCTTATCAACCTTGCAAAAGAGTTTTTCTGTGTGGCTAAATGGGAGTGAAAATTTTAAGCCTGCTTATAGGGTAGAGTGAATTTCATCTAAGGTTATTATCAATAATTTATGGAAGTCATATACATCTTTGAAGCAACTCAGTATTAACAAACTCTTCAATCTTAAAAGCTTAATTTTGCTTTAAGGGGTGAATGTGAACATACTTTAGAAAGGGATATATGTATAAATAATCATTTTGGGGGGTTTTAATTGTCTCATATTTACAAACTTTGTGGGATTCAGGAATGTAACTAGTTTTCTTTATTTCTAGTGATTTAATTAAAGAAATGGGGAAAAAAGGTTGAGCAATTTTTTTAAAAGGCTAGTTTGATTGGTTATTTTCCTTTTTGGTTTAGAAGAAACTGAATTCCTTCCCATTGCAAACACCTTTTGATGAAAGGGGGATGGTAACTAAGAACTTATTTTGTTATAATACTTTTAGGATCTATTAAGGTTAAAGATAATTTATAACAGTTTAATCTTGACAAATACTAATTTTACAAATTTATTTTTGCTTTTAGGGTGAATGAGAGCTATCTGTCATTCTAGTTTACAACTAATTTACTTCATGAAAAGTTACTGGCTATTTCTTTTAACATCAGGATGGATTTTCAGCTGTTTTTAAGAAGGGAACATGCTTTTAGTAAGAAGTATTTATATTAAAAGAAAGATTTTGTAAAAATTTGCGAGTATCTATAAGTAAAAGATCTTTTATGTGATTTTTAAAAGGCCTGTAAATTTATTTGTATCATTCTATAGCCTGAGCAATAGCTAAATTGGTGCTTGAATTTGTCAAATGTATGAAATACAGTTCCTGATGTATTTCATTCTTATATGTCCCCCAATGGAAAACTGATGTTAACCTATGTTCATGATTTAATCTGGAATTAGAACATGTTTAAAATCAGAATAAATAGAACCTGTATAAGAACTATAAAACTAAAATGACCAAGTAAATATGGACCTGAATAACAAAAACACTAAATATCCATGGATAGCCCAAATTCACAGAGTAAAAATATCTGTATTTCCCACATGTATTTTAAAATAATTTATTTTTGTGCTAGATTTGTGATTTCATAAGGAAGTAAAGTGGTAAAACTCACACTACTAATACAGATTAGAAACTGCAATATAACTTTATTTTTAATGAATTACCCTTGGAACACTAAGCTGACATAACTTGCTCATTGGCACATTTACTAGTATGTGCCAAAGGAAGCACTTAACTCCAGTTCTTTCTTATCCAAAGGATTACTTGCTATCTGCTATGCCATCCTTGCTGCTTCTTATTTAATTCAATACTAATTATGAATTTGTATATAAAGCTTGAAAAACATAAAGAAACTTATAAGGAAAAATCATCAAGACAATTAGAAGCTTATTTAAAAGAAAAGCTTGTGAAAAGGGTCTTGCCTTCTTTAAGTTTTTTGTATTAAAAAGCTCTTATCATTCAAACTATGATATGAAAGAAAGAAAAGAAAAAAGAAAGGAAGGAAGGAAGGAAGGAAGGAAGGAAGGAAGGAAGGAAGGAAGGAAGGAAGGAAGGAAGGAAGGAAGGAAGGAAGGAAGGAAGGAAGGAAGGAAAAAAGGCCCAAGTTGCTAGAGTTATAGGATGCCCACAGTTAGGGGCATCTGTTTTGGTGGAGATTTGGGGGCAATTTTGAAGAAGGCTATTTATTGGTAGAAAACAATTCCTATTAACATCCATTCTTGGATACACAGAAATAAAAAGAAACCCAAAACAATGGGCTTTATTGAATTGAAAGTTGGAGCTTTGGGTGACCATTCTAAAAATGATTAAGAAAATTTAAGCCAAAAATTGCTTACTAAAGTATCCTCATTCCCAAACAATGGACTGTTCTTGAGAAAATTCACTGAAGAACTATAGAAGGAAAGAGGAAAACTTAGCAAAACCTACAATTTCTTATAAAAAAAAAGAAAAAAAAAAGCAACCAGAAATTATATTCCTAAGAGCAGAGGTCTCAAATGAAGCAAAGTTATCCTTTACATGTAGCATGGAGTGGTGAGGCTTGAATGGAGGCAGAACAGACAGCTCTAGCTTCTTGTCCCCAACCCTTCTCCAAGACTTTAATCTCTTCCATGAAGAGAAGCAGGAGTTTCAGGCCAGAAGTTTGACCTCTTTGCTCTCTTCTAAGAGAGAAAGGCTAACAGTCTAGGATTATATTTATCTGTTCCCTTAAATATTGTTATTCTACAATAGGTGAGAAAGAGGGATGACATGGAAGAAGAGTTAAGGGAGCGGCAAAATGTGGAAAATTATCTAATTTAAAAGAGGAATACAAAGAAGAGCTTTTACAATGGAGGGGGACATTGGGAGGATGGAGGGCAGTGATTGAACCTCAGATTGAACCTCTCTCAAAGATGAGAGAGAGAAAGAGAGAAAGACAGAGAGACAGAGATAGAGATAGAGAGAGAGATACGCATGTATATATGTGTATGTGTGTGTGAAAACTAACTTTCCTAATGTGGAAATATAAAAGTTAAGAGAAAGAGGAAGAGTGGTAAAAGGAAAGATGGATTAAGGGAGGCTGTTGTCAGAAGTAAAACAGACCTTTGAAGAGTAACAGGATAAAAACAGAGAAAAGAGACAACATAGAAGAAAATGGGGTGGAGGAAAAGGCACAGCATTCATAACTGTGAATGTTAATGGGATGAGCTCACCCATAAAATGAAATTGAATAACAAAATGGATTAGAAATTAGAATCTAACAATATGTTGTTTATAAGAGACACACTTAAAACAGGAAAAACACAGAGTTAAAAAGCTTCAGCTGAAGTTAAAAAAAAAGGCAGGGATAACAATCATGATCACAGACAAAACTAAATAAAAAATAATCCTAATTAAAAGATAATCATGGGCTGCTAGGTGGTGCAGTAGATAAATCACTGGCTGTGGATTCAGGAGTACCTGAGTTCAAATCCGGCTTCAGACACTTGACCCTTACTAGCTGCGTAACCCTGGGCAAGTCACTTAACCCTCATTGCCCCACCAAAAAATAAATAAATAAAAGATAATCAAGGAAACTACATTTTGTTAAAGGGTACGATAAGAAAAAAGCAATATAAAAACATCTTTATAGCAAGTTTCTTTTATAAAGACTCCAATTCTCAAATATATAGGTAACTGAATTAAAATTATAAAATTAAGAGCTAATCCACTGTTGATAAATAGTTAATAATATGAACAATTAGTTTTCAGGGGGAAAAAATCAAGGCTATTTATAGGCATAAGAAAAATGCTCTAAATCACTATTGATCAGAAAAACGCAAATTAAACAACTCTGAGGTACCACCTCATCCCTATCAGAAAAGATGAATGCTAGAGTGAATGAGGGGAAATAGGTACGCTAATACACTGTTGGTGGAGTTGTGAACTGGTCTACCAATTATGGAGAACAATTTGGAGCTATGCCCAAAGGGCTCTGAACATGTGCATACCCTTCATCTAAGAAATGCTACTACTAGATCTAAGGAAAAGGAAAATGATCTATATGTGCAAAAATATTTATAGTAAATCCTTTTGAGATGGCAAAAAATTGGAAGTTGAGGGGTTGCTCAGCAATTGAGGAGTGAATGACCAAGTTGTGGCATATGTGTTTAATGAAATACTATTGTCCTATAAGAAATGACCAGCTGTCAGAAACACATGGCAAGTCAGTCTCATGAATCAAAGCTCAGGAAGAATTGAACTCTTCATAATTTGAGAAGCAAGTTAAACCCCATTACTAGCCACCATGATAAGAAGAAAGAGCTATTCTTTTTCTTGGCTATGAATGCCATTAGCCATTCCTCAACTTTCACTCATGGTCTCTGAAAGTCCAGGCATCTGTCTCAAGCTGCTGAATACACAAGTTCAGTTTATTTTCAGGCTGACTAAACTGTCTTCCTATAAGTCCAACTTATACAGCAAAGTCAACAGCAACCAAGGGATTGGTGCCTTCTTTGCTTACTAGGAAGGCCATACCTCCAATATAGACATCGGTATTCTTGAGAACTCCACAAATAATATACTGGAACTGAACCATTACCACAAACCACATAACAAAATCAATAATAGATACTGAATCTGAACCTAAATGTGAAGGTCACACTGAACCAGTGGATGATGGAGATAAATGCATATGCCTCCTCCAGATAAGACATATTAAGCATAAAGATATTAAAGAAGGCATTTACAAAATACATTAAGATACTTATTATTATAACAAAAGGCATTGGGCTGAGGGAGGGCCCTATTTCTTATCTCATTCACACAGGCTGGTTTCAGTCATAGACACCCAGTTTAGGGTCCTTGACATTGTGTTTGACTCTTAATATCTTCATCCCGGACACATGAGAAAATCAATTTTTAAAAGTTTTTATTTGAATCAAGTATAGGGTCCCCCCAAAAAAGGTTAGAACAGTATTTCAGTACCCAAACTAAATCATACATAGGACAACTATACAATTCCTCTCTTCAAAAGAAATGCTTAAAAAAATTACTCAAAAGTACATATTGAGGGGCAGCTAGGTGGTGCAGTGGATAGAACACTGGCCCTGGAGTCAGGAGGACCTGAGTTCAAATCCGACCTCAGACACTTAACACTTACTAGCTGTGTGACCCTGGGCAAAGTCATTTAACACCAATTGCCTCACCAAAAAAAAAAAAAAAGTACATATTGAAAAAAGAATTAAAATAGGACATACCAACTTATAAAACATACTATTCTCTCCCAGAAGGTTGATATTTAAAACATTCAAACATGATGTAAGTATTTGGACAGTTGAATATGAATTTCATCTTGATTTTGAACTGTCCAAACAACTCCCTTGGCATACACATATCGTGGCATGAAAAATCAGTATGTTAGACTCTTCCTTTTGTTGGCAGTCATCCTTTCCTATGAGAAATACTATAGTAGTTCTAGAGATTAGCTCCTACATTTTGTTCAACCCTAACTGAGAGACCCAGATACTGATACGGTCACCTTGATGCTTGAAAATGTTCATCTCTAAATGATTATTCTGTAACCTATGCTCCGGAAAATCCAAAACAGAAAAGGCAGGTAGGGTTCCAAGGAAAAGATTCATGTTCACCTCAGAAATATATAATCTAAATTCAGTGTTTAAACCAGTTGCCATAGGTATTGTAAATTGTACATTAACTGTTCGATAACTTACAAGTACCTTACTGTCCAAAGGTTAAACTTAGCCTGGAAGAATCCTGGTGATTGAGGTTCCTTCAACACTGGCCAACTGCCAATCCCCTTTTCATAAATCCTCCTGCCCCTGCTGCCATCACAGGGATCAAGTAGTTGCTAAATAATCCTGAAGGACCAAGGCTCCAAGAGTAACACACATGTATCTGGAATTATCCAAGTGTGCTTGACACATGTTCCATGAAATACATGGTCCTATCCACATGCATGCTCCATAGGAATTGTTCTTCCTTCCAACTCCACTCTATATTTACATCCTGAACTCAAAGCAAAATGGGGAAATTATATACATATGATTATATAACAATCACATATTAATATATAATTTATATTATTATATTATATATAATATATTATATAATTATATCACAAAAAGTATATTATATAGCATAAATATTATATAATATATTATAATGACTTATATATAATTGTGTATATATAAAATTTCCCCATTCTGTCTTAATTATACACACATATATGATGTTGAAGTGTAAATACGTGTGTAATCAATAACCATACAATATCATATAGATGTTGTGTATGTAGATTGTAAAACCAAAAAATATATAATGGATTTGAAAATTATCCTCACAAACATTAAACATTTAAAAAATCAGAGTATTACCCTGGTCATCATAAAAAATAATATTTCTTCTAAAATGAGGAAAGAAGATTAAAATATATTTCTTAAAAGAATGATAAAAAGTCACAACCCTATTGAAACACTCTTGGAATCACCAGACTTCCATAACTTCCCTTTGCAATAATAGATATTTATAGGCAAATCCTTGGTGTTGGCTGAATGTAATAGAAAATGGTCCACCTCTGGATGGAAACCGTGAAACAGCTAAGTTCTACAAATGGAATCAAAAGGCCCTACATATTGCCTAAATATTCGCATAAATTCAGTCTTCATCATGAGAAATAGCTATTGAATTAATAGCTGAGACATGAAAATTTGTTGGTGGAAACATATGGATTTATGATGGCAATTCAAGACCAGATCATGACCATCACTATAAAAGACTTATCCTTAAGGAAACAAAACCGTGGTCAATGTGAATTGTCTAAGAGAATGAAAGAAACTGGGTAGCATACCAATATAGGCTTTCAAAATTTAGCACCTATTGCATATCTATAAAGACATGATCTGTTGGCTAGTCTTATACATCAGAATCTTGTTATATTTCATAGTCTCAGAAAAGACCATTCTCTATACTGCCAATACGGACCTCATAATATTCTGGAGAACTCTATCAATAGACTGTACTAGAACTGTGCAATTATTAGACAAAACTGTTGCCCACAGTTGCACAGATAAAATATTTTCCAAAATGTAAAGACAATATTTAATTCGATGCTTCATAGCAAATAGTCATATGATGTTCAATCTATGTGGAACATTAAGCTTGCAAAGTATACAGGCCAAAGTGAGGAGTTAAAAATGATGTGGAATTAGCAGAAGTTGTATGCTCTCCTTTTTGTCTTCTCTGATACTGGGGTTGTGCTAAGGTTTCCTTCAATGAGCCTACAGAAAATGAACACAGATAACCAGAAATAAGACTCCTATTCTCTTTGTTGGTACAAAGAATCAGCAACTAAGCTAGGGGTTAAGATTCACTAGGAAGAGCATGACAGTCATTTGTCCTGTGATTGGCAAACTTTTAATCAGAAATCAATGCACATTTATTAATTAACTCTGGGAACACAAATACTTATATGAAACCATGTCTTCCCTGAAAAAAGCTTACATTTAACTGGGGAGACATTATGGAGAAATAAAAATACATATGAAATAAATACGATGAGCTTTCATTGTTTGTTTTGCTCAAGGTGGGTACATTGGCAGATTGGAATATTAGAAAAGGCTAGATCTAGGAGGTGGCATTTGAGATAAGCCTTAAAAAGGAAAAAGACATTCTAACTGGCAAAGTTGAGGAGAGAAAGCATTCCAGACAACAAAGACAACTTGAAGACAAGTAAAGAACCAAGATATGGAAGGTAATTTTTGTGGAAAAAGTAAGAGCTAATTTGACTAGGCTGTAGAATCTGTGAAGGATAACATATTAATAGGTACCAACTTGTAAAAACACTTTAAATTCCAAAGGAGTTTGAATCTCCTTATAGAGATATTAAGTATCACTGGACTTTATTATGAGGGGAAACTGTGTGGTCATGTGGGCAAGGTATGACAGCAGAATGTAAGACAGTTATGATTCAGAATTGAAGGTTGCTTAAGCAAAATCTTCTTTCCCCAAATACCACTTTTCAATCACTTACAAATCTCAGTCCTATCTTTTCTCAGTACATTTCCTTCTCTATCCTCACCTTCCATTATGTCCTCTATAACTCTCATTCCATTGTTAATGAATTGTCCTTTTCTATTCATATTTCTTTTAATCTTCTTGTAATCACAGAAATTTGAACAGTCCAAGACATCCTTCACCATCTATGCCAATACTTGATGTCCCTTATCTTGTTCCTCATGCCACACTGGGCTATGGAGATTATCTGACTGCCTCCATCACCCAGCATTTTCTCCTTTTAAAGTTCGTTCCATCAAAACAGATTGTTCTTTTTCAGATTCCAGAAGCAGTTTTCTATAATCCCCTAGGTTATCTACTCCTTTTTATCTCAAGAAGTTTAGTGTACATCCCCTTCAAACTAACCCCAACCCTGAACTTATACCAGGAATACTACAAATTACCTGTCAATGTCCCTTCAAAGTTCACCATCATCCTTGGCAGTTATGAACTGTATCTTCCCTCCAAATGGGTCATACACAAAATATAGCCCAAATTATTTTATCCTTGTTGCACCCTATATGCTTTATTGAACTTTCTAATTCCATGTGTTTGCAACAAGTGTCTTTATCTCTCCTCACCTCTATATCTTCAGATCTCAAATTCCAATTAAGATCTAGTTGAGATGTCATCTCCTATAAATAAAATATAGTGAAAACAATCAAAAGAGCATCCTTCAAATACTGGCTCTAACATCATGTGGCCTTCTCTATCACAAACTGGGGCTCAATTTCCTCATCTAGAAAATGAAAGAGTTGAACTAGATGAACTTTGACCTGTGATTAGGCCAAAGTCATACAGATGCTATCTGCTGCAGCTGGTCATTCAGCCAAATCATTATGAAAGAACTAGGAAGAATAGGTAGAAGTTGAAAGAATGATGATGAAGCCTAGGTGTATATATAGCTATGTAAAAATGGAATAGGTTGATATTGAAAGTAGTAGTCTTTGAAAAATAGATAGTCTGCAAGGCCAATTGGCTTGGGTGGCCATTTGTCAGGAATATTATAGCAAGAATTCTTGTTTAGGTGTTGTTGGGACTAAGTGAATATATTGAATGGATACTGGAGTCCATTTCAAATCTAGGATTCTGTGCTTCTGTGACTCAAAGCTTCTTTGACTTTTCATTATTTCAGTTATGATGAAGATAAAGGGTTGAGTGCTGGGGATGTGAGTAGGACATTGTACTGGGCAGCCTTTGGAAGGTCAAGGGGTTCCATGAGGATCCTGGGTACCTGAGAGTGATAGTGAACAGGTGGTTAAAACAAACCCTTCTTACTGCACAATTTTCCCTGGAATGTATTAAATGAATTCCCTGGATAGAGAATTAAAATGTCATGGTTTCTTGCTATGTAGCATTGAGTATTAAAGAGTTCTAGTGCACTTAGGCTAGTATTGTTTGCTCGAGTGGCAGATTTAACATGGAACAAAATATCCCTTATTTCCCAGGAGTTTATTCTATCTACTATATCATATTCAAGGAAAATTGTTGTTACTTTCCCCTCTTGACAGCTCACACAATCATTCAGCACTATTTGTTTATAGCTTGTCCTCCCAGAAAGCCCCAGATGTAACAATTCTTGTTATAAAATATTTTTATTATTATTTTTCCCAGTTAGGGATGAAGTGACAAGAGAAGGCATATGTAGTGGAGATATTGATAAAGCAATGACACTTGGAACAGAGGTGGAGTATTTATGCCTTTAGTTCAGGAAAGGAAGAGTTGTGAGGCAGTGTCATAAGTGGAGATTAGGAGTCAGACTATATGGGTTCAAATGCTGCCTCTGCCACTTATCTGTAGGATCCAAGGATAGCTACTTAATTTCTCTAGGTCTCAGTTTCCAGATTTTTTAAATTAGAGAGTTGATCTACATGATAGCTAAGATCACAACATGCTTTAAATCATTAATCTTATGATACTGAAGCAGCAAAACAAAGAACGAGAAAAATGGCACAAATGTACCATTTGAACAAGATGGTCTGGTTACAAATGAAAATTATAGTTTCATTTATGGCAGTGGAATTTGAAATTGTTTACTCTTAATAAGTAAAGGAAGCAATAGACTGAATGTTGTTTTGATCAGCCAGTATTTTCATATTTATGTATTAGGCACACTTTATTGAAGTACTCATTAAAAATCAATTTTAGTGTGTTTTTCCAATATGATAGAATGTTCCTTCAGGCACCAGTTAAAAATGTCTATAAGTTCCCTCCCCAGTGACTGTTTCTGCGTGTGTTCTATTTGATTTGAGCATCACTCAGGAAAGCATCAAAGGTACATAGTTCTAAATTCAGGAAATCATTAATGGAATTCCAACCCTTGGTTTACTATGTTGCAGTCATTAAAAGAAAGTGGTTGCAGATAGTTTAGTAACATTCCATTTGACTGAATTAATAAGTTAGATAAGAAAACGACCAAGTACCATATGGGATCTTCAATTTTTCTGATGCCTGATAAAAAGATAGAAATAGCTTGTCAGTGGTCAAAAGAAATCAGAAAATTTAGCTGGGAAGCAAGTAAATTATTCAGCATTTTATAAACTTGTATAACCTTGGGCCTCTTTTATGCTTTTATAATATTCTGTTCTGCATTTGAATTTAGCATTTATTTGGGAGTCAGAAGGTCTTAAGAACCTGCTCTAACACTAGCTTTCTGATGTTAGATAAGCTGCTTAACCTGAGCTTTCAGTTTCCTTTTTGGTAAATCAGGAAGTAAATACACTGCTTCTCCCACAGGGCTGCTGTGAGGAACCCTTTGCAAACTAAACAATGCAGCACAAATCATTATGTAGTATTCTAAAGACTCAAAATCACTCTATATATACTTTGTCATTAGGTACTTACTACAGCTCTGTGAGGTTAGGACTATGTGAATTATTATTCCATATTACAGATGAGAAAACTGAGGCTTTGAAAGGTTCATACCTGCCCATGATCATATATCTAGTTTTGCCAGGATCTATTTCTGGACCTTAAAGGGGCTTCACCAAACATTCAGATCAGCAAAACAGTAATGAAAAGAACAGGTCTTTTGCTTTAAGTTAGGGCAGGAGGTAATACTGAACAGAGAGCTGACCTCAGAGTAAGAAAGACCTTGGTTCAATGACTGTAATACACACTGGCTATGTGAATTTGAGCAAATTATTTAACCAATTGATTCCACAGACAACTCTCGAAGACTATGACTTACAAAGCAGATGCCAATCTGCATTGGTAGAGTAAATTTCTACAAAGAACCAAAGCATTCATAGGTTTAATAACAATAAATAATGAGAAGCTACTTTGTCTCTCTTTTGCTGTACTCCATGGAGGGTACACAAACTTATACAGAACTTCAAGGTTTACAAATTGCTCTAAATATAACATCTCATTTGATCCCCCAAATATCTTTATGCCATTATTATCCCCATTTTTACAGATGAGGAACTGAGGGTAGAAGTCATGAAGATACAACAGATAGATGGATGGATGGATGGATGGATGGATGGATGGATGGATGGATGGATGGATGGATGGATGGATTGACAGATAGTGGAGACTCGTAGATGGGTACTACAACACACGTATGTGGTAGTATATATTACCACAGAGTCTTAAATTATATATGCTATATCACCTGATATATATATATACATAAATATAAACATGCACATATTATATATACATATGTGTATATATATATATATGCTGCTATATTACATATATTATATATAATTTAAGTCTCTGTGCTAATATTCAAACTCAAATTTCTGACTCCACTCCCAACACTATTTCCACTATTTGCTGAAAGGTACTAGTGAATCATAACATTTTCTAAATTGAAATAACAGTTCTAGTTACAAAACTAGAGTGAGTGACCTGCTCCCTCTCTGCCACCCCACTAAAAATAAATAAATAAATGAAGCCCCTTGGGCCATGATTGCCATTTCCAACTTTGAGACAGCTTGCAAAAATATCACTTTAGGGGACTTTGAAGAGTTCAAAGCCAATAGAGATATATGTGTGTGTGTGTGTGTGTGTGTGTGTGTGTGTGTGTGTGTGTGTTGACTACATAGTAGCAGGGATAGTGCCAGAAAGCCTTTTGTATTGTGCTTCCAAGGAAGAGAAAGGAATTTACAATAGTCATGTAAAGAAATTGTGACCAAAACTTCATACATCAATATACCAAACTCTTAGTGGGACTCAGGTTTATCTTTATTCTTCAGGGTAGCTCTTGGATTATAGATATTTTTTAGGGAGGGGTAAGATCCCACTAAATTTCTAACCTCTGAACAATACTCAGAGAGGGGCTATTCAGCTAGGAAAATTAAAATTTCTAAGTTGGATAATGTATAATAATATAATAATATATAATATAATAATATAATGGATAATGTAATAATAATATAATATTGATAATAATAGATTACTCCAGATATGGAATGCTTACCCAAGGAAAGGGGCAGGACAGGAGGCAAAGAATATTAGCCAAGGGGAAGGAGTATTTCTAGGACACAGCTTTCAGGTGGAGGAAAAACAGTCAGGGGGAAGGGGATTTTGAGTCTACAATATGGTAAGAAATAGAATTTAAGCCTTTCATTCTGATCCAAATAGCAGCACTCCATCCACTATGCAATTTGAGTTGGTTATCCTCATCATCATCATCATATTTATATAAAAGTCTGTTCTATTGCTCTATCATTCTATTGTTCTATTGAGATGTGGAAGTGATGCTGGGTTTCTTTAAGTCTTTGCCTGTTGAGTACAAGGTCTGGCTCTATGAAGCTAAAAAAACTCTGGGACTGGGACTGGTGCTAATTTATGTGTCCATTTGTCTGTTGTTCATGAATCAGAATGGCTGAACATCAGATATTTGGTGACCAGATTGTGATGTTGGATCATGGGTACACATTTTAAAAAGGTCATTAGGGAGTTCAATCTTCATCAGAAAAGAGAATATCCATACTTCTGGATCACGAAGAAAGTAGTCAATATGCATGACATATTTTGTGATTTTCCTATCTTCCTCAATTGATGGTGATCTACATTATTGTAGGCATCAAGTTTCAATTTTCTTCACATATACCCTGGACACCTAACATAGTTCCTGCCTAATTACTATTTTTTTAAAGTAAATTTAGTGAACCTAGGTCATTCTATACTATTTTTGTGGTACTTTATAGCTAAAGAAGCACTATGTAACTGTGTTGTGTAACTGTTATATTCTATTTGAAATACACTTAAAAGTTTCCAAAGAAGATACCAAAGTCTTTTGTCATAAATTTAGAGCAAGAATAAAAGGCAGAGGTCATCTAGTTTGACTCATTTTAGAGATGAGAAAAATTATGTTCACAGAATTTAAACAAAGGGCCTAAAGTCCTACAGATATTAACTAATTGAACCAGGTTTTTAATATAGGTATTCTACTTCCAGAGCTACTCTTTTGACTATATAACAATAATCTTAATTCGAAGAAGCTCCATTGGTCATGCAGGAATAGCTGAAGTCATCTACTTACCATATGAAGAGTGAGCACTTAGTGTCACAATTGGGTGAAGAGATAGGAATGACCATCAAAATATGTAGACACAGATTAACACTGATGGAAAGATAGAGGTACTATAAAAAGGGAATAAAAAATAGTAGCAGTCAAGGATGAAAATTCCATTACTATATAAATGTAGGCATAAATAAACAGGACTGGGATAACCACAAGAGCTAAAGGAAAAGATATAAAAGTGAGATTAGGCTTGTGGCTTTGGTCTATGAAAAAATGACATTTCCATATTCTAATCCTTTTCCAATGTGACATTATTTTTAGAAGGAGGCTGTAAACTGCCATATATGCTGTGCTTGGCTTCTTAAAGAGAGGAAAAGATATAAGAATTCACATCCCACACAATTAAAAAAAAAAAAGAAAAAGAAAATAGGAAAATCAAGTAGGTGACCAGTAGCTTACTCAATGACCATGTCACTTAAATTACCATATTCCTGTTTAAGGCACATTATCATGGACTTAGAAAAAATTAGAAGGTGAATTTTTCAAATATCCTCCTTAAGTAGAATGCTGAGATGGGATAAAGAACACTGTGTGTAGTATTAAAAGATGTGGATTCTTTTTTTGGCTCTGCCACTAAATAATTACTAGACACATATCTGGAAAGTGACAACTAACCCACTTGGACTTTAGTTTATTAGCTCATAAGATGAATTATTTACAAAAATTATATGTTTTTATTAAATATTATACACTTAAAACTATATGACATCCTTAGCTATTCCATCTCTTTCACTAACCTACTTCCCATATATACAAATCAGTTGCCAAATCTTATTGATTATACTTACACTACATCTACTAAATCTCTTCAACCCCATTCTCTTCACTACCATTAGTTCAGGCCCTTATTAATTCTTGCATACTTTATTGCAACAGCTTCATAGCTAGATGTCCTAGCTTCCAGTATTTCCCTCCCATCAAACAGAAAATTATTTCTGAAAATCTGTATCCCTTTCATGGCACAGAAACACTTGTATATGAAAAAACAAGTTTCTAGAAAGATTGGTTTCATTGTGCAGTGCCATTAAGTCTTGAAGGATTATCATTAAATTAATGCTATTAAGCATTAATTTACTGTATATGACTTAGGAAAATTAAAGAGTATAGTAACACTGCTGAGCATCTACTTTGAATGATTTAACTAATTCAACTGGTTCAAAAATTGACTGAGGTCATTTTTTTTTTGTTAACACAGCTGTTCTGATACAGACACACATATATCTATACATATACACAAACCAATATTGCATCTTTTTTCTGAGTTAATTTATATCAATGTCCACTTACAACTAACTGGTATGTAAGTATACTTCAATGTATTACCAATGAATGCTTATGCACAAAACATAGTATAAAATATACCAGAAAAGTTGGTGCATAGACTATGGAGCCAAAGTAAGGGATAAAAGAATAACAACCCATATACTGTGCTTATATCTACAAAATATCAAAAGATCAAGTTTTCAATGTGTTAGGAAGTCACATAATGAATTTATGGCATGACATGGACCAAAAACTAAACATAATTATAAAACATAAATACACTGTGATTTGCCTATTTGTAAGAGGATCCACAGTGATTAGATAATAAGAAATCCTGACAATGTATATTAATATTATAACATATAAACAATTATATGATGTTGTGAAAATATTTTAACTGATTAGGGGGGACTAATCTCTCTGCGAACTACTGTGGGGACTTTTGACTGGCTGGTTATCTGACTGCTATTAATTTCCAAAGGCAATGTTAGGGCCTTTTAAAAATTTCTTCACTCTGCTCCACTCCCAAATTGATAAGCAAATGATTAAGAAGCCTCTTAATTAAATAATCAAAGCAGAATTTATTTATAAAAATCAATGTAAACTATAAGGGTTAAGAAATGCAAATTATACAACCTATCTGCTTTTAATATAATAAGGGCCTTGCTGCCTCTTGCCTTAGGGTATGCTCCAGATTTCTCCAACTTTCACTTTTTCTCCTTCACTCTAGCTCCCCCACTTCACTTTCACTGCTCAGCTCCTTTTTTCTATCTCCAAGCCCCTTTCACTTTGTCAACCCTCCTGAAAAGCCCCTTAGCGTTCTCACCTCTGTTGGCAACCCCCTGGTGTCTCTAGTGTCTCTGTATCGTAGCCCTTTCTCGCTTTCTCCCCCTTGTACTGTCTACTTCCATTCTCTTAATCTCCCGACCTCTCCTTAACTGTCTTCTCCCCTGTATATATGTTCCTTCTCTCCCCTCAAACCTTGGGCTTCCTGTGCCCCCACACATGCCAAGCTAATCCGCCGGCCTCACTAGCTCTGTGCCCAGAGGGGCTCGAGGGGCCCATGCCCTCTTCTGCACACCTGGGACCTCTGCACAGGCTATGCTGGGTGTGGCAGAACAAGTCTGGAATCTCTAGGGCAGCTCCCTTCAGTGCATAAGGGATCTGGGGCTTTTCTCCCCCAGCCATCTGACCTGGCTCCTGTAAAGCCCACAGGGCTTTTTTGGCTCAGCTGAAGCAGAGGGGGAGGGGCACGAGCCACTCTTACACAGAAAAAACCCTGAGGGCCTAAGGCTTTTTAATCTCAGCTCAAAGGCAGGGTCCCCAAATCAAAATAAATTTCCACAATGTAGATACACAAGAAGTTATGCAATGTGGGCATATAAAACATATGTATATGTGTATATATTTAATATTCAAAAAAGTCTTCAAATATGTCTCATTTGATCATTGAGCTATCCCTTTGTTATAAGGGATATGCCTTATAGCTAAGGACAAGATAAGGGATATCCCTTTATAGCTAGGGACAGCAGGTCAGAGAGTCCCCTTAGCTTCATAACTTTTTTTTTTTTTTTGGTGGGGCAATGAGGGTTAAGTGACTTGCCCAAGGTCACACAGCTAGCAAGTGTCAATTGTCTGAGGCCAGATTTGAACCCATATCCTCCTGAATCCAGGGACGGTGCTTTATCCACTGCACCACCTAGCTGCCCCCTTCATAACAGTTAAGTAGAAAAAGCAGGATTTGAAACTCGGTCACTTAGGATTCTAATTCCAGTATTCTTTTCTCACACTATCTCACTGATTCCCAATCATGAAGCCAATGCACCAAAATAATATCTATTTTATGTTGCTAGGCCTAAAAGAGGAGAGTTTGGAAGAATTAAGGTAAAAAGTGGGAAGCAATATTCTCCCAATAAAGGGATGAGTAGAAGAAAAAAAAATAGCAAGTTATTATGGAAGTCAGGAAGATCTGCATTTAAGTCTTGCCTCAGGAAGACATATTGATTCTATGATCTGGGCAAGTCACTTAACCTCTCAGTGCATCAAGCAACTCTCCAAGATGATAAGTTGCCAAATAGTACTAATGTTCATAGATAGAAGAAATGTTCTCATTGAGAGTTCCCTATGCTGATGAATCCATAGATCTCACTACTTCATCCTTAAAAGAGAAAAAAAGTCAAATACTTGCCATAGAACATATAGCATAAATGCTTTACCAAGTATTATTCCATTTGTGATCTCTTTATCCCATTTAAAAATCATATCAACATTCAAATGTTGGCATTGCAACAATGTTGTACTGTCAGATAAATTATAAACCCCTCATTTAATTAATGGGCCACAGAGAGGCAACATGAATTCCCCTAGCTAATACAGAAAGGGCCCTGAAACATTTCTGACATTCAGAGGGTGGTTGAATAGAAAAATTATCTCTTGGGGGCAGATACATGGCTCAGTGGATAAGGCACTAGCCCTGGTTTCAGGAGAACCTGAGTTCAAATCCGGCCTCAGACCCTTGACACTTACTAGCTGTGTGACCCAGGGCAAGTCAGTTAACACTCATTGCCCCACCAAAAAAAAGAAAAAAGAAAAATGAAAAGAAAAGAAAAATTATCTTTACATGGAAGAAACAAACATTAAAAATGTAGACTTTGAAAAGAGTTTCAGGGGGCAGCTAGATGGTGCAGTGGATACAGCACCGACCCTGGATTCAGGAGGACCTGAGTTCAAATGCGGCCTCCGACACGTAACACTTACTAGCTGTGTGACCCTGGGCAAGTCACATAACCCCAATTGCCTCACACGAAAAAAAGAAAAAAGTTTCATACCCTAAAAGTTGTTCTTAAATTAAGAAACTAATAATCAGATCCATGTGCAGTAGTTCATTTATTGTTTGTTGCTGTTGTATAAATGTGTACATTGCTTTACTTGGTGTTTTTAGACACCACATTTTTATGATAAAACACATTACCCAATTAAAAAAACCCTCAATTTAAGATTTATATGAAAAAATCCCTTACTTATTATCTGAAAGAATCATTTGAAAATGTTTATACAAATATCCAAAGTACATATGTTAACATGTTTTAGATGCCAAAAACATGTGGCATTCTAAACATAATTACAAATGAATGCTAGACAATTTCAAATCATGTATGTAATTACCTGCTTGTGTGGCTTAGAGCAGGCATCTGAGATTGAAGGTTTGTGGATTTTTCCAATTCTTACCCCATAAAATGTTTATGCTGCTTACTGAACTAAGGTCTTCTGCATAAATGGGCCAGACTATACCAGTTATTGAGGATTTCTAATCAGTTGCCTTCAAGTGTTCAAATTCAATAAAGACAATTACAACATGTGCAATGGTAATCATTTCATATTTAATAAAGTAAGCAAGGTGAACATTACAACAAGAAGACAATTTATAGCAATGGGAGTACTCACGAGGTCAGACTCAGGAATATTTCTAACCAAGGAAGATTGAGTAGTCAGTGGAGACTGAATTGAACACTATTTTCTGGGGGCCATAGGCAGGTAGCAACTAGGATGTGAAAACTGGATCCTTCTTATATTCTATTAAATGCAGTAGTTAATGGCTTCACAGGACTCTGCTCTTCAGCACTCCAAAGGAGAAAACATAAATTTCCCTGTGTACTTCGATAAGAGTCAGAGGACCCACTTTTGATTTAAGAAATAAATGTTTTGACTCCATGAATTTTCCTTCAATTCAGTGGAGTCAGTAGATGTGTAGGGATGGATCTTATATTTATTTTTAATAAATGTACTAATCATTCTTTATTGAGCATTTACTATAGGCAGACTACCATATATGTATATATATATATATATGTGTGTGTGTGTGTGTCTATATATAGAAATATATATGTGTGTGTGTATATATATATAAAACTATTACTTTATTGGAATAATATATGTTTTTATATATGTAAGGCGATAACTGCAATTTAGCTATGGATACTAGATATTAGATAGCACCAAAGTCCCTGGCTTCACTCTATCCTTAAAGTCTGATAAAACTAAATTTCAGGGTAATCTTGGTTGACCCACTTATAAAGGATATCCCAAATTTTATAGTGTGTTATGGTTTAAAATTTAATTGCTGTTAAAACTTAAACCTACTTAATCTATTTTAAGCTGAAGCTTAAAACATCACTAAGACTTTTGGGATATCCTGAATATGTATGTGAAAATACCATGATTTTGAGGTATACTGAGACAAATGCCTGTTTTTTCATTAAAAGAACTTGAATGAAAAAGAGGAAGAAGAGACAATCAAGATGCTGGCAAGGGTATCAAACAACAATATAACAAATCATATGTTGGTTTGCAGTGTATTTCAGAACAAAAGAGTGACTGAAGGGTTGCTCTCAGTGTTCTTGCACTGCCTTTTAGGCAGCCCAGTATCCTAGGCTATGGGAGCTAGTTCAGGATTAGAAACACCTCAGAAATTATGATCATACCTAGAAATGGTTTATGTAATGAAGCTGGGAGTTTCATATCCCTCTTTTGATATCAACCTAAACTTCCAGAGTAGATCCAGAGGCCTCTGAATAGACTTGGAAATTCCCAGAGAATTAAAATGAGGAAGCAGAAATTAAGCAAACATCAAAAATCACATCTACACCAACCCACCCACATCTAAACATGCACCTATACACTTTTATAGGAGATTGCTTAAATATATTTGTTACACAAGATCAAAAATTATTCAAAGTGAAAGATTACCCAGGTATTTTAAAATCACAGAATCACAGAATATCAGTGTTTAAAGGATTCTTAGAGGCTCCACCAACCTCTTACCCAGTGCAGGAACCTCATGCACAACATACAGAAGTTATTCAGACCTTGTTCATATTTAAAGTGGTCTTTCCCTCCTGATTTCTTGTCGGTATTTGTCCAAATTACTATATATGCATTGATGTTCTAACTTAATGACCTTTTTATACTTTACACAATGCCAGAATTTCGGTACTTTTGGAAAGAAGCTAAGGTCAAGGGCAGTGGCTCACTTGTCCTCAAAGTAATAAAGTGTCCTATGAGTGCAACTGCACGACTGAATAAAAAAAAATAGTTCAGTTAAGAACAGCAATCTAGTTTGGTCTGAGTCTCTGCCACAAAAGAGAAGGATACCTTTCCTCCATTGTCCCTCCCTCTCTCTCCTTCCTTCCTTCCTTCCTTCCTTCCTTCCTTCCTTCCTTCCTTCCTTCCTTCCTTCCTTCCTTCCTTCCTTCCTTCCTTCCTTCCTTCCTTCCTTCCTTCCTTCCTTCCTTCCTTCCTTCCTTCCTCCTTCCCTCCCTTACTCCACCCCGTCTCCTCATATTCTTTTCCTTATATCCTATCCAACCTTCTTTCTCTCTCCTTTTTTTGTTCATAAAAGGGCAATAAGGATGATAAAGGGACTTGAGATAATATCATATAAGAATCAGCTGAAAAAAACTGACCATATTTCACCTGGAGAAAGCAAAATTCAGAGGCAACATGAGAACTTCTTTAACAAATCTGAAAACCTGTCATGTGGAGGAGAGACTGTTCTGTTTGTAGAAGGAAGAACCATATCCATGAAGCAAATGTATACTAACATCAGGAGAAAAAAATCCTACCAAGTGGAGCTAATTAAAAGTGATATTGGCTGACCAGAGATTTGGGGAACTCCTGCAACCCTTCAAGAAGAGGCTTGTTGACTACTTGTCTATTATGTTATAATAAAGACTTTATCATGCATGGGTTAGACTAGCTGGCTCCTGAAGATCCTTTTAACTTTCAAAGTCTGTGATTCCTTATAAAAAACATACCTCAAATACTTAGCAATTCTTGGCTGAGACAAAGAGATTCAGAATTACTCATAATTATTATATGCTTAAGGGTATAAGAAGACATGAGAAGACTTTTATAATGTTGATAATGGCTGAAAAGTGATTACCTATTATGAAGTGTTCCCCTAGGTATTTGTGACAAAATCTAGTTCAGAGTGATCATGAGGCAGTATTTGGTTTGAATAACTATGGAAAGTAATTCATTAATATAAATATGCTGAGGTAAAGCAAATATCAGTTGTTTTTTATTTTTTGTTAAGTAATTAAAAATAACACAAGCATTTCTTTAATGTAGTAGAATATAAAAGGATGATAGCACATGAAATTACAAATCTATCATGTACAACTTGATTTTCCTTTTAAATATATAATAAAGTTATCATGTAAATTTATTTTTCCCCTTTTTTTTCTCCTTTCCCCCTGCCCTGCACTAAGGAAATATTAATTGTTGATATTTAGTCTGTTAATGTCACAAGATCAGGTATAGAATCTGGTAGGAAAAAAATGTACTTAGAATGTGGATCCCAAACAATCTGGGTGGCCTTTTCAAATAACCTACTATTTAGAGATCATAAAGGGTTCAATATTCAATACTGAGACTAAGGATGCTTTGGATCCTTGTGTAAGTGCCATATAGATTGATGCAAGTGTTTTGTAACTATGATGGAAAAATCCTAGCAGATAGTAAACAAGTGGCAGGCATAATTTTGAGCTCCAAAAAGGCTTTGCTTCCAAGTAGAAATAGGGAGCTTTGGGGGTGTTTCGGCAGGAAGGAGTACATGAATAGTCAAAGAACCACAAGGGAAACATGTGCTATATATTATTTAGTGGGGGACTTAAGAATTTTCCTTTTGTTTCTCATGTCCTACCTTGTTCTACCTTTTACCCTTTCTTTGTACTTTCCTCATCCTCACACCTCTGGGATTGCCTTCTAAGACCTCATCTATTCTCCCCTATACAAAATTTTTTAATATAATATGATCATTTTAAAAGACCAATTTCCTTTGAGGTAATCTTTCTTTCCTTTACTACCAATATAACAAAAAAGTATGCTTTTGATTCTCACTACTAAGCAATTAAAAGGTAAATAATGCCTCTGGTTGAGGATGTCAATAAGCAAGTCCATAAAAAGATGAATGCTCCTTAAATTCAGTTTAAGTGAATTTGTCCCAATAAAAGAGCTCATTGGAAAATAATAGTGACACTCTCCCCAGGAGGACCCTTTGAGCCATCTAATCTTCTGCACTGCCAGAGTTTTTATTAAATCTGCCCTTTGATCAGCTGATGGCCAAATAATTCTGACTATCAAGGGTGTATTGTAAAGCAGCAAGTGTGATAAGCATTTTCAGAAAATAGTAGTTCTTGTTCAAATATTGAAGCTTTCAACATTCAACATATTTTGAGTTCCATCCCTCTCCATTCACACAAATATAGCATGTAATTATTATGTCCAAAGGCTTTCATAAACTAACTCCATATCCTGAAACCAGCCAAGGCAAGAAATATTTATTAAGCTATTGCTGTGCTTCTAGAACTTTTTTAGATATGCAGGATAGAAGATAATTAGACATATACTCTGCTTTTAAGGTGTCCCCAAATGGGTAGGTAAGATAAAAGATATAAAATAATGCCCTAGAAAAAGCAAACAAAAAAGTTCTGGATTTCAGTTGATAGGACTCACTGGTTTTGCCACTTACTAGCTATAGGATATTAATCAATTTGCTTGATTTATTTTGGACTTTGTTTTCTCACCTGTAAAATGAGGGCATCAAATTAAGTGAGCTCAAAGGTTCTTTCTACTAAACAAGTGTCTTAATGAAGGTGTAAAATTGCATAGTAAATTGTGTATTATACACAATTGGAGGTGATTACATTTTACTACAATCTATTAGTGGAAACCAAGTTTTAGAAAAGTATAATATAAGCAGATTGTCTTTAAAGGGATGACATTAATCCAAAAGAATGACTACAGGACAGTTATCCACATGTTAAACACACAAAAAAGCACGAGTCCCCAGTTTCTCATAATGTGCCATAATACCTTAATAAAAGAATTTGGTTATATCATTTATTTGACAAATGTAAAAAATATAGCAATGAATAATATAATTTACTTAATTATTTTGAATGTCTTCTTAGAATTATAAAGAGTTCTGAGGAGTTACTTGGAATATTCTTGTTAGGAAACAAAAAAACAAAAACAAAAACAAAAAGTTGCTCAAGGGAATTTTTGGTTTTGTTTTCCTTTAAAAGTGTTTCCTAATCCTAGAGAATCAACTAAAAGCATACTTGAAACTATTAACAACTTTAGCAAAGTTGCAGGATACAAAATAAACCCACATAAATCATCAGCATTTCTATATATTACCAACAAAATCTAGTAACAACATATAGAAAGAGAAAATGCATTTAAAATAATTGTAGAGAGTATAAAATACATGGGAGTCTACCTGCCAAGACAAACCCAGGAACTACGTAAACACTGCTATAAAACACTTTTCACACAAATAAAGTCAAATCTGAGCAGGCAGATTTCAGAAAAACCTGAAAAGATTCAAATGGACTGATGCTGAGTGAAGTGAGCAGAACCAGAAGAACATTGTACACAGTAACAGCAACATTTTGCAATGATCAACTTTGATAGACTTAGCTCTTCTCAGCAATATGATGATCCAAGACAATTCCAAAGGACTCATGACAGAAAATGCTCTCCATACCCAGAGAAAAGAACTGTGAATTCTGAATGCAGATTGAACCATACTGTTTCTACTTTTTTTTTTTGAGGTTTTTCCCTTTTGTTCCGATTCATCTTTAACAACATGACTAATGCAGAAATATGTTTAATATGATTGTACATATATAACCTATATCAGATTGCTTTCTGTCTTGGGGAGGGAGAGAGAAAAATTTGGAGCTAAAATCTTGTAAAACAAATATTGGAAATTATCTTTACATGTAACTGGAAAATAATAAAATATTTTTATAATTAAAAATAAAAAAAACTAATAAAGTCAGATCTAAACAATTGGAAAATAATTGCTCATGAGTAGGCTGAGCCAATATAATAAAAATGACAATTCTACCTAAATTAATCTATTTAGTTCTATATTAATCAAACTATCAAAAGAAAATTATAGACCTAGAAAAAATTATGGCAAAATTCCTCTGGATGAACAAAAGCTCAAGGATATCAAGGGAATCAATGGAAAAAATGTGAAACAAGGTAGTCTAACAGTACTGGATCTCAAGCTGTAATATAAAGTGGCAATTATCAAAACAATCTGATACTGGCTAAGAAATAGAGTAATTGATCAGTAGAATATAATAGGTATTAATTACACTGTAGTAAATGACTATAGTAATCTAGCATATGATAAAGCCAAAGATCCTAGTTTTTGGAACAAAAGGTCATTGTTTGACAAAAAAACAGCTGGGAAAACTAGAAATCAGTATGATAGAAACTAGGTATAGACCAATACTTCATACTGTATACTAAAATAAGGTCAAAATGGGTACATAATTTACAAATAAAGGGTGATACCATAAGAAAATTAAGAGAAAATAGAATAGTTTATCTGTCAGATTTATGGACAGGGAAGAATTTAAGATCAAAGAAGATATACAGGACAATACAAAATGTAAAATACATAATTTTGATTATATAAATTTAAAAAGCTTTTGCACAAATAAAACCAAAGCAACCAAGATTATAAGGAAAGCAGAAAACTGGGAAGGAATTCTTGCAAACAAGTATCACTGATTAAACTTTAATTTCTTAAATATATAGAGAACTGAATAAAATTTATAAAAATACAAGTCACTCCCCCATTCATAAGTGGTCAAAGGATATGAACAGGCAGTTTTCAGGCAAAGAAATCAAAACTATCTATGGTCATATGAAAAACTGCTCTAATTCAGTATTGATCAGAGAAATACAAATTAAAACAACTCTGAGCTACCATCTCATACCTATCAGAGATGATTATATATTTAAAAAGGAAAATATTGGATGTTGGAGAGAATGTGGGGCAACTGGGATGTCAATCCACTGTTGGTGGAGTTGTAAACTGATCCAACCATTCTGGAGAGTAATTTGGAACTATGCCAAAAGGACTATAAAACTGTCTATATGCTTTGATCCAACAATATCACTGCTAAGTCTGTATCCCAAAGATATACCAAAGAAGAGAAAAAAGACCTACTTGTACCAAAAAAATATTTGTGGCAGCTCTTTTTGTGGCTAAGAATTGGAAATCAGGGAATGCCCATCAATTAGGGAATGGCTAAATAACCTGTGGTATGATTATAATTGAATATTATTGTGCTATAATAAATGGCAAGCAGGAAAATATCAGAAAGGCCTGGAAAGTATTATCAAAGGGCCATAGGAAAGAATGAACCTGAAAGGGGGTTGGTGTTAGGAAATAAATGGAAATGCAAGGCTATAAAGGTAAATTTTTGTTTAAAAAGGTGTGTGCTTAGCAAAATAGACACATGCATTCTGCAACAATACTAGATATATAGAGAGTGTTTGTTTTCTCCTTTCTACATGCTTCTATTAGATTATGGATTGAATAAATATTTGTATGTCTATAACAATCCTCAAACTCATTATATCCCTTTTGGTTAGTATACATTTAAAACTGTTTCCAGGGAGCAGCTAGGTGGCACAGTGGATAGAGCACTGGCCCTGGAGTCAGGAGTACCTGAGTTCAGGTCCAGCCTCAGACACTTAACACTATGTGCGTGACCCTGGGCAAGTCACTTAACCCCAATTGCCTCACTAAAACAAACAAACAAACAAGGAAAAGAAGAAGAAGGAGGAGGAGGAGGAGGATTGCTCAGTATGTGGATTGCTTGTTCTAATATGTCATTTTGTCCCTCAGAAGAATGAAAGTTACCTGATCTTTTTTTTTTCCTGACATAGAATAAGCCTCCATAAGCACTGAAAACAAAACAAAACAAACAGCAGAAAACACCCTGCTGATTGTCACATAACTCTCAACAGACTTCTCCTATGTATATCCTTCATTACCAATACATTTCTATTGCAATATTGTTGTAGTTATTCAGTTGTTTTTCAGTTGTACCTGACTCTTTGTGACCCCATTTGCTGCTTTCTTGGCAAAGATACTGGTGTAGTTTGCCATTTCCTTCTCCAGCTCATTTTACATATGAGGAAACTGAGGTAAATAGACTTAAGTTATTTGCCTAGGGTCACACAACAAATAAGTGTCTGAGGATATTTTGGAACTCAGGGAGATGAATCTTCCTGACTCCCAGGCCAGGCACTCTATCCATTGTCCCACTTTCTATTCCAGTATCTCCCATCTTCAGTCTTATCCCCAAGACCTGCCTCTGACTTTGGCTCCCATGAACTAAATGCCCAGTGTTTCTTCATCCTGGATGTTAGGATAGTACTATTTTTTAATACTATATACATCCTATTAATTCAGACTCATATTTTCTCTTGTTCAAAATGTGAGTGTATAACACCTTGGACTAATCATAATAAAATGTGTGCTTCGAATTGAGAAGCTCACGCACAAAACTATATCCCCAATTGATCCTCTCAAGAGCAACTGAAATTATAATAGAGATGATTTGTTTTGTGTCACCTGTTAAAATTCAAATACTCCAATTGAATTGGGCTTTATTGGGGCAGGTCTGTGGCATGTAGTATATATATTAATGAGTTTGGAATCAGGAAAACAAGTTAAAATACTTCCTCAGACACTTGCTTATGATCTTGGTCAAGTCACTTCTGTTTCAGTTTTTTCACTTGTAAAATGGTGATTATAATAGCATCTACTTCACAAGATTATTGTGATTTTCATTGAGGTAATATATCAAAAGCACTTCCTAAACTTTAAATCAAGCCACATATGAGAATTATCACTAAAAGTTCTATTCCAGTATATTATTGTGTAATGGAGCAGACTCTGGGTTTTTTAAGACAACTCTTCAGAGAAGCTCTGATAAGGGTTATCAAGCTAAAGATCAGGCCTGGGAGTGTATATTGTTAATGTTAGGAATCTCTGTTGTTTGCAGAAGCTAATCAATAATGTGTCCACAGGGTAATAATTTGGGGGATGGAGAATAGTAGCAAATAATGACCATTTACTAAGGAAAAAATGAGTTGTGATTTGTGTCATTGGAGCAAGGGTACATATAAGGACTCCAAGCTTATATAAGGAAAGTCCAAGAACCTTGAAATACCACAGTCCTGTACACTTTAGCATCAGAAAGAGACCTTCAAGGCAATCAGGTCAAACATCTTCATTTTATAGATGAGGACACTGACTTTACATCTCGGAGTCTGTTTATATTTCTATTAAGATTGAACTATATGCATTCTATTTTATTTAAAATAATAAACATATATTATCTCTAACTTCTCTCATTAAAAACAGCAAATATGCATAGTCAAGGAAAAAAATCTAAATTGCACATCTCAAAAATATATGTATATTAATTACATCAAACCTGTGTCAGAAAGTAGGTGACACCTTTCATTATGAATCCTCAAGAATCATGTTTCATAGTGACCATTAATCATCAATTAATTAGCATTAATCAGGTTCCTTATATATTTGAAAGTTGATTGTTCTTAAAAGATTTATAAATTGCTCTTCTGATGCTGCTCACCAAACTCTGCATAAGTTCACACAAATCTTCCTAGGTTTCTCTGAAATCACCCCTTTCATCATTTTATCTCACATGATATTCATATATCATATGTTTCAAGTATATTTTTATAGTATGATTGGTTTAGTCTTGAATCCCCCAATTAATGTGAACTCAATTAATTTCTATTTCTTTGTCACTATAAAAAGTACTACTTAAAATGTCTTTACCTATATGGCTAATTTTATTTGTTCTTTGATTTCTTTGGAAGTATATGCCAAGTAATGATAAAATTTGGTCAAAGTTTAGGAACAACTTGGCAACTTTGGGGACATAATTCTAAATTGCTTTCCGGAATTGCAATATCAATTTGAAGCTTCTCCGAGTGAATTAATATATCTGTTTTTCTTCAATCCAGCCAACATTTAGTCTTTTTTTTTCTTTTTGTCATCATTGCAATCTGAAGAGTTTGATGTATGATCTCAGAGAAATTTTAATTTTCACTTATCTAATTATCAGTTACTTGAAATTTTTTTTCCTAGGGGTATTTGGAGCTTGAATGATTTCTTGAATCAAATTACTTGTTTATATCATTTGATAATCTATCAATTAGAGGAATGAAAATATTAAATTTACTATTAAATAACATCAACATAACAAGAAACAGAATTTTATATTGCAAGTCCACCTTATGAATAAGTTAAAGCTCCTTGACTTCAATGAGTTTATAATATGGTTGTAGTAATATATACCCATTAAAATTAACTAACAACCAGAAATTAATAATTAACAGTTATTGAAACAAAGAAAAACAAAAAAATGGATATCGACTTGGAAATGATGCTAGTGGAATTCAGAAGATATAGAGATGATTTTCAGCTTTGCAGGCAAGATTTTTTACAGGAAAGGTGTTTGATTTGTGTGTTAAAATACAGATAGAATTGTAAAAGAGATACGTCAAGTCAGGGGGAAGGGAAGATTCCCTCTGAATTTCAAAAGGAGGTGAAGATAAAGAGGTAAATATAGAAATATGTAATCAAATTATCTTTTGTTTTATTTTAAAGAATATTTTCAAATACTGATAAATTTATCAAGTTAATGATAGTCAATCATTTTCTGGACCTTAAGCATTTATATTCTACTAGTTATTATGATATTATGTCTACTGCTAGAGTAAAGACAGGGTAGCTCATAAGTCTTTTCAATAGAACAAGCAGAAAAGAGGGGAGGAGCGTGCATTTTATTACTTGATCTGACTCTGAATTGCATTCTGTTTTTCCATGTAGCTATCGCCCTAACTCTGGTACTGATTATTTACATTTGAAAATTATGCCACTTCTGCCCAAGCCTGCAGAACTTTTCCTAAGATTCTAAATGCTAAATAACCAAAAGGATACATGACTCAAGATTAACTGTTAAATTCCTCTAAGTCAAGTCATTATATAAGGTTGGGGTCAGCTAGATGGTACAGTGGATAAAGCACAAAGCCTGCAGTCAGGAAGACCTGAGTTCAAATCTAGCCTCAGACACTTACTAGCTATGTGACCCTGGGTGAGTCACCTAATCCTGTTTCACTCAATTTCTTCATCTCTAAAATGAGGTGGAGAAGGAAATAGCAAACCACTCCAATATCTTTGCCAAGAAAACCCCAAATGGGGTCATGAAGAATCAGATATAATTGACGCAAGAAATATGTAAGGAGCATACTTAAACAAAAGGTGTTAGAGTATAAAGACTTTGACATAGTAAACAGATCTCTCTGCCATACCCACATGTACAACCCTAGAGACTTCTAAGAGCAGTGAGATTATCTCCCTTCCAAAGAAAAGGTTTATTCTTTTCCATTCTAATCTGTATAAATACATTATATAAAGAGGCCATTATGATCGAAAATAGTCAAAGAAGGATTTATGGAATAGGTTCTTATCTTATTTCTTAAATCTGACCATCTCCTTAACCTTAAACTCTTCCTAGGACTGCCCATGATAAAGCCTATTTACCTTCTTGACTTTCTCCAAACTGCTCATACTACAGTAGCAATTAAAAAAAAAATTAAACACTAGCCATTAAATTGTAGTAATATAATGTACCTTTTTAATGTAATCTTAATTTCTTTCCAGCCTTCTTCCTCCACCTTTCTTCTATTGTGACAGACGTTTCTCCCAGATGCTTCTAGTTCTCTCTCCTCATAGTCTTCAAACCCTTAGGCATTTAGGTACTTTCTAATGCCTTACTTTGGGGTTGACTGATTTAAATCTTCAATGGAGGGAAAAACCTCCCTTAATTGTGTTGACTGGAGGGGAAAAAACAACAAAATTGATAATTATTTATCATATCAGACACATAATGAAAAATTATCAAATCTTACCAAAATAGTAAGTTGTAAACTAAATAACTCTGGAAAGAAGTCATGGGCATCTTATTACTTGAGGTGAAATATTAAATTATGAAAAATGTGTCACAACTTTATAATAGGCAAATACTTTCACTGATGATACTTAACCTTAATCTCATTGTACATTGAATGCTATGATTTCATTGTGATAGTACAAATAACTATTTTATACAGGTGGAATTTCAAAACTGAAATCTTTAATATCTTAGATAACAAGCTAGGTTGGGTTTGGGGTTTGGGTTTTTTGAGGAGCATGACATTAAAAATAAACCCACTGCATTAGGAATTAGAAGACCTACTTACTATTTGTATGATGTTGAACAATTCACTTTCCTCTTTCAGAAAGTTCATTTCTTTTAAGATTTCTTCAAACTCAGGATCCTTTAACTTCTTTTTTTTTTTTTGAGGATCAAATGAAATAATTTATTGCATAGTAAAGCAAAACAAATTTGCACATTCACTGCATGTCTATGTGTATATATATATATATATATTTTTATATGTTTATGTAATAGATATAAACACTTTGAGAGCCTTAACACATGATATAAACATTGGCTATTATCCCCTATACAAGCCCTCGAGCTAACAAGGCATCAGATATAGTATAGTTTATGTTTAATCCAACTAAACCACAAAGTACTATCAACCAAGCCCCTAAATAGTTAACACAAATCTTTCCCTTTCCTGTGAGCCTCACTCCTTGAGAGATCTCTGCTATCCTCCAAAATTACAATATTACTCTGGGATTGGGTCCCCTCCCAAATGAACAAAGAATGTGAGCTTGCTAGAAAGTCAAGAAAGATTCCCTTCCAGTGAGTCCTACCTCCCTCAGGCACTAACACTTAGATGTTTCCTCCAATACTGAGATATTTCCCTGGGGCTAAAATTCCCCTGCCAGGGGAAAGAATTCAGGTTTCCAGTTCTCTCCTTGGCCTAGTTCCTTAGACCTGTGCAGTCTGTAGAATGTACAGTACCAGGGAAAGACAACATTTGAATTTACATCATGTCTCTGTCTCTTGTCACTCCTTGGTTCTGTTTTTTTTTTTTTTTTACTAAGAAAGGGTAAATTTATTCCTATATTTTCTTTTTGTTGCTGTTTTTTTTTGTTTATAAATGCTTTACAATTTCAGATTTTTCTCCCTCCCTCCCCTCCCTCCCCCCTCCCCTAGACAGCAGGTAATCTGATATAGGTTATATCTATATATCTCTATACATATACATATAGATATATATATATATATATACACACACATATTTATACACATAATAACATTAATCCTATTTCTGCATTAATCCTGTTACAAGAGAAAGAATCAGAGCAGTGATGCAAAACCTCAAAATAGAAAGAAAAAAAAAAAACCAACAGCACCCAAAACAAAAGAAATAATATGGTTCAATCAGCATCTATACTCCACAGTTCTTTCTTTCTTTTTTTTTCTTGGATTTGGAGATCTTCTTCTATCATGAGTTCCCTGGAACTCTTCTGTACCACTGCATTGGTGAGAAGAATATAGTCCATCACAGTAGGTCAACACTCAATGTTGATGATACTGTGTATAATGTTCTTCTGGTTCTGCTCATCTCACTCATCATCAGCTCATGTAAGACCCTCCAGGTTTCTCTGAACTCTTCCTGCTCATCATTTCTTACAGCACAATAGTATTCCATTGTATTCATATACCACAACTTGTCCAGCCATTCCCCAATTGATGGGCACCCCCTCAACTTCCAATTCCTTGCTACCACGTAAAGAGCAGCTATAAATATTTTTGTACATGTGGGTCCCTTTCCCCCTTCCATGATTTCTTTGGGCAAAAGACCTAAAAGTGGGATTGCTGGGTCAAAGGGTATGCACAGCTTTATTGCCCTTTGGGCATAATTCCAAATTCTCTCCAGAATGGTTGGATCAATTCACAGCGCCACCAACAATGCATTAGTGTTCCAATTTTCCCACAGCCTCTCCAACATTTATTATCTTCCTTTTTTGTCATTTTAGCCAATCTGATAGGTGTCAGGTGGTACCTCAGAGTTGTTTTAATTTGCATCTCTCTAATCATTAGAGATTTAGCGCATTTTTTCATATGGGAATAGATAGCTTTGGTTTCTTCATAAGAAAACTGCCTGTTCATATCCTTTGAACATTTCTCAATTGGGGAATGACTTGGATTCTTATAAATTTGATTTAATTCCCTATATATTTTAGAGATGAGGCCTTTATCAGAAGCACTGGCCTCAAAAATTGTTTCCCAGCTTTCTGCCTCCCTTCCAATTTTGGATGCATTGCTTCTGTTTGTACAAAATTTTTTTTAATTTAATATAATCAAAATCATCCACTTTGCATTTTATAATATACTCTATCTCTTGTTTGGTCATAAACTGTTTTCCTTTCCAAAGATCTGATAGGTAGACTATTCTTTTCTCTCCTAATTTACCTATGGTATCACCTCTTATGTCTAAATCGTGTATCCATTTTGACCTTATTTTAGTATAAGGTGTAAGATGTTGGTCTATGCCTAATTTCTGCCATACTATCTTCCAGTTTTCCCAGCAGTTTTTGTCAAATACTGAGTTCCTATCCCAGAAGCTGGAGTCTTTGGGTTTATCAAACACTATATTACTAGTGTCATTTACTACTGCATTTCCTGAGCCTAGCCTATTCCATTGATCTACCACTCTATTTTTTAGCCAGTACCAGATAGTTTTGATGACTGCCGCTTTATAGTAAAGCTCCAGGTTTGGTACCGCTAACCCACCTTCCTGTGAATTTTTTTTCATTATTTCCCTGGATATTCTTGATTTTTTGTTTTTCCAGATGAATTTTGTTATTATTTTTTCTAGCTGTATAAAATAATTTTTAGGTAGTCTGATTGGTATGGCACTGAATAAGTAAATTAATTTAGGCAGTATTGTCATTTTTACTATATTAGCTCTGCCTATCCATGAGCAATTGATATCTTTCCAATTATTTAGATCTGATTTGATTTGTGTGAAGAGTGTTTGGTAGTTGTGTTCATAGAGTTCCTGGGTTTGTCTTGGCAAGTAGACTCCCAAGTATTTTATATTATCTACCGTTACTTTAAATGGAATTTCTCTTTCTATCTCTTGCTGCTGGACTTTGTTGGTCATGTATAGAAATGCTGATGATTTATGTGGATTTATTTTATATCCTGATACTTTGCTAAAGTTGTTAATTGTTTCAAGTAATTTTTGACTTGATTCTCGAGGATTCCTTAAGTATATCATCATATCATCTGCAAAGAGTGATAGTTTTGTTTCCTCCTTGCCTATTCTAATTCCTTTAATTCCTTTCTCTTCTCTGATTGCTAAAGCTAACATTTCTAGGACAATATTAAATAATAGGGGTGATAATGGACATCCCTGTTTCACCCCTGATCTTATAGGGAAGGCCTCTAATTTATCTCCATTGCATATAATACTTGCTGATGGCTTTAGGTAGATACTGTTTATTATTCTAAGGAAAGCTCCCCCTATTCCTAAACTCTCTAGTGTTTTTATTAGGAATGGGTGCTGTACTTTGTCAAAAGCTTTCTCTGCATCTATTGAGATAATCATATGATTTTGGTTGGTTTTCTTATTGATGTGGTTAATTATGTTAATAGTTTTCCTAATGTTGAACCAGCCCTGCATTCCTGGTATAAATCCCACCTGGTCATAGTGTATTATCCTGGTGATCACTTGCTGTAATCTCCTTGCTAATATCTTATTTAAGATTTTAGCATCAATATTCATTAGGGAAATTGGTCTATAATTTTCTTTCTCTGTTTTTGCTTTGCCTGGTTTTGGTATCACCACCATATTTGTGTCATAAAACGAATTTGGTAGAACTCCTTCTTCACCTATTTTTCCAAACAATTTGTATAATATTGGAATTAATTGTTCTTTAAATGTTTGGTAAAATTCACCCGTAAACCCATCTGGCCCTGGGGATTTTTTCTTAGGGAGTTCATTAATAGCTTGTTCAATTTCTTTTTCTAATATGGGTTTATTTAAGGATTTTATTGCCTCTTCAGTTAACCTGGACAGTTTGTATTTTTGTAAATATTCATCCATTTCATTTAGATTGTCAAATTTATTGGCATACAGTTGGGCAAAATATTTCCTAATTATTGCTTTAATTTCCACTTCATTGGTGGTAACATCACCCTTTTCATTTTTGATACTGGTAATTTGGTTTTCTTTCTTTTTTTTAATCAAATTAACCAATATTTTATCTATTTTATTGGTTTTTTCATAAAACCAGCTCTTAGTTTTATTGATTAATTCTATAGTTTTTTTGCTTTCAATCTTATTAATTTCTCCTTTAATTTTCAGGATCTCTAATTTAGTGTCTAATTGGGGATTTCTAATTTGTTCTTTTTCTAGCTTTTTAAGTTGCATGCCCAATTCATTAATCTCCTCTTTCTCTTTCTTATTCATGTAAGCATTTAGAGCTATAAATTTTCCCCTAAGCACTGCTTTGGCTGCATCCCATAGATTTTGATATGTTATCTCATTATTGTCATTCTCTTGGATAAAGTTATTGATTGTTTCTATGATTTCTTGTTTGGCCCATTCATTCTTTAGAATGAAATTATTTAGTTTCCAATTGATTTTCATTCTACTTTTCCCTGGCTCTTTCTTACATGTAATTTTTATTGCATCATGATCTGAGAAGGATGCATTTACTATTTCTGCCTTTCTACATTTGACTATGATGTTTTTGTGCCCTAATACATGGTCAATTTTTGAAAATGTGCCATGTACTGCTGAGAAAAAGGTATATTCCTTTCTATCCCCATTCAATTTTCTCCAGACATCTATCATGTCTAACTTTTGTAATAATCTATTCACCTCTTTCACTTCTTTCTTATTTATTTTTTGGCTAGATTTATCTAATTCTGAGAGGGGGAGATTCAGATCCCCCATTAGTATAGTATTACTATCTAATTCCTCTTGTAACTCATTTAACTTCTCCTCTAAGAACTTGGATGCTATACCACTTGGCACATACATATTCAATATCGATATTACTTCATTATCTATAGTACCTTTAAGTAAGATGTAATTTCCTTCCTTATCTCTTTTAATGAGATCTATTTTTGCCTGTACTTTGTCTGAGATAAGGATTGCTACCCCTGCCTTTTTTACTTTAGCTGAGGCATAATATATTCTGCTCCAGCCTTTTACCTTTACTCTGTGTGTATCTCTCTGCTTCAAATGTGTTTCTTGTAAACAGCATATTGTAGGGTTCTGGTTTTTAACCCACTCTGCAATTCGCTTGCGTTTTATAGCAGAGTTCATCCCATTCACATTCACAGTTATTATTACTGACTGTCTATTCCCCTCCATTCTATTTACCCCCTTTGTACTTTCCCCCCTTCTTTCACCCTATTCCTCCTCACCGATGTTTTACTTCTTACCCCTGCCTCCCCCGATCTGCCCTCCCTTTTTATCACCCCCCTCTCTTTTCTTTACCCTTTTCTCCCTTGCTTTTGTCCTCCCTTCTATCAGTCCCCCCCTTTCCCTTCCCCTTTTGTTTCCCTAAAGAATGAGTTAAGTTTCTTTATCCCAATGAATGTATATGTTATTCCCTCTTTGAGTCAAATCTAATGAGAATAGGGTTGAAACCATGTTCCCCCCTCCTTTCTTTCCCTCTATTGTAATAGGTTTTTTTCCACCTCTTCATATGATATAATTCATCCCATTCCACCTCCCCTTTCCTCTCCTCCCCATAGACTCCCTTTTTATCCCCTTAATTCTTTTGTATCATCACATCAAAGACAATTTATATTTATACCCTCTATATAAAGTCCTTCTCTCTGCCCAAATACATTTACAGTTCTTAAGAGTTATAAGTATTATATTCCTGTGTAGGGATATAAACAGTTTAACCTAATAGGGTAACCTTTTTTTTCCCCTCTGTTTACCTTTTTAAACTTCTCTTGAGTCTTGTATGTTGAGATCAAATTTTCTATTCAGTTCTGGTCTTTTCACCAGGAAAGATTGAAAGTCCCCAATGTCATTAAATGTCCATCTTTTCCCCTGAAAGAAAATGCACATTTTTGCTGGGTAATAGATTCTCGGCTGCAATCCAAGCTCCTTTGCCTTCCGGAATATCATATTCCAAGCCTTGTGGTCCTTTAATGTTGAGGCTGCCAGGTCCTGAGCAATCCTGACTGTGGCTCCATGATATTTAAATTGCTTCTTTCTGGCTGCTTGGAGTATTTTCTCCTTCACCTGATAATTCTGGAATTTGGCTACAATATTCCTTGGAGTTTTCCTTTTGGGGTCTCTTTCAGGAGGTGATCAGTGGATTCTTTCAATGATGATTTTATCCTCTGATTCTATGATATCAGGGCAGTTCTCCTTAATAATTTCCTGGAATATGGTATCTAGATTCTTTTTCTGGTCATGGCTTTCAGGCAGTCCAATGATTATCAAATTGTCTCTCCTCGATCTGTTTTCCAGATCAGTTGTCTTTCCAATGAGGTATATCACATTTTCTTCTATTTTTTCATTTTTTTTTTATTCTGCTTGACTGATTCTTGGTGTCTCATGGATTCCTTATCTTCCAACTGTCCCACTTTAATTTTTAAGGTATTGTTTTCTTCCGTGAGATTATGCACCTTTTTTTCCATTTGGCCAAGTGAATTTTTTAAGGTATTGTTTTCTTCAGTGAGATTATGCAGCTTTTTTTCCATTTGGCCAAATGAATTTTTTAAGGCTTTGTTTTCTTCAGCTTCCTTTTCCAAGCTGCTGATTCTTTTTTCATAGTTTTTTTGTTTTGCTTTCATTTCTCTCCCCATTTTTTCTTCTACCTCTTGCAATTGATTTTTAAAATCCTTTTTGAGCTCTTCCAGGAAGGCTTTTTGTTCTTGCGACCAATTCACCTTCCCTTGTGAGGCTTCAGATGTAGACAATTTGAGGGTATTGTCCTCATCTGAGTTTGTGTTGGCTTCTTCCCTATTGATACAGAAGCTCTCAATGGAGAGGGCTCTTTTTTGCTTCTTACTCATTATTGCAGCTTATTTATTTATTCTTTAAGTTGAGGTCTGCTCTGGGGGCACCAGGGTCCCTGTTTTGGGCTTCTTGTGCAGGTGTATAGGTGCTGTGTGACCGGGCTTTTACTCTGAGGCCTTTATGGTGTGTGGAGATCCCCCGCCCTGCACTTCCTGTCTGATTGTGCTTGGCCAGCCAGGCGCCAGACCCCGGCGTCTGATCCCGCCATTCGTGGCCCTCTCGGCCGGTGCAGGTAGGTTTTTCCACTGTCCTTCTTGGCCACCAGATTTTTGAACCAGGTTCCGGGAGCCTCAGTTGTTCTGCTGTTTCCCGCAGCTCCTGCTGACTTGCCATGACCCCCTGGGCGCTGGGTTGCTGCCCTGCGCTGGGCCTCCCTTTTGCCTGAGTCAGACCGACCTTTTCCTGAAGTCTTCTAAATTATCTCTGGTTGGAGGACTGTGTCTCTCTGTCTCTTTGCAGGTTCTGTAGTTTCAGAATCCGTCCAGAGGCTTGATTTAATGTTCGTTTTGAGGGAACAGAAGGAGAGCTCAGGCAGCTTGCTGCTTCCTCTCCGCCATCTTGGCCCACACCGATCCTTTAACTTCTTAATTCAATATAAATCATATGCACTAAACCACAAACACAGGATATTTTTTAACATTGGTGTTTTCTAGGTAGGAAATCATGAAACTCTAGTAGCTTACTTGAATTTCAAAGGCAGATGAAACAATTATAATGAAAAGACACTCATCTTTCATACTTGGAGGAACAAAATGAAATCATGATGTTGGGGTCAAAGTATACTATTTCTGACTGTCTAATCAGACCAATTTGAGCATGGAAGGCTCTATCACAAGTCAGGCACAAGTAGTCCATCTGAACATTTGGAATAGAGATGTCTCTAAATTTATGCATCTCACATTTCTCTTGAGCTACTGCAATTCTGCTTTGTTCATAGATCACAGTGCCTTCTTTAATGTGGGCATGCTATGCTGGACAAGCCTATACCAATTTCTCCCATATCAGGCAGCTAGGGGGTGAAGTGGATAAAGCACTGACCCTAGATTCAGGAAGACCTGAGTTCAAATACAGCCTCAGACACTTGACACTTAGTAGCTGTGTGACCCTGGCCAAGTCACTTAACCCTCATTGCCCCACAAAAAACCAAAAAGACAAAAAACAAAAAAAGCCCAACGTCTCCCATATCTAACAATCCATAACAAAATTCTTTAGAGAAACCTTGATTGTGTCTTTGGTTTAATTTTTTCTGACCTCTATTTAAGCAATTCCTTTGTGTGAGTTCTCTGTAAAATAGTCTCTTAGGCCAATGTACCTCCAGCATTCAGACAAGGTGCCCAGCCCATCAGAGCTGCACTCTCTGAAGTAGAGTTTGAATACTTGGCAGTTTAGCTGGAGAGAGGACCTTAGTACCAATGATCATTTCTTTGCAAGAAAGGAAAGGAAACCTATTATAATCAGAGGACCTACAGTCAGAGGACCTTGGTTCAAATCTGTCCACTGAAGCATGTGGCATCTGAGACTGTAAGTCACTTAACTTGAGTCTGAATCTCAATGTCTTCATCTATAAAATGAGACAGTTAGACAAGATAACTTCTGTGGTCCCTTCCATCTCTACATCCATTGAAATATTGAAATAATGGGAAAAATAACATATTAAGCATTTACTAGCTGTTAAGTATTGGGAACAGGGGCAGCTAGGTGGTGCAGTGGATAAAGCGCCAGCCCTGGATTCAGGAGGACCTGAGTTCAAATCCAGCTGCAGACACTTGACACTTACTAGCTGTGTGACCCTGGGCGAGTCACTTAACCCCCATTGCCCCGCAAAAAAACAAACAAAAAAAAAAGTATTGGGAACAAATACAAATAAAAAAGCAAATCAGAGTCCCTGGCTAAGTCCCTTAAGAAATTACATCTTAATGGTGGAGATAACACACACAAAGTAGAATAGTGATTAGGGAAAGTTGTACTAGACTATGGATTTACAGGAGTGGTGTGTGGTGATACATCACTTTCAGGAACTAGACAGAGTAGATTAAATGATTTGATCACATTTTACGCTCCAGAACTGGGGAATGGCGGGGGGGGGGGTAGGAATAGAACAAGGAATAATGTGTGTGTCCTCTGGCAAATCAGTAATTGAAGTGAGGTGAGACTATTGAGGAGGTAGCCTTGGAAGTGATAATGAAGTGAAGTATCATAGCTGGGAGCTTTCCTGAAATAATGGTTCAGAAGGCAGTCACTAATCAGGAGAGTGAGACCCCAGAGCAAAAGTTCTTCTAGGGTATAATCTCTAGTGGGGAGAGAAAGGAAATTGGCAAAGTTCTGGAGGACGTGGCCTTTGAGGAGGGAGTGAAAACGCATTCAATCACAGTTTCCAGAATAAAACTATTTCTTAGTTTAGCTTGACAAGCAACATGCACTGCAATCAATGTGCATTTCTGATCATGAATGCCTAGAGAGTCAACATCCCATTCTGTAATTATGCTTTGAAATGTAAGAAACTCTGTGTTGTGGCAGAAGGTGCTGCAAAAAACCTCCCAGGTGGTGATTCTGACATGATGTCATGATGCACTGATTGGGAGCCAGAGTAGTATTGTTTTCTTCCTGTGCATGCCTTCTTGTCATTACAATGTGCAGAGGCAAAACAGAGCTTAGCTCAACAAATCTGTGGGGTTCAAACTCAATTTTGAGAAGAATATGCATCAATTTAGGGCTTTAATGTAGAATTCAGCCTGCTTAGGAAAGCCATTGTGCAGTCTGTCAAACTTAGTGTAATTTAAATTTCAAGTGACCTCTTTGCTCTTATACTTGCCAATCCAAATGATTCCCTGATTAGATTTTATAAAGAGTTCAATTTGAATACTACATCAATGAAATATCAGAGTTAACATTTTAAAAAATTATTAGTATATTTAAGCTAAAAAAAACGGAGGTAGCTTTCACAGCCCCTGTCACTGAGAGAGATTTATTCAAAATGTGTATGGGGCAGCATTGCACATTTATTTGTCATTCATGAATCTATGTAACAAACATTTATTAAGCTCCTACTATGTGTCAAATGTTGTATTAGGTGCTAGGGAAGATAACAAAGGTAAAAATTATAGCTCCCTTTGTTCAAATAATTTGTGGTTTTAGTAGTATTGATAAATACATTAATGAGAATATGCACACACAAGAAAAGCATAAACATGATGCTTAGAGAATCCAAAGAATTCTTCAGTGTTTCAATGAATCTATGATTTCTTTGCAGACAACAGAAACACTGAATCTCTGAATTGGAAAGAATTTTAGAAGTCACCCAACCCAGGCTAGATTCACTTGCAGATGAACAAGATTCTCCTTTCCAACATACCTAACAAGTGGTCACCTATCCTTTGCTTTAAGAGCTCCAAGGAGGAAATCTGGACCATTGCCTTCTGAGGCCTCATTCTTCTTTTAGACTACTCTAATTCAAAGTACTTTTTTTCCAAATAGTCAAGCCTAAAACTTCGTCTTTGCCCGTCTTTCTTTTCTTTCTTTTCTGTTATTGGTGGCCAATCTGAATAAGTCTGATACCTATTCCACATTATTGCTATCACAAACCTTACCCAAGTTTTCACTTCTGTATATGAAACATCTCCAGTTACTTCACATCATATGATATCAATTCAAAGCAGTTTGCTTTTGGGTACTTCTCAAGTTTATCATTAGTTTTCTTATAATGTAGCATCCAGAAATGAACATAATACTCCAGATAAGTTATGATTTAAACAAAACACAGGGGATTAACATCTCCCTAGCCCTGACTATATGCTTCTTTTAATGTAATCTAATAAAATTTACTATTTAATTACAATATCATTTATTATGGAATCATATTGTGAGAATGAGACTTTAACCAGTCCAAGTGAAGCACAAGGCTAAAAATATTTCTAGGGCCTTCAACTAGAGATAGCTTTCCAAGTTGATGATTCTACATGGAGTCATTTCTATTCTTTGGGCTGGTTTGTTTCCAAGAAATTTGGAAGTCACTTAGTCATACAATTATCTAGAAAATATATTTTGATCTGGTTCAAAAGAATTAAGTAAAATATTTTATAAAAATCTTTGGTAGAATCTAGATAAACAAAACCAGTAGGATTTCCTTGATCTAACAATATAGTAAACCTGTCAAAAAATAAAAGGAAAAAGCGAAAAAAAACCAAATCAGGTTAATTTTGCATGAATGGATTTTGATGAAGCCATGCTGACTCTTTGTAATTAGTGCTTCCTTTTATTGATGTACTCTAACCATTAATTTAATATTATATCCTAAAATGTTGTCAGGAATTGAAATGATGATCTGTGGTCTGAAATTTACAGACTCCATTTTTGTTTTATTTCATGGGGGAAAAAAAAAACAACTTCAAGAAAATATTTCTTTTCCTCCAATCCCATAGTACCTCTTCTATTTGAATAATTTCCAATGATACCTTTAAGATCAATAACAGTGGTTCAATAATCCTATCTATGAGTTTATTCAGTTACTTAAGATGTAGTTCATCTAAACTTGGTTACTTGAATTGATCCAGGGTAGCTAAGTTGTAACTTTGTATCTCTCCATTATTACTTTTTTATTGCAATATGCTATTAGTCATTTTAGCTTTGTCCTTGTTTGTTTTTTCTTTCTTCTTGATGGAGAACACAGAAATAAAGTAAGAGTTGAGTAATTCCATATTCTTTGACAATATCTGATCAGCCAGCATTCTCATTCATTCTTTGATCATCTTTTCTATAATATCATTCCAAAATTCTCCCTGCCCTTTTGTTTTTGAGATGAGAAAGGATAAAGATCTTTCCTCAACAGGTTCAGCTCACACTGAAGTTTATCACTCCATATACTATTCCTACAGGATTATACCATAGTTTGTATTCATCTTTTAGCTTCTCCTTTAAGCTTATATATATATACATATACATACATACATATATATATATATATATATATATATATATATGCGTGTGTGTGTGTGTATGTGTGTAAAGTATGTAATCATAGATTTGGAGGTAGAAGTAATATTTCACAAAATACATTTCTTTCATTTTACAGGTGATGAAATTGAGATTCATAGAGGTGTCATCAAACATGGTCTTCAATCCCAGATCTGCTATTTACTAATTCATTGACTTTAAGCAAGTCATGTCATCTTTCTGGACATCAAAATTCTAATTTGAAAAAGTGAAGCTGTTGAAAAGGTCATCTTTGTGGTTCCATGAAATTTATATCCATGCTTCTATGAATAGGACTTAAGTGTAAAATAGAAGAATCAATTACTTAACATGTATATTATTAGCCAACTATTATTTAGTAAACTGAAGTGATAATTTATAAATTATTATTTTAACATGGTAATTATAAGATGATAATCAATTGAGAAGAGGGCTTGTGTTTCAATAGGTGCTGTGGAGATACAGGAGAAACATATGGTGTCCTTCCTACCCTCAAAGAGCATTTAGTCAATTTAAGTAAATAAGTATAAAAATATAAAAGACAGAATTTGGATAGTTTGAAAAAATATGAAAGTTGTTAAATACCAGCCTAAGGTAGCAAGTCATTTAATTTTTTAGGCTTTCACAAACAATGCATTTCTTAATCTGAGAAATGTTATTCCAGTTGACACCCCGATGAAAACATCTACACAGTCTCCATTTCTCATAATGTTCATTGGAATGTGGAGATACTGGAGAAGATTTCAAAAGGGCAAAAACAATTAAAAGTGAAACAGAAATAAGAAAGGATATTTATGAAGCAGTGGATTTAAAAAAAAGATTTGGTAGATTTATAACTCAAACTTTCAGAGATGAAATAAGTAATAGTAGAAAACAAAACCAAACCTCAAATTTGGAAGAATACCTGAGATTTTTAAAAATACTTAAAGAAGAAATTCAATGATACACCCTAAGCAATTTTGGTCTTCCAGAAAAATAAGGCAAAAATAAAAGGCAACAATATTATAACTCAGGAAACTTTATTAGAAAGCTACCCTGAAATTTTAGAAACAATATAAACTTTACAAATTTATAGATTCTATAGATTAGTCATCAAATCCAAAGGTCAAATCATAGAGAAATATCATGGTCAAGCTCTAGAATAACTACTTTCAATGACAAAATTTAATAGAAACCAGAAAAGACCCTTTACATAATATGGAAAACTAGTCCAAAATTTGCAAGATTTATTTCTATTCCATAAAAAGGAAAGAAAATGTTAAAAGATATTCCAAAAATAAAGTGGATTTGCACTAAAAATAACAACTTTAGAAAGCTGAGGTTATTAATATAAATACATATACATGTAAATGGAAAATATACTCATATATATATATATATGTTAGAAATACTGTTGACATTACAATCCTTATTTTCCCATCTGCTGTTTTTGTTGAATCTCTAAATAAATCTAGAGAGGCTTGGTTATTTAAAATTTTAATTTTGCTTTATTAAAACATTTTAGGATCTCATTGAAATTTCAGCATTTTACCTTAAATTTGAGTTGTTGTTTCAGTTGTTGTTTATATTACTTCATAGCATTCACTAATTTTACTAAGGCTAAATTTTGTTTGCACATTCATTCTTTTTAGTCTCTCTCTGATTTTGTTTTGTTTGGTTTTGTTGAGGTTTCCTTTTGATGAATTATATTAATTCTGAACTCACTTCTTCTCATCCCCCCATAGTCAATCGGTTTCCAAATATTTCTGATTCTACCTTCTAGTTTCTTTCATACATGCCTCTTTCTCTCTGTTTGGGCCAAATTTAGTATGGGGAGAGTTAACTGGGTGGCTCCCTGTAATACTGGGGTTCAGAAAATAATGAGAGACCTCTAGGTCCAGAGTTTCCCCTTCTCCAAACTGCCTCTTTTTCAGTTATGTCTCCCAGACTGATAAGAAAGGAGATTAATAGCCTCTTTTTCACAAACAAATCAGGCTTTGTTAACACAAGTGGAGTTAATAAAGCTAGGGACAATGAGAAAGGGGATAGAGAAAGGGATAAATATGACCCTCTTCCCGGATGGTTAGAATCTAATTCTCTATAGTAAAAATGCCCCAGGTACCTTGAATAAGCTCTGCTTCCTCAGCTATTCAGAACAGCTTGGGTCTGGCAAAAACTGGCTCAAATGCAAAACTTGTTTCCAGCACAGCTGGCTTAACGAGGCAGCCTTGCTTCAGCAACACAAACACCACCACCTGGAATCTGTAGTTTTAAAGAGAATCAGCATTGCAGTGTCTCCTGGTTAGTTCTGAAGATCAAAAAAAAAAAAAAAAAACCAAAACACCAGCTCCTCTCTCTCTCTCTCTCTACCTTCCTTCCTCCTCCCTCTCTGAGTTCTCTCTCCCCCTTCCTGCCTCTCTCACAGGAAGGGTGGTTCTATAGCCAGGCTGAGTCTCCAATTGGTTTAATATACCCCCTGGGCTGTCCCCATTATAATTTGGCCAGGACCATGTGGGCGTGGGGGAACCCCTAGATGGAGGTTTGGCACTTTAGTTTGATATTTTGACTCAATACATGTTCTTTGTGTTGTTTGTGCTATAATCTCTTAAAGTACACACCCATCTTTTCTTAGGCTTTTAAAGCTTGCATCTTTTCAGTCTGACCGTGATGAAGCAAAGATGCGGTTATAAAAACTCCAAGTCACAATTAATTCCTTATATCTCCTCTGACATGGTCACTCTAACAATCCTCTGGCAAGCTTTTATCACTTTACTTAGGAACTATTATGATAGTTCTCTATTTGTTCTCCATGCTTCAAGTCTCTCCATTCCAGTTCATTCTCCATGAAGCTGTCCAATTTATTTTCCTTAAGCTCAGGCCTAACCATGTCACTCCCTTATTCGATAAAATGAAATCTTGGATTCAGAATCCCTATTATATCTGGTATGAATAAATGAACATTCAAAATAATTGTTCTTTGGAAGTTGCCTTTTCTGAGGAATATTAAAAGAACAAAGAGAATATTCAGTCAAAGATGATGAATTAGGAAATGTATTATCACTAAGGTATCTTCATTCAATTGTTAACTGGCATTTATTTAATGCCTACTATGTGCCAGGTACTATGTAGTTCAGGAGAAAAAAAGAAATTGTTGAGGTGATGTTTGTGGAGAACAAAGGGACTTTGGAGATTTTCTTGGACAAGCACCTCAGATAGGGAGGAATAGTTTGGCCCAGTGTACAGGTGGTAGTTGGCAAAATTGGAACACAATACCTCCAAATTCAATAACCTTTCCTCGATATAATATTCTCTTCTCTCTTTCATAAACTGATATTTCATGCAATGGGTCTCCAAGGATAAAAGTATTTAAGGCAGAGATATGAGAAAGATAAAGCCAGGGATCACTAGGCTTCTATCTGGCCTATACAAAAGAAAGGTAACATCAATTGTTAAAATCATCAACCTTGTCTGGGTGAATGAGAGAACAATGAGAGAGTAGTTATGGGTTATGCCCACCAAAAAGAAAATTCCTAGAATTTAAAAGGAATAATAAAAAAGAAATTAATAATAGCATGAACTTGCAGAAGGGAATGGATCATGGAAATTATCTGATCCAACCCCTACATTTTATAGATAAAGGGAAGATGGTAGAGAGGAAAGATTGTACTTACTATAAGTTATGCAGGTGGAGAATAGTAAAGCCTAAAATAAGCCTTAATGTTGTTAGCGAAATCTTGAGCTCCCTTTAGTGCACCACACTATCTGCTTAGGCAATTAGTGTTGGGCAATATTCTTCATAGACATGAGCCTGTCAAACAAAGGAGGGGAATAGAGAAGTTTCTGGAATCACATTCATAGGCTGGCAGTGTAAAGGAAAGGGCAAGTCTATTTGTCTGGTAGAGTTTTCACCTTGCATGCAAGTCATAAAGAAAATAGACAGAGCATGTATGTGCATGGCCCATGAAGGACAATTAAATCCTAGTGTAACCTAGAAGTGAAATAGTAGGGAAGGGGATAAATAGAATGAATATTTCTTGGAGAAAGGAAGAAATGATAAATATCATTCAAGCTAAGTTAGCTTGATAGTTGGATGAATAGTGAGTGGAGATGAAAAGGGAATAAGGGAGGATTGTTAACTACATATTTACTGGGATGGAAAAGGGTAACATAAGTAAAAGAACTTATCCATAATTCTAGAATAAAATAATTTAGGCTTAGTCTGAGTGGATGGAGTTTGTGATAGAAAACTGGAACTAGATTGTCACATGCAAAACAAACAAACAACAACCACCACCACCCAGTGCTGGAACTGATTTAAAGTTATGTGTGTATAAATAATATAAAATATAAAAAATAATATACATATATGTGTTAATTTGATGGAGAACAACATAAACCTAACAATTATCATTGTGAATGTGGATGGATAAAATTCACCATTAGAAAAGAAGATAATGATATACAGAATTAGAATATAGAACCAATAATTTATATGAGCTGCATTTAGACCAAAAATCCAACTATAATTTCAAATGAGGGTTAGAAAAAGATTTATCATGCTTCATATGATTTCAAAAAAGCAGGAGAAACAATAAGATTTGAAATTAAGTATGTGTGTGTGTGTGTGTGTGTGTGTGTGTGTGTGTGTATCCTTAAGAGATACAACTAGGAAAAAACATATTATGCTTAAAGATATTGAATATCAATCAAATGTTCAATCAACAAATCTTTATTATGGACTATTATGCATCAGACATGGTGTTCATAACTGGGGATACAAATACTAATAAAGAAAGGATTCTTACTTGTATTCTAATGGGAAAAACAAGTACATAAAAAGTGTATAGAAAGGGGCAGCTAGATGGCGCAGTGGATAGAGCACCGGCCCTGGAGTCAGGAGGACCTGAGTTCAAATCCAGCCTCAGACACTTAACACTTACTAGCTGTGTGACCCTGGGCAAGTCACTTAACCCCAATTGCCTCACTAAAAAACAAAAAAAACAAAACAAAGCAAAAAAAAAGTGTATAGAAAGAGGTACTGGACATTGGTGAATAAACTAGGTGAATAAACTAGTTTGCTTCATTGAGAATGGCAAATTCACATGATTCATAATCTTAGAGAATTACAAAGAATATTGAGATCGTTTATTACCTGCTCTGGGTTATACCACCAGTGTATATTAGAGGTAGCACTTGACTCATCTTCTTGTCTTTGAAGCTGATTATAGCCTCACATTATAGGCCTGAATGCATTAAATTCTAATTATTTTCATATATCCCAAGGGCTACTAACTTTATTTATTTAATATGCATTGAGAGAGAGTGTGGAATCTGAAATATCAAGGTTTGGAATCTAAAAAGACCCATTAGATGAAAGAGAGGAAGACTGATGGAAAAACAGTTATTAAACACCTAATATGTACCCGTTGCTAAACAACTATAAGAAGTATGGAAGATACAAATTGAAGTTAAAATAAAAAAGTAGTCTTGGACCTTTAAGGATATTACAATCTAATGGGGGAAGATAACCAAAAAATGAAACAGCAAGGTTAGGGGAGGGAGGGGATGGAGAAATATAGCAGAAGGTAAAGTCCAAAAGCAATGTGTCAAGTGGGAAATGGGGAGAAGACTGTGCTGAACCCCTTTCATAAATAGAAGCCCTTTGTAATTGCAGATTAGAGTAAAATAATCTCTAGTTTATAAATATGCTCATTCATACATAAATATATTCATATATACATGAATATATGCTAATATACATGCATTCATATATGTATTTATATACTATCTAAGTGAAGAAAGACAGAGAGAGAGAAATGGATATATAGATACATACTTAGGGCAGCATAGTAGCCCAGTAAATAGAACACTAGGCCTAGAGTCAGAAAGACCTGAATTCAGACCTCAGACACTAGTTGTGTGATTCTGAGCAAGGCACATAACCCTGTTTGCCTCAGTTTCTTAATCTGTAAAATGAGCTGGAGAAGGAAATGACAAACCACTCCAGTATCTTTGCAAAGAAAACCCCAATGGGGTCATGAAGTGTTGAGTCCAATTGGAAAGACTGACCAATATCCTAACATCTTTTTCTCATCAAATATAGAACTTAGAATAATTTACCAACCTTTCAAGAATAGGAAAGAAAAATCCCCACAGCAAAATCTAAAAATGAAAGTGTCCATAGCAGGTCATAAATTGGAGAAATACCAGAAATTGAAGCACTGAGGATGTCTTGTGTTAATAATGTATGTGTATGTATGTGTACCTAAGTGAAGACATACGTTTTAGTTTGCCCTTTGGTCCCTATCATCTGAAGCCTTAGGACTATTGCAATAACACATTGCTCTCTGTCAATCAGAGTGGCTTTCTACACAATTTCCTTGTTTTCTTAGAGAATTAAGAAAAGAATGTGTTTTAATAGCACCCTAGTTCATGTAAAAAACAAATCCTTGCATTTATTTGAATGATCAGATACTTAAATGCAAATTGTGTTTATTTGAATGTCTGATCAGAGCTTCAAATCATCACATCATACACATTTATTTCAATGTCCAATCCCAGTGATCAGACATTCACATAAACACAGGTGCAATAATTAAACATGCAATTTTATAGATAGTCCTTCTGCTCTCTCTATTTCTACATTCTTCCATATGAACACCTGAGTCAACTGAGCCTTATTGTGATGAATCTGGGCTTGTTCTTTTGTTTAGCTTTTTTAAGCACAATTGTAAATTGGCACTGAATGCACATTCTCCAATCATTCAAAAGTGGGTACATGTGTGACAACTAGAGCTTATCTGATAGAAACCTGGTCATTAGTTTTGTGCTACCTACTCAGTGGATGTCAAGGGCACTGCAAGGTAAGATGCTCTGACCTATAAAACCAGAAATTGGTCTGAAATGCATGAGAGATCAAGGGTGTGCCTGTTTAGTGACTGGTTTAGTGGGAGGGGTGGAGCTATATGGCTTATTAACATTTGTTTCCATCACTTTAAATCTAGAAAATCAACAGAACAATATAGAGCACTGATTTGTAGCATTTGCCAATTTTGAGTTAGAAATGTTCACACTGAAAATGTAATAATTGACTTTCTCAGAACTGGCTCTGACTCACCACTGAGGAGAAAATTCTCTTTATGTTAAAGCTACTGGTGGACAATCAGTGACTCAACAAATATTTATTAAACACTTCCTGTTTAATGTTTTCTAGACACTGCTAAATGAAAAAAGAATATGAAGAAAAGCAAAAATATTGTTCTTTCCCTAAAAGACTTCTCATACTAATGGAGGAATACCCAAAAAAACACTATGTACACACACACACACACACACACACACACACACACACACACAGAGTATTTTTAGAATCGATGGAAAAACAATCTCTGAGGGAATAAATACATTTGGAGAACAAAATTTTCAAAGTTTCTCAAGAGAGTTTGGTACAGAATAAAAAAAATCATTGAATTTAGAATCACAGAAGTTTGTGAAATTGTTCTATGAAATACTTCCTGTGAAATATTGAATAAGTTAGTTCAAGGACCTTTCTTTGCCTCAGTTTCCTTCTTGGTAAAGTTGATTACCTTTAAAGTCTCTTCTAGCTCTAGGCATATGATCCTGATTATGATCCCTGATCTGCCACTCATTACCTGTGTGACTATACAATTCACTTGAATTATTTTGCTGTTTGCTTTTTCATTTGTAAAAGGAGGGCACTGCACTATAATTACCTTAATGTCTTTTCCAATTATAGATCTGGATTCTTAGGAATAAAATTATTGCCATATCTACATTTCATTGGCATGAGCACTATAGACAAAGTCATATTGTGCCTGAGGTGGTAAAAATACTGTAGCAAGTTAGAAGTAAATTTAATAGTGAAAATAATCACATATACATGTATATGCACATATTATGTATTTGCATGTCTGTATACAAGAGGAATGGAAAGGGGAGGGAAAGAGAGGGAAGATAATTTTTTGTTTTGTTTTTTTAAAGAGAATATTGCTGGTATTGCACACAAGATTTTTTTTAACAAATCTACACTATTGAAAAGGGAGCATAGATTTATCAGGTCTCTGACAAAGATTATCTATTAAAATATTTATAAAATCCCAAAGAAATGTATTTTAACTTAATTATTTTATTCAGTTATAAGGAGGATGACTTTCCATCACTAGAAATACATGTTCATTATCTGCAGTTAGTTTCTTGTCTGAGTAGACTGTCATTACAACTCTTACATTCATAAAAGGGACAAAATAATGAGGTTCCTTGAATTCACAGTGAAATCTTGCTTATCTCATGTACCTATGCCTGTTCTTTATCTGAGTTCTAAAAATAAAAGCACTGTAAAAAGAAAGTACTTTGACTTAGGTTCTGGCTCCAAAAGTATTATCGACTAGCCAATTGACATTGGGCAAATCATTGGAATTATGTAGACATCAATTCCTTCATCCATATGCAACCTTATTCCCAAAGCTTCCTGAGGTGAGTTCCTCTCTTTAAATGAACAGTTTGGTTTTGTTGTTTTTCTTTTTCCCTTCTGTTATTATATATACCATTTGTAACATGTATTCTCTGCAGAGGCCCTCCCTCTGCAGGCCAGTGTCAAAGTGCCAGTTCATGAGGGACCACCCCTCTGGACAAACTTTCCCTTTCTCCCTTTTCTATATTGTTATTAACATATTGTTTGTTAGGATAAGGTATTATATTCTGTTATTTTTTACTGTTTCATCAAGGAAATGCCCTGTGTTTCTTGAAGAAACAAAGAGGGGACTGTAATGATTGGAATGATGCCACCTGCTGGAGAGCTACTGTAGGAAAGCTCAGCCATGAGGAGAAGGCACCTGAGGGCTTTTCTTTGGCGTCAGGAAGTAATGTTTGCTTGTGGGAGGAAGAAAGGGTGAGGCTGGCTCTCTCGCTCTCTTTTGTCAGGACTCTGGTGGAGAGTGGAGCTAGAAATGCTCTTTCCCTTTAATAGATAGATGAATCTAGGCCTTTCTCTTTCTCTTCACAAAATTCTTATTCTCCTTAATAAATGCTTAAAAGTCTAACTCTTGCAAAAGTTTATAATTTATTGGTGACCACTTATTAGATATTTTAGACAGACTAGGTAGAATTTTAGCCCCTTAAAGATGGCGGAGATGGTGGAGATCAGTGCCCTATGACTGCATAAGAGGCAAGGGTGGGTTCACAAGAGTGGGAGAGATCCAATCTGCTCAGTCTCTTCAATCTCTTCAAGTCTCTTTGGGCACTTCTGGCTTCCATTTTTAAGAGAGAAATAGATGTCAGCACCACATCAGTTTGCTGACGGAAAATACCTGGGAAGAAGCCAACACAAGGGGATTTGGTATTCTCTTTGATGTCCCTGTGCCCAGCTTGCTACATTAGAGACTCGGGAATTTCCCCTGGGTAACATCTCTCTCTGTCTCTGTCTTTCTGTCTGTCTGTCTCTGTTTCTCTCTGCCTCTGTCTCTTTCTGTCTCAGATTCTCTCTCTCTCTCTCTCTCTCTCTCTCTCTCTCTCTCTCTCTCTCTCTCTCTCTCTCTCTCTCTCTCTCTCTCTCTCTCTCTCTTCTTCCCTCCCTCCCTTCTGTCTTTGTTGAAACCACTTACTTCACTCCTAATAGGGGAGTGTCTTCACTACTTATATTCTTATATGGATACTTTCCCCAAAGGCAGCTAGGTGGCACAGTTGATAGAGTGACAGATCTGAAGTCAGGAAGACTCAACTTCTTGAGTTCAAATCTGGCTTCAGACACTTATTAGCTGTGTGACTGTGGATAAGTCATTTAATCCTTTTTGTCTCAATTTCTTCATCTGTAAAATTAGCTGAAGGAAATGGCAAAGGACTCCAGTATCTTTGTCAAGAAAATCCCAAAGAAGGTCACAAAAAGTAAGATACAACTGAAAAGTGACAAAACAACAAATATTTATTCCTGCTTCTATTTTGCTATTGATTTGAATAAATAGATTTCTTGGCTAAATGTTATATGTACATATCATCAAACTTGTATTTGGTAAGAAATGGGTCAAGCCTTGAAAATAAAGCTTGGGGTCCTGCTATTGGTTTTGTTTTTGTTTTTGTTTTTGTTTTTTGCGGATTAAGTGACTAGCCCAGGGTCACACAGGTAGTGTGACCTCCTGATGATAGCTAAGATGAATGCATTTATATCTTTTTGACACTGGCCTGTAACCACACTTTCTTGAGGGTTAAGAGAGAGACACTAAAACACGGGTTGCCCCCAAATGTTGCAAATAATCATGTTTACTGAGAACATAGAACTTCATTCATCTCCGCTGCTTCCAAATAAATAACAAAACCTGACCAAAAAATGGAACTTTGTTGGTTATAGGGCAGCTAGCCCCCTATATCTTCTGTGAAGCTATGTTTTGCTCTCTTTCACTCATGCTCATGAGATGGATTTTGAATATTATTACCCCTATTGGATTCTATTTTCATAAAACTCATATCATTGTTCATATCTAAATGCCTTGTATCTAAGCAGTAGAAGAGAAGACAGAATAATGAAAAATTTTATCATAAATGAAGAATAAACAGAGTGAGAAAGAAGAGAACAGTCACAATTACATCTAGGTATAACAGAAAGGAAAGTGATACAACTATAAAATGGTTATTCTAAGCAGCAGAAATAGTCCTTTAGTCCTGCACAGTGACAAGTCTAAATTGAGCTAAGGTTTCAATCCATAAGTTTCTGTTTTCTATACTTTTGTGCCTACACAAAGCAAAGTAATATGCCCATTTTTAAATTACACGGATATTTTGATTAACAGAAATAGCAAAACTGGCTCATAGAGGGCAAGGAAAAAAATGTGAAAGTGAATTCTTGGCTCACCTAAATCCTTAATTGTTCCCTAGAATACAGTGTTATGACTAACCACATGACACTGCTCAAATCAAGTCCATAGGAACTAAGGTTCAAATATGGGATTCACTCCTGAGGGGTCAAAATACTGACTATGAAAGCTTAAATTAGATTTTTATAGAGACATGAGATGATAAAATGTTTATTATGGTAATACTAATAATAATGACAATAGTATAGCAATAACTTAGGCCAATAATGTGTACATGCCACTTACTCTGTCAAATATAGCAGAAAGAAGTTAACCTCTGGATAAAGCTTATGATCCAACAGTGAAGAGAAAAGAAGACATGGGTGGCAGCTAAACGGATTCATCTAACAATATTTCAATAAAGGCACATTCAATAAAGGAGTGATGCAGGAAGATTTGTTTACAAAATGCAGGATTTAATGACACTATATAGGTCAAGGCAAATGTCACTAAAATTCTGAAAAAGCTTATATTTAAGAGTCTGATACTTATTGATCAATACAAATGTTCAAAGAAATTCTAGAAACTGCACAACATAACAGTGCAATTTACACAAATATAGCTCCTACTGTGTACTGGTAGCCAGAATCATATGCTAGGACTCCACAGACTCCACTAACAGATGATGAATTTCCACATTAGAAATGTGGAATCCTAAATATCCTTGGGAATACAATCAATAAACTGTATTTGAACTGGAACATGAATGCAGATAAAACTATTACCCAACAATCATCTGTATGTATAGTGATTTATTTTTTAATATGTTAAGAAAAATGATTTCAGTAGATATACCAAAAACCTAACATCTCCAAACTACTTAGGAGAAAAAAATAACTTTCAAGATATACTTATATCTTGGCCATGTCAGCTTTTCTATTCCTACTCCCAAGCCCAGTGGAGGAATCTAGTGGAAGAAATCAAATCCATGTGGGAACACTCTGAACTACCTATTAACCTTGTCTGCTACTAGAGTTACTCCAAAGATATTTTAACTGAGACCTCAATAACCAAAATAGTCTATTGCCTCTAGATGCTTCCAAAGCTCATGTTAAGACAATATGGTGGGGCAGCTAGGTGGCTCAGTGGATAGAGCACCAGCCCGGAGTCAGGAGTACCTGAGTTCAAATCCGGCCTCAGACACTTAACACTTACTAGCTGTATGACCCTGGGCAAGTCACTTAACCCCAATTGCCTCACTAAAACAAAACAAAACAAAACAAAAATTTTAAAAGACAATATGGTAAATTTAATGCTTAACTGCACCTTGTTCAAGTTAAAATGAGCTGCAGAAACTCTTCCACAAACTTAGTGGTGTGGCACAGTTAGAATTTCACCTTTCTCATTTTTTCTCATCCTGAGAAATAATATGCTATAGGCCCTATGGTCAGGGGTAAGCTGGAGCCATCTCCAAACTGCTTCTGAAAATTCAGGATTAAATTTTCCATGTGAGTATTTATACCTCAGATTTCAGCAATCACTATATAAATCAGGGCTTGATCTATTGTTTTCTTGATTGTCTACACTTAAGAAAGTGTTAGAAATGTACTTTAAACTTAAAAGTTGATATATTACCCAACCCTTTTCACCCTGCCCTATTGTTAAACATTAACTAGAACATTATTATTGTTGTTAAACATTAACCCTCTATTGATCTATAAGCAACAAAGTACTTTAGCAGGCTCAACAATGAAGTCAGATTAGAGATCTGATAATTGTATATGGATGATATTGTTGATGATTATAACTAACACTAATATAGTGTTTTAAGGTTGTAAGGGGTTTTATACAGATTGCCTCACTTGAGCCTCACAACACCACTACCTGTAGTACAGTTAGAGTAAACCTTCCTGTTTAATCTTTAGTGAATTTCCTTTACTACTGGTTTACATTTCTTGATCCCCTTGCTCCATAGGCAACATGATAATTGTTTCTGCAGACCCATTTCCTGAAAACTATATAAACTGGAGAATTCCATTTCAGCCACCAGGCTGAAAGATGCTGTGACAGGGGAGATGAGAAAGGTCTCATGGGACTCTGTCCTTGACTGAATCATTGTCCTTCTGTTGATATCCTCTTATACTGTGATTGGCTGTGAGTAAAAATAATTCATTTTGACTAACCCTAGTATTATTTGCCATTGCCATTCTCACAAAATCCACTGCAAAATTGTATGACCAGCCCACAGTGGCACAGTGGCTGAAGCACTGGACCTGGAGTCAGGAAGCTCTGAATTCAAATCTGACCTCAGACAATGTGTTTTCTGGCAATGACTAGTTGTGTGAACTTAACAAATAATTTAATCTCTTTGTCTAAGTTTCCTCAACCATAAAAGAGGGATAATAATAACACCTACATTGCAGGGTTGTTATGAGGATCGAATGGGCTAATATTTGCCTTTCTTCTTCCTTCATTCCTTTTCCTGACTTTTTGTCTATATATTTATTCAATTAGAAAGTTGAGGGGGGAGAGAAGCATTCAATATAGCTACCGACAAAATACTCTAAAGAGCATTAAACAGAAAAAAGAAATCATTCCTTATCTGAACTCCTTGGTACAAAATGATTAGAATGTGATTAAAAAAATAACAACAGCAGCAACATCTTAATAGGATTTTAAGGTTTGCAAAGTTCTTTGCTCACATTATTTCATTTTTTCCTTACAAAAAAGCAGGAGATAAGCACTAGAGGTCTTATGTCTATTTACAGATAAGTAAACTTAAGTTGCAGAGTTCAGTGACTGGCTCATATTCACACAGCTAAGTGGTGTCAAATGTGGTAATATGAACACAAATCACCTCGGAATATAATCGATTAAACCAGCTACCCACTCTCTACAACTTCATCCTCCCAGTCCCTCCATATCTTGGGACCTAGTGTTTCTTCCTTGACTAGTTAGTTGAAAAATTCAGGGAAGGGAGATATTTTTCTTCATATACCCAGACCCAGGTGAAACCTGGAACATATTTTGGGGAAGACATAAGGCATCTACCACCAACTTGGAGCCTTTTTCTTCATTGAAGGAAGAATCAGTGGTTGGAAATCTCTCTCACCGCTTGGGGTTATACTCAGCAGAAGGGAGTGGCACACCTTTTGACACCTCTTATGATGAGTTATGCCTCCTGGTTCTATCCAGTAATCATTTTCTGATTTGTCCAAACATTAAAAGCTTCCAGACAGCAATGCTTAGCTTTCTAATAAAAGAAAGAAGGAAGCTGAATCTCTGGAGATAAGTTTCCTCAGAGCTGTTGGGAGCAGGGTAGGCAGGATTTTGAAAACAATATATTTGAAAAATCAATCAGGGCAACTCGTGTGTGGCATATGTTTGTACATAGCTACTTGTAACTGGCTAACTACTAAGATACCCTATATGCATAAGCAGTTTGTTTTATATACAGTCTATATATGTGAATGCATCTATTACCAACACATTTTTACATTTGATCAAGATCTTCATTAGTTTTCTTGTTTTTAAGACCCATGGCACTTAAACCAATAGTAGCCAAAATTCCATTTGAATAACAATTCAACAGAATGAAATAATATTTCCCCTGTAAATATAGAGTTGACATGGTGCTATTGATTTTCTCTTCTCAATCATGATGCAATTTGGCTGAATGCTTTTAAAATGCTGCTACATGGCAACCCAGAAACAACTGCAATAGTTGGATAAACACATTTGGTTTTCAGAATGACTTGGGATTAAGAGTGGAGCCATGGGAAAAAGAATAAAAGATACTATAACATGAAATCTCCTGAATGGTTAACCTACATATAACAGTGAACAACATTTTATATCATAAAAAGCTTGATATTCAACAAGTGACACCTCTATTGTTGTTCCCCTTTCCTAAATTTTACTGCTGAATTTAGGAATAAAAGATATGATTTTCCCCAGTGCATGCATGGGACAAATGAGGAAGTGAGTCAGTAATACTATTGGGAACAAGGCCCCCTGTGTACAGTGTTATATTCTATGCATTTTACAATAGTGTGTTGAATCAGTAGCATAATTATAATGTAATCCTGATAATAATACCAAATAATTGTAAAATATAGCTATAATTATGGCTTTAATTACAGTATGTAAAGTGTATTTCCCCTCCTCTCCACTTCTTCTTTTGTGGGTTGTAAGTGCTCTGGGGAAATCCTTTGGCATGAAAATACATGAGTAAATAAAAGGATTTCCTTTAAAAAAAATTCTTTAGAAGGATCCTTTTGATTTAGTGCTCTCCCGTAATTCTAATGGAATGCTGGCTTCTAATTGGATATGTTAGAAAGCTTTAGATGAAAATCTGTACAGTAATCATATTGCAAGAGAGAATCTATGAATGTTTGGTTATGTCTTAAAGTGGATTGGTTACATTTGCCCCTCCTCTTATATCCTATATTCTCTGTTGTCAGTTTATAGGAGTCCAAAAACTGTATTTACTAAAAGCTCTGCCCAAGCTTAGGGGAGTGAGCAAAAATGGGAGAGACTGCATATCCCTCAACTTAAAATTTGTGAGAGCCCTTCATTTTCCACACCCTTGAATTGTTCCCAAGTAGATAGATCCATAAGAAATCCTTGCAAATATAAAGCATTTGAAATGTAACCACAACAACACCACTCCCAAAAATACATAAATAAAAGACTCCTGTCTTTGAATAGAGCCTCAAGCTTCTAGTACTACCACAAAAGATGAGTTCATATCCTGGACATATAAACTCCCAGATATTTAAAAGAGTTTCATGCTTCTCAGTACAATGTATTGGACTTGTACTACATCTATTCCAGAAACCAGGCATTAAAACTGCTTTATTAAGCAATTTAATGCTTTACCCCCCCCTTCTTTTCTTAATGGGGCAAGGTAAAAGGAGGGGTTCTGTCAGGGTATTTTGAAACTAAAGTTATCTCTCTTCCCCGTAGTTGATTAAGTATCTGCTTTGTTGGGCTGTTGAAAAATTGTTCAATTGACCTTGACTGATGCTTGCAATCATTGTTGCTTTTTTTTTCTTTTAGCTGTACCAAGGCCAAGGTCCACCAGATGTCAGTACAATATAAATAATCCAAATTGTTTTATTTAAAAGCCAAATAGGAAGTCTAACAAAAGGTAAGTGCCAGCAAATAAAGCAATTTCACTGAATTACACAAGAATTCACAGGCACCAAATGGAAGAAAAGAAAAGGTTAAAACACTGGTCAAACACAAGCATCAATACGATATTTAAAGTGCTTTCCTACTAATAGCACTGTGTCAGTATTAATGTAAGCTGATAAAGCTGATCTTTTATTTACCCTTCCTCCTGTTTCATTATCATTCAATTGCTGTATCTGCAATTGGACTTCTTATTCACTAGAGGTTATACATATTAACAACCATCCTATGATACATCCTGCCCTTGGTATTTTCCCCATTCTTTTAAAATGCGCGCGTGCACGCGCGCACACACACACATTTACTCACACCAACAAAACATCAGCAATCTATGGCATTATTTTGTTCCATAATAAGTGCCTCCACTTACCACAGTTAAACTACAGGTTACTCAGCTTTTCTGACCTAGTGATGTTGTTTTTAAGTATATTAGACTATAATGATTATAATTTTTTTTCAGTTTTCTCTTTTATCATAATAGGAAGCATAATCTAATGAATAGAGAGCCAGCCTTGGAGTAGAATATTTGGGTTCAAGTCCTACTTCTCGCAAATACTGTGTGACTGAGCTAATTACTTAACCTCACAGTTCTTTCTCTCTATATGTAATCTAACAAGGTAATAACAAAACTGTTTTATTTGTGTCTCCTACATTTTTTGGTTTTCTTCTTTTCATTAAAAAATGTCTATATCTGTATGCACCTATCACTCCACACAAACCTATGTCTTGGAAAATGTGATATAAGGTGATGGTTTTCATCAGGAAAAAAAAATGAAAGTTTAAAAAGCTTAAGGGAGAAAGAGGAGGTCATTTTCAAAGAAAAGGAGGAAAAAATAAATCTGTGGTTCAGAACAGAAAGCAGGAAAGTTGGATCTTAACAAAGAAACTTTCATTTGTTTGGATCAGAATTCCTGCAGTGCTATTTTTTAACTAACAAAAATAGAAAGTGTATGGCTTCAGGGAAAAGAAGGTTTCAAATAAACAGTATATAAACAGATAAAACAATTTATTTTTTTTCTTTTTTTTAGGGGATTTTTTTTTTCTCCTCTGGTGTTTTTTTTTTTCATATAGGAGGATTGTTGTTGTTGTTGCTGTTGTTGTTGTTGTTTTCCCATTATTGCTATGTTCTGTTAATTGTATTTGTGTAGGAAGCTGGAGCATTTAAGAAGGCAAGTGCAGGGGCTACAGAGCCCACCAGGGCATATCGAAGCATTTTTAACACCCAATTCAGGGGCAAGTGAGCCAATTAACTAATGGAGTAAAAGAGGAGGAAATGAAAGAATACCAGTGCACAAAAAGAAAATGCATAGCAGTACAGAATGCAAAAAGATATTGTTGAGGTTAAGAGAGATTCATTTTCACGGCCCTCTCTTAACTTTAGGGCTCAGAAGTTTATTGATTTAGTTCTTTTTTTCTTTTTTTTTTTCTTTTAAATTTTTCTCCTATACCTTCATACAACTGTAGTTTTTATGAGGTTATCTACCTCCTCAACTTAAAACAGACTTTCAGTTTCTAAAAAAGAGCACTCTCTACCACCTACAGTATTCCAAATATGTCTTTCTCTTAAAAAGTAAATAAATAAGCAAATAAACCACTAGTGAACACCCATGTCTTCTGAACAAACACATCACAAAAACAATTTAATATACTCCAGTGATTTTTTAAGGGAGGATCACCAAATATGTTGTTTACATAGTTTGAGAATAGGATCAGTTATAGAGGAAGCAAAGAAAAATCAAGTCAAATAATGGACATGTCAGCTATCCTGCTGAGTGTAATGGACGTCAGCTCCAACCAGAGGTATAGTCAGGTAGCTGGAGAATTAGGTTGTTCTACCTTATCCAAAGATGGCTCAATTCTGTCATTTAATCAGTGGTAATACTGAGATCACAACAGAGAAGTGAGCAAGAGAGCAGGGCACTGTCTGACACATGGGAGTTGCATACCAGCAGCAGGTATGACCTTTAAATCTCAAGTGACTGAATGGAGAATGGCTCAGCTCAGCTCTAGCCATAACACTATGTTTAAAAGGATCTTTCATCAATTCTTAAATATTTGGGATTTCTCATGAGCTATGGTCCACAATTAATAAATAATATGAAAAAAGAAAGTTACATCCACATACATCCTTTTGGGTTATGTGTTGTTCAGTTGTGTCCAAATCTTCATGACCCCATTTGGGGTTTTCTTGGCAAAGATACTGGAGTGGTTTGCCATTTCTTTCTGCAGCTCATTTTACAGATGAGTAACTGAAGCAAACAGGTTGAGTGACTTGCCCAGGATCACACATCTAGTAAGTGTCTGAGGTCTGATTTGAACTAATGAAGATGAGCCTTCCTGACTTCGTGGTCCAGCATTCTATACACTTAGTCACCTAACTTCCCCCATATACCTCCAAAGGAACTTTCAAAGATCATAGAAAGGAACAAAAGAAATGGTATTTCACATTGATTTTTGGGCAAGAAAGACAAAATGGGATGGGGCTGTAGGGATCTGTTAGGAGAAAATGTTTTTAATGGAGTCAGAGAATGGGGCCTTGGATCAGTATATCTAAAAATGCCTTCTTTTAAGCCAGTACAGCAACAACCTGCTGAACAATCATGTCTAACACATCAGAAGAAAGACAAGGTCACACACATATGACAATCACCCATGCCAACAAGTGATGGCTGGCAAGAAGAAAGCCAAGGGGGTGGAGATATGCATGTTTTCAAGTGTCAAAAATCTATTACCTAAGTGTGCATAAAATTTCAGGTTGTTGATTTATATTGACCTCGTATTCCACAGAATTTCAAGGCCATTTTCTTTTCCATTGATTTCCAGACATTCCTCCTTCAACCCTATGCTTATATAATAGACAATTTTTACTCACTTGGAGCATTACATTTACCTATTTGAAATTTCATCTTCTTTAAGATGGTCCATCATTCTAATCTATCAAGATTCTTTTGGATCCCAATTCTTCCATCTAGTGTATAAGCTATTCTAACACCATGTCACCTAAAAATCTGATAAGCTTGACACTAAATTTTATGTCTCCCAGGCAATCCCTCACCAGCTCCCACTGATAAATCTGGAAACTCAGTGGAACCAGGCTTTTGGCAACTGATTAAGGAATACTGGCCTTTATTAAACTGACTATACACTTTGAACCTGCAATACCACTACTAGGTATATTTCCAAAGATAATTAGGGAAAAAGGAAAATAACCTAAATGTTCTAAAATATTTATAGCAGATCTTTATGGTGTCAAAGAACTCGAAATTCTGGGGATACCTGTTAATTCATAATGTCTGAACAAATTGCAGAACATGATTGTGAAGGGTTACCAAAAGAAATGATGAGCTCTATGACCTTAAAAAAACATTAAGAGAAAAAGAAAGAAGAAGAAGCTATTCATATCCAGAGAAAGAATTGGTAAACAAAGTATGTATAGAATGATTTTACATGTGTTTGCATGTATGTGTGTGCATGTGTGTGTGTATTGGTGACCATCTATAGGATGGGGAAGGAGGAGGGGGAAAAAAAGGAAACAATTTTATTGTACATTTAAAAACAAGTTGTATGGGACAGCTAGGTGGTACAATGGATAAAGCACTGGCCCTGGATTCAGGAGGACCTGAGTGCAAATCTGACCTCAGATACTTGACACTTACTAGCTGTGTGACCCTGGGCAAGTCACTTAACCTTCATTGCCCCACCAAAAAACAAACAAACAAAAAAACAAAAAAACCAAGTTGTACATAATAGATTTGTAATTTCATATGCAATCATCTTCTTATTATTATACTATGTTATGGAAATGCTTTATTCCATTAATTAAAAATAAAATAAATTTTAAAACTTTTAAAAGAACAATTCCTATAAGCCTTGTTTAGAGGAATTTTTGTTTTAAGTATATGATTACAATATGAGACAACTATTACCTTGATGTGTTGTAGAAGAAAATGAGGTATTATTATAAAATGCTTGGGAATTCTCATATGAAACGTCTCATTAAAAGTGAAAAGTATTTTATAACAAAGAAAAGAAAAATACTTGATCCTTAACCAGATGAATAAGAATATTGAGTAGTGAATAAAAAGTGAGCATTGAAGCCAATAAGACCTAAATTTAAGGACGGCCCTGAAATATATTGCCTCTGTGACACATGGCAAGTCACTAATCTCTTCAGCACCTTTGAAAAGTTGTTTAGTGCAGAGTAGATGCTGGAATGCAATGGTAGAAGGAGTTGCCCTTACCAATGGAATCATAGGACTGGAAAAGGAAAAGAAAAGAGAAAGTAAGAAACAAACATTAAAAAAAGATAAATATCCCCTTTTTCCTTGCAGATTTTACATTCAGAATCCCTGGAAACATTCAAAGATAGTTATACTGTATGGTCCCTGCCAGTCTCCTCAATTTAATGGTGTGAAAACAGACTACAGATGTACAGTGATTTGCCCAAGGTCACATATATATTAAGTGGCAAAGCAGAAATTTGAACCCAAGTTCTTTGACTAAAAATCTAACACTCTTTTCATTTTGACTCTGTCATATGCCCTTCAGCATTTATATCAATGATTTAGATGAAGACTTAGAAGGGGTGTTTCTTACACATATTGGTGACATGAAGCTGAAAGCCATATTGAGGGAGGCAGTGGTATGCAAAAAAAATTTAATTTGCTATAATTGTTAGGCCAAACTAAGGATCTGAAAGTTACTGGGGAGATATGTAATAGTTATGTACTTAAGTTCAAAAATTAACATCATAAGGCAATGATGAGGGAGATAAGGAGTTTGAAAAAAAAGAATTGAATTTTTTAATGGATTGTTGTCCCTGTGGTTATTAATTATATCTCAAATCTTAAATTGGATGGTCTTTCCTTAATCCTTATCCTCTTTGACGTCTTAACAGATTTTGACATTAACTACCAAAATTGGTAATGTGGGTTTGGTGGGAAGGAGTTCAATTATGGCAGTCACAGGAGTAAAGATAAGTGAATAATAGAAGTAGATGAGATTACACATTCCAGCTAAATAGCCTCCTTTTATTATATGACACTGCTATCTTCTTGTTGTTATATCACCATTTATCTTATGACCATAAGAATGAAGCTTTCTAACCCTCTCTCCCATGTGTAAAATGTACTTTTTCAAATATTTGCTTTCACAAGATATCTTTCACATACCTTCCCAAAATAAGTTGTCCTGTGACAACCATGGGGGGAGGGATTGGGGATTGGGGGAGAGTCTCTCTCTTAGTCATTGCTGGAGAGATTCTTGCCAGAGTCCTCTGTAATTAGAAGGTGCTTACCCTTGAAGATGGTTATCCATTTGAGATCAAGCATGGCTTCAGAAAGTGCTAAGAAATGATCAACATGGTATTTGCTGCCCAATAACTCCAGAAGAAATGTCAGGAGCAGAATAGAGGTCTGTTCAGAATGTCAATTTTACCAAAGCCTTTTGATAGTATCAGTCATGACGCTATTCAATGACAGAATTTTTTTTTTTTTTTAGAGAGGCAATTGGGGTTAAGTGACTTGCCCAGGGTCATACAGCTAGTAAGTGTTAAGTGTCTGAGGCCGTATTTGAACTCAGGTACTCCTGACTCCAGAGCCAGTGCTCTATCCACTGCGCCACCTAGCTGCCCCTCAATGACAGAATTAAACAATGGCTATAACAACTGGATTGCGTCCAGTCACTTCTGTTCATAAGTGTAATCCATGAAACATTACACATATGCTGAAATGCCTCGTACTTGGCATTCTAAGTATAAGTCTTTGTATTTGATAACATAACATATCATAATAGTCTCACACTCAACATAGCATTCAGTCAGGAAATCAAGATTTATTAAGCAACTGATATGTACCAGTTCTGGGGATATAAAGAAATGGTGGTGGACAACCACTGATTCCAAGTACATCACAGTCTAATGAAGGAGATAACATTCAAACAGCTATGTCCAAGCAATATATAAAATTTGGGGCAGACTCAAATGAAAGGCACTAAAATTAAAAACTGAAAAAAGCTTCTTACAGAAGATGAGACTTAGACTTTAAAGAAGCCAAAATACTCAAGAAGTAGACATGAGGAGGAAAATACTTCTGGATATAGAAGATCACCAGTGAAAAACCACATTCAAGAGATGGAGTTTCATTTCTGAGTAAGAAGGCCAATGGCACTGAATAGGAAAATACATAGAGTAGGGTGGGTAAGGTAAAAGAAGACCAGAAAGAAAGGAATGGGCTAGGCTATGAAGGGATTTAAAAGTCATAAAGAGATTTTTATATTTGTTCCTGGAAGTAATGGGAACCAATGGAGTTTAATGAATAGATACAAGACACAGTCAGGTCCAAACTTCTAGTAGATAAATTTGATGGCTAAGTGCAGGACAAGTTGGGAAGAGATTTAAGACAAAGACATAAAGCAACAAGATATGACACTAGTCCAGGAGTGAGTGAGGTACTATAGGCCAGGTTGGTGGCAGTATGAGAAGAGATAAAATGGTATATGGAATAGGTGTTAGGAATAAAGAAACAAGAAGATTTGAAACCTGATTGGTTATGAGGATGAGAACAAGTGACATGTCAAGGATTATAACAAATGTTAAGCCTGGTTACTCAGAGAATGGTGGTACTCTGGATGTTAATGGGGATGTTAGAAACAAGGGAGAGTTTTTGGGAAAAGATAATGAGTTCAGATTTGGACATGTTAAGTTTAAGATGTCTATACGGCATCCTTTTTGAGATGTCTAGATAGTTAGAAAAGTGAGAGTGGAGTTTGAAAGAGAGGTTAGAGATGGGTAAGTCAATCCTAGAATTATCTACATAGAGGCAATAATTGAAGCCATGGTAGCTGATGACAGAATCAAGTGAAATATTATAGAGGGAGAAGAGAGGAGAGGGAAAAGAGAGGAGAAACTTGAGAGTCTGATTTGGAAATTGAGGTTGTGACTTTTTTTTTTTTTTTTTGTGGGGCAATGGGGATTAAGTGACTTGCCCAGGGTCACACAGCTAGTAAGTGTCAAGTGTCTGAGGCCGGATTTGAACTCAGGTACTCCTGAATCCAGGGCTGGTGCAAGGTTGTGACTTTTAAGGACCAATGGATCAAGTGAGAGTTTTTTGGAAGATGGGAGAGATGGCATATCAGTTGGCAAGAAGTAAGCAACCAATGGACAAAGACAAAGTTAAGGTAAGTGAGAGTGGGAGTGATAGAGAAGTAGTCTGATAGAGATTATGAGAATAAATGCAATAAATTTTGCAAATAGTGTGGTTTGCGTTGGCAAAGTGAAAGGTTACCTCTTCACACAAAATAGGAGTGAAGGAGAGATTGTTGCAGAAAGTATCTGAGTGATGTGGAATATGAGATGAGGAGGTGAGATACGAAGCAGGATTCTCAGCTAACAGCATGGAGGAAGGGGAGAGATGGTGAAGAATAAAAAGGTTTGAAAAAGCTCCTGTTATTAATGGGACAGTGAATCAATTGGGAGGTAGACAATGATTCCCTTGCTGCAAGGAGAGCTCGGTTGAGTTTATGCAACAAAATATTTTGTTGAACCTGATTATCTTGGTTTTGTGATTTCCAAGTAAATAGGAACAGAGAGAGAGACAGAGAGAGAGAGAGACAGAGAGAGAGAGAGACAGAGAGAGAGAGAGAGAGAGAGACAGAGAGAGAGAGAGAGAGAGGGAATGGTGGGAAGAATTCAAGGCTAAGGCTTGGCAGTTACAGATAAATGATTAGATAATGGGTCCAATGATTGGAGACTAGAGGAGAGTGTGAAGCTTAAATGGTTCCCTGAGGCACCAGGATGGGGAAGGCAGAAAGGTTTAGCAAATACAAGTGTTATAACCTGGGAAAGAACTGAAATATCAAAGGATTAGAAATCATGTTGAGAGTGAATTACAGGTTTTGGGGTTTCAAGGCAAAAGGAAAAATGGAAGGACAACAGATTGTGTTAATACAAGGGAATTTCACAGTTCATAAATATGGAAGCGTTGCATTTGAAGGGTGATAGAAAAGTAAAAGGTATGATCATCTCTGTGTGTAGCTAAAGTAGGAAAGTTAAGGGGAGGAAGTCTTGTGAAATGATTAAGTTAAGGAATGGAGAAGAGGTTATAGTGTTTGAAGCCCTTATGTTGAGGTCCCTTAATATGAGATCAAGAGTTTGGGAGGAAAAAAGTGAGCCAAACATAAGAGTAATATCCTAAATATAAGTAGACAAAAGATACCAGAATTTTGACTTACTGGTATACAAAGATTAAGTGAATCTAAAAGGAAAAGAGGTTGCTGAGTACTTGTCAAAGAAGGAGTACCTGGAAGTGGTAATGGGGAACAAGGAATATTCCAACTCCCTAATCCTCACCAGCGAATGCTGCTATGAAAATAAAAATGTGCCTAGGACACAATTTTAAGTGTAATCTACATTATTACATTTACTCCATCACTTTTTAAAATACATACAATCAACAAAACAGTAAACCTAGCCTTACGCTTGCAATTTTCTGATGTATAAATAGTCACACTAAAAATATAACAATCAGCTCATAAGATGGTTAGAGCTTGCTCCAGTAACAACATAGTGTGAGGTTCCTTCCAGTTTCATATCTGTAACTATGTGTCTTTTTTTTTTCACTTCTTAAAAACTCTATAAGTTCTGGAATATAGTAATCATAACTGTAAAAAAAACAAAAATATAAACAGCCCATATTCTAGTGAGAGGTGAAATGTGATCACTATATAAATGTGATATTAAAGGGAGGTAAGTGGCATAGTGGATAGAGTGCCATACCTGATGTCTAAATCCTATTACTTAACCTCTATCTACTTCAGTTTCTTCATTGGTAAAATAAGGATATTAATAATGCCAATCTCTCAAGGTTGTTGTAATAATAAAATGAAATAATATGTATTAATCACTTTGTAAGCATTAAAGTACTATATAATTGCCAGCTATTATAATTAACTGTTATTATTATGTTACCCTAAGAAATGACAAATATGAAGAATACAAAGACATAACATAGAGAAAGGTATAGATGACCTTATTCATCTTGATGTAGGAGGCAGAAAAAGGTTAATAGAAAAACCAAAGACACAAGCTCTAATTCAGATATTAGCTCTCAAAAGGAGTCGGATCCCAGTTAATGGATAACTTACGTTAGGTTCTCATACCCATAGTGATCAACATCCATAATGGACCAGAGCAGGTCAGGTCAAAATAACAATAAAGGAAAAAGACAGCCTGTAGAGATTCTAATGAAAAATGATTATATTTTGAAACTAGCCTTGGGAATCAGAAAGAGACATGTGCAGAAAAGGCCAAATTTGTCCCCAGGTTCACCTTATGACGTGCAAACCCCCAAAACACACCTCCACTAAAAAAGGTACCCACCTCAGGGGTTGGCTTAGGACCCCAGGAACTCCAAATTAGGATAAGCCCTCCCCTGTAACACCCCTAGGTGAAGAATATTATAATGAAAAGGACAGGCCCTCTGCTGTACCTAAGGTGGAGATTATTAGAATGAGACTGGGACAGCTAGGTGGCGCAGGGGCAGCTAGGTGGCGCAGTGGATAAAGCACCATCCCTGGATTCAGGAGTACCTGAGTTCAAATCCGGCCTCAGACACTTGACACTTACTAGCTGTGTGAACCTGGGCAAGTCACTTAACCCCCATTGCCCCACCCCACCCCCCAAAAAAAGAATGAGACTGATAATCAATTTATCCATACTATAAATATAACCATCTTTTCTTTCACGATTCGAGAGATACCTTTCCAATATTCTGGTTCTCTCCCTGTGGTCAACCACAGTACTGCAATAAAACTTGGGAAACTGAGTCACTGTGTCTTGTAATTCTTTTGGGACAAACAATTTGACCCCAAATTCCAGCCCACATCAATCTCACAGTGTTGGAGATTGGACCTGTGATTTCATCATTATGAAGAACAACTAAGTGAAGAGACTCCCTCAAAGAAGACAGGTTAGTCCCTTCTTTGCAACTATTCATATTAAAGAGTTTTCTAAAGCAGAGTAAAACACAGGCAGTAATCCTTCCTCTATCTGAAGATTAAAATATATTCAGGAAATATTTCACAAAATAATTAAAAACACAATGGAGCATAGACAATGATAATATGTGGTTTTCTAAGTCAATATGTTGTCCCTCACGGAAACTTTTGTACAGTGTTCCATTTCTATTTGAGATTGATAGCAATGGCCTAAAGCACTAAACAGTTAAGAGAATTACTCAGGATCACAGTTTCAGCATATGTCAGAAGTAGAACCCTAGGGACAGCTAGGTGGCGCAGTGGATAGAGCACTGGCCATGAATTCAGGAGGACCTGAGTTCAAATCTGACCTCAGACAACTGACACTTACTAGCTGTGTGACCCTGGGCAAGTCACTTAACCCTCATTGCCCTGCACAAAAAAAAAAGAGAAAGAGAAGAAGAAGAAAGAAAGAAAAAGAAGAAAGAAGAAGAAGAAAGAAGAACTAGAAAGAAGAAGAAAGAAGAAAGAAGAAGAAAGAAGAAGAAGAAGAAGAAGAAGAACAACAACAACAACAACAACAACAACAACAACTTTATCTTGGGTATCCTGCCTTCAAGGATTACTCTGTATCCACTATGTCCTCTTGCCTCTCAGAAGAATAAAATAAAAGCAAATATCCAACAAATGTATGATTAGATTAGTATTGGCAAATTTCCATCTTCAAAATCTTCATCAATGCAAATGCAACTCATCTTAGATATAGCCTACAGCAAAGCTTCTTAAACTGTGGGTTGTGACCCTATATAGGGTCATGTGAGTGAATGTGGGGTCACAAAAATTGGCAACAGTAAGAGGTTAAATTTACCTATTTTATATACCTATATATCTAGGGTCACATAAAAATTTCTTCAGTAAAAAGGGGTCATGAGTGGAAAAAGTGTAAGAAGCCCTGGCCTAGAACAGTGACTCTTAATCTAAAGTCTATGAAAGAGATAGATAGATAGATAGATAGATAGATAGATAGATAGATAGATAGATAGATAGATAGATAGATAGATAGATATATGTATGTGTGTATATATACACATATTCATATATACACATATACATTTATATACATATACATTTTATATTATATAATGTTAAGGGGTCCCCTGAACTTGCCTTTTTGACTTGCCATCGTTTCCAGAAATACTGGAACCAGAATTTGCAGGAGGCCCTGAATGTGAAAAGAATGAAGCCCCTCCAGGGTTGACTGAATTTGTTGTTTGCATCCCAAACTGGTCTCCTTGTGTGGCCTTAGGAGCAAAGACTAATGCCAGTCAGTCTATACTAGGCTGAGAACCTGCTTGTGCAGCTGGGACCTTTCTGGATAAGTAGATTACCATATCTTTATGGTCTAGCAGTTCCTAAAAGAAAGAATGCTGCTTCTGCCATCCCATACGTTGGGAGGGATTTTGTCCTTTTATCACCTTTACTGCATCTTTCTCCCTCCCTTGCCTTACTGTCATTTGTGTTTTCTCCTCCTCCCTTTGCCTTACTGTCATAAATATGCAAACGTCTATATGGATTGGGAACTCTTTGGGTTCCTCATGCATGTTCAATCCTTTTGTAATAAACTTAGTTTTCACATAAGTTTCATTAAGTTGTGATTGCCCATCGACTATATATATATATATATATATGTACACATACACACACATACATATATGCATGTATACATATATATACACGTTCACACACACATATAAAAATAAACAGATGTATGGACTTTCAAATATATTAAAACTGTTATCCTTATCTACAGATATAGTTGCTAGGCAGTGCAGTGGATAGAACCTGGACTGGGTCCAGAGTTAGGAAGACTCATCTTGAGTTCAAATCAAGCTTCAGATACTACTAAGCTGCACGACCCTGGGCAAGTCACTTCACCCTCTCTGCCTTAGTTTCTCATCTGTAAAAATAAACTGGAGAAGGAAATGGCAAACCACGTCAGTTGCCAAGAAAATCCCAAATGGGGTCACAGAGAGTCAGAAACAACTGAAATGACTGACCAACAAAATAGATGTGGGTACCTACATTTATAATATCCACATATTATAGATAACTATTTTACTATATGTGAGATTGCTTTTGTAACCTTATTTTATTTTATAATTTTAAAAACATTATTCTAAGAAGAAGTAGATACAGCTAGGTCCAGATTAGTGTGGTCAACTTGGACAATGAACCCTGTTAAGTAGTTGCGTTATTCAAATTAGCATTGTTTATTTATATTGGACAGGAATCAATTAGAGTATTATTACCTAATTATAACTTGGAATAATGAACATTTGAATACATGTAATGACTTTGGGCCATTCATTAGTCTGACTAATCAGGACCTTCCAGGAGGGTTCACCTTACTGTCAAAGGAGTCCATCACACCTGAAGTTTAGAGTCCAAGTCCCTTTTTTTACATTTGAGGCAACTGAGACCCAGAGAAATTATGTGCCTTTCCCAACTTTAACTGGTTAGTAGCAATTCACATCTCCTGATTCCCAATGCAGTGTTCCATCTTTAAATCTAAATTTATTTTAATAGAAACCTACTAGGAATTTCTCCACTATGTTTTGTGTTTTCAAATGTCATTTGTCCTTTTGTTCTAATCTGAGTTCTGTGTTTTTATGAAAAATGGGAACCCTTTTTCATCCAAAATGTATCTGTTTGTGAAACAATATAAAGATTCACGAAACATTTCTCATCTCTTTTGTCCTTTTCTACTAAAAATTAAAAGGCTCAAAGTAGCAAATCTATTTAAAAACTGATCTCATGCCAGTGACCTGTATTATAATTCTTGAGAGAAATATCCTAATGGCCTAAGGTCTTCATATTTAATATCAGAATATTCAAAGAGCTAGGATTAAACAGAGAACAAAATACATCAGCAGATTTTCCTCTCACAGAGCAGGTTCATGCGCTAACATACCACTTAGCATATAACATGAAATGAGCTAAATGTCTCCCTTTGATCTTTTCAATTACTTATATACTTGATTCCCTGGGACTTGAAATAATTTACTGATTCTCAAAGGAGTTGTATAATATATCAGTCCAATATTTATGTCAAGGCTAAACTCCAATAAGTCACTAATGTCAGAATGGGAAAAAAAACATCCATAGCTACTAGCTATGTTGATTTTCTCTTTGTAACTTAATGAATTATTTACTGACCAGCTATTGGAGCCTGTTTAGTCTTCATTAGGGAAGGATATGAGGATTCAAGAATGAGCTGAAAAAAATGGCGATGTGGTAAATAAATGGTAAAGGTAATGAGAAGATATCCACTTTTAAAACCAATTTATCAATCAAATACTACATGTGTGCCTACTATATGCCAGGCACTATTCTTGGAACTAAAATTAATGTGCAAATTTTCTTAATAGGGAATTAAAAAAAAAACACTTTTATCTCTTTATTTCTTTAATCAGCAAGCCTATAGTTTCAGTCCGAAAATAAATAGCCAGAAGTTAATACATGAGCTGTACTGTCACTATTTGTGTGTCCATGGGCAAGGCACTTAAATTCTATTTTATAAAGAAGGATTCTTCTTCTGGAAAATAGAAGTACTAAGTCTTGCTCTCATATACTTCACAGAGTTGCTATCAATAAAGTACTCTCTAAAATTAAAAGCATGATACAATTGTTAAACAACAACAACAAATACTTTACCACCTTTTCCCCAGTAGCCTTTTCCCAACAGAAACACCTTGACCCCTGTGGACTCCTCTGATTGCTAGGTTTCTTCATGAAATGCTTGTTTGTCCTTCATTCTTGAAGAGGACAATAACATGGGGTGATGTCATGATTTGCACTGAATTGCATTTTAGTGAGGGGGGTTGTGAAAGGTCACCAACCCCTCTCCTCCAGAGCCATCTGGGTCCAGTGGCAAAATATACATCAGGATGACTGGAGATGATGACCCTTGATGTTTTAAGGCAATTGGAGTTCAGTGACTTGCCCAGGGTCACACAGCTAGTAAGTGTCAGAGGTGAGATTGGAACTCAGATCCTCCCAATTTCAGGACCAGTGCTCTATCCAGTGTACCATCTAGCTACCCCATTTTTCTTGGAACAAATTAGAGGAAGTATTATACCAGCCATACTAGCTTCAAACTAGTCTGAGCCCCTGACTCTGTGGACTACTGATTTTCCCTGCTAAAATATAAATTTCTCAACATGAGGGACAGTCTCTCTTTTCTATTGAATTTGTATTCCCAATGCTTCCTAGACACAGGCAGTCTCTCCACTACTCCTCACTTTTGTGTAAGCAGCCTTTTAGTTAGGAAAACTAAACTCACAAGCTATGCATTGGCACAAAAGGGTGACAAAGGTATCAGATTCCAAAACGGTTAATGCCTATAGAAGCACTTGCCCTTCATTTCTCCATAAAGGATATCTGGGAAGCATATTACCCATGGAGGTGTCACTTTTAATGCAGATGTGGAGATGGAAAGAGATGCCATATCTGAAACATATACTCTGACATATATTGAGATACATGTGAAGAAAATTAATATTATGCTGCATTATTTAATAACCAATTACTCTGTAACTCATCCTATTCACCATTTTGTCAAGTGCTATTTCTCAGCCTAGCTCAAAAGATCTCTCCCAGTCTGAACTTAAAACACTTTTGAGGAAAATGATCACTCACAGCCCCCAGGGAATTTATTCACTAACCAGTTTAAAGTGAGACCCTTGCTTTCGTTTATCCCTAAATAGAGAATCAGCTTGGGCTAGGCCGTTTCCTAAGGACCACTACCCTGTTCTCTCTCCTGTCCTCATTAAAGTTAGGGTGATTTGGTCTCCAAGGTGAAAGCTAAGAGGGGTATCTTAATTGGGGTGGTTCTGCTTTTCTAGCCAAACTTAATAAATTGAGCTGAGTTTCATAAAGCAAATGGTATTACTTAACTGTCAGAGAAGGGCAGGATCAGCCACACCTGAAAGCCAGTCTACTTTCCTCAGCTACAGCTGATCAGAAAGCTTTTCTACTACCCAGAACCCTACCCCTGCTTTGGGTTCTTAATAAATACGGTCTTTTCAATCCCTTCAGGCTCCCTGACCCACTGAGGGAGAACAGTCTGATCTATTTTATTAACAGTTATACATGTCACTATTAATAAATTGTTATCTTGCCCAAGAAACTTGCATCGGTTTACCTTTGTTGCCTTTTTAATCCCCACACATGGAAACAAGAGTGAGAAAGTGTTACTGGTAATTAAAGTTGCAATGATTTGTTTTGAATATAAATTAACATAATGTATACATTTTGGCAATATGATATTTTTAAATCTTATTTATGAGTTTTTATTTTTTGTCTTGGTATGTTATGTTATGGGTCTGTAGTACCTCAGAAGTTTTCTTGGGGAAATCAAACAACCTTCTCCTTGAGAAACTAAACCAAAGGACAGACACATCTAAAGAGATAAGTGGCATGGGATAGGGACTGAGTTAGCTCCAGGACCACCATCCTTCATGCCAGTCTCCCCCATCCCTTGAGGAGATAATCCTATCAGGCATGGCTGCTGTCAAAGTGTGTGTGGGGGAGGAAATTGCCTCTCACCAGACTGCTTCTAATCCTTCCCCAATAAGGGAATTTTCCATTGTCAGATGATCACCTCATTGGACTACCACCAGTCCTTTATAAAAGGATCTGCCTGTCTCTTGCTGCAGGGAGATAGTTATCTCAGAGATCCATGCCTCTGTGCCATGCCTTCACCCCATGAGAAATCCAAGGACTTCTCTCTTGGTTTCCTTTCCCTAGCACCTAAATAAAATATTATTTTATTCTAATTGGATTTGTGTGGAAGAGGGTGTAATTCTTTAAAGAGGAATTCCTAAGGACCAATATGCCAAAACCCCACCAATTTCCCCATAACAATTTATATGCCTCTTTAATGTTTTTTTTTTCTATTGTGAACTCAACATGCATGAATAAGTATAAACATTTTGAAATACAAAGAACAGAGGACAATTGAATATGAAACTGGAAAATTCTGTTATATTCGATCTCTTTTAAAATGTATTTTAAATTTTACATAGTAATTATAAAATTATCCTCATTGATTGTGTCCCCATCTGAACTTCCTTCTCTCTTCTCTTAGCTCTTTAAAAGTTTTGCTAACATTCTTTTCTTCTTTTTAAAATTTTCATCATTCCCCAAAAAATTTTCCCTTGTAAATAAACGGCCTCCTTTATAACAAGTAAATATAGTTAAAATAAAAATAACAACAACTCAATAATTTTTTGAAGTCATAATCAGTGATGGCTTTGATGAAATTGCTGGTGTCTTTCAAAGTTGTCCTCCTTTAAATTAGTGTGGTTATTATGTAAACTGTCCTGCTTCTGTTCACTTTATTCTACATCCGTTCATGCATGCCTTCAAAGATTTCTCTGAATTCATCATATTTTTAATTTTTTTTTCAGGGCAATTAGGGTTAAGTGACTTGCCCAGGGTCACACAGCTAGTAAGTGTCAAGTGTCTGAAGCCAGATTTGAACTCACGTACTCCTGAATCCAGGGCCAGTGCTTTATCCACTGCACCACCTAGCTGCCCCATATTTTTTTAAATTTCTTATAGTGCAATCATATTCTGTTTCATTCAAACACTACAATATGTTGAGCCTTTCCCTAGTTGAAGGATATCTACTTCATTTCCAGTTATCATCCACACCAAAAACAAACAAACAAAAATAATAGAGATGCTATAAATATCTGTGTACATCTGAGTCCTTTCCATTTCATTTTTACCTTTTTGAAGTATATGCTTAATAGTAATATTGTTGGGCCAAAGGATATCCATTATTTAATGACTTTGAGATTAAAATCCAAAATTGCTTTTCATAATAGTTGAACCAATTCACAGCTCTACTATCAATGTATTAAATGTTCTTTATTTCCCAAAGCCCTTACAAAAGTTGTCAGTATCCTCTTTGGTCAAGATTGCCAAATGTATAAATGTGTTGGAACCTCAGAGTTGTTTCAATTTGTATAAATATTATTATGGATTATTTAATGTTTTTCTTCATATAATTATTGGTAGTTTGCATTTCCACAATTGATAAAGTGTTCTTATGTTTAAGAGTTTGTCTATTTCACATTGACCTTTTTTTCACTAAAACTGTTGTGCAGACATACTTTCTCTATTCAGGATTTATGTTGATTTTTTTAACCCAAGTGTAGACCTTTTCATCCATTCCTATTAAATCCTATCATATTAGATTCTGCCCATTTTTCTATTTTCTCGCTTTTTGGGAGGATTCTGAATCTGTGATCTAATAGATCAGTTATCTTTTATGGTTTCATTTCATCTAAAAATCTCACAAGAATAGCATCTAATATTTTCATTCAAGTCAATGATAAAAATTTTTAAAATAAAATGAAGCCAAATGCAGATACCTATAACACTTCATTAGAGATCTCTTTTGAATATGACATCTAACAATTATTGCTTTGGGGATCATGTCACTCATCTATTTTGAATCTACCTAACAGAATCCTAATGAAGTTAGATCTTACCTCTCTCTCCCTTTTGCCAATAAAGATATCATGATAATTTTTTTTTTTTTGACTCTGGGTCTCCCCATCTTGACAAGACTAGAAGTGCAACAGTCAGTGATCCAAACCCACTTTGGACTGGTACTGCTTTGACTAGCTGGATTTCTGACATCTGTCCATTTACTTCTCTTTAAACAGCTTTGGTGACCCCCTGTTCCTGAAGACTCACAATATTGGTGTCAGACTTAGTGTGGACACCAAACATACTTTTCTGCCCAGTATAGTCAGACACTCAAAGATCATCTATTAAATACCTACTATGCACCATGCATTGTGCTAAGGATGAGGAATAAAATAAATAAATAAATAAAAGACAGTCCCTGTTCTTAAAAAGCTCATAGTCTAGTATAGGAAACAAAATGCAAATGATTATGTACAAGCAAGCTATGTAAAAGATCAACTGTACATAAAACTATTTGGTCACCCTACAATTGTCCCAAATTTTAGGGAACATAGCTGGGGTTTGTCATATATTCGTTACTTAGGAATGAGAGGCTACTGTACCAGTTTGGGGGGCATTAAGCATTTATTAAAGCATATTAAAATATTAGTAAAGAGAGCACATGGCTCAAAAAGTTAGGAAAGTCTAGCTAGGAAAAAGCAGAGAGAGATAGTGAGAACCATAGTAGGCCAAGCACGGGAGTCACTGTTTAAGCTTGCTGCAGGCAGGAGGAGAGCCCACCCTTACACATGGCTCAAAACTAATTGGCTAGCGTCATTCAAATCTATTGGTTTACTGGATTCGAGGGTGGTCTGGCTGATGTCAGAGTATGGAGTTCTTCAAGGGGAAAAAGCCTTCAGGTAGGTGTGGTTTTAATCCCTATTCACAGTCCAAGGTCCAACTACATTTCCTTTGAAATTCTCCTGACTCTGGACTGGCTAGGCTCTCTGGGTCTCATAGAACCCCAAAACACCCTATTATTAATAATTTTCTCACAATATTTAATAGAGGGATTCTAATAGAATTAAGAACTCCTGAACATAGGCTATTCACTACTGTCAGCTTCCCCAGGAGCAGGGATTACATGCACATACCACCATCCCTGATAACATTCTTTAATAAACCATGTCTATGCTTTCTTTTCCTATGTCAGTCTAGTTATTCTGTCAAACAAATGAGGTTACCCAGTACGATGTTCATAATGAAGTTTTACTGCCTAGTAGTAATCACTGCTTCATTTTCTAAAAGCTCACAGGTAATACCTTTGATAATATGTTCCCTAATTTTTGCCAGGAAAGCAAGTTAAATTCACTGTCCTACAGTTTTCAGTTCATTTTCTTAAAATTGCAGCAATTTATCCATAGGAAAATTTGTAACAAATGAGGAAAAATTGTCCATCCTTAGTCTTGTATGCTTCTACCATTACCCATTTTGTTTCAATGAATAGCAAAAACAGTCCAATAATCACATCTGCCAATTCTTTTGGTATCCTTATATGCATGTTAGCCAAACCTAGCAATTCAAACATAAGAGATATAGATGGTATCTTTCCATCTTCTTGATTATTTTTTATTCCAACTCCATGTTATATTTCTTTTCTCACCTCTACAATTCAAAAAATCAATATTCCTGAAACAGGAAAAATAATCATTCAGAATTGAGTAATTGTGTCTTGTCATTATATTAGTTTTCAATGCCTTCCACATAGTAGGCATTTAATAAATATTTGTTGATTGATTTATTAAGATCACATCCTCTACCCGAAGGAATAGTCTAAAAACTACTTAGTTCTTCATTTTAATGAGAAGTCATAATTGAAAAGAAGTGGTAGAATAAGTTGTTGAGATAATGAATTATTGGTTAAGAGTTTATAGATCTTGCAACTTCATCATAATTGTTTCATTAGGTTGTAGGCACTATTTTTTCCTTGTGGTTGACTGAATGCTCAAGCTATGAACTCATGCCTATGGAGAAAATGAACCTTAGGGATTGTGCAGCTTTTGTGAAGACCCTAAGTTTCATATCTTTTTTTTTTTTTTGTGTGTGTGTGTGTGTGTGTGTGTGTGTGTGAGGCAATTGGGGTTAAGTGACTTGCCCAGGGTCACACAGCTAGTAAGTGTCAAGTGTCTGAGGAGGCTGGATTTGAATTAAGGTCCTCCTGACTGCAGGGCCAGTGCTCTATCCACTGTGCCACCTAGCTGCCCCAGTATCATATATCTTCTTAAGATTGTTTTTCACAATGTGAAAAATAAAAAATAAACAAATAATACATTTTACATTATTGCACATGTATAATTTATATCAGATTGCTTACCATCTCAGGGAAAAGCAGAGTGGAAGGAAGGAAGGATAGAGAGAAAAAATTGGGGACTCAAAACATAAAAAAAAAATGTTAAAAATTATTTGACACATAATTGGGGAAAATAACATATTATTTTAAAAAGTCAGATAACTATTATTGACCTTGGGAAACTGAAAGATGCTTAAAAATGTAACATTTGTCTAAATTATCCCAAAATCTTCAGCTCTCATGTGATTCAACATCCACCTTTGCAATCAGGCAAAACTGGATTCAAATCCTCCCTCTGAAACAAACTGGTCCTTTGACCATAAGTAATTCATTTAACATTCAGTTCCCCAGGCAACTTTACAGACTGTTACAGATGAATCACTAATTTTTATTGGATGAGAATTCTTTAAATGAATGAAACTATAGGTCTGAACAAAATCTCTCTCTCTCTCTCTCTCTCTCTCTCTCTCTCTCTCTCTCTCTCTATATATATATATATATATATATATACATATATATATATGTAGAGATCTATTACATACCTATAGCTATATTTGTATGTGGTGTGTGTATCATATCTATATCTATCAATATATCTATATAAATATAAAATAGCTTGCATTTATATATCACTTTATGGTTTGCAATGTACTTTACATGTTATCACATTTTATTTTTACAAGAACCCTGTGAAATGCATGCTACTATTCCTTCCCCACTCCCAATTTATGGGGCAGCTAGGTGGTATAGTGGATAGAATACTGGGCTTGGAACCAGGAAGACTCATCTTCATGAGTTCCAATCCAGACTCGGGTACTTACTAGCTCTATGAACCTAGGCAAGTCATTTAACTTTGTTTACCCAAATTCTCATATACAAAATGACATGAAGAAGGAAATGACAAACTACTCCTGTATCTTTGCCAAGAAAATACCAGAAGGGGTTGAAAAAGAGTCAGACATAATTGAAAAATGAAAACCATAAAACCCCCAACTTATATATAAGGAGGCTTAAAAACTGAGAGAAATTCAATGATTTTTCCAGGGACAGACTACTAAAAAGTATCTGAGGCAGGATTTATATTCAGGTCTTCCCAATTCTAGGCCCAGAACTGTATTCACTGTACCACCTAGAAGCTCATACTACAGAACTGCTACCTTCTCTCTTCCTTGGAATAAATGGAAAATACTTCTTTCTTTTTCCTTGGAACAAAGCAGGATGTGAGGCAAGCAATGCCTTAACTGACCTAGCCTTAGGTGGCACTAAAGGATGGTACCTTTCTTTCGGTGTGATCTCTAAATGCCAAAGACAATTCTGATGAGGAATGTTTATTTTTTTAAACATAATTACAGATAGTTATAATAAAAAAATCAAAACTGTCATCATTTTCATTGTGTATGGTGGCATTCTAGAAATGTAATAAGTGTAATGACTGGAATGATGCCACCTGCTGGAGACTTACTGTAGAAAAGCTGAATCATGAGGTGAAGGTCTCTGAGGGCAAGAACATGTGTCTTTCCTTTGGCATCAGGAAGTGACATTTACTAGTGGGAGGAAGAAGGGGGAGCCTGGAGTTCTGACTCGCTCTTTTTTTCCTGTGGACTCTGGGAAAGAGCAGAGCTAGAAATGCGCTCTCCCTTTAATAGACAGATAAATGTAGACCTTTCTCTCTCTACCAAATTCTTATTCTCCTTAATAAATGCTTAAAAGCCTAATTCTTGCTAAAGCTTATAATTTATTGGCGACCATTCATTAGATATTTTAGATAATCTAGCTAGAATTTCAGCCCTTAACAGAAGTCACACAAAGAAACATTGAACTATGAATTCACCCATGACATTCCCAAGGAGGTGTTTTTACACAAGTAGCCAGGAAATAAGCATTTTTGTGTAGAATATGGAAAGCGAAAGAGGTTCAGTACAAAGACAAATATCAACAAACATGTTTCTTTGTCAAGAAATATTATCTTTGAAAGACTCCTTAGAAAACGTTCTAATACATCTTGGAGCATGCTGCTTACTTTAAGTAATGAATATTGTCCCAGTGAAAGGCAGAGAGGCATCGTGAAAAGGATATTAAATTTGGAATCTGAACACTTGGATTCAGATTCTTTTTCCAACACATTTGCTATGTCAGAATTTGTAAGTCACGTAACCTCTCAGGTTCCTCATCTGTAAAAATGGGAATAATAATACCCCTAATAGTTACTTTAGGCTTATTGCAAAGTTATATGTTAATATCTCTAAAGTACTTTGAAAATATTAAAGTATTACAATTATATCAGCCCTTACCACCTACAAAAACAAAACAAAACAAAACAAAAAACTAGTGAAGGTACAGTTGTACCTTGGAGATATTGCGGGTTTAGTTCCAAACTACTACAATAAAGTTATTATTACAATAAAGTGAGTAATACATTTTTTTTGTTTCATAGTGCATATAAAAGTTATGTTTAACCTGTACTGTATTCTGTTAAGTGTTTAATATCATTATGTCTTTAAAAAGGTATATATTTTAATTAAAAATACTTTATTGCTAAAAAATGTTAACCATCATCTGAGCCTTCAGCAAGTCATAATCTGTTTTGCTGGTGGAGGATCTTGCCTTGATGTTGATAGCCACCGACTGATCAGGATTGTGGTTGCTGAAGGTTTGAGTAGCTGTGGAAATTTCTTAAGATAATAATGAAGTTTGCTACAATAATTGACTCTTCCTTTCTTAAAAGATTTTGCTGTACCATGTGAAGCTATTTGATAGTCTTTTACTCACAGTAGAACTTCTTTCCAAACTGGAGTCAATCCTCCCAAACTGTGCTGCTGCTTTATCAATTCATTTTATGTGATATTCTTCACTATTAGTGTAGCTTAAGGAATGTTGTTGTTGTTTGTCCTTCATTCACAAACAGGACCATGACAATGGGATGATATGACTTTCACTGAATTGAATTTAAGTGAAGGAGGCCTGTGCAAGGTCACAAACTTCACTCTCTCCTCAGTGACAAGATTTATATCAGAATGAATGGAGATGGCCTCAGATATGTTTAAAGGTAATTTGGGGTTGTGACTTACACAGGGTCACGCAACTAGCAAGCATCAGGGCTGAGATTTAAACTCTGATCCTCCCAACTTTTGGGCCAGTGCTCTGTTCACTGTGCCACCTAGATGCCCCTTCTGAAGGAATAGGGAGGCCTGAGGAGAGGGAGAGATATGGGAACAACTGGTCAGTGGAACAATCACAACACATACACATACAACATTTATTGTTTAAATTTGCTGTCTTATATGGGCATTGTTTGTAATGCCCCTAAATTACAATAGTATCATTAAAGATCATTGATCACAAACCACCATAACAGATACAATAAAAATGAAGAAATTTTAAAATATTGCAAGAATTACCAGAATATGACAGAGACCTGTTGTGAGCATGTGCTGTTAGAAAAATTGTAATGGGGTACAGTTAGTTGACACAGTGGATAAAGCACCAGTCCTGGATTCAAGAGGACCTGAGTTCAAATCTGGCCTCAGACACTTGCCACTTACTAACTGTGTGACCCTGGGCAAGTCACTTAACACCCATTCCCCCCAAAAAATATTAATGAACATTAATTTGTTACATCAATTGATAATGAATAGAAAAATGTCAATGACGCAAGGTTGCCACAATCCTTCAATTTGTTAAAAAGTGCAATATCTGTGAAGTGCTATAAAGGAAAGAGCAATAAAACAAGGAATATCCATATATTTATTGTCTGTTATTGCAGGGGCTATCTTTGACTAAATGCAAAAGTAGTGCCCCTCTGGGCTTCATCCAGTCCTCTGCCCTCCTACACCTCAAACTTCTACTCACAAGTTGCATCCCCTGCTAGATGCCAACTCCAATTTCAAAATACTCTGTGCCTATGTGCTCCTAAAATATAGTTTATGAATCCACACATTTGCCTTGACTCTGGTCAGTCAGAAGATATAAATAACTCTCTTATATAGCTCAGTAAATTTGGGAGCCAGATAGGCTGTTTTAAATACTAACAAGCAACAACTAACTAGTTAACTCTACGCTCTGAATTTTCATCAATTCAGTTCTACTCTGTAACTGATTAACCGATAGAGACAGCAATTTAGCTCTGAAACTATCATTCTCTCCCTTTTTTTTTTTTGTCAGCGAAGAACCCAAAGTTGTGTGGATGTCTGCAGTCAGAAGACCTGTGTTCATATCCCTCCATTACCACTTCCATCTTTCATGACTTTGGAGTAGTATTCCTACTTCCCTAAGCATCAGGCTTTATTGGTAAAATGAAAGGTTTCAACTAGATGGCCTCAGGTCTTTTCCAGCTGTCCTTGTTTAATCCAATGAGCCTATCAATGAGTCACTCACGTTGAGAATGGGACACATAAGGTCTTTAAAAAAGGTAAAATCTTAGGGTGCAGCTAGGTGGCACAATGGATAAAGCACTGGTGTTGGATTCAGGAGGACCTGAGTTCAAATCTAGCCTCAGACACTTCGCATTTAACTAAGCTGTGTGACCCTGGGCAAGTCACTTAACCCTCATTGCCCTGAAATAAAAAAAAAAGAAAGAGGCAAAATCTTAAAGATCTGTCCCCACACCTCTCCAGAAGTCCTTCCTTGATTTTTTCACTTTTCAGTGTTGACAATATTTTATACAGTGTGGCCTGCTACCAGAAAGAAAAAGTTTACTAGCTGCACTGAAGTTATTACTGTGGCAGTCTTTGTGCCATTGTGGTTGAGGCCCTGTCAGCATTTCCTCTATAAACCCTCTTTTCAGAGCTTTATAGCTTTGCAGTTGAACAAAAGGATATTGAGTAAGTAAACAGCTTCCCAAACCTTAGTGAAGAGATGATGATTTCAGTTCCTTGCTTCCTCCCTTCAGACAGCTAAAGCAGGAGAGCAAAGAAAGCAGTAAATTCCAATCTCCTCTTTAGGAGCCAATAAAGGAAACACGAAATCTGACTGTTTATAAAACCTAACAAATACAAAGGTGGCTTCAGACCTACAGTTATGAATCATCTGTAATAATGTCACACAATGGAGGTTCAGAGGAGTCCCATAGCCAGAGAAGAACTCATAAAGAAATTCGTGGGTATATATCTCATAAACACTTCACCCCTGAACAGAAATTTAGACTCCCCAATTCCAGGAAATATCATTTTTTTCTTTCCTAGTGTGTTGTTTAAAAATCTAAATTTGGGTTCTATTCTGTCCCCCCCCCAGTTTTGGGGAGAAACTGGCTAAAATCCCTGATAAATTTACCGAGTTTAGGATTTTAAGAGTTTATTAAAAGATATAAGATAGGGCAGCTAGGTGGCGCAGTGGATAGAGCACTTGCCCTGGAGTCAGGAGGACCTGAGTTCAAATATGACCTCTGACACTTGACACTTACTAGCTGTGTGACCCTGGGCAAGTCACTTAATCCCAATTGCCTCACCAAAGAAAAGAAAAATAAATATAAGATAGTAAAGAGAGAGAAAGATTGATAACAGATTCCTTATAGCATGGAAATCCTAGCCTTCCTAACAGCCCACGTGAAGTCCTGCCACCAAGCTGATGTTTCAAACCAAAAGAGGAAGATCCCATCACCAAGTCTCAGCTTCCTACTTCCTGTCCTCCTCCCAGAAAATGGGAGGCTCTTCAAGTTGATTGGCTGAGAGTGGTCTCCTGTCGATGTTGCAGTCCATAGCCTCTGAGAACACTCCTTCTCAGGGTTGGCTAAATTTAAATTCAAGATCTAATCACCTTTAAGTTGGTACTTAGTTATTCCTCATTCACACCCAATTCAAACACTACTAAGTCAATCAAGTTGGATCCCTGGGCATCTACCAAATTCCATTATTTTACCACAATATGGAATAGGGTAACCATAACCTGTAGGCCTTTGCTCTGGATGATTCTATAGGGAAAAAAAATTGATGATGGCAGTTATGGGGCTGGGGATGGAAATGATGGGGGATGACTTCTTTCAACTTGCTGCCATCTGTACCCTAATGATGGATACTCCATAGGTTTCTGAAAACTTCCCAAAACATATAACTGCAGGAAGTATATCATGAAAAAGAAGAGAAGCAAATATCTGCCTCACTCCTTGTGGTGACTAACTTCTAGCCCGAAGCATTAGGACCAATGAAAACCCATTTTAGGAAGTGAAGCTGTAGGCATTATTTATGGGGCTAAGTTTATTTAACTAATACACACCTACCTTTATGTCTATGACAAGGAGGGGAAGTTAAAAAAAAAACTGAAATAAAAAAGAAATCAATGAAGAGAGGAGAAAAATATGAAATAGAAATTCAAATCACTTCTTTTATTCTCTTTAAAGATGAAGTAAGCAGCTTGCTTAATTCATATCTAATAGTGTTAGACTCATGATGGATGATGATGGCTAGAATGTATATTATAGTTTTAAGGTTTGCAAAATGTTCTACCAAGTTCAGTCCTATAAATGACCTTGTGGTTAGTACAAAAGGACTTAAAAAACATTTGAGTCTCCAGATTCTAGGAATGATAGGGCTTTTTTCCCCTGACTTATGATTTCAACTTTGTTGACAGTTTTCTATAAACAACACCTTAATGCAGTGTTCATCAACATCTTTGTTATACTGACTTAGAGACCTACCTGGAACTCTAAGAGGCTAAATGACTTGCACAGAGTAACACTGAACATAATATGGCAGATATGACATTGTGTAATTTAACATTCTAAATGTGGATTCTAATCTGTCTCCCCCCAGTTTTGGGGTGAAACTGACTAAAATCACTGATAAAGGAGTTTAGGTTTTTTAAGGGTTTATTGAAAGATAGTAAAAGAAAGAGAAAAATTGAGAACAGATTTCTTATAACCTGGCAATCCTAGCCTTCGTAAATCTCCCACTTCTGAAGTTCTCTGCCACCATACCGATGTCTCACAGCCAAAGAGGAAGAACCCTCCCCAGGGTCTGCTTCCTGCTTCATGCTCCCCTCCCAGAAATGGGAGTTTCCTCAAGCTGATTGGCTAGTGTCATTCAAATTCATTAAGTACCCTTAAGTACCAGTCAGATTTGCTTACAATCTAGTATGACAGTCAGTCTCTCTTCCCCAACTCAATCAGCTGAGATCAATCTCCAGGTGAACCCCTGAGTTCCATTATTTTGACACAACATTTAGGTTGTACAGTGGGCTGCACCTGGAGTCAGAAAGACCTAAATTTACATTCAGTCTCAGAGTCTTACTAGATGATTAACCGCTGTTTTCCTCAGTTTCCTCATCTGTAACATGGAGATAATAATAGTAACTACCTCCATGGATGATTGTGAGGATAAAATGAGATAATATCTATAAAGTGCTTAACACAATGCCTAGAACAAATTAAGCCATTTGCAAATGTCCACCACCACCACATCATCATCATCAATTATTATTATTATCCATATTTCCTGACTTTGAGGTCACCTATCTATTTTCTAGACTTTGGTGTATTAGTAGCATTCTTCCTCACCCCCCACCTCCCACCCCCGGAAATGTATTTTAACAAATGAGGAATCTTCAGGCAGGCAAGAGATACCAAAAGAGTCATCCAATAAGCACTACAATGACTCCTTTTATGATTCAATTTTTAACATTAATTTCAAAAAACAAAATCTTTGAAGAACTCTAGACTTGTAACTCCAGGTAATCAGAAGGTTCTTCTTAGGGTTCATCTTGCGTTGGCTGGGGTTACAATGATGTATACTGTTAAATATAATTACTTTTTTTAAAAGAGTAGGGACGACACCAGTGATTTCATTGGTACAGGGAACTCCTTAGTGAGAAATTTCCCTCTACCAATGCAAATTGATTCCTTCTCTGAAACTTATTTTCTTACAGAGTTGCTTTGAGCATTGAGAGATTAGGTCATTTGTTTAGAGTCACATAGTCAGTATTTTTCAGAGACATGATATGGACCAGGAGTAGAACATACCAGTTCCAAGATCAGCTCCCTAGCCACTACATCATTATACCTCTTAATTTTTATAAATTCATATATAGTTAGTGGCAGAAGAGACTCCTTTCCATGACATGTAGATTTTGGGGTTGCCAAAGTGAAGTTGCAGATGATACAATGAAGGCTCTAAAAATGTATAAAAACCAGAATTAGGACAAAGTGAACTGTCCCAGAACACTGACATTTAAAAGGCATGGGAATTTAACATAATGATTTTAAAATATTGTACAGTTTTACAATTTATTGTTTCTATATCTTTGAAGCAATTTCCTTAATTCTTCCCTTCATTAGGTTCTGTTCAAACTCTCTCTTCTCTTTTTCCCATTTCTCTCCTCCCTCCTCTTTTTCTCTTCTTTTTCCTCCCCTTCTTCCTCCTCTTCTTCCTCTTCCTTTTTCTCCTCCTCTTCTGCCTCTTCTCCTCCTTCTCCTCCTCTTCCTCTTATTCTTTCTTCTTCTTCTCCTCCTCTTCCTCTTTCTTCTTCTTCTTCTTCTTCTTCTTCTTCTTCTTCTTCTTCTTCTTCTTCTTCTTCTTCTTCTTCTTCTTCTTCTCTTTCTCTCCTTTTTTTCCCAAGGTTCCCAGCATTTTTAGATTTATTCTGTGTCCAAATTACTAGTTATAGTTATGTCTGCCAGTAACATGCAGACTTTCAACCTCAATAGAGTATTATTTTCAACCCTTAACTAGGCCATACAAATGTCTGCATCAAAAAAAAAAAATTCTAGTCCTTAAGACAAAATAATACTAACTACAGAGGATTATATTTTTAGAGGTAGAAAAGACCTATGAAGAAATTTAGTCCAATTCCTTATCTTACAGATGATGAAACTGAGAAACAGAGAGTATATGTGACTTGCCCATGGTCATACCAGGAGCATTAATTAGAGACATAATTTGTAAACAGATCCTCTGACTTGAATCCACTTTCTTTCTGCTGTGCCATGCTGACTTCCCTAGCTATGATCAATCCTTAATTAAGGAACTGACCGTGTAAAAGTTAAATGGTCTATACTGCTAAATGGTCTATGCTGCTAAATGGTCTATACTGACAATTAGGCTTTGAGCAGCTACCATTAGCAGCCAAAGAGTTTCCAAAACATCCAGTTTATATAGGACACACATAGATATTAATAGCACCATATACTTATCTCCTTGAGGAGTTCTTCCCAACATATCTTTTCAGCTTGCTCTCTTAAAACTAAGAGCAGAAAAATAAGGCACCAATCTGAACTCCAATCTTATTTAAGTCCCAAGCCATGCATATACTCCTTTCTGGAAGGGTCATGTTTCTATTGCTCTCACAATCAGTAACAATCTTTTTGGAAACTGTTTCATTTTTGAAAGAAGGAACCAATCCTGAGATTTCTCTAATTAGAGGCTTGAAGTGAATTATAAGGCATAACATTAGATTTAAAATATAATAATGCTTTCAAAAATACATTAAAATGTGTATCATGGCCTAAGGAAATATTATCTTAAAGTACATCCTAAGTATATATTTTAGTCACAAACCAGAATCAGTTCTGTCAGAGAAGTAAAGCATGGTCTAACACCTCATGCTTTCAATTACCATAAGGAAATAAAAAAGAAATGAGCAAATTAAATACAAATAATTATGTAGGCAGTTATATGATTTCAAACCTGTGAAGGTGGAAAATGCAAGGTCACAGACCACCATATACTTTTGTGCTGCTGCAACTTACCTAGTTAATTGTGAGACTGACACATGTATGGTCATTTTGCTGCTTTCAGTAAAAAAATATAGAATCTCTACTATATATTGAACAAGTAATCCCTCTCTGAACTGATTACAACATATAGTTTCCATGCGTAAGTAGAACATTAGTTTGGAGCAAGAAGGGCTCTCAATATAAAATAAAAGCTTAGAGAGGGACTCTTTGCAGAGGTAAGGGACAATGAATGAAGATGAGTATTATATACATGAACAGATGCAAATGATCCAATGATTTTGTTCTTTTTCAATGTCTGTTACAAGGGAAAGCTGATGTTTGCAGATGGGGAGGAAAGGGAATATATTCAGAAATAAAGATGTGATGGAACTTGTGGTTTCCTGAATTCCCTAAGACAACTTTCTGCCTCCATACACCTGACTGGACACAAAAGAGCTTCTTGGTCTTCATGCATAAAAGGTCCCAACCACATGTAGTCACTGCCTCTCAGACTTGGTGGGTGCTTGGGACCCATTATACCCTGATTACTGACTGACCCAGGTATGTTTCCAGAGAAGCTAAGTGCCACTGAATCCTTGTTGCATATTCTAGCTGTTTTAAAGCAAAGTAAACCTTTTTTTTTAACTGTTCAATGATTCTTGAATGCCTCATTTATCCCTACATAAAATCTAACTAAGGGGGTGCTAGCTTTAAAGAAGTACCTACAACATTTGGTGAAATCTGCCTCATATAGTGTTGAAGTTGGGGGAAGAGACTTGAAAATACAAAAGAACAGGAAAAAGAGGAGTGTGACCTCATCAAATGGCAAGATGTTCTAGGTTCTCTGTGGCCCTCCTGATTTTGCATGGGGTGTCCCCTTTTTGGAACAGAAAAAATATTCTGGGAATAAATTGGACTGCCAGTATACTCCAACTGAAAATAAATTGGGCCAGCACAGACAAAAAGTTTTCAGAAGTCTTCGCCTGTAATGAAAGCCTATTGGCAGTTAAGGGAGCTGGTGGCCAAGCACGTGAAAAGATCTTTCTTGATGGGGATGGGACATCTGGAGCCTCAGTCTATGCTCCATGACCCAGAGGTTTAGGTTCCCATTAAGATAGGAGCCTTTTGAGACTGGAGAAGAAGAGCAGGCTGATGGTAGTAATTGGGAAGCATCATCTGTTGGTTAGACATCCCTGAGCTATTTCCCAGGAAGAGGGCAATGATTTCCTTCACTGAGGGAGAAAGCTGTAGGACTTCTCCACTTAAGACCTGAGGGGGTTGTACAAAAAGTTCAAAAAGAAACTTGAGGAGACCCCTGAAGAAATTTCTTCTGTGGGTGAGGTCTGATGTAGTCACGGTTATATTCTTTTTTCTCTGTTAAGTGACTAAGATGGGGTATTATTTGCACCTGATCTTGTAAAAATGAATCCCCCTTGCAGTCACTTCTGAGATGAGGACCTACCATAAAGGGAGTGAGGTTCCCAAAGTAAATGGATTTGTAGATCCTGCCTTCTGGGTGAAGTCCCATTAGAAGGGTTTCAGGCTTTATCTATGAGTCTCCCCCTCTACAAAACCATGATGTATAGACTGATTAATTGGTGAAATTTGAGCTGAATGTTGGCAATTGTGGATGGACAAAAATAATTGTCAGTGCAAAATAAACAGGGAAATGTGAGAAGTCACAAAACTGGGCAAGGAGAGGATCCTCCCGAGGAGAGAGATTTGGGTGTGGCTTCTGAAACATGGGATTCATAAGAAAGTAATTGGGGCAGCTAGGTGGCGCAGTGGATAAAGCACTGGCCCTGGATTCAGGAGTATCTGAGTTCAAATCCGGCCTCAGACACTTGACACTTACTAGCTGTGTGACCCTGGGCAAGTCACTTAACCCCCATTGCCCCGCAAAAAAAAAAAAAAAAAAAAGAAAGTAATTGATAGCCATTGCATGAATGTGCTTGTAAAACTGTACCTGGGAAATTAAGCACCTGGACATTCTTTGCCCCCACCCAAACATAAGGTATTTTCCAAATCTCTTGTCCCATTATGAGTATGGTGGGGGGAGGGGTACAGAGGAAAACGATTCTATGGACTCAGTGTTTGTGCTATCCCTTTCAGCAATCACTAGACATGTTACTCTGGGCCAAATGGAAACCCTTAGTTACCAGAACCATCCCATGTATTTAACACAATACAATATCAGATACCCAGTGGGTAAAAGATATTTCTTTAGTGATGGAGATAAAAGAAGCTGGAGTGTTCCATTGTACCAGATCCCCTTAAAACAACTCTGTTACTTTTGAGGAAGGCAGATAATACTTGGTCACTTACCATGCACTACATGGAGCTGAATAAATTCATCATTCCTTTTTCTATAGCTGTTCCTGATTTCATTTGTCAATATTGTAGACCAGGTAACCTGAGTCCTGGGTGAGTGGTATAGACCTATCAGTTACTAATTAATATTTTTTTTCTATTTGTATAGCCAAGACTAGTCAGAAACAGTTTTGTTTCACCTGGAAAAAAGTCCAATATACTATCACCATCATATCCCAGGGTTATCTGAACTCTCATAATACTACATTATGGTGGGCAGAGACCTAAATAAGAGGCCTCTTTTCCTGAGGTATTTGGTGTATAATATTACACTGATGATACAATTTTGACCGAGGCAGATGAGGTCACAGTAGCAGAATTCCTAGATGAGATGGTACTCCATATGAAAAACAAAGGGTAGAAAATCAACTCTAAGAAAATCCAGGGTTCAGCCAGCTCAGTCAAGTTCAAGAGAATATAGTGAATAGGGGACAGCTATGTGGCACAGTGGATAGAGCACTGGCCCTGGATTCAGGAGGACCTGAGTTCAAATTCGGCCTCAGACACTTGATACTTACTAGCTGTATGATCCTGGGCAAGTCACTTAACCCTCACTGCCCTGCAAAAAAAAAAAAAAAAAGAATACAGTGAATGGGAACACTTTGTTATTTCCCTGTGGCCAGAGCTCTAAACTAAGAGAGTACTAGTTTAAAGAACTGCCTACAACAGGTGTTGCTTATTTATTTACATATATATATATATATATGTGTGTGTGTGTGTGTGTATACACATATATGTATATATGTATATATATATATGTGTGTTTATGTATGCATATATGTGCATGTGTGTGTTTACAAATGTGTGTTAAAATATACAGGAGGAAAGAGTTTTATAAATAAACAAATTAAATTGAGCCCCAAACTTTTCTTTTAGTAGTTCATGTAGGTACTGCTCAAAATAAATATTCTATCTTGAATTAAAGATACTCTAACCTATCCTTCTGAAATATTAACATTTCTTCATCTTTTCTTTCAAAATTAGCAAACTTGCCTCATTTTTCTACTATTTCTGTAAAGGACCCAATCAGAAAGTATCTTTCAGAGATCTAGGTTTGGTTTCTGGTGGGCTGGAAGCAGGGATTGGGGAGAGAGCTTGCACATAATACCAGATGCCTGAAATTTGACCATTAGAGTTTATTCTTTTAGGTACAGAAAGTTTTCAGTCAAGAGTCACATTTAAATGTGAATATTCGTTGGAGCATAGCATCTTAAATTCTTTTCAATTTAAACCTGTGAATTCTTGGTTGGAAAGTAGAGGATTAGTTAACAACAAGCTGATACAAGGCCCAGTGGGGATGGAACAAAGGACAGTTGCCTGTGGGGATGGAGGAACCAGGTGGGCTTGTCAGATTACAAATTCTTCTAAAGAGGCAATGTTGTTAAATAGGTGAAACCAGAGGAGGGAAGAATTGGAACAAATCACTGACAGGAATTAGCACTTTTCAAAGATTTACTTAGTATCCATTCAGGCTTCATCAATCCTAATACAGAGACACAGATTCTCAATTATTTTATATGGAGGAAAGGATTTTGGATTTGGACTCAACACCACTGGGTTTGGATTCCAGTTCTTCCATTTGCTGACTATATGCCCTTTCAACAAATAGCAATCTGCTCCAACTTCAGTTTCCCCATCCATAAAATGATAGTATAGGACTAGGCAACCTCTAAGGTCCCTTCCAACTCTTAACCAATGATATGTATTTCTTATTCATACATTAATTAAAGGCCAGGATTTGGGCTAGTGGCATGCTGGGTCCAGGGCTGGTGTTTTGTCCAATGTGTCACCTAGCTAACCCATGATAGCATCTTTAAAACAGAGTTGAGGGGTAGAAGGAATAGACTGGGGGAGGGGGAAGGAGGGGTGGATTGGGGAGAGGCAGTTCATGTGAAGGAAACAAGAAAAAAGCTTATGGAGGGGGTGGGAAGGGGGAAGGAATAGGTGAGTGAGTGAACATTACTATCATCAGAATTGGCTCATAGAGGGAATAAAATACATACTCAAGTGGGTATAGCAATATATTTTTGCCCTGAGAGAAAGTGAGAGGGGAGGGAGATAAGGGGGAGGGAGGGGGAAGGAGGGAAGGGCTGATTGGGGGAGAGAGCAGTAAAAAGTGTGATAAAATAATAGAATTTAGTAGATGTCCAGGAGCCCCACCTGATTGATTTAGTATTGTATGAATTGGGTGAGAATGAGAAACTAAGTACCTACTTAAGGATGGTTGGATGGAGGCCACACCTGGCTGGTCCTGAGTGATGTGTTGGTGTACTACTGACATCAGCAAGAGACCACTCTCAATCAACCAGCTTGAAGGACTTCCTCTTTGGGAGAGGGAGAGAGGAACTAAGAAGTGGATGTTCGCTCATAGAAGAACTCTCTTTTTGGTGAGGAGGAACCAGCATGGTGGCAGATGAAGAATAGTGGGGGGGGGGGGGGCAGCTAGGTCGCACAGTGGATAAAGCACCGGCCCTGGATTCAGGAGTATCTGAGTTCAAATCCGGCCTCAGACACTTGACACTTACTAGCTCTGTGACCCTTGGCAAGTCACTTAACCCCCATTGCCCCGCAAAAAAAAAAAAAAATAGTGGGGGGGGGGGCGGGGGAGAGTGGCCTCTTAGTCATTTGGACACCGGTTTGGTGGTGAGAGATTTCACATGGGCTACTAGGAAAGGAAACTGATTTCTATCTCTCTGGCTATACTGAATTAGATCTGAGCTAGGATTTCCATGCTATAAGGAATCTGTTCTCAATCTCTCTCTTCACTAACTTATGATATATATTTTAATCAGTCTTTAAAATCCTAAACTCTTACTGAATTTATCATTTTAGCCAGCTTCCCCCCAAGACTGGGGTGGGGGAAGATTAGAACCCACAATTTAGATTTTAAACAACACATCAGAGTGGGCTCAAAGAAGGAATAACATTCACACCCAATTGGGAGGAGTAATCTATTTAACCCTACAGGAAAATTGTAGGGGAAGAGGATAAGGAGGTAAGGGTGAAAGAAGGGAGGGAAGAGCAGGGGAGGAGACAGTCAGAAATAAAACACTTTTGAGCAGGAATAGGGTAAAAGAAGATAGAAAATAGAGTAAATATCATGGGAAGGGAATAGGATGGAGGGAAATAGTTATGATGATTGACTATAATGGCAAAATGTATGGTAACTACTTTGCTGGGTTATTGTGAAGAAAATTCTTTGTCAAGTTTAGGGTACTATATAAAAGTTATGATGAACAGGATGCTATCAGAAAAGCCTGGAAAGGCCTACATGAACTGAAGCAGAGTGAAATGTACTGTATACAAAATAACAGCAATAGTGTAAGATGATCTGCTGGGAAGCACATGGTTATTTTCAGCAAGGCAATGATCCAATATAACTCTGAAGGACTTATGAAAATTGCAATCCATCTCCAGAGAAAGAACTGATGGTAGCTGAAAACAAATTGAAACATATTTTTTTTATTTGACAATTCCTTAATCTGAAGTTTTTTTAAACTGTTTTCTCTCACTACCTAGCTAATGTGGGGATGTTTTCCATGACTACTCATGTATAACTTATATTGAGTTGCTTGAGTTCTTGGGACTGGAGGGTGGGAAGGGAGGGAGGAAGAGAAGTTGGGACACAAAGTTTTTAAAAAACTGATGTCAAAATTTGTTTTTACATTGATTTTGGAAAATAAAATTCTAGGGGCAGCTAGGTGGCGCAGTGAATAGAGCACCGGCCCTGGAGTCAGGAGGACCTGAGTTCAAATCTGGCCTCAGACACTTAACACTTACTAGCTGTGTGACCCTGGGCAAGTCACTTAACGCCAATTGCCTCACTAAAAAAAAATTAAAAAATAAAAATTTAAACAGAATACAAAGGCCAAAGCTAATTACTAGAAGCTGGTCTCATAGGAACAGGTTAGAGGCAGAGAATTAGAGGAATTTTAAATCTTATAACTTATATTTCTTAGGACAGAATGTTCAAGAGAATTCCATTTGACTGGGTTCTTTTATACATAAAACTACTCAAGTCTCTTGAAGGTATAAGACTCTTCTGTGTTGTGTTAATATTTTCTTTTGGGGATTCTGCTAAGTCCAGAGCAATTCACCACAGCCTTGGAAGATGTGTCTTCAACCCCTGACCTGTCTGTGTGATGTTTTCTTATCCAGATGTCTATCCAGACATCTGGGTATTCCTGCACCCGTCTTCCTGCCTAAGTCTAAGTCCTCTACTCTTTAATATGTCCCTTGCTATATCTTAAAGGGAGCTTTCATACAAATTGAGGAACAGAAAAAAATCACCTGTCTTCTCTAATATCCTTTATTTCAATAGGATATTCTTGGTGGGATTCACTAATGTAGAATTGACTTCAGTTCACTATTACAATAAATACTAGTCTATAATTTTAAGAATTGATGCATAGGTTACCATTCCACAGCTGTTGCAGGTGGAGAGTAGGTTCAGGTAAGGAAGAGTATGTGCCAAAGATCAATTTTCTAGTTCTTCCTAGCACTGATCATAATAATTATCGTGGTATTTGGAGAAGAAAAGAAGTCCCAGAGAGATGGAAGATGATCCAGTGGAGGGAGCAGTGTTAAATAAATGATGTTCTAGGACCAGAGAAGAAAGGAATCCCCATAGAGAACATAATTTAATTCAACAAATATTAAGTAACTATATTAAGTTTAAGGCACTATTTTCTGTAGTGAAGAAAGATGGAAAATAAAAGAGTGCCTCATCTTATACTACATACATTCTGCATGGCAGTGTTTGTGTGTGTGTATGTGTGTGTGTGTGTGTGTGTGTGTGTGTGTGCACGCGTGCTAGGGTTCTGTCTCTATCACCACCTACTCATTTTATCTATTTATTAATGACTATTGATAAATTGATTTATTGATCGCCTGTCCTCCTTGAGGGCAGGAAGTCAGGGACCATGTTACTTTTTTCTTTGTACCTAGTACATTATCTGGCAAATAGATCTTGATAAATTCTTATTGATTGATTGGTCATTTGATAGGTAGATCAACATACATACATGTTGTTCTTGTTTTTCAGTCTTTTCTATTGTTTGACCTTTTCTAACACCATTTGGGGTTTTCTTGGTAGAGATACTAAAGTTGTTTGCCATTTCCTACTCTACCTCTTTTATAGATGAGGAAAGTGAGGTAAACAGTGTTAAATGACTTGCCCAGTATCACATAACTAGTAAGTTTCTGAAGCCAGATTTGAACTCAGGAAGATTAATCTTCCAAACTCCAAGCCTGCTGAAACACCTAGCTGCCACATGCATATATGGGGCTATCTATCATCTTTCATCTGTCTGTCTGTCTATCTCTATGCATATATATATTTACATTTTGTGCAGTATGTTACAATTTTGAAGCACAGCGATCATTTAATTCAAATACTAAAAATCCAGAATTTGAGAGTTTGAAGGCACCTAGACAGGTCATCTTTTCTAACCCAAACCTAAAAGAAATCTCACTAAAACATAATTGATAAGTGCTCAACTAGTTTCTGCTTTAAGACCTATAATGAGAGGAAACCTACTACTTTATGATACAATCCATTTTAGGCAGCTCTAATTGTTAAAAAAGTTGTTATTTTTTTAAAGTACCTCTTCCTCCCCCCCATCATTCTTTTAAATGAGATTCCTTTATATATACAGCTATCATACATCCTAGCTAGGTAGTACTGTGGATGGATCACTTAGTTCATGAAAACTTGAGTTCAAATACAGCTTTAGTCACTAGCTATTGGACCCTCAGCAAGTCACTTAACCTCCGTTTCCCTCCATTTCCTCATCTGTAAACTGGGTTTAATAATAGCACCTACCTCCTAGAGTTGTGAGGATCAAATGAAATAATAACTGTAAAATGCTTGGTGTAGTTTCTGTCTCAGAGTTGGTATTAAGCATGTTAGAAATTACTATTACTATTATTATTACTTGATTCTTCTCAGTCTAAGCATCCAGACTTTATTCAATTAGAATTCATCTCCTGAGGGGCAGCTAGGTGGCGTAGTGGATAAAGCACTGGCCCTGGATTCAGGATGAACTGAGTTCAAATCCAGCCTCAGACACTTAACACGGACTAGCTGTGTGACCCTGGGCAAGTCACTTAACCCCAACTGCTTTACCCAAAAAAAAATAAAAAATTCATCACCTTTCACTCCAAACCCTTCTCTCTTTCCCACCTTTCTATTATTGTTCTGGACATCAAATCATCCAGGCTTGCAAACTTAGTGTCATCCCTCAACTCTTTTTTTTATACTCACCCCATGTATCCAATGTGTTTTAAATTCTTGCCATTTTTAACCTTCATAACATTGCTCATATACATCACACAGCTGCCACCATTTCAATGACCTTCAAATTAGCCTCCCTCCTTCAAATCTCTCCAGTCCCTCCTCCACTCAACTTCCAAAGGAATATTCCTAAAGCTCAGGCCTGACAATGTCACTTTCCTATTACATAGACTCTAGTGGCTCCTTATTACTTAAAGAATGAAGTATGAATCTTCTTTTTCGCATTTTGAACCTTTCACAGCTTGGTTCCTTTCTAACTTTCAAATCTTTTTCTACTTTATTTCACTCCACAAACTCTACAATTCAGCTATACTAGCCTACCTGCTGCTCCTCACACTCCTTATCAATGCAGTTCTATTGGCTGTCTCCTACTTTTGGAACACTTTCTTGCCTTACCTCTGACCCCTGGATTCTATGACTTCTTTAATGACTTAACTCGAAGGCCTGTAGAAGGCTACCTTTGATAGTAGGCCTTTTCCAGTCCCAATCCTCATCATCACTACCCTTTCAAGTTTAAGATTATGTTTCAGTGCATACATAAGTGGATATTTAAGTAAATGTGCACACATATACATGTATGTAGAATATATGTCTATATTTACAACTACATGTGGGCAGATACGGTGTTGTTGTTTTTTGTCCTTCACACTCGAAGAGGACCTTTGCATTGGGATGATGTCATGACTTGCACTGAATTGGATTTAAGTAAGGGAGGGCTGTACAAGGTCACCAACCTCAATCTCTCCTCCAGAGCCATCTGTGTCCAGTGGGAAGATACATATCAGGATGACTGGAGATGGCCCCAGATGTTTAAGACAATTGGGGTTAAGTGACTTGCCCAGGGCCACACAGCTAGCAAGTGTCTGAGGTAAGATTTGAACTCTGGTCTTCTTGACTCCAGGGTCACTGCTCTATCCACTGCACTATCTAGCTGACCCTGGGCAGATGTATTTATATGTATACACACATATATACACAAATGTGTGTACATATGTATGTATGTATATATATATGTATATGTATATATGTGAAATATTACTGGTTTAACATGAACTTTTCTTGATTTTCAATAGCCCTTTCAGTGATTCCTTTCCTTGATGTCTATTTAATGATTTTCTCTAGAATTTTTCCCAGCAAAGTCAAGCTCATTGACCTTTAGTTTGTAGGCTCTGTTCTTCTCTTTTTTGAAAACTGGCAGACCACTGACTGCCTTTCTTCCATCTTGTGATAAAACTTCTGTCTTCCAAGATATTCAGATATTACTAAGAGTGGCTTATATTAATCATATATCCTGCTGCAAATCTAAACATTTTGTGCCTCACTTCTTAATCCTTTATTTTCTTCTTGTGGTTACCCACATACAAACCTTCACTATTGATGATTAGTTGGAGGAACAGAAGATATTTTGTCTAGAGAATAGAGCACTAGGGAATTAAGAGGGGGAAAACAAACAAAGAAACAAAAACTAATATATTTCATCAAGTGTTTGGAAGAGTATCATGTGAAGGAGAAGGGGGAGAGAAGGGAATAAGCAATTTTATAATTACAGTTATATTCATAGTGCTAAGTGCTTTACAAATATACTCTTATTTGATCCTTACAATAACTTTATATCATAGGAACTGTTATTAACCCCATTTTACATTTGAGGGAAGTGATGCAAACAGAAGTTAAGTGACTTGTCACACAGGGGCTGAATTTGAACTTTCTGACTCCAAGCCTGGTGCTCTATTCGCTGTGCCATCTGGCTGCCTAGAAAGGGGTAGACTGGGATAGACTGGGATTTCTCTGAATATAATCAGTTCTCCTTCACTGAATGTCTGAGCAGCGTTTTCAGTATTAGTTGAATAAGATGGCCCTGGAAGTTCCTACTAACTAAAATTCTGTGATTCCCCTTCCTGATTATCTACTATGAGTGTCCCTTTTCCTCATTCATGTTTAAATGGAAGAGCAAAAGGTAAGAATTATTCTACATTGTTTTTGCCTTTCGCTATTTTTTTTTCTCCTTTGTATTTTCATAATTTAGGCTAAGTCTTTGCAAAGGGCATATAAGGAAAGCTAAAGAAGAAATGAATCCTAAGAATCTTATTAATTTTTTTTATTTCAAATTTATTTTATTTCCAATTCATGGAACAAAACAAGCATTTCCATAACATAGTACAATAACAAAGATGATTGCACATGAAATTGCAAATCTACCATGTACCACTTGCTATTCCCTCCAATATACAACAAAGTTATCATGTAAATTTATTTTTCCCTCTTTTTTCTCCCTTTCCTATACAAAAATTGTTACAGTGACATTACTTGTAATTGGAAACAACAACAACAAAACACCAAAACCTGGATGAAATGTAAATGTTCAATAATTGGGAAATGATTAGATAAAATGTAAGAAACTAACGTAGTAAGTAATAATTCCTCATTCCTTTCTAAGCTAAACATAGCACCTTCTTTATCATGCCAAAGAAACTCTTGATTTTGGAAGCACACTGCAACACTGGAATTCACATAGTAAAATTACTCCCTATTCCTATGGCTTCTCCCTCTCATTGGATTGATCCTCCCCAAACCCCTATTTAAAGAGGACAGCCCAGGACAGCCAAGTCTTCCATCTGAACTCTGTAATATCTCTGGATTTTCTCTGCCATTCAGCCACTGTTTCTCTCCTCCTTTTTTTTTTTGGGGGGGGTATTGTCTTACCCCTTAGAATGTAACCTCCCTGAGGGCATGGACTGTCTTTGTGCTTGTATTCCTGTTTCCAGTGCTTAGCACACTGCTTGGTATATATTCAGTATTTATTAAATCTTGGTTAAGTGATTGACTGAATATGAAAATAAAATCAAAACAGATAATATGGGCAATAGGAATAAATCTGTAACAACTTTTTGTAAATAATGAAAAATGGGATGAGGCAGGAGCAAAACCAGAAGTATTGTCCTATAAAAGTAAATGTAAAATCGAATAAAAGGGGAAAAATAAATGTATTGCAGATTTAGATGGAAAGATAGAAACACTATTATGACATTTTATAGATTGAAATTATTTCATTTAAATGTAAATAGTTCATAGAAATTTCCATTTTCTTTATCATTTAATTTTTAATTTACAGTTAATTTTCTAAGCATGGATAATCAGAAATATTGTATTGTATTAATTCTGCCACTCTCTAGCTAGATAACTTTAACCAAATTTCTTTACCTTTCAGGGGTTCAGTTTCTACATATTTGTGCAACACTGCCTTAATTAAATCCAATTCATGCACAAGTCAAGACATCACCCTGTGATGCCTTGGTCTTCTTTAAATACCAAACAACAAATAGATTACATGTATTTATTTTATTTTTGTTTTTGTTTTTTTGTTTTTTGCAGGGCAATGGGGGTTAAGTGACTTGCCCAGGGTCACTCAGCTTGTAAGTGTCAAGTGTCTGAGGCCCGATTTGAACTCAGGTACTCCTGAATCCAGGGCTGGTGCTTTCTCCACTGTGCCACCTAGCTGCCCTGATTACATGTATTTAAAACAGTTTCTGAAATCTCTGATGATATAAGTTTTTTCTGTACTAACTGAAAGTTATTTCAGCACTTGAGGAACCATATTTCCTGATTCCTTTCTGCTTGCTTCCTTGGATGGCTTCAAAGCACCTTTACTACTAATGGACTTGTCATTTGGAAAGGACCTTTGTATCCAACATTTTCAATATAAAGATAAGAATTCTGTTAAATGAGAGGGACAAACTACTGATCTCTTACGTTCTTTCCAGTTCTGTAACTATGATCCCATAAAGCTTCAGAAATCTGCTTAATTTTCCCAAGATCAGCCTGTCAATGACAGAGAGGGAGCTAGAACTCCAGTCATCTGCCTCCTAAGTGAATACTCTTATTTCTCTGCCCTGCCTCCTAGTTCTTTGTTGTTGTTGTTGTTGTTGTTGTTGTTGTTGTTGTTGTTTGTTTTGCAGGGCAATGGGGGTTAAGTGACTTGCTAGTAAGTGTCAAGTGTCTAAGGCCGGATTTCAACTCAGGTACTCCTGAATCCAGGGCCAGTGCTTTATCCATGGCGCCACCTAGTTGCCCCCACTGCCTCCTAGTTCTTAAAGCTTTAAGAGATAGGATTAAGTGTGATGTTTGGGGTTTTTCATTCCAAATAGGGCCAAAGATGTAGGAAGAGGTTCAAAGTAATTGGAAATTGGATTTCTGCTTGAGATCTTCGTGGAGACAACAGTTAGGAACAGTATCTGCTTGAGTTAAAGTTTTATAGGAACTTAACAATTCATAAGAAAATGATTTGTGGTGGATTGCATACTCAATATGGGTGAGCAGTGTTGTATGGCAGTTAATTAATTATTGTCATAGTAGTCCACCTGGGTAATTCAAATTTAGTAGATCCCTAATTTGAACTAATTATTTCTGGAGCTAATTTTTGTTGCTTCTAACAAAGCCTGGTAAGTACTTTATGCATTTGGCACCTGGGAGAAAAGCATCATTGCTTCCTCCCTAGTTGCAACTATAATACAACACTAAGAAAATAGCAAACACTTAAATTCGTGGATGAATATTAACTAAATATATTTCACATTCTTCACTCACTACACATTGGATAATCCTATTTTTATCCTAGTTTTTATCTCTGCTTCTTACTTTAAACATGGTGGCAAAAACAACCCCAAAATGTTGGATAGGAAAAAAACATGTGTGTGTGTATATGGGGGTGTGTATACATGTATGTGTGTGTATATGTGCATGTATATATGCATGTATATATATACACATGTGTATGTATGTATAAAACCTAATAACACAACACAAGTAAAAGAACAATAATAAGTAATAACACTTTCCCCCTTTATTTGTGATTATGTCAGAACACATGTGCATTTCTTCGTGTAGTACAGATCAGGGTTCACTACATGGAAGTGGATTGCAAACTCTCAGATTAAACCACAATAGCAAATTTAGTTAAGTGCTACTCCTGCAGAAAGAACAATATTTGCCATTTAGAAAATGAAAAATAGAGGTACTGTGAGCCCATTGAGTGGTTCTAAAGGTGTTAGCCAAGGGGACTGAATGAACAAAGTCATCTTAAAAGTGGTGGAATGCTGACAGTGTTTCTGAAGAGCTGTCAGAACACCTGAAGGTCTGCATTATCTCATTAGAGAGCAGGAGCTATTTCTGTGAAAGGATGGAATCTGGAAGACATTCTGCTGCAGGATTTCAAGCCAGGACCTGCCAACATTTCCAGCTTATGCATTTTTTTTTCTTTTAAAGGGCAGAAAGTGGTCCTGAATGCACATTGAGAGAGAATATGCAGTTTCCCAAGTTAAAATTCCAATGTAGTAGCTGACCTATCATCTTAAATCATACTCTTCTTCTCTAGGTTTGTCTTTGGAATGTCACTGGAATGATACTTCTCAATAACCTGTCTGTCAAAGATAGGATGAAATAATGAGAGTAATTTAAGGACTACCATTTAAAAAAAAACATTACTGATCAGACTCTGCCATCATTAGGTCTTTTCATAATTGCTTCTCTAAAGCCAAAGTAACCAAGGATAATAGTTGAGAGCCACAGAGTATTCTGCAGTTATAAAACAATACAATATACTATTTAATTTCAGTCCAAAGTATCTAAAATTCCACCATTAGAGATAAATTTCTTAAAATTAAGCAATAGTTTTCTTGGTTGGCAGATACTTCTGAAGGCAGAACCCATGAAGTCATCAGTACCTTTCTAGAAATCAACCATGTCTTATTTCTTTCTAAAAGATGTGATAAGGGAAGCATTAGAAAGCTCATTGTCTGGGAGTAAAGGGAAGTGAAAGAGAAGGTAGGGTATACTGAAGGCAAACATAGTTTTCTTCACAATTTTATTTTGTATAAGCATCAACCCTGCTTTGAAGACCTTTTGGTATTATATAAGTTGAGAGTTGCATTTCTTTTTATTTCCTCTTTCTTTCTTTTCTTTCTTTCTTCTTTGTTTCTTTCTCTCTCTGTCTCTGTCTCTCTCTCTCTCTTTTCCTTCTTCTCCTCCTTCTTTTTTGGTTTTGCTTTTGCTACGAAGTAGTAGCATAGTTTAGGGAGAAGCTAGGTGGCACAGCAGATAGAGTACCAGGCCTTGAATTTGGAACACTCATCTTACTCAGTTAAAATCTACCCTCAGACACTTACTAGCTGTGTAATCCTAGGCAACTTCCTTAACTCAGTTTTTTCACATGTAAAATGAGCTGAAGAAGGAAAAGAAAGTAGTCCAGTATTTTTGCCAAGAAAAAGCCAGATGAAGTCACAGAGTCTGGCATGCTTGAAATTGTGTACAAGACATGGAATCAGAAAAAAATAAAACAAAGGAAAATGGTCTGAGTCCCTGATTCACTATGGTGTGACCCTCCACAAATCACTTAAGTACTCTGAGGTTCGTATTTCCCATCTACAAAATGGGAATAATAATTTGTACTAGCTTTTCTTAGGTGTCATATATAATGAACAGCAAAGACCAATTTGACAAAAACAGTGAATGGGAAGAGAAGTGATAGATAAGAAACATGAGAAAGTATACTGTATGCAGCTTCTGAAGGGTTTTAAAAGCAAAAGAGGAGCTTATATTAGATTATAAAGGAAGTAGGAAGCCATCAGACTTAATTGAATAAGGGAGTGACCTGGTTAAATATGCACTTTAGAAAAATCACTCTGGCAGATGTTTGGAGGGGAAATCCTTGAGGAAGGGACAACAATTAAAAGAATTATTGCAACAGTATATTCTACAGGTGATGAAAGTTTGAATTAGGTAGGTCATAAGATTAGAGAGATGGAGTGGATGCCAGAGCTTTTATAGAAGTCAACAAAACAAAATTTGGGAACTGATTAGATATTTGGTTTCAAGGATAGGTGCAGTAGTACCCTCAGTAATCAATTTTTAAAAATCAGGAGAAGAAATGGCTAGAGAAAGGTGAATTATGACTTCCAAGGCAACCAAATGATGATACATAATTAGAGTTTAGGGGAGATGCAAAAGTTTGATATATAGATCTGGTAGTCATCTATATAGAGGTGATAATTAAGACCATGAGAGCTAAAAGAGTCACTGAGTCAGAGAATTATAGCAAGAAAATTCAAATGTTCAAGACAAATCCTTCAGGTAACTATTAAATTCCAAATGTCTGGCTAGATAAAATAGAGAGTTTACTCCAGAAATGGAGAAAGGTAGGGATAGGATAAAAAAAGGTAGTGGAAAATAAAGGGCAAGGGGAAAAAAAGAGATGGAAAAGACTAGGAATTCTGAATATTTTCATTACACTGAAATTATTTAATGAGATTTAGCGCCTTCTTGTAGGATAAACTATCATAACACAGAAGCATTTTCACATTTTGAAGAATGAATTTGCTTCTTTTTTTAAATTTCTTTTTTTTTTGTGAGGCAATGGGGGTTAAGTGACTTGCCCAGGGTCACACAGCTAGTAAGTGTCAAGTGTCTGAGACAGGATTTGAACTCAGGTACTCCTGACTCCAGGGTGGGTGCTCTATCCACTGCACCACCTAGCTGCCCCAGAATTTGCTTCTTTTCATATAGCCTTGAGAGCAAATTTATGCTTCCTAGAAGGGTCCTTTACTAAGATTAAAAGGGTTCAGAGAAAAATTAGACAAAGCAGTCAGTGCTTAAAACTATACTTCCTTTTATATGATGATTAAAGAGTGGGCTTATTTTTTAAGTAATAAACATTTTTATTTATGGTTTTGGGTTCCAATTTTTATCCCTCCTTCCATCTCTCCCCTCCTCCCTGCCTGAGGTGGTAAGCAATCAGATACAGGTTATATGCATACAATTATGTAAAACATTACCATATTAATCATTTTGTTTATGAAAACTTAAATAAAAGGGAAAAATTAAAGTGAAAAGTAGCATGCTTCAGTCTGTGTTCCATCAATATTAGTTCTTACTTTGGAGGTGGACAGTATGTTTCATCAATAGTCTTTTGGGATTGTCTTGGATCATTGTATTGTTTAGAATAGCTAAGTCTTTCACAGTTCTTCATCAAGCATTATTGCTGCCTCTGTGCACAGTGTTCTCTTGGTTCTGCTCTCTTCACCATATATCAGTTCATACAAGTCTTTCTAGGACTTTCTGAAATCATCTTGCTTGTCATTTCTTATAGCACAATAATATTCCATCACCATCACATATCACAGCTTGTTTAGCCATTCCCCAATCGATAGACAATTCTTCGATTTCCAATTTTTGGCCATCACAAAAAGAGATGTTATAAATATTTTTTGTACAAATAGGTCTTTTTTCTCTTTTTGGGGATGTCTTTGGGATATAAACCTAGCAGTGGTATTCCTGGATCAAAGGATGCACAGTTCTATAGCCCTTTGGGCATATTTCCAAATTGCTTTCCAGAATGTTGAATCTATTCAAGAGTGGGCTTATTTGGAGACAACTGTGAAGAGCCAGGGACAATAAGGGAAAGGTTCTAAAAAAGTCTAGTCATGACTAGTGTCTCCAAAATAGAACAGCCCCACCTTCCTCTTTTCTATGTTGGGGAAGGATATAGAAAGTTTGATTCAATTGCATCTATCTATCTATCGATCTATCTATCATCTATCTATCTTATGTGTATGCATGTACATACATTTTCTTATTTTTTTTTCCAGCGGAGAGGCCAGTGTGAAGGAAAGAAAATAAATACTTAATAACTGAAACAATAATAAAAGGAATATACTAGATGACTGTCCATACTGACAATTAATTTCTTACTATTTTTTACTATCTTTTACATGGTTCTTCAAGGTTTGCAGACTGTATTTTGAACAGCTTTTATCAAAAAGTAAAATAGAGCATGAAACTCTGACTTGTGGAAATGTAGGTGACTTCTAAGTTCATAGGATTTAGAGAAAGAAGATCATTTTATATAACCCTCTTATTTTCAGTAGATTATCTTAAAAGATCATTGTCACAAATGCCCCCACTCCCAACACCTTATGACAAAGAAGGATTGGGGGCAGCTAAGTGGTGCAGTGGATAAAGCACCGGCCTTGGATTCAGGAGGACCTGAGTTCAAATCTGGCCGCAGACACTTGACACTTACTAGCTGAGTGACCCTGGGCAAGTCACTTAACCCCCATTGCCCTAACAAAAAAAAAAAAAACATAAAAAAGAAGGATCACAAATTAAAAAAAAATCAAAACATTGGTCCCATTTGGCAATGTATGCTTCATTCTATACCTGTAGTCTAATGACTCTTTACTTAGACATTGATGGTGTACTTCCTCAGTTTTCTGAAACCAAAATTGATCATCTCATTGATTAAGTTCTGATGTCTTTCCATATGAATTTCCCTTACATCATAGCAGCCAGTTTTGTAAATGCCTTGCAAGGTTCTATATAATTCATCCTTCATCAGCTCATATAAGGCTTTTAATTTTTTTTCTGAATTCTTTACAACAGGAAAGAATTTTAGAAGTACTCTGGTTTGCAGCTCATTTTCTAATAGAAGTCATAAGTAAACTTGGAGGTTAAGTGACTTATCCAAAGTCATACACCTATAAGTGGCAGAGCCAATATGGAAAACCAGAGGCTCTATCTTCAAATTCAGGGCTTTTTCTGAGACATTTCTTTCCTGATATCAAGATAGGCCATGACAATTAGTATTTATTTAGTTACCTTTTTAGCACTATACTTATTTATATTGTTGTAGTCATAATGGATATTAGTTTCCTGTCTTCATGCTTAATTGAATCTGCATCAGTTTATACAAGTATCTTAGATTCTGAAAATATTCCATTACTTTCATATATCACACTTTGTTTATACATTGTCTTATACAAGGTAACCTGTTTCACTTCCAGTTCTTTGAAAACACACATGCGCGCGCGCACACACACACACACACACACACACACACACACCCTCTTGTATATATGGACTCTCTCCATCTCTCTTTGACCTCCATGTAGAGTATGTCTGATGGTTAGTCACCTTATTTTACAGATAAAAAGACTAAGGCTCTGGGAGTTGTGTAGTTACACAACTAGAAAGTGGAAGGGTCAGGGTTCAAATTGAGTGTTTTGATTCTGAATCTCATTCCTTTTCCAAAGCACTCTACATTTACACATAGGGGATGTATATGAATATGTATTTTCTATCTCTTCTTTTAAAAAACAAAAAGTTGGTAATTGTTTTTACATTACCTTTATTTCCAAATGTACCTTTATTTCCCTCCCCTTCCTTTCCCTTGCCAGTAAACCCTTTCAATATAGAATAAAAAAGAGAATGCAAAGGAGGAAAAAAAGTCTAGAAAAACTGTCCAATATATCACTGGAGTCTGTCTGTATATATAGGTTTCCACTAAAGCCTCCCTCCTCCACAAAGATAATTAATTTCTCCTTCCTTCTTTGGGGTCAAGTTTGATCATTAAAATTAGGTAGCATGGGGGCAGCTAGGTGGCACAGTGGATAAAGCACTGGCCTTGGATTCAGGAGTATCCGAGTTCAAATCCGGCCTCAGACACTTGACATTTACTAGCTGTGTGACTCTAGGTAAGTCCCTTAACCCTCATTGCCCTGAAAAAATAAAATAAAAAATAAAATAAAATAAATAGGTGGCATAAGGTTTTTTGTTTGTTTTCTTGTGGTTTTTTTTGCTATTTGAATCGTTGCAGTGATTGCATATGTTGTTTTCCTGGTTCTCTTTACTTTACCATGAATCAGCACATATGCTATAATCTTTGTATTTTTTCCTTGAATTCTTTTTATTCATTATTTCTTATTGTATGACAATATTCCTTAAATTTCTGTACCAAGCAGGGCCACTTGAAGGGTAGTATACACTCAGAGTACTGCTGGTGCTCATTTTACATTTCCTTTCCTTCTAACTTGCCATTAAGCATGGCTACTTCAGAGAGAATTGCAAAAGGATCTCCACACATTGAAATCAGACAAGTTACAGGAGCAGTCTTCAATTTTGCTTAATATAGCTTGGCATTTTTAGCCTGGAAACACACGAGGATGCTCAAATTTCACTAGATGGGGAGAAACACATTTTAACAGACAGGATAGGAATGAACTTCGTTTAACTAAAGCATCCCTTGATATTTCATAGCCCCTGTGTCATCTCTTATAGTTCCTTCTAAGTACTTCTCTTCACTGAAGCTGATGGTTCACAGCCAAATGTCATCACAAACAGTCATCTATTTGTTTGCCCAATAGTACTTCTTGTTGTTTCAGTCATTTTTAAAAAATATATCCTTTTGTAGATAAACATATAATGAAGAGTTTTTTCCTGCCCAAATAGAGAAAACAATTTTATGCATTTTTTTAGTCATCAATTTGTTCCTGAATGACCAAATTAGACAAGAGATAATTATTTCTAATACCTTTCAAAATTTGCTGCTGGATGCTGTGAAATTATATTTTAGTTACTAAGCTTCATTTTTATGGATTTTGCACCATTCTCTATCCAGGTAGCATTTCTTACAGAAGCTGTACATGATGTTCTTTAACCTGGAGGCAGGATCAATGTAACTCTTAACAGTCTCATCAGGGGTTGCCAGTATGAAGTGATCTGTGGATATTATGGAACTTCCATTTCCTCTATTCTGCTGACTCAGTAAAAAGAGTTCATTTCCTGAATGTTAGAGTCATCAATGATATTAGAAATCCTTGTGGGAACAGCTTGGTGGCACAGTGGATAAAGCACTGGCCCTGGATTCAAGAGGAACTGAGTTCAAACCCGGCCTCAGACACTTGACATTTACTAGCTGTGTGACTCTGCGCAAGTCACTTAACCCCAATTGCCTCATACACATGCAAAAAAAAAGTTAACAAATATCTTCATCTTAGGCATGGATGGTAAGGTTTCTTATTGTGGTCATTGTTTGAGCTCTACACACTGTCAGGAGTACAGAATGTTTCTATTCAGGCAGGATATGCTATCTTTTTTGCTTCATGGTAATTATTCATAAGAATGGTCAATGACTAATATTAAATTCTTTAAACTCATAATGCCCCCTCAAATACATATCTGATTAGATTTTGGTGAGAAGTCCATATTTAATTCTGTACACATAAGACTAACAGAAAAGAGAATGATTGCTTGTTTAGGATATCATAGAAGTGTTTTGTATATAATTACAGGTTGTACTGTATGGTCTTTGAAGGTCCTTCTGACTCTGTGAACTTGTGATTCTGAGCAGCTTTGAGTATCTAATGATTATCATTAAAATTAAGCAAGAATGAGAAGGGCTGTTGTCTCACTGAATTTTATTACTGCAGGGGAACAATTTCTTGACATCACCCTGTTGATTATAGCCACCATAACTCAAATGCTCCAAATCACTATAGAATTCAAAAGGAGCAACATCAGGAACCTGACATCACAACAACTCCCCTGTCCCCACTGTTGAATATAGATTCAACATTAAGTTGTCAGTCTCCTCTTGGAAAGGGGATAAGTGTACACATCAAGAATTGCAAAAACAAACAAACAAAAACCAGCATAATCATACATGACATCATTCTACCTGAACATGAAGTCTTATCAACTAGATTGCACAGTGGATAGAACACAGGGCCTAGAGAAAGGAAGATCTAAGTTTAAATCTGGCCTTAGACAATTACTGGCTCTGTGACCCCCGGTGAGTGATTTAACCTCTGTCTACTTCAGGTTCTTCATTTGTAAAATGGGCTTAATAAGAGCACTTGGCCTTTTTAAGGTAAGGTCTTTTCCAGATCTCAGTTTGTCTGAAGAAACACCCATTCAGTGTATAGAGGTTAGGTAAGAATTAAGGCAAAAGATAGCCTAGTTTGGCCAAATTAAGAATTAAGTCAAAAGATGGCCTTCATAAAAGAATCTGTATGGGAGGGAAGACCCTCAGTTTCTGGCAAGAAGAGAAACAATTGCTATTTACATTCACCCTGAGCCAACAAACTCAAACCATGAGCAAGTGAGGCTTGGGCTATGAACAGTTATTGACCAATCAGTAAAAGGCAGAGTGATTTGGATTTAAAGACATTGTCAAATAGCTCTATTTGAATCACAATGAATCAGAATCACAGCTTTATCAAAGCCTGTTTTTTCAGAGCTATATTTCAAGAAATAATAAATGAAAACTCCATGAGAGAAAAGAGTTAAATGGCCCAGGTTTGTTTTTGTTTTTGGAAAAGAAAACAAAATAATGATACAAGAAATAAATGGACAAGAAATAGCATTTTTCAACTGGAACTGGCTGGTTGGGTTCCCAAGGGGTAGGTACACCTATTCATGATTGTTGTTTGTCCTTTGTTCATGAAGAGGATCAATGATACCATTAGGGTGATGTCTTGACTTGCAAGTGAATTGGATTTAAGTGAGGGAGAGCTATGAAAAGTCATCAGCCTCACTCTTTCCTCCAGAGACATCAGAGTCCATTGGCAAGACAGTACTGGTTTGGCAATACATAAATGTTGACTACTATTACCATTGCTATTATTATTATTATTATTATTATTATTATTATTATTATTATTATTATTATTATTTTACATCCTGTCCTTGTGGAATAAAATCTATTTCAGAAGCAAATTATTCCAATATTATTGTTGTTGTTGTTATTGTTAATAGTAATAATAATTTATTAATTCATGTATTAATTCACCCTACCATTATGAAGTAAAATCTAGTCTCAGAAGCAGCATATTCCAAGAAATTTTTCCCTTTTTGAATAATATAAAGATCTTATGAAGATTGATCTGACTGTCCAGCTTTCCATGTTTATTAACCACTGCTCTTATATATGAATCTTTCAGTCACATCAGTCAGTTCTCTAGTCTCTGGGCTTATTATGTGTATTCCTTAATACTGCCTTGTTATATTGGTTAATTTGCCATGTGTGTAATACTTGTCTTCCTATTAACACTATAAATTACTTGGGGTCAGAATTATTCATCTTATTCTTCTTTCTATACCCTGTAACACCTATATAGTTCTATGCACATAATGGGCATTCACCAACTATTTAAATTGACTCATTTAACTAAAAGGAAGCCCTCTACTCACATGAGTCTATCTGCAATGCAGTAGTTGTTTGGGAGGCATTTATGACTCTGGCATAAACCTCTGGAAAACATTCCTTTATGGGCAATTCAAGCCTCTGGTCTGCCTCAGGGGCCAGAGAATTAGGCTCATTTTATTTCAAGTTAGGCTGTTAAACAGCAAGAGGGCATGGCTCAAAGATGACATTGGCACTGTTAATACTGTTAGTCTCCACCACTAAGATCTGATTGATGAGGAAGATTCTAAGTAACTATTCTCAACATAACAAGCAATGCATTATCAATATTTCCCAGATCCTTGGAATCCAGAGGGCAACAATACTGAGAGAAGCCTACACTGTGAATTGCAAAAGAATTTAAATATCATACACGACTGGGTAGGATGCCAACATGGAGGCAATTCAGTTACTAATGTGCTATTTACCTCCACTTCAAATCTTCTTTGCAACAACCTTCTCTCCCTCTGCACAGGAGTGAAAATTGGATAGATAAACTAATTTCATTGCTTTGTCATTTCCTCATTTTTTGGTGGTTAAATCCTTATCAATATTGAATTCTATGGGCTTTTATTCTCAATTTTATGTCAAGACATTGCCCATCATTGATCCTATAGAGCGACACAGAGCCAGGGAACTCATTTTCTGAAATTAATTTGATGCAATTCCAAAATCCATCATAGTTTAAAAAGTGAATTTTTAAAATCACTAGTGTTTATTTTTTTAAGAATTTTTGGAATCGGAGCAAATGAGGGAGGGAGTTCATTTTCAGGAAGAAGTAAAACTTGTGTCTAAAGATAAAAGGATATACTTTTTTGGCCCATCTTCAAAACAAAAATAACATGATAATAAAATATCACCATATTAATATTGTTTAGTACTCTGCACATTTAATATGTTTTCACAATCCATATTTTAAAATTTCATCTGCTCTGTTTTGATAAGAAGCTAACATATCTCTTAGTTATTTCAGGATTTAATGAATTATTTTTTTTTTAAAATAACAGCCTATTTTTTTTCTTTTTCCCCTTTTTACATTAGTTACCACTGTATTGATTTAGATTACTTTTTACTAATGAGACATTAGGTATACTATCAATGCATATATTTTTTAATCACACAAGTATTTTATTGTTATAGTTACATGTGAAGATAGTTTTCAACATTAGTTTTATAAAATTTTGAGTTCTAAATTTCTCTCTCTCTCCCTCCCCTTTCCACTCTCCAAGACAGAAAGCATTCTGATATAGGTTATATATGTACAATCACATTAAATATATTTCTGCATTAATCATGTTGACCACATCTTTTTTAGAGGGACTTGAAAACACCTCACTTTTCTTTTCCTCTTACCTTATGTTCAGCTCAGTATTCTAATGAAATAAGGCAATTTTTAAATGACACAATACATTCATTTATACAACAGTTTAGAATAGTTACAGTGACTTATTGCAATAGTAATAGAAAGGCTGCTAAAAATCATATAGTTCTGAGACCTTTACAAACATACTTCTATTCAATTAAACACTCATTAAAAACCCATTATACATAAGACTATGTTGGAACTCTTAAGGCGTGGTCTAACATCTCCCCAAACCACCTTCAAAATGATAGTCTTGCATTTTTAAATAAAAATGCTCTTCCTCTGCTACTAATCCATCATCTTCTTCCCTCTCTGAAATACTACTATAAAATCTCCAACCTGTTCTGTCCTTCCATTCTCTTAAATCTTCTGAAGTCCCCTTTGATTCCTACTGCACTTTCTTTCATCTTGTAATATCACAATCTTTCAACTCATTTGTGATCAGAGAAACCTAGACTCTCTCAGGAATACACTTCATTCCTGGCCATGCTCTCCTATACTAGGCATTCCTCCTCTCTTCCTGGTACACTGAGGCAAGAGGAGGAATAGCTATAATCCTTTCTCCTCACAGCTTCTTTCAAATTCTTCCAATGCTTTTAAAGGTCAATCCACAGGTCTATATTGCCCTATCAAGAACCTTGCTGACATCATTAGTTGCTCTAGTTTGTTGTTGTTGTTATTATTGTTGTTTTAATCTGGCTCACAGAATTCTTCATTTCAATTCCTGGTCTCATATTTTTTCATAAACATAAACATTGATTTCTGCTAAAGTTTCCTGGCATCCTTATAAAACCTCATCAACTGTCCTGGAACCCTAAATTCTTATGTCTTCTTTTTAATTCCATCCTTCTCCCAGGGAAAAGTCATAACCTTATCTCACTTGTACAAACAACTGCCTTACCTTCATGTTCTTGAACTCGAAAATTCCTCTCTCTGTGATCAGAACTCCCTATCTTTTAATTTTCTTTCTATCTCATTCTCACTAAACTAGGCTTTCCCAACTTAGGAAGCACATGCTCCTTACCCAAAGGATATGAATAGATTTTCCAAGTAGTATGGAGCATATTTGGCAAATAACTATATAATTTTATTGAAATATTCCAGAAATTCCAAAGTTTTTCTCCCCAATCAATGGAGTTACAAATGGTTTCAATGCCACTCTAAATTTAACATCACAGTCCTTGAGAAACTTTGAGGAAGTAGATAGAAATGACACTAAAAAAGCATTGATGGGAAGAAAATAGCCAGATTGGATCAAGTACATATAAGGAGAAGGTCTGTGTTAGATAAGGTATAAATGTAAAGGCATAGAGGGACCAATTTAAAGGTTATCAAAAGGGGGGTGGCTAGGTGGTGCAGTGGATAAAACTCTGGCCCTGGATTCAGGAGTACCTGAGTTCAAATCCAGCCTCAGACACTTGAGACTTACTAGCTGTGTGACCCTGGGCAAGTCACTTAACTCCCATTGCCCCACAAAAAAAAAAAGAAAAAAAAAGGTTATCAAAAGGAAGAAAATATATCAAAGTAATGGCAAAAATTTAAGACCTCATTATTGAAAAATTAAGGGGACTATTCAATTAGAAAGGAAGAAATAAACTTTTACAAGTAATATTCACACTGGATTTTAGCTTCACAATCTCACAATTAACTAAAATATATAGAGAATCTTTTGTTCCATTTCACTTGTTTATTGATTATGAAAAAAAAACTTTGAGTAGAGGAAAATGTTGACTTTAGACTTTTTAAATAAGGTGTCCCTCATCCATATATCAAGACCATTCAATATTCTTGTGAGATATAAAAATAGAAGTAATATGTGTTCATCAGAGATATTCACCACTGGGATGGAAGGGATCTATTACAAGACTAACAAGGATTCCCAGTGAAAGGTGATGTTCTTGGAGCATCTAGGTGGCATAGTGGATAAAGCATGGGCCCTGGATTCAGGAGGACCTGAGTTCAAATCCAGCCTCAGACACTTGACACTTACTAGCTGTGTTACCCTGGGCAAGTCACTTAACCCTCATCGCCCCACAAAAAAAGAAAGAAAGGTGATATCCTCTATATCAGTGATGTCAAAGTCAAGTAGAAATGGATCTCTGTGGGAAGCAAATTGACTTAGAAAATCCCAAAGTAACAACATCTATGTTGTACTGTATTTTTATTTATTTTGTTAAATATTTGTCAATTAATCTTAATCTGCTTTATACTGCACTGCCTTTTTCTTTTCTTTCTTTCTTTTTTTTCATAGGGCAATGAGGGTTAAGTGACTTGCTCAAGGTCATACAACTAGTAAGTGTCAAGTGGCTGAGGCCAGATTTGAACTCAGGTCCTCCTGAATCCAGGGCTGGTGCTTTATCTACTGCACCACCTAGCTGCCCCCTTTTCCTTTTCTTTTCTTTTTCTTTCTTTCTTTTTTTTTGCTCTGCACTGCCACAAGCTACCCTTGGGCTATTAGTTTGTCTCCTTTGCTCTGTTTCTATTTGTGCATGACATTATTTTGACTAAAATATTGCAAAGCCTTTTGGAAGAAAATCTTTTATCACTCAAAATATTTTAGCCTGTCGATACCCACAGGTGAAAAAAGGAATGAAAAATTCCTTTAGCCCAAATTTTATCATGAAATTGAACGGATTGTAGAGAACTTGTCCAAAAGTATGAACATCTAGAGTAGATGAAAGAGAGGGATAATGAACTGGGACTAGAGACAAAAAAGGAAGAAAACACTAGAATTTATTTCTTCTCATATTAAATAAAAGGGTATGGGAACGGTTGCTTTAAAACCATGCAGTACAGAGACTGAAAAATGCTGTTCTTGCTGTTCAGTGATTTCAGCTGTGTTTAACTTTTCATCACCCCATTTGGAGTTTTCTTGGCAAAGATCCTGGAGTGGTTTGTCATATCCTTCTCCAGCTAGTTTTATAGATGAGGAAACCAAGGCAAACAGGGTTAAGTGACTTGCCCAGGGTCACAAACCTAGTGTCTGAGACCAGATTTGAACTCAAAAGAGGGGCATTCTATCCACTGCATCACCTGGCTGCCCGAGAGATGTTAAGAATCTCTATTATACATTTTTTTCACCTCTTTATTTTCTGTCTATGAACTTTGTTTTGCTCTCACTCTCTCCTCATTTAAACACCTTTATCTATAAAGTAGCCAGCTTAGTGAGGTTCAATACTCTACCTTTAAATACTTTGCCTCCTTGTCACATAATTAGTAACATTTAAATTCTCAGTTATCCCTACAGTCTGCTTTTCTTCTGCAACAGTACTGTTGATAAGGAGAATCACAGTGCTGCGATGACTGAGCCCACTGTAAATTGATGTTTTTTCATATCAGTCAGACCCTCATCCCAGTGGAATCACAGAACCACCAACATGGGAAAGGAAGGTTACAAGAGAAATTATATTTGATAAGTTTTTTTCAACACAATAAAAAGGCATCCAGGTCCTCAGGCTTCTATGAACATATAAAAATATAATATGGCAATTTAATCAAACACAATGACTCACATTCTTTATAAAAAGAACAAGACCAACTACTATGAAAATTGTATGCAGCCAAGTTTTATTTATGCTCATAAAGTAAAAAAAGGCAAATTATAATTAAAGGAAAGTATTAAAGGGATGTCTCTATAAGATAGTTCATTTATTCATCCAACAAGCCTTCATTCATATGGTCCTGATTTACATACAACTGGATACTAAGTTTTATGAGAATATGAATAGATAGTGCCATATTATAGGGCAAATAATTGAAGAGTTATTAAAATAAATTATTATAATAATAATTGATATTTACATATCATGCATGATTTCATTATTACAATAATTGTGTGATCAGTAGGCGCTATTATTATTCTCATTTAACAGATGAGGACACTGAGGCCCAGAGTGATTAAATGACTTGGCCATGATTACATAGCTAGCAAAACACTGCAAATCCCTTCACAGCCATGTTCCATGCAACAGTCCCTCCAAAGCAACATTTTGATGCATATTCATTACACTTTATACTCCATTTGGTCACCTTATATGAAATAACCATTTTGTCTGTAAGCAGGGCATGCAACTTACATTTGATAAGAAAGCTACATCAGCTAGAAAATAAAGTGATAAGGCTTTTAACAAAGTAACATTCAAAGCCCACTTACGGGTATATTAAATTATTTTCGTATGTCCATCTATAAGAAGCTTCCCTAGGAATGTCAGATTCAGCCTATGGGCTGATATGTGCACAATGAAGAGAAACACATAGACCTCCTGGCTTTCTAAACATCTTTTCCAATAATAATATTTTTCAAAAGAATTTCATTGGATTTTAGAGCCGGATGAAGCTTCGTATCAAAAACATAATCAAAACACTGTTTTGAGGAAATAAATAATTAGAAAAGGGGACAATTCATAAATGACTTTGTTTAGACAATAACTCAGTATGTATTAGATTGTTCAGAAAAGGGTAGTAACAATTTTTATATAATATGATGTATTTTTGACTACTGGAGAAATAATTGTAAATTAAATGTTGTGATTTTGAAAATAGAATTTTAAAGTGCAAGTAATCCATTGGAATGAGACTACCATCTGTTTGCCCTGTGTCTTCCTGTATGGTCTACCTAACTTTGAATATAAGCTTCACTGGAACATGACAATATCTCCTTAAATATTTCCTGGAACACGAATAGGATAATATGATATAATCAATTACAATTTGGCCAAATTGAATAACTGATGAATTTAGAATCTTTCAGACTATTCTTCATTAAAAAAAGACAAGTTTCTATTAGTAGAATAATTCTGTTAATAATGGCTTGCATATTTTAGATAACTTGAATTAATAGAAGATATTGAAAATGTTTATGCTGGCTTTCCCTACATCATTCTTTAGGAATTTAATGAATGTGGCATGTCACTGATGTGGGTAATCCCTTCAATAGTACAAGTAATAATCCATTCATACTTTTTCATCCTATGCTCATATTTTCACAAAAATACCATTCAGAGGAGATCTGCCTAGTATGCATGCTAAAGGCCTTTCTTTAGCTCTCTTGACAACAACTGGGTTCTGGTGAAGAATGGAAGCTGTCCATCACTTCATCACTGAGACATGACCAAGCTTACCACCTTTTGAAGTCATATATCTTTTTAATGATACCTCCTTTTAGTCTTCATTATGGGTATAATTGTTCTTTAGTAATATGTTCTATTTTATTTATGCCTACAATTGCCCTTGGGTTGACAGATAATTTTGATTCCTGACTGTAATATTTTAGTTTCACTTGCAATAATTCAGTATTAGCAAGCAATGTAAGTACCTGTCTGCTAAGCACTGTGATAAACACAAAGGCAAAAGACAGTCCCTGCTCTCAAGGAGTTCAGAGTCTAATGGGGAAAACAATAGGAAAACCAGGGTGTAAATTGGAGATAACTAATAGAGAGAAGGCAAGAGAATTAAAAGAGACTGGAAAAGGCTTCTTGTAGAAAGTGAGATGTTGGTTGGTTGTTGTCCTTTGTTCTTGAAGAGGGCCAAAATGACATCATTATGCTGGGGTCAATGTACCTTATTATGTCCAACTATGGCTGATCAGAACAATATGAATTTGGAATGTTTTACCACCAGTCAGGCACAAATAGTCCATGGGAACATTTAGGATGGATTTTCGAAATTTGTTCATCTTGTGTTTCTTTTGAGCTACTTCAATTCTGATTTGCTCAATAGAACACAGCTCCTTCTTTGATGCAGGTATGCCAAGCTGGGAAGGCCTTTACCAGCATCTCCCATCTCATATAATCATTTCCAAAGTTCCTAATGTGAGTGGCTGCCTAGTGTGAGATGTTAGCTGGAAATTGAAGGAAGGCAGGGAAATCAGGAGATAAAGTTTCACAGGAAGTTGAGTGGAGAATGGACTAGAGTGAGGAGAGAATTAAGTCAAGAAGATGTGGGCACAGGCCTTTACATGAGGTTTGATTCAGGAAGATGTTTGAGGTCATCAAAAGTCCATCTTAGTTTTCCAAGTAGAATCAGCTTGCTTTCTCTATTACTCAATTGTGGGTCAAATTTATTGTCCATTTGTTGTTCCTATTCAAGATACAGGCGCTTAACAACCTGTCCATGCAACTGTAAACTATAACCTAGGTCACAGGAATTTTTGAGCTATTTTATTTTAGATTGTTGGGCTGAACTCTTTTTAGTGACTTGAACTCCCTTTTAGCAGGCTCTGCAGTGCTTCAGGGCTTAATGTAGTCAGTACAAGATCATCTTCAAACAAGAGCTTCTGGATTGACTCACCATTCATAGGGAATCTTAATAATATTTGAATTCTGTGCTGTACCTCATCCATGTTGATGAATAGATCTCCCTGTATTCGACCTTGCTTGATATTAATAATTAAAGTGCTACCATGCCTTATTACTTCATGCCTGGACTACGTTAATTGCCTTCTTATTGAACTCCCTTGATTAAGTCTTTCTCATCTCCAGTCCATATGATATTCAGCTGTCAAAATGATCTTCCTAAAGCCTAGGTCTTATCATGTCACCTCACTATTTAATAAACTCCAGTGGCTCTATATTACATCTATCATCAAATAAAAAATTTTCTGCTTCATTTTTAAAGCCCTTCATAACTTGGCCCCTTCTTACCTGCCTAGTATTTTATACCCGATTCTCCTTCTTGTATTTTGTGTTTCAGTTACACTACTTTCTTTGCTTTTCCTTACACAATATACTCACAACTCTGGACAATTTCACTGGCTGTCCATCATGCCTAGAATTCTGTATCTTCTTAGCTTTATCCCCTTATTTCCTTGGCGTCCATCAAGCCTCAGCTAATATTGTACCCTCTAAAGAAGCTTTTGCTAATCCTCAATACTAGTGCACTTTACTCTGCTCATTATGTCCAATCTATCCTGTCTCTTTTGTGTGTATATCATTTATATATATATATATATATATATATATATATATATATATATATATATATATATATATATATATATATATATATATATATATATATGTATGTATGTATGTATGTATGTATGTATGGCTGTGTGTATGTGTATATATGTATATATATACACATGTGTGTACACATGGATATATGTGTGTATATGTACCCACATGCATATATACACAAATGTGTGTATACATATACATATATATGAATGTTTGCATGTTGTCATTATAATGTGAACTTCTTGAGATTTGGGACTGTTTTTAGGAGGAAATTGTTGTTGTTTACTTATTTTTGTCTTTTTGGGTATCCCCACCACTTTACATGGTACCTGGAACATAATTGTTGCTTAATAAATTTTTGTTCACGTAAATTTACTTAAAAATGATTTTAAATATTTATGTTGTTCCTGCTCTAAATTATATTAAAATATGAATGCAAAACATCCTATTTGAGGCAAACCATAACTTTTGGATTTATATACAGTGAACTTTGTACTCTCTCCACCTTTCAGGGAATTTCTCAAGTAAAAAGATATATGTTATAGATTTTCATTGGTAAATGAGAATCTTTCTCTTCTTTTCTTATATTTTTGTAAAGAATAGCCATGATATGGCTACAATTTATTCTTTCAAAGATTTTGTAGAGGTTAGACAGTAAGTATATATTTCAATAAGTTGCTGACACATTCTTAAGGCTTTGGGTAGTAATAAAATCAATTTCTTCCAAGTGTTTAGTTATTTTCCTTTCTTTCAGATCTCTTTAGAATCAATTTCTTACTGCCCTCAAAATTATGTCAACTTCATTGTAGTTATTTTCTATGAAACCATGATCTCAACCAATTGCTCTTCCTGGTTTTTCTTTCTTTAATTCCATTTCTTCTCCCCCATATTGGGGATTAACTCATTAAGCATTTGCATGTGCTTGTCCAACTATCAGTGATTTATAAAATAGATTTTAACAGATTTATTTTTAATTTTCTGCTTTATCATTAGTATTCTAGATTCATCCTCAAATTCCCATGGGATGGCTTAGCTTAAATTGGTCTCTGATTGAGCTTTTTAAGTTTTTTTTTTCCCTTTATCAATTATTGCTCTTTTATGAGGTAATCCTCATTACAATCTTCTATTATCTGACTCCACAAGATTTTAGAAATGAGTTTTTATTCTAAGGTGGCATTGTCTTTACTTGAATTAAGTTTCCTTTTGGCAAGGAGAAGTGTTCTATGGCTAAAGATGCTTTTAAGTTCTGTAGCCACTAGGTTGTAATAATTGCTTTATACCTACTAAATTTCCATATGAAATAGTTATATTTTATAACAATGTCTTCTTTTCAGTTCCCAATTTTTACATCAATAGGGTTTTTAAATCCTCAAGGTAGTAATTATGCTGATTTTATAACATATCACTTCATTTTTTTCCTTTTAATTTGTTGTTTCTGATTTTTTACACCAATGAATTATTATTCTAAAATTACTCTTATTTCAATAACCAGTTATATCATGTTTTAAGATTTAATACATTTCTTTTTTTTGCTATTATTTGGTTTTTGACATGTTCCCAGTCCCTATTTTCTTCCTGAAGAAAGCATTATAGACATGAATCACTGGTATATTATATAAACATTTGTCTTCGTTCATTTATTGACCCTGGGTCATTATATGGATATACATATTCATACATACATACACATATATACTTACACAAATACATATATGTGTGTGTGTGTGTGTGTATATATATATATATATATATATATATATATATATATATATATATATATATATATATATATATATATATATATATATATAAATTAATACTTCCCCCTTGAACCCTCTATGGTAACCTTTTCCATGAAGTCATTAAACTTTAAAGCATATATTAATTTAATTTGGAAAATTTCATAGAGTTCTTAAAAGATTTATTCTCTCTTCATGAACGATATTAGATTTTGAAGTATAAGCTGCAAATACTTTTGTGATGGCCTTTTTTCTTATGTCCAACATAAATATTCACGAACTCATGAAATAGTGTCCCTTGTCATCTTGGGATACATGATACATATGATAGGATAAATTATTTTCTTCACTTTTCCAAAGAGATCTATGAGATACTTCTGTTTGTTTTAGGTTACATTTTAGTCGGAATGTCAAAATTTCTATAATGTAATTTCTTTAGTTCATTTGTTAGTCACAAGGTGAGGATCTCTCATCCAGAACAATGGAGGTAATGCTTGGAGATGGTTTACAACCATGATTTTAAACAGCTATTATCCTTTTATTGACCATCATGACATGGATAATAGACAAGTAGAAGATTCAAACAAGATAATATCTGTAAAACACTTAGCAAAGGGTCTGGAAGATAGTAGGTGCTATATAAATACTTTTTTCCTCCCCATTTTATTTCCTTCCATTTCCTTGCCCAGAAGGTGCCCACATAGGACTGGGAAGCATTGCTATCTGGTTGTTTCTTGTTTTACCAAGGACAAAGAATTTTCTATTCACCAATCTGATGATAATATCCTCTGAGTTAACTAATGCTATGCTCTTTATGCTGACATTGATAATTCATTTTAATATCTGTTTCTTTATCTACTCCCCAATTTCTGCATCAATAGATTCCTTTCATTGGTAAGATTAGAATTATGCTGATTTCAAGGCCTATCTCCTCATTCTCCAATTTTAATTCTTTGTTTCTATACTCAAAGGTTTATTGCCATTGTATAATATGCTATAGCTCACATTCTGCTAGCTGAATTTCCAATGTCTTCCCTTTAATTAGAGCAGGACATCCATTGCTGAAATTCTTTTTTTTTTTTTTTTAAGTGAGGCAATTGGGGTTAAGTGACTTGCCCAGGGTCCCACAGCTAGTAAGTGTTAAGTGTCTGAGGCCGAATTTGAACTCAGGTACTCCTGACTCCAGGGCCGGTGCTCTATCCATTGCACCACCTAGCTGCCCCCATTGCTGAAATTCTTAAAGCTGACCAATATTAACAGGGAACATTATGGCATGTTACACCAGGTAGCTAAAAGTAGGGACCTAACTAAGATTATTTTAAGAGCAATCATTCCTGAAGGAAGAAAAGATAAATAACATTCTACGTGGCAAGCCTAGATATTCTTTAACATTATATCAATAGAGAAAGGAAGTGTAGTAGATAATATATTGAGATAACCTTAAATCAAGTAACAACAACAACAACAACAACTAGCATTTATATATTATTTTAAGGTTTACAGAGAGCTTCACAAAATTTATCTCATTTTTACCTTTACCAACTCTGGTAGGTAGGTGCTATCATTATCCTCATTTTATAGACAAGGAAACTTGAGGTACAGAGAGATCAAGTAACTTGCTTAGGGTTATACAGCGAGTGTATCTGAGGCCAGATTTGAACCAAGAACTTCCTGCCTCAAAGTCCTAAACTCTATGCAATGCTCCACCTAGCTGCCTTAGTAAAACATGGGTTCAAGTCCCGTCTCTGACACATACTGACTTTATGATCCTAGAGAAATCATTTAACTTTGCAGTGTACCAGGATTCCCTAAAACAGTAAGTTGCAGAGGTGTCCACAGGTATTGGCAGAGAGTGTTTCTTTATCTGAGGGTTTCCTCTAACAGTGAAATTTGAGGCCTAATTCCTATTACTCCTCAATATCTAGATATTAAGTCATTAAATCTATATTGAAAAGGTAAGTGTAGGGGCGGATAGGTGGCGCAGTGGATAAAGCACTGGCCCTGGATTCAGGAGTACCTGAGTTCAAATCCGGCCTCAGACACTTGACACTTACTAGCTGTGTGACCCTGGGCAAGTCACTTAACGCCCATTGCCCTGCAAAAAAAAAAAAAGAAAAAAAAGAAAAAAAAAAGAAAAGGTAAGTGTATATAGAAGAGTACCATGGATCCTTGTTCTAAAGAAGAAGGAGCACAAGGGCAAGAACAAGAACAAACCCTAGACTTCTAAGACTTGGATGTGAAATATATAAGTCTAGCACATTAAATTTAGATTAGGTCCTCCAAGGCAACCTTCAACCTAATTAATGATTTAATATTGCAATTAAGCTTACTTTTTTGGTAAATGGTCATTGCCAATAGCAGAACAGATTCCAAATTGCTACATTTCTCACTTACCACAATGGATAAATCTGAGCTTCTGTATCATTCATAACAAATAACATAAACAATATCAATATGAGTTTGTGGTTTGTTTCCAGTTTTGATTAGAAAGGAAATGGCAAATGTCACAACTTGATTTCCTTTTATGAAAGGATGCCAAAATTTCTGCAGAATTTCTAGATTACTACTAAACAAACTCACAAGACCCAGAGTCCTCCTTTCCCTTGAAATTAACTTCTTTTTAAGGGATGGTGGTATGGAGAATCTGCATGGAAATACTGTGTCAGAGTAGAAATAGTAATAATGGCTAAACTCCATATCACAATAAACTACAGTTTTCCCTTTACTCTAATAAGTCAGGAGGTTCAGAGATCTTCAAGGGCTCCAAACCTATTAGAAATAAATTTTTAAATTCCAATAGAGTAATTCTAACTTTGTGGCTTTAATAAGGCCTTTAGTAGTATACCACATATAGGGAGAATAACTGTACTTACGATAATTATCAGATGAGGAAAACTAGGCCCATTTCCCCCCTAAGCTCAGATGCTATCTGTGTGACTTTGTGAAAGGCATTTAACTTACCTGACCCTCAGTTTCCTCATCTATAAAATGAGGGGGTTGAACTGTATGGTCCCTGAAGTCCCTTTCAGCTTAGGATCTGTGAGCTTATGATTTATATGACGGTCATAATTTGAAAATGAAGATAAAACATTAAAATATCTACCTTTTAAGAGTAGTAACTCAGTGAATGTGGATAATCTTGGAAAGAAATTAAAATTGCTTAAAGATATCTTAGAAAGAAACTATATGCCATATTGATAGATGGCTATAAAACAAAATAAAAAGTACCGTCAATCTTTAATTAGTATTAATAACGATTAGACAAAGTATAACAAATATTGTATGGTCAATTCATGTATGATATAACATAAAAAAAACTTGCAGTGAATTCTAAACCCAGGAAATTACAGAAAAGAGAACCTTAGGATAAAACAAGCCACCCAACTGCTCAAAAATCTTTGGTGGCTTTATATTTCCTCTATGATAAAATATAAACTCCTTAGCTTACCCTTTAAAATCTTTTATCATCTGGCTCCAGCCTAACTTTCCAGTTTTATTTCATATTTCTCATACCTGAGGCCTACTATTTACCTCACATGACTGTGACGAGCACCAAATGAGACAATGCATACAAAGCATTTTGCAGATCTTATCATCTTATATAAATGTCAGGGATCATTGTCCTCATGACTAAATTACCCTCATGAAAGTTTTCTCTGCTCCAGAGAAATTGGCCTACTTTCTATTCCCCAAATTCCACATTCTATTTCCTACCATCATGCCATAGACCGACTCACATGCTCATAATGCACCCCCTCCTCACCCCTACCTTCACTTGCCAATGTTCCAATGTTCTCTCCTTTTCCTTCTCTCCTTCCTTCCTTCCTTCCTTCCTGTCTTCCTCCCTCCTTCCATCTCTCTCTCTCTCTCTCTCTCTCTCTCTCTCTCTCTCTCTCTTTCTTTCTTTCCTTCTATGTGTGTTTCCAAGTGAATGTATGTTCAATACGAGCAGGAATTTTGTTTGTTAATATTTTATCTTTGTATCCACAAGACCAAGAAGAGTTCCTTCCATAGCGTAGACATGTAAGCTCATTAATAAGATGAATGAGAAGACAACAGAAAGATCAAACCCTTTATTTTGGGAGGCATAAGCATAGACTGAACTCTAATGTCTGATAAGAAATAGGTGAATAGAAAGTCTACTTGATGCATTGTTTAAAGTTGAAAAATAAAAAGAGCCAGCTTGGCAGAGTGGATAGAGAAACAACCTTAGAATTAGGACAAACTGGGTTGGAGTCTTGTCTCTGATGGTAATGGCTCCATGACTCTGGTCAAATCACTAAAACTTTCATCACCCCCATGCAACCCACTATGAGTATAAGTGGAAAAATAATTGCTAATATGCTCAGGCAGAGGATGTTTCCCCACCAGATGTTACCTGCACTAAATAAATCATAGATCCAGAGGAAAGACAAATTAAACTTGGACAATTTTAGGAAGCCTTTGGCCTTTGTTTTCAGGACAAATGCTGAGAGACCTTGTTTATAGGGAGATGCTAGAAATATTCCTCTTGTTTTTGTTGGAAGAAATGTAAAAAGGAAATAAATGAACTAAAATAATTCATATCAGCTTTTAAATAGTATCTTAATGCTTATCCTTTTAGAAACACAGAATATAATTTTATTGTTTAGGTCTATCAAAGTTATTGTGTATGAATAGGAGTAGAAAGAGAGATCTATAACAATAAATCAAGTAATTTCTAAATGAAAGAGGAGAGTTAAGTATTTTCACATTGGCTTTTAACAGTTATAGGATTTTTTTCAGATTTGATGTAAGGCATTAAAATAATGACAGGTTAAGAAATATTACAATGTAATATGAAAAAAATAATATAATGTCATTTAAATTCTCATTTTTTATCCCCACTTAACTCAATCTGATATATTAAGTTAGTTAAAAATGAGCTAATAACATAGCAGAAACATTTTCAAAAGATTAAAACACACATCTTTAATATGGGGGATAACAAAGATGTCATGAGAGGAGGAGCTACAATTTAGATGTTAAAGAGGCAGGAAAGAACTATTCCTCTTATTCTTAGGCCTATTCTTGACTCCTGATTTTTTCTTAGACAAGTAAATTGACCTATTGGTGTTGTTACTTTAGCTTTATAGAATTGGCTAAATAAAAGTAAACATCCCAAAGCTAGTATCAGAAGTAGCTCATCCATTTGTAAGGAACTAACCAAATGAAATGATTGTAACTTCTGTTAATTCCAGGAGAAAATGAAACAAATGTATTAAACTGGGTATGTAAACTGTATATTTACTCATGACATATTAAAGCATTGTGTTTTTGGTGTGATTACACATTCTCACATCTTTTCATTTCTTTAAAAATAAAAGAAAAACACAGAAGAATGCTTTGGGGCAGACTTTTTCTTTTCTATATTCATATATAATCTTCTGTTGTAACCATGTGAAATGCTCAAGGTTATTAAGAACATTTTTCATTCCATAATGGGAAAGTCATTTCTCATATCCAGCATCCATTATCCTTATTTCTTTGTGTTATCATTCAAATGCCAGTCGGCCATGTGAGGATTCCATTCTCCCGGACAAGCCATATGATATTCAACAGGGCTCAAGGTCCTTGACAACTAGTCTTCTACGTGATACATACATGAATGGTGTCCTAGCCAACTGATTAATTATTCAATGCTGTAGTATATCATTTCCCCTCTGCTTTAAAATGAGTCTTTAATTAGAAGGTAGAAAGCCAAGAAAAATGTTTCATTCTTGCAGTTAAGTGTAAATATTTTGACCCCTGTACCAGTGTTAGAAGCTAAAAAATCCCAGGAGGCTGAGAGTGCCATGACTCAAACTAAACACAGGTGTCTTGAAACATGTATAGACTTACACCTAAAAACATGATACAAAGGTAAGAACTTTTCCAACCATGAAAATGTAAATGTCCTTGCTGTATAGTATTGTAGAATCTTAGAAGGAAATACAGGTCATCATATTTAAACTATACATGAATCATAACTCCTTTGGCATCTTGGTGGTGAAATGAATAGACTACTGGATAACAAAGATGTCTTGAGAGGAGGAGCTACATGGCTTGGGATAAAAAATGTCAAAGTTCAAATCCAGACTCAGATGCTTAGTTGGTATATGAAAGCCTGGGCAAGTCACTCAGTATCTGCCTCCATTTCTTCAACTGTAAATTGGGGGTAATAATAATGCCTACCTCCCAGAATTGTTGTGATAATCAAATGAGATAAAATTTTTGAAGCATTAAGCACAGTGCCTGGAACATGGCACTTTCTTTCTTTCTTTCTTTCTTTCTTTCTTTCTTTCTTTCTTTCTTTCTTTCTTTCTTTCTTTCTTTCTTTCTTCTGTCCTTCCTTCCTTTTTTTCTTCTTTCTTTCCTTCCTTCCTTTTACTGACAGATGGAGTTTTAGTCTCTAATAGAAATAATTTTCTAATAGAATACATCTAGTGAAACCTGACCTCATGAGATAGTCTATTAACTAAGCTGAAATCTTCTATTAATTTGTACCTAGTTTTGTCCTCTGAAGTCACAGATATTTTGTTCCACTTTTTTTTTCTGGGCCATTTTCTCTTCTTCCTCCATACTACTTCACTTTATTATCTCAATGTCTCCCATGGATTTAATCAGCAACTCTATGCTGATGATTCTCAAGTCTACCTTCTTCCCAATTTCTCTTGCTGAAAACATAGCCGTCCTCCCTGACTCCTCACTATATTTCTCTCACCCCCTATATCCAAACTGTTCCCAAATTTTGTAGATTTCACCTTTATAACATCTCTCAAATGCACACACTTCTCTCTTTTGATAGAGTCACCATGCTGCTACATGTCCTCATCACCTCACACCTGGACTATTGAAATAGGCTTCTGGTGGCTCTGTCTGCCTCAAGTTACTCCCCACTCCAATCTGTCCTATATTGAGTATTAAAGTGCTTTTCCTAAAACATAAGCTTGACCATGTCTTTACCTCTATTGACTTCCAGGATCAAATGTAATATCCTTAGTCTAGCATTAAAAGACCTTTATAATCTTCTTAACTTTACTTCCCACACTTGCTCTTAAATCCAGTGATAATATTCTACTGTCTATTCCATGAACACATGCTTTCTTTTGGTTCAAGGAACTGTCTTTCACGACTATAATGCTTTCACTTCCCAACTGCCTCTACTCACTTTTCTGGATTCCTTTAAGTCCCAATTAAAATCATATCTTTTACCAGAAGCTTTTTACAACTGTTCTCATATCTTATGATTTCCCTCTATTAATTATTTCTTATTTCTCCTGCATATAGCTTGTTTGTGCATATTTTTGCAAGTTTTCCACCCATTAGATTGTAAGCTCCTTGAGGAAACCTGTCTTTTACCTTTTTATAAAATTTCTTGGTATCCCTCACACCTAGCACAGTATATAGGCACTTCATAAATGTATACTGATTGATTAACATTTTGCCTAACCCAGCAAAAATGTGGAAGCACTTCAAATTGTATAATTGGATCATGTTTCCTTCACCTCCCAATTAACCCTTAATTTTATCTCATTTATAAAACATAATTTTTCTTTATTATATAACAGGCATTTCTGTATCCTTTTCCATCTCTTGGATCAGCCCTTTGATGCATCAATTAAAAACTGTTAAGTAAACCTAAGTAAACTAAGTGGCTGCCTCTAATAGTATATTCAATATTTTCTCTCTGGTTGTCTACTAAAAGAAAGGAGATATAGCTTTAGTTCTTTTCTGCGGTCAGAATCAGATACATCGGTTATTTAACATTTGTCTGGATTTTAGAGGCCTTTTTGTTTTTATTTTGTTTTAATTTTTCATTAGAATAAACATTAAATACATATGTGTATATACATATAGAAATACAGAATAAAGAGAGAAAGGGAAAGAGGGAGGGAGAAGGAGAGGGAGAGGGTTACTTCCCTGGTTCTTCATATTTAACCCTGAATCAGATTTACAAATATGTTTGTTATTTCCCTGACATTTTAATATTTTCATTTTTTGTCACAATGCTGTTCTGTTACATTTATATCCTTCAATCTGTGAATCCATTGCCCAATTTATGGAAACCCATTTTATATAGGTTTTTGCTTATACAAAAAAACAAAAACAACAACAAAAAATGTTACCATGACTTTTAATTAACATGGGAACTTTATTGCTTTAGTGCCCTTAGAGGATATATCTAGTTAAAGGTAAACTTAGATATCTGCTTCATAGTGTATGAACAATTAAATTGCCCTTCTCAAGTAATTAAAAATTGTTTTCCAAAGTGGTGTGTTTTACATAAGTGATTCACGTGCTTCTCTTTTCTTCAAGATCCATCTTCAGTGATGCTTTTTCTAGCTTTGTAGGATATATTAGTTTGGGATAAACTTCTATCTCTTTGCTTTTTGAAATATAATTCTCTAATCTTTTCTCTGATTTATCATGGATGTATAGTAGTTCAGTAATATTTTAATGAACTTTTATGACAGGATAAGTCTTTCATCTGCTCTGCTGCAAAAATCAGCATGGTATTAAAATTTTGAAATTTAACTTCTATATGTCCATTCCCTATCCATTTTCCACACTACTGTATGCCTTGGAGTTTTAAATTTGACATTTTTTTATTATTTGGCATTCCATTAATTTCCATTTAAATCCATTCCATCAATGTATAGTTTGCTGTTTTCCTATCCTTTGGGTAATTTATATTATTTTCTCCACTGTGATGTCTAGCTCTATTTTTCTATCATATATAGATACATATAATTTCATATTTCCACCTGGAAATCTAAAATCTTCATTCTTACACAACTGACATTCAATATCTTTTACTTGCCTTGGCCACTTTCTTTCCTGTAGTTGTGTTATTTTTTTCTTCCAAATTTTCTTCTACTTCAGTACTTTAAAATTCCAATTCTATCATTTGTTTTTTCAGAATCTCTACTATTTTGGGGAGATCTTTTGTCTTATGTTCTTTGTTTTCTATTTTGTAATTTAACTTGTTTAGTTCTTTGTTGAGATTCTGATTTCTGACATGAGTTCAATTTCAATCTGAATTTTTTTTATTTTAGCGAGGCAATGAGGGTTAAGTGACTGACCAGGGTCACAGAGCTAGTAAGTGTCAAGTGTTTAAGTCCAGGGCACTGGATTCAGGAGGACCTGAGTTCAAATTTGACCTCAGACACTTGACACTTACTAGCTGTGTGACCCTGGGAAGGTCACTTAACTCTCATTGCCCCACAAAAAACAACAAAAAAAAAATCTTTATTTCTCTTTTGAACCAATATAGTATTTATTGCTTTTTGTTTCCATTGGTTATTTAGTATCTACAGAATTCTCTGTCTTGCTCTATTTTTCATTGAGATTTTTAACTCACTTTCCTTTAAAACTTAATAATTCTTCATTGTGTAGTAAGGTTGTCTGGATCGTTTGTTGTTGTTTCCTTCTTTCTTTAAGTGTTTCACTACTGATTGATGTCTTTGAAATCTCTACTTCTACACAGTCTTTTAAAAAAAAAAAAACTATTATTTGTTTCAGCCTTTACTCTTTTCCCTCCATATAATTTATATCAGAATTAATTCCCTTTGTTTTCCCTTCCTCTTCTACTTCTATGTCTTATTTTCTCTTCTGTAAAGCCCGTCTGCTTTCCCCAAGTCTGGTTGGTTTTAGTCTACTCCAATAAAGAACGTGAGGAAACTATGTCTCCATATTATGCAAACCTCACCATGAAATGATTGATTTAAAATAGATTTATAGGTCCTTTCCCTTGAACATGGAATCCTCTTCCTCTTTAAATGACTACATATTAACTGGTTTCTACGCTCTCCTTTATTCTAATTGCATATCTTCCTTGCAAGTGGTTTGAAGAGGATAAATGGGTTGGACTGTATTAATGTTATTATCTGCTATGGTATATACAGGGATTTGAGTCACTACAAATAAGAGAAAGGATAAGGAATGCTAAAATTGTGAGATTGAAACACATGGCTATAAGGGTTTTGGTTTTTAGTTTGTTTGTTTTTTTTATTAAAAGCCGTTCTCTGACCACACAAGGCCAAGATGTATTAGAGTAGTTAGAATCTTTAGGTATCTCAGCTCTCCCCTCTTATTTCAGAAGGCTTTACATGACAAGTATGTGTGTATTTGCATGTTTTCTCCCTCATTAGAATGTGATCTCCTTGAAGCCAGGAACCACACTTTTACATTACTTTGTTTCTACAAAGCTTAGCATAGTTCCTTGCACACAGTAAATGCTAATTGATTGACTGTGTGGAATTACTTCAGTCATCTCTTTTTATTTCTGAAGTTTTTAATCTATGATTAAAAAATATTTCTTCTTGTTTTGAGGTTTTACAATTCAGGCACTTAAATTGGAAACAATAACTTTGCTAATCAGTTGATTGAGTAATGGAATTAAAAGCTGGAAGGAAGTTTAGCATTTACCTTGACCAAACTGTTCATTTTGTGGATGAATGAGTTACAATCTGGAGAAGTTATGAAACTTGTCCAAGATCACATAGGCAGTAAATGGAAGGGCTAAGAATTTAGCTTAGAAATTCTGACTATAAATTCAGCGATCGTTTTAGTATAAATATTTGAAGGCAGCTATTATGTGCCCTCTAAATATTTCCCTTTCCGTAAAAAAGTATCTCCAATTTCTTTAGCCCTTCCTCTTCTGTCATATGAAAAACAGGTGACGAGGATCACTATGGATCTGAACACTATGCATGTGACCTTCATTTGAAAGAACTCTGTGAATGTTAGCAAGCAGATTTACTAAGGAACAAGATAACTCTATTTAATTATTTAATGGTATCTTTTGTGGAAATGGAAATAACCTTATTTTTCTTGTTTCAAAAAGGCAAAATTTGGAGCAATGTATGGAAATATGTGTGGATGTGTGCATGCACGTATATGTGTATACACATCACATAGTAACACATATATAATATGTTGTACATATATAATATGCATACACATATTAACATGTGTACATGTGTATGTACATTTGTATATATACATCCATGTGTACGTTTGTACAAATAGATAGATAGATAGATAGACAGACAGACAAATCATAAAGGATTTAATAAGGTTAAACTCTTTATATTCCTGCATAGGATAATGATATTTATAATTCCTTAAAACTTTCTCATTATTAGGGCAGTTAGATGGTGTTTACATAGACAGAAAGCAAAAGTGTGAGTTGAATGTGATGATATTATTATCTGAAAAATATATAAAACTAAGGGATGAGAAAGAAGAATTCACTGGTTTAAGGGGAAATAGAAAGGTAGAATGGGATAAATTATGTAACATAAAAGAGGCCTGAAAGAGATTTTACAGTGGAGGGGGAAATGGGGGGAAGTGGGAAAGGGAGTACATGAACTTTACTCTCATTGACATTGGCTCAAAGGGGTAATAATATACACACTCAGGTACAGAAATCTATCTTAGCATACAGTATAGAAGGAATGGAAGGGAATAATGTAAGGATGTGAAACAGAAGGGAGGACCATTTGAGGGAGGTAAAAATCAGAAGGAAAACACTTGAGAATGGAAATAGTAAAAAGAGAGAAAGTAGGACAAATGGGAAAATAGAATCAAGGGAAATACATGGTTTGTAATCATTACTTTGAAAAACATTATGAGTTTTTTTGATAAAGAATTCATTTCCCAAATATATAGAAAATTGTGTTTAATTTATAGAAAAAGGGCCATTCCTCAATTGATAAATAGTCAAAGGATATGAATAGGCCATTTTCATACAAAGTAATTAAAGCTATCTATATAGTATTATAAAAAAAAGCTCTAAATCATTATTGATGAGAAAAATGAAAATTTATACAACTCTAACCTACTACTTATACCAGTCAGATTTGTTAATATGACAGAAGAAGAAAATGGCAAATATTGGAGGGAATGTGGGGAAATTAAAGCACTAATATACCATTGGTGAAGTTGTATACTAATTCAACCATTCTGGAGAGCTATTTTGAAACCATGCCCAAAAGACTATAAAACCACGCATAACCTTTGATTAAGCAATGCCAATACTAGGTATGTATCCCAAAGAGATAATAAAAAAGAAAACAGCCTACGTCTATAAAAATGTTTCTAGCAGCTCTTTTTGTGGTGGCAAAGAATTGGAAATTGAGGGGATGCCCCTAAATTGGGGAATGGGTGAATAAGTTGTTGTATCTGATTGTGATGGAATATTATTGTGCTTTAAGAAAAGATGAGTAAGGGGGTAGGTGGCACAGTGGATAAAGCACCGGCCCTGGATTCGGGAGGACCTGAGTTTAAATCTGGCCCAGACACTTACTAACAGTATGACTCTGGGCAAGTCACTTAACCCTCATTGCCCTGCAAAAAGAAAGGAAGGAAGGAAAGAAGGAAGGAAGGAAGGAAGGAAGAAAGGAAGGAAGGAAGGAAGGAAGGAAGGAAGGAAGGAAGGAAGGAAGGAAGGAAGGAAGGAAGGAAGGAAGGAAGGAAGGAAGGAAGGAAGGAAGGAAGGAAGGAAGGAAGGAAGGAAGAGTAGGATGCTATCAGAAAAACCTGGACTTATATGAACTGATGAAAAGTGAAATTAGTAGAACCAGGAAAACATTGTACACAGTAACAGCAATATTGTATGATAATCTACTATGAATTACTTAGCTATTCTTGGCAATATAATGATCCAAGATAATTCTTTAGCACTTATGATGAAAGGTGCTGTCCATCTCCTTAGAAAGAAATGGTAGAGGGGGCAGCTAGGTGGCACAATAGATAAAGCACCAGCCCTGGATTCAGGAGTACCTGAGTTCAAATCCAGCTTCAGACACTTGACACTTACTAGCTGTGTGACCCTGGGCAAGTCACTTAAGCCTCATTGCCCCACAAAAAGAAAGAAAGAAAGAAAGAAAGAAAGAAAGAAAGAAAGAAAGAAAGAAAGAAAGAAAGAAAGAAAGAAAGAAAGAAAGAAAGAAAGAAAGAAAGAAAGAAAGAGTAGAGTCAGAATACAGCTCAAAGATAAATTTTGTTTACTTTATTTTTCTTTTTTATAGAATTGGATTTTTTCCCCAAATTATATGTAAAAACAACATTCAACATCGATTCCTAAAATTTTATGTCCCAAATTCTCTTCCTCCCTTCCTCCCCTGCCAAGAACGAAAGCAATTCAATATAAACCATACATGCATAGTCATACAAAACATTTCCATATTAGTCAGGCTGTGAAAGAAAAGAGACAAAAAAGTTAAGAAAAAAAAACTAAAAAAATTATGCTTCAATCTGCATTCAGACACCAACTGTCCCTTCTTTAGAGATGAATTGCACCCTTCATAAGTCCTTCAGAGCTGTTCCAGATCACTGAACCACTGAAAATAGCCAAGTCATACACAGCTGATCATCCCACAATATTGCCATTACAGTTCATTTCACTGTATAAGCTTTTTCTTCGTTCATGTGAGACACTTTACCCCATTCCACCTCTCCTTTTCCCTTTCTCTCAGTGCATTCCTCTCACCCCTTAATTTTATTTTGTTAAATATATCATACCTTCATATTCAACTCACACCTGTGCCCTCTGTCTAAATATACTCTATCCAGCTGTCCTAATAATAAGAAAGCTCCTATGAGTTACACATATCATCTTTCCATGTAGGAATGTAAACAGTTTAACCTTTAAATATCCATTAGGATTTGTTTTTCCTGTTTTCATTTTTATGTTTCTGTAGGGTCTTGCATTTGAAAGTCAAATTTTCTATTCAGCTCAGAAGAATGCCTTAAAGTTTCCTCTGTCATTGAATTCCCATTTTTTCCCCTGAAGTATCATACTAATTTTTTCTGAAGAAATGATTCTTAGTTGTAATCCCAGTTCCTTTGCCCTCCAGGAATATCATATTCCAAGCCTTCTGATTCTTTAATGTAGACGCTGCTAGATCTTGTGTTATCCTGACTGTGGCACCACACTACTTGAATTATTTCTTTCTGGCTGCTTGCAATTTGGCTATAATATCCCTGGAAGTTTTCATTTTGGGATCTCTTTCAGAAGTTGATCAGTAGGGGCAGCTACGTGTTGCAGTGCACAGAGCACCAGCCCTGGATTCAGGAGGACCTGAGTTCAAATCTGGCCTCAGACACTTGGCACTTACTAGCTGTGTGACCCTGGGCAAGTCACTTAACCCTCATTGCCTCACAAAAAAAAAGAAGTTGATCAATAGATTCTTTCAGTTTCTATTTTACTTTCTGGTTATAGAATATCAGGGCAATTTTCCCTAACAATATCTTGGAAGAAGATGTCTAAGCTGTTTTTTAATCATGGTTTTCAGTTGGTCCAATAATTGTCAAATCATCTCTCCTGGATCTATTTTCCAAGTCAGTTGTTTTTTCAATGAGGTATTTCACATTGCCTTTTATTTTTTTATTCTTTTGGGTTTGCTTTATTGTTTCTTGATTTCTCATAAACTCATTACCTTCCATTTTCTCAATCCTAATTTTTAAGGAATTATTTTCTTCAGAGAGCTTTCCTACCTCCTCTTTTGCCAATTCAGCTTTCCAGGGTATTTCTCTCCTCATTGGCTTTTTGTACCTCTTTTACTATTTGGCTCAGTCTGATTTTTAAGATGTGATTTTCTTCAGTATTTTTCTGTGTCTCTTTCACTGTATCTCCTGTTGACTTTTTTCATGATTTTCTTGTATCACTCTCATTTCTCTTTCCATTTTTTCCTCTACCTCTCTCACTCTATTTTCAAAGTCCTTTCTGAGCCTTTCATATTTTAGTTGGAAGCTTTAGATGTAGATTTGACTATGTTAATCTTCTTCTTAGGGTATATTTTGATCTTGCTTGTCACCACAGAAACTTTCTAGGGTCAGAATTTTTTTTCTATTTGCTCATTTTCCCAGCCTATTTCTTGCCTTTTAACTCTTTGTTAAAGTGTGGCACTGCTTCCAGGGTGGAGGGCACAGTGTCCCAAGTTTTAGGGCATTTGAGCAGCTGTTTTCTGAAATATTTCTAGGAATCTGTAAGTCCTTAGTCCTCCCAAGATGGTATGATTTAGAGAGAGGTATGTTCACCACTCTCCTGGCCTGTGCTCTTGTATACAAGCAACCACAGGCCTGATTTACTGCCCTGGAACTAGGAACTGAGTCCTATTCCACTGTGACTGCAAGCTCTGGTGTGATTGTGCTCCTCCCTCATCTGGGACAACCACACAAGACTGTGACCTGGTTATGAATATGGGCAAAACAACAGAGTCCTGCCTCAGTGCTAGCAAAGAGACCGCTGTTATCTCCTTCTGGCCAATGGTTCAACCCCCTTACCATCTGTGGGCTGAGTTCCAGAAGCAGTTACTGCTGCAGCTGATTCAGAGGCTTCAGAAGCCTTCTCCTTGTTCACTGGGGTTAGGGTTGAACTGAGGTTGAGTCTGCACTGGCTCAGCCTGCCATTGGGCTGTGCTGTATTCTCACCCTGGTACAACAGGCGTTTCCTGCCAACCTTCTAAGTTGTCTTTGGCTGGAAAATGGTCACCCTCTCCTTTTGTGGGTTCTTATGCTCCAGGAATTGTCTTATGGAGTTATTCGAAGGTATTTGCAGGGGTTTGGGGGATAACTCAGTCAAGTCACTGCCTTTCCTCCACCATACTGGCTCCACCTTCTACTTTCTTTTTCTTTTTTTTTTTAAATTCCTGTGTTTTCTTTCCCAGAATAACTTAAATGGAATTGTGTTTTGAATAACTATATGTGTATAACCTTTGTCAAATTGCTTGTTTCTCAATGGCAAGGGAGGAGAAGGAGTGAGAGAATTTGGATCTCAAAATTTTGGAAAAAGAGAATGTTAAAATTGTTTTATATATAATTGGGAAAAACTAAAATATTAAAGAAAATTAAAGGGAAAAACTATATTCCTTTTGATCTAGCAATACCACTATTGGGTCTGTATCTCAAAGAAATCTTTAAAAAGGGAGAAGGACCCACATATAAAAAATGTACAGCAGTGCTTTTTGTGGTGGCAAAGAATTGGAAATTGAGGGAATTCCCATAAATTGGGAGAAAGCTAAACAAGTTGTGGTATAAAAATGTAACAGAATACTACTGTGCTATAAGAAATGATGAGTAGGCACATTTCAGAAAAACCTGGAAAGACTTCCATGAATTGATTCTGACTAAAGTGGGCAGAACCAGGAGAACATTGTACACAGCAAGACTGTGTGATGATCAAGTATGATAGAGTTAGCTCTTCTCAGCAATACAATGATCCAAGACAATTCCAAAAGACTCAGGATGGCAAATGCTATCTATGTCCAGAGAAAGAATTATGGCATCTGAATTCAGATCAAAGCATATATTATTTTCAATTTTTATTTTATTTTTATTTTTCATGGTTTTTCCCTTTTGTTCTGATTCTTCTTTCACAACATGACTAATGTGGAAATTTGTTTATCATGATCATACATGTCTAACCTTTATCAGATTGCTCTCTATCTTAGGGAAGGATCAGGGGAGGAAGGGAGGCAGAAAAATTTGTAACTTAAAATCATATAGAAATGAAGGTTGAAAACTATATTCAGATGTAATTGGAAAAAAATAAAATACTATTAAGTAAAAAAAAAGGAAATCTTCCTTCTCTGAGATACCTTGAAAATGGAATCCTTAATATCTTTGAACATTTGTTGTTTCCATGATGTATTTGTCCTGTTTGTACTTAACTCTTACTTGTCCCACCTTCATCTTGGCTATTTAAAGTTTGGAAATACTTTCTGTGTGACTTTGACACCTCTTCTCACATATACTTCAGGTCCTAGGATGATAGTGTCCAAATGCAGTGGAGACTAACTACTGTTTTTCACATGCTTAAGATAATAAATTAGAAGTAACCTTCTGAGTTTAAAGAAGAGAAGTCATTAAGCTCTATAGACTATGTGGCTCATGACCTATAATACCTTCAGTACCACACAGTCATGAAACAAGAAATGAATCCACTTGGTCAGAGGATAGTGAGAATCAAGAAACAAGGTCAAAACTCAACATTCCTAGCCTGCTCTGTCTCTAAACTTCAGCTAGATTTTCATTAAAATGCAATTTTCATGGGAATTGGTATATTGTGGGAAACTATGATACTTACCAAAGGTAGATAACATTTGTAAGATCTTTTCCTTTAAAATGCATATCTAACTATCATCTATCTATCTATCTATCTATTCATCCATGCCCTGATATCTTCTGAATGATAATAGATTTCCTTGAGAAAGGCTTTTAGTATTCTGGGACAAGAGTGCCAAGCACAAGTGCAGGTAGGAACTAAATTAATATTTAAATGGGAAACATTAAAACACAAAATTATTTAAAATGTAATAAAAATACATAATATTAATATGTGATTTGGTTTTCTAAGTTAATATGCTGTCCATACGAATACTTATGAATTGTTTAAGGCCTTCCATTTCTATTTGAGTGTGAGAGAATTATTTCAGGGCACAATGCAATCAACATAATATTGCCTACCAACACAATCATCAGGAATACCTTACAATGGATCAATTAATCTATCAATAATTTAGTATACAAATACAATACATAAAAAGTAATTGCAAGAAACTGACATTGTAACAGGGCAACTAACAATAACTGGTATAAATATAAGCAGAATAAACAATTTTTCCCCATGCTGTACCTCCCATACTATCATTGAGAAAGCAAGAAATACAATACCCATTAAATAAATGAAGTAATGCAAAAATATTTCAATATTAGCCATATTGTAAAAACAGCAAGATTTTTTTTTCAAATTAAAAATATGACAATCTGCTATCTCAATGATAGGTTCTCTTTGGAGGTGAAAGTGACTTTTCATCATGAAAAATTGGAATTACCATGGATCATAGTACCTGTTTTTCACAGTTGATTATCATTATAGATTTTTTGTTACTGTGTATTGTTTTTCTAGTTCTTCTCATTTCACTTTGCATCAGCTCATGTACATTGTCCCAGGTTTTTCTGAATCAGTCTCCTTAACATTTCTTACAGCAAAATAGTATTCCATCTCAATCATATTATATGCCTTTTTATCTATTTACAATTGATGGACATCCCCTTAATTTCCAATTCTTTTTTATTTATTAAAACCTTTTTTCCCCAATTACATGTAAAAACAATTTTAATATCCATGTTTAAAACTTTGTGTTCCAAATTCTCTTCCATCCCCTCCTGTTTGAGAAAGCAATCAATTCTATATAGGTTATACATGTATAGTCATGCAAAAAATTTCCACATTAGTTATGTTGTGAAAGAAAATAGAAAAAAAAACTCAAGAAAAAGAAAGTAAAAGAAACAAAGAAACAAACATGCTTCACTCTGCATTTAGACACCAACAGTTCTTTCTCTGGGGGTTGATGCATTTTGTTTTTATCCTAAGTCCTTCAGAGTTGTCTTGGATCATTGTGTTGCTGAGAATAGTTAAGTCATTCACAACTGATCATCTTACAATATTGCTGTTACTTCATACAGTACATTTCACTTTGTAACAGCTCATATAAGCCTTTCCAGGTTTTTCTGAGAGTACCCTGCTCATTTCTTATAGCACAATAGTACTCCCTCATAATCATATACCACAATTTGTTCAGCAATTCCCCAATTGATGTACATCCTCTCAATTTTCAATTCTTTGTCACCAGAAAAGGTTTTTATGTGTATATAGGCTGTTTTCCTTTTTCTTTTTTAATCTCTTTTTGGATACAGACCTAGTAGACATAGTTCCAAATTCTCAACAGAATGGTTGAATCAGTTTCCAATTCCAAAAATACATTAATGTTTCATTTTGTCTATATACCCTACAATATTTGTCATTTTCCTCTGCTGTCCAATCAAATAGTTATGAGGTAGTACCCCAGAATTGTTTTGACTTACATATTTCCAATTAATAGTGAGTTAGAGCATATTTTTGTATATGGCTATAGATAGCTTTTGATTATTTCAGCAGAAAACTGTTCATCTTTTGATCATTTATCAAATGGGCAATGACTCTTACTTTAATAAATTTGACTCAGTTCTCGATATGCTTAAGAAATGAGGCCTTTATCAGACAAACTTGCTTCAATTTTTTTCAGTTACTACTGATATATCTCTGTCCTATTCTCTCCTCACACCATTTACTCTAATCTCTCTCTCCTTTCACCATACCTTATCAAAAGTGTTTTGCTTCTGACTATCCCCTCCCCCAATTTGCTCTCCCTTCTATTACTTTTTCCCCTTATCCCTTTCCCCTCCTACTTTCCTGAAGGATAAGATAGATTTCAATCCCCAATTGTGTGTGTATGCTTTTTTCCCTTTGAAACAGTTCTGATGACAGTAACGTTCACTCATTTCCCCTGCACCTAGCCCATCTTCTTCTCTACTACATAAGCTTTTTTTTTGCTTCTTTTACATGAGACAATTTACCCCCAATGTACCTTTCCCTTTCTTCCAGTGCATTTCTCTCACCCCTTAATTTTATTGCTTTTAGATATCATCTCTTCATATTCAACCTACAACAGTATCCTCTGTCTATATATGATCCATCCAACTGCTTTAATAATGAGAAAGTTCTTATGAGTTATCTTATCACCTTCCCATGTAGGAATAGAAACATTTAACCTTTTAAATATCCCTTATGATTTCTTTTTCCTGTTTACCTTTTCATGCTTCTCTAGGGTCTTGTATATGGAAGTCAATTTTCTATTTAGCTAAGGTCTTTTGATCAAAAAATGCCTGAAAGTCCTCTCTTTCATTGAACCCATTTTTTCCTTTGAAGGGTTATACTCAATTTTGCTGGGTAGGTGATTCTTGGTTGTAATTCTAGTTCCTTTGCCTACTGGAAAATCATGTTCCAAGACCCCCTATCCTTTAATTTAGAATCTGATAAATCTTGTGTGATCCTGACTGTAGCTCTACAATATTTACATTGTTTCTTTCTGACTGTTTGCAATATTTTCTCCTTGACCTCAGAGCTCTGAAATTTGACTATGATATTTCCGGGAGTTTTCATTTTGTGATCCCTTTCAGGAGGTGGTTGGTATATTCTTTCAATTTCTATTTTACACTCTGGTTCTAGAATATCAGTACAGTTTTCCTTGACAACTTCTTGGAAGATGATGTCTTGGCTCTTTTTTTGACCATGATTTTCAGATAGTCCAATAATTTTCAATTTATCTCTCCTGAATCTATCTTCCAGGTCTGTTTTTTTTCTGATGAGATATTTCACATTGCTTTAATTTTTTTTCATATTTTTGTTTTGTTTCATTGTTTCATGATTTCTCATAGTCATTAGCTTCTACTTGCTCAATCCTAATTTTTAGTGATTTATTTTCTTCAGTGAGCTTTTGTACCTCCTCAATTTCCAATTCTTTACCAAGACAAAAAATACTACAATAATAGTTTTGTGCACATGATTCCTTTTTCTTTCTTTCTTTCTTTCTTTCTTTTTCTTTCTCTTCCTTTCTTCCTTTGTTCTTCTCCTCCTTCTTCCTCTTCCTCCTCCAACTCCTCCTCCTCCACCTTCTACTCCTCCTCCTCCTTTTCCTCTTCCTCCTTCATCTATGTGATAGAGACCTAGAAACATTATTGGGCATAGGTCAAAATTGTTTTCCAGAATGGATGGACCAGTTGATAGCTCTATCGACATTGCATTTTTGTTGTTGTTCAGTCATATGGGTCATATTTGAGTTTTTATGACCCAGTTTGGGTTTTTCTTGCCATTTCCTTCTCAAGCTAATTTTACATATAAGGAAATTGATGCAAATAGGTTTAAGTGACATGCCTAGGGTCAAACATCTAATGTCTGAGAATGAATTTGAACTCAGGTCTTCCTTATTCCACGTAGTTTCCCCAGTGATTTCCTGGTGGTTTTTCCACTGAATTTCTAGGTTTTCATTTCACTAATTACTGATGATTTAAAATATCTTTCAGTAACTATTGATAGCTTTGATTTCTGCTTCTGAAAACTTACTTTCTACTCATATCATTGAACCATTTATCATTTTGGGAAAGGATGTTATGTTCTATAAATTTGCCTCACTACCCTTTATATTTGAAAAATGAGATAATTTTGAGATGAATTTTCTATAAAGATTTTCTAAAATATTTTCCTTCCTTATAATTTTGGTTCTGGTGCTTTTGCTTTGATTTAGAAAACCTTTTTTATTGTACTGTATTCAAAATTGTCAACTTTATATCCCATGACCCTCTATATATTTTTTTGTCATAACCTCTTCCCTTATGCATAGATCTGACAAGCAATCCCCTCCCCAAGTTCCCCTATTTTTTCTTGTTATATCACCCTTTATATCTAAATCAGATACTCAATTTGGGCTTAGATTGGCATACCTTGTGAGATATTAATCTATGCCTAATTTCTGCCAGACTGTTTTCTAATTTTTGTTTTTGTTTTTGTTTTTTTTGGTTTTGTGGGGCAATGGGGGTTAAGTAACTTGCCCAGGATCACACAGCGAGTAAGTGTCAAGTGTCTGAGGCCAGATTTCAACTTAGGTCCTCCTGAATTCAGAGCTGGTGCTTTATCCACTGAGCCACCTAGTTGCCCCTGTTTTCTAATTTTTTGAAAAATTTGTGGCAAATAATGGGTGCTTACCCTAATAGCTTACATATCTGGGTTTATCAAACCCTAGGCTACTGTGTACATTTAATTCTCTATATTGTCTAGCTGATCTATTTCATTGGTCAACTATTCTATTTCTTATACACTAACATTGTTTTAAAGATTATTATTTTGTATTATAATTTGAGATATGGTATGACTGGGCCAAATTCTTTCACTTTTTTCATTGATTCTCTTAATATTCTTGACATTTGATATTACCAGATGAATTTTGTTATCTTTTTTTCTAGCTATACAAAATAATTATTTTACACTTTGGTGGAAAAGTAAGTTAATTTAGGTACCATTGTCATTTTTATTATTTTGGCCTACTTAGGAGTAATTAATATTTCTTCAGTTGTTTAGGTCTGTCTTTTTTTGTGAAGTGCTTTGTAATGACATTATTGTAGTTCTTACTTATACCTTGGCAAATAGATTTTAAAATAAGCAAAATAGCTGTTAATAATTGCTTTAACTTCATCTTCATGGGTTGTACATTCATCTTTTTCATTTTTGATACTGGTAATTCTGGGGTCTTTTTCCCCTTAAAAAATAATAGCCAATGATGTATCTACTGTATTGTTTCATATCATAAATCCATCCCGTAGTTTTATTCAAACTTAAATGCTTTTTAACTTTTATTTTTATCACTTTTGATTGTTGGACTTTCTTTTTTGGTGTTTGGGAATTTTTTTTCTGTTTTTATTTTTTAGGTACATGCCCAATTTATTGACCAGTACATAATATCATAATTCTCTCTCTCTCTCCATTAACCTTTAGAGATATATTTTCCAGAGTACTCCTTCAGCTTCATCCCACAAATTTTATTATATTATCTCATTCTTGTCACTATCATTAATGAAATTTTTGATTTGGAATGATTGGAATGACGCCACCTGCTGGAAACTTACTGTAGAAAAGCTCCCCATGAAGCGAAGGTCTTTGAGGGCAAGACCAGGAGTCTTTTCTTTGGCTTCAGGAAGTGACATCTGCTTGTGGGAGGAAGAAGGGAGGAACCTGGCGCTCTGACTGGGGCTTTTTCCTGAGGATGCTGGTGGAGAAGGGAGTTAGAAATGTGCTCTCCCTTTAATAGATAGATGAATGTAGGCCTTTCTCTCTCTGTTTACCAAATTCTTATTCTCCTTAATAAATGCTTAAAAGTCTAACTCTTGCTAAAGCTTATAATTTATTGGCGACTACTCATTAGATTTTAGACAGTCTAGCTAGAATTTCAGCCTTTAACAGATTATTTCTATGACTTATTCCTTGACCTACTCATTTTTAGGATTATATTATTTAGTATACAATTAACTTCATTCTATGTATCCAATGTCCTTTATTATGTGTAATTTTAGTGTATTGTGCCTAGAAAAAAATCTACATTTAATATTTCTTCTTTTCTACATTTGTTCATGACGTTTTTATATTTTAACATATGGTCAGTTTTTGTGAAGATTCCGTGAACAACTGAGAAAGAAAATGTATTTCCTTCTATTCCCATTCAGTATTCTGCAGAGATTTATTATATATAACTTTTCTAAAATTCTATTGGTACCTTTAATTTATTTCAGTTTTGCCAGGTATGTTGTTCTTTGTTGTAATGCTACCTCTTTTATCTTCCAGAATATATTTTAACCCCTCTACTCCTTTAATGTCATAGCTATTAAATTTAGAATGATCTTTACAGTGGCTCCATGGTATTTGAATGGTTTCTTTCTAGCTACTTTTTTTTTTTTTTGGTGAGGCAATTGGGGTTGAGTGACTTGCCCAAGGTCACACAGCTAGTAAGTGTCAAGTGTCTGAGGCCCGATTTGAACTGAGGTCCTCCTGACTCCAGGGCTGGTGCTCTATCCACTGCACCACCTAGCTGCCCCTCTAGCTACTTTTAATGTTTCTCCTAGTCATGAGTGTTCTGGAATTTGGCTATCATATTCCTGGGAATTCTTATTTAGGGATTTCTTTCAGGAGATGATCAGTAAATTCTTTCATTTCTTTCTTGTTCCCTGGTTCTAGGATAAGATAATAGGGTAGTTTTCCTTTATAATTTTCTGAAATATGACTTGTAGGATCTATTTTTTTGTTATTTTGATGTTCAGATAGCCCAATAATTTTTTTTTTATTCCAATAATCCTTAAATTACTTCTACTCAAACTTTTTCCTGGTCATTTTCCCCCCTATATTTCACATTTTCTTTTTTTTTTTCTCATTCTTTTGACTTTGTTTTATTGTTTCTTGATGTCTCAATAGCTACTATTTGATTACTTATAATTTTTAAGGAATTTTTTTTTCTTCACAGAGGTATCATGCCCTTTTCTCCATTTGGCCACTGATTTTTAAGGTGTTATTTTCTTTGGTACTTTTGTGCCTGCTTTAAACATGCTGATAAATCGCTCTTCATGTTTTTCTTGTATTGCTCTCATTCCTTTTCTCATTTTTTCTGTCAACTGGTCTAATTTTATTTTTAAAAAATAAAACCTTTGGCTCTTTATATTTCTTAGCTCTTTTAGGAAGTTTTTTTTGGACTTGTGTCCAATCTCTATTTTTCTTTGAGACTTTGCTTGTACATGTTTTCAAGGCAATGTCTTCTGCTTCTGTGTCTTGAGATTGCCTGTCACCATAATCATTTTTTTATGGTCAAGTTATTTTGTTGTTATTATTGCTGTTTCTTCATTTTTTTCAACCTATTTTATGATTTAGGGATTTATGTTAGATTTGAACTCTGGTTACCTCAAAGGGTAGAAGAAAATTAATTATCCCAAGCTTTGGGCCTTTCTATGCTTCTGTTTGTACAGTTAGTTCTGTTACTCTATAAGTTTTCAATGCTTCCAAACTAGTGCAATCTGGGGAGAGGTATGGTTAGTGTTCTCCTGATTTGTATTATACAGACAAGGCTTCTGTTCCTTTGTATGCTACTCTACACCTGAAATGGCAAACAGGAACTATGTGATAGGAAATGCAATTGCCTTATTGTGCCTGGTCTTACACCCAGTGCTTGCAGGAGAGTTCCTTGTGATTTCTGTCTGAATTCAATCCCCTTGCTATTTCTGGGCACTTGATCATTCCTATACACTACTCCTGATATAGTCATTAATTTTCTCATCTGTAAAATTTTGCTGGACTAGATAATCTCTAATACTATTTCTAACTCAAACATTTTATGACTCTCAAGTTCATTTACAGATAATTTGTAGAAAACTAACTGAATTTATTTACAGAACATATTCTGGTATAAATTATTCCTATGAAAAGTGTAAGTCATATAAGGAAGGCTAAATTTAGATACACAGGACTGTATATGTGGCTTTCAGGGTAATTCATGCTAAAATATTAGCTAATCAATTTCTCCCAGGTTAATCACTAAACATGTTTATAATTTCATTCTTTATCTTCTGCTATCTGTGGATTTAGATGTTCTTTTGGCACCTGTTAAAATGGTTCCATCTTTTTTCTCAGTCATCACCCTTCTCTACCTATCTGCAACACAGGACTCTGCTGACCATCCTTTCTTCCTGAATATTTGCTTCCCTCTGAGTTTTCATGACATTTCTCTCTAACTTAGAACCTCTTTTCTTCCCTCTGACATATCATGGTGACCTTCCCAACCTTGTCATCAGTGAAATAAGTTAGTTATCATTTCAATGCAGATGATTCAGAGATATATTTATTCAGCACCAGTCTTTCTCCTGGGCTCTAGTCCCACTTTACCAGATGACTATTGTGCATTTCAAACTGAATATCATCAGAAACATTTCAAAATCAATATTTCAAAACCAGAACTAATTATATCCTTCCCACCTCTAAAAACTATACCCTCTTAAGAATCATCACTATTTCCATCAATGGTATTATTCTTGAAGAAATAAGTACTGGGAAGTAGAAGGTAATTTTTTTTTATTAAATTTGTAGATCATATAGCAATTTGAGGAAAGACTTCATTTTATAATGAATACAGAGCAGGTCCAGAAATCAGGAAAAACTGCTTTCAATTCCTACTTTTTACATATATTGGCTTTGTGATCCTGGGTTATTCACTTACCATCTCCATCCTCTAGGCAACACTTTAAAATTATAAATTGTAGAGAAGTTGCTGATCCTCATTGGTAGAGGGAGTAACCATAGCTGAAAGTTCTCTATACCAAGGAAATCACAGTTACAATTTGTATAAGTTATGGTGGTATATTTAGAAAACCAATGGGAACTAGCAAACAAAGACAGAAATAATAACCTATTATTTTAAATAATAAAAAACTGAAATATCAGGATTTACTTTGTGCATATGTGTGTGTGGGTGTGGGTGTGGGTGTGGGTGTGGGTGGGTGGGTGTTTTTCTTTAACTGAGCCTGAAATTTCACAATATAGGCAATTTCTGTGTAGGACATTCCTCTTCCACTTCAGATCAGCACATTTTTCAGCAAATTATAACCTCAGTTGTTTCCTGAGGTACAAGAAATTAAGGGCCACACATCCAGTATATATCAGAAAAAGAACCTACCCCTGTTTTCCTGATACTAAGGCTAGCTGTTTATGCAGTATGCAATGCTGCCTTGTAGGATATAGAATATGCCCACAAATTTATTGCCAATTGTCTACATCACCAATAAAAAACACATATTCCAGAAAAAATTAAGGGAAAGATATCCTTCAATATAACAAACTGTATTAAACATCTATGCACTAACCTACACTCCATTAGTCACCCTACTCAAATAAAATGCAGATTATAAACATTGTAGAATTAGATTAATAATTGTTATAAATAAATTTCTAATTAAACAATAACTAATTCCACATAAATTTTTAGGTTAAGGACATAAATGGGAATTATGGGGAAAAGGAGGATGACAGACTTGTATTGCAATATCTCAAATGACATTATAAGGCAATTATTATTAAACTATCTAGTACTGAATAAAAATAGAGGAAATAAATAATGGATTAATTTGTATAATAATGGCAACAAAGTGTATGTAATAGTCACAGTTAAGTAAACCTGATCACAAAACACTAAGAAAATAAAACATGAGTCAATAAAAAAAATGTAAAATCTGAATAACAATTTGGTAAAATATTTGAATAGATCATCATCTCATTACTACACAGCACAATGAGTCACAAATTGTCCAATGATCTAAAAACTCATTTTTGAACTAGAATTTTTTAAAAAACCAATAATAATGTATAAGGAAATGTATTATATTTCACACCTGGAGAGAAGGGATACAATCTTAACATGGTCTCACTTAGAAAATGTTATAAGAAATTAGCTTGACATCAATTACATAAAAATATGTGTTTATTGATTTAAATTATCAAATACAGGGCATCTAGGTGGCACAGTGGATAAAGCACTGGCCTTGGATTCAGAAGGACCTGAATTCAAATCCAGCCTCAGACACTTGACACTTACTAGCTGTGTGACCCTGGGCAAGTCACTTAACCCTCATTGCCCCACACAAAAAAAAATTGGTAAGTACAATTTTGTATGTCTCAAAAGATGGCTCACACTACAGCTCCATTTTAAGACAAAATTTAAATCCCCAGTTTGCCCAAAGCAGAAGTGTCAAAATTGGCCTTTAAATATCCCTTCCTCAAATCCCATTCAAGTCCAATGTACTAATGTTCTACTAACATCTGTTTTATACCCCATGAAGATTGTTCCTTTGATAGCAAGAATGATATAAGATAATGATGGCTGTATTCAAATTTTGCTTTAGAAATAAGATTCCTTTACTTGTTTGTACCTCTGATTTATTCTCCTCCACCTTCAGTTCTTGTGGATCTCTCAACTTCTTTTGACTACCTTCCTGAACTCTAAAACACTGACCTATTTTGACTTGCCCACTTTAGTCAATGCTTTCTCTGTTCCTATAATTTTTAGTTCATTTCTGTTGGATCATAAGATCACTACTCATTTCATTAATTCGGTTCTAGTGTCCATTCATGCACTAATTTTGCCTGTGTGTCTGATTTCACATTCGATGATTCACTATGGCCAGTTCAGTGCTTTTGCTTATGTCTGTAGCACTGGAAAATATATTTTTCAATCTGAAATTAGTGTTATCTAGCAAAATAGAATAGAAAAAAACCCTGCTTTTTCTAGGCTTAACTATGATAGTCTTCATATCGATGTAAACATCAGAAAACTGGATGTGATAGTAGGTTTCACTTTTGTAGAACCATTTTCTCTGTCTCTGTGTGTCTGAGAGAGAATTTCTATTTTTCAAGACTTATCTTAAGACATATCAATAATTAACTTTAGCAAAGTTGGAGGATATAAAATAAAACCATATAAATCATTAGCATTTGTATATATGACCAACAAAGCCCAGAAGCAAGAGAAAGAAAGAAAAATTTCATTTAAAATAACTGTAGACAATATAAAATATTTGAGAGTCTACCTGCCAAGACAAACCTAGGAACTATTTGAACACAATTACAAAACACTTTTCACACAAATAGAAACAGATCTAAATAATTAGAAAAATAGCAATTGTTCATGAATAGGCTGAGCTAATATAATAAAAATGACAATTCTACCTAAATTAAATTACATATTCAGCACCATAACAATATAATTACCTGAAATTTATTTTATAGAGTTAGAAAAAATAACAAGATTCATCTAGAAGAAAAAAAAAGATCAAGAATATCAAGGGAACTAATGAAAAAAATGCATAGGAAACTGGACTAGCCAAACCAAATCTAAAGCTATACTTTAAATTGACCATCATAAAACTATTTGGTACTAGCTATGAAATAGAGTGTTGGATCAGTGGAATAGGTTAGGCACAGGAGACACAGTTGTAAATGACTACAGTAATCTACTGTTTGATAAACCCAAAGACTCCAGCTGCTGCGATAACTCACTATTTGACAAAAACTGCTGGGAAAACTGGAAGATAGTATGTCAGACACTAGGCATAAGCCAAAATAAGGTCAAAATGAGTACATTATTTAGATATAAATGGTAATACCATAGGTAATTTAGGAGAGAAAGGAATGGTTTACCTCTCAGATTTTTGGAAAAGATAATTTATGACCAAAGAAGAAATAGAGATTATTATGAAATGCAAAATGGGTCATTTTCAATACATTAAATTAAAAAGGTTTTGTACAATTAGAAGCAATGCAGCCAAGATTAGAAAGAAAGCAGAAAACTGGGAAACAATTCTTACAGCCAGTGTTTCTCATAAAGGTTTCATTTCTAAAATATAGAGAGAATTGAATCAAATATATAGTAATACAAATAAATTGAGATATTGAAAAATGGTCAAAGGATATAAACTGGCAGTTTTCTGATGAAGAAATCAAAGCTATCTATTGCCATATTTTAAAAAATGTTCTAAATCACTAATGATCAGAGAAACACAAATTGAAAAAAAACTCTAAGGTACCACCTCACAACTATAATATTGGCTAATAAGACAAAATTGGAAAGTAAGAAATGCTGGGGAAGATGTGGGAAAATGAGAACACTGATACATTGTTGGTGGAGTTGTCAAATTATTCACCCATTCTGGAGAGTAATTTGGAACTATGCCCAAAGGGCTATGGGTCTGTGCATACCCTTTGATCCAGTAATACCACTACTAGGTCTGTATTCCAAAGAGATCATAAAGAAGGGAAAAGAACCACATGGATAAAAAATATTCACAACAGTTCTCTTTGTGGTGGCAAAGAATTGGAACTTAAAGGAATGTCTATCAATTGGGGAATGACTGAAAAGGTTGTGGTATATGAATGTAATGGAATATTATTGTGTTATAAGAAATGATGAGCAGGCAGATTTCAGAAAAACCTGGAAAGACTTAAGTGGACTGATGTTGAGGGAAGTGAACAGAGCCAGAACATTGTACAGAGTAACAGCAACAGTGTGTAATAATCAGCTGTGATAGACTTAGCTCTTCTCAGCAATACAATGATCCAAAACAATTCCAAAGGACACATTATGGAAAATGCTCTGCACATCCAAAAAAAAGAAATGTTGAATCTGAATATAGATTGAACCATACTATTTCTATTCTTTTTTTCAGGTTTTTCCCTTTTGTTCTGATTCTTCTTTCACAACATGATAATATGGATATATGTTTAATGGATTGTACATGTATAACCTATATCAGATTGCTTACCATCTTGAGGAGGGGGGAGGGAAAGAAGATAGGGAGAAAAATTTGGGTCTTAAAATCTTATAAAATAAATGTTGAAAACTATTTTTACATGTAACTGGAAAAATACTATTAAGATTTTTAAAAAATTAAATACTTATCTCAAGAGTTGAGATTTGAGTCCTTTATTTCCTGATTTGTAAAATGAGTGATTTAGGAAAGATAATCTCCAAAGACCCTTTCAGATCTTACATTCAATGAATTTGTAAATCAACAAGTCCTACTGATATTTTTCAACCTAAATCTCCCTTTCAAATATCCTCACCAGTGACATTTTAACATCAGTTTATCAGCTGGCTTATATTATTTTCTAATTGTTTGATTTGTATAAATCAAATCCCCCTGAATATTTTAGAAGTTCTTTGAGGATATGAACTACATTATATGATTACAAAAAATCTAGTACACTGTAATACATATAAAAACCTCTATAAATGTTTTTGAATGAATAAGAGAATGAATTTTAGGCATCTATTAGGTATTCAACAAGTACTAGTTAAGTTGAATGAAATCCCCAACCTCTTAAAATTTCACCCAAGCTAACTTTCACTCCTTCATATTTAAAGGCAGATATATACTAGGAAATAGTAGCAGTCAAATAACTGCACTAAGACAGATTTTTACCAGGTTTTAAGCCTCTCTATCCGATACTCCTACAACAATAAATGTCACCAAGCATGAAAGGAAAATAGCTTTTTTTCCCCCTTTCTTTCCTTAAGATTACCAAAACATGTGCAGTCTAATTACCAAGGGCCAGTCTAGATCTTTCCCTCTGCACAAATAATAGGTCTATAAAAGTAGAACTTACTCCACTAAGTTGCATGTATTAAGGATAAAAGCCAAGTAAATTACCTCTGGGAATTCTGTTGCAATTGGCTAAAAAGCTTTGACTAATGTAACTATTCATCACCTACCTAAAACTAAACTCATTTGTTCAAAGATAAACAGATATTTGTCTTCCAATCCTCAATGAAACTGTGACTTATAATAATCTAACTTGCATTTCAATGATTATTTTTTCCTGATTGTGGAAGTTTAGTTCTCACATTGACAACTAATCAATGCCAGAGCATCCTTCTTCCCTTTCTCATAAACCTTCCCATTTTAACTTTGCTAATTTGCTGAAGATAGAAATAGCCATCACACTTTGAGAACTATAAATTAAGTGTTTAAAACTTTACTAAGGGCAGTTAGGCGGCACAGTGGATAAATCACCAGCCCTGGATTCAGGAGGACGTGAGTTCAAATCTGGCCTCAGATACTTGACACTTACTACCTGTGTGACCCTGGGCAAGTCACTTAACCCTCATTGCCCTGCAAAAAGAAAGGAAGGAAGGAAAGAAGGAAGGAAGGAAGGAAGGAAGGAAGGAAGGAAGGAAGGAAGGAAGGAAGGAAGGAAGGAAGGAAGGAAGGAAGGAAGGAAGGAAGGAAGGAAGGAAGGAAGGAAGAATTGAACAACAGACCACTTATATTACCAGACACCATACTTTACTCTTTGTAACACACTGCAGTCTAATGAAATTGGCCTTTTGGTCTTTGCATATGGCATTCCACATTTCATCTCTATGTCGTCACACAAAATGTGTCCCCTTTGTTTGAAATGCATTCTCTCCTTACCTCTACAAACATGTGAAACTTCCTTCAAAGCTGAGATCACTTTCTACTTGTTCCCAGAAGCCTACTCACTAATGCCCCTGCTTCAGGAAATTTCTTTGTAGTTAATTTTATATGTACATAATGTTTCCCTCAACAGAATATGATATCCTTGAGGGCAAAAACTGTTTCATTTTTATCTTTGTGCCTCCACCTACCATAATGATTAACACATAGTAAATGTTTAATAAATGCTTGTTGAAAAAAATTTCACTACTCAAATTTTTCATTTGTGGAATAAGAGGTAACAATTATATTTGTTCCCTTTCATATTAACCAGCCTCCCTCCCTCCACACACACCGCTTTTTTTTTTTCAATAATGTTGGAGAATGATCACTCTCCACAGGACTTTGTCTACCAATGACAAAGAAACCTCTTTATCCTAGAAGCACAAGCCACCCTGGAACTATTTCTCACACAGGAATTAACTCCAGCTTCTGAGTCTTTACACTGTAATTAGCATGTTCCTCCCAGCAAAACCAGTTTAAGGAGCAGACCCAGTTTAATAATGTCTTTATTCCTCTCCAGATGACTCCACTGGACTTTCTATAGGAAAGTCATCTCCACAGGAATTTCTCTAGAATGCCCCAAGGTCTACTAATTTCCTCTACCTTGACCTTTTCAGCTTTTTGCTAGTATTTATATTACCAATTGTAGGGGCCAAATTTAATATGGGTAGAGTTAATTGGGTGGCTCGCTATAATATTGGGGTTCAGAAAAATAATGAGGGACCTCTAGGTCCAAAGTTTCCTCTCTTCCAAACTGCCTTTTTTAGTTATTTCTTCCCAGGCTAATAAGAAAGAAGATTAACAGCCTCTTTTCCACAAACAAATCAGGTTTTATTAATGGCAATAAAATATATAACTAAGATGAAGTTAATAAACCCAGTGACAAGGTAATAGGGGAATAGAAAAATGGATAAGCTCCCGGGCTCTAGCAAAGACTGGCTCAATCCCCAAACTTGCTTTCAGGTCAGCTAATTTGAAGAGCTAGCCTCATTTCTATTAACTCACCACCTGGGGTCCATAGTTTCTATGGGAATCAGCTGTGCAGTCCCTCTCCAGTCCACTCTCAGATGCTCACCAACAAGAAAGAGAGCCCCCAGCCTCAGAGTTCTCTTTTTTACCTTTTTTTCCCTCCCCCAAAAGGGAGGTCCTTAAAGTTGCTTGGCCAAGATTGGTCCCCCTGCTGATGACAGCAGTATACGTCCCTCAGGTCAGGCCAGGTGTGGCCTATATCTAATCATCCCAAGTAGGTACTTAGTCGGTTTCTCAAACAATACTAAATCAATCAGATGGGACCCCACATTTCATTATTTTATCACACAATGAATACACAGTGCCTGGCATTTAATTTTAGTTGTTCTTCCTTTGTTTTTTAAGGGAACCGGTGTCATCATAAGTGTTGTCCTGACTCCTGCATGAATTGGATTTAAGTGAGGCAGAGCTGAACAAAGTTTTTAGCCTCACTCTCTTTTCCAGAGTCATCCAATGGCAAAATAAAAATCAAAACAAAAGAGCTTAAAAACTTCTTATTGACTGACTGACTAGCACTTAATAATAGGTAAGTTATACTAAAAACATTTGTGGGCATGCCCTATTCCACAATGCTACAAAGCTATTTCAAAAAAGGAATTGTCGGGGGGCAGCTAGGTGGCACAGTGGATAAAGCACCAGCCCTGGATTCAGGAGGACCTGAGTTCAAATCCGGCATCAGACACTTGACACTTACTAACTATGTGACCCTGGGCAAGTCACTTATAACCCTCATTGTCCTGAAAAAAAAAAAAAGGAATTGTGCATTTTATTTTCATCTTTCTGTTCCCAGAATCTAAACCAATGTTCTGCACATAGTAGCTGATTTATTAATGACTTTTAAATTGAACTGAATTTAGCTAGACTATCTAATGTATCAGTGAAAACTCCAAAATATAAAATATGGGATGTCCCAGATGATTATAGCATTAGAAACCTTCATAGTTGAAATATCATTCATAAAGGGAAGTCCATTTTCTCTTTTTAAAGTTTATTTTTCATTTGAAATGTAAATCACATTGTTGGTAGTTCATTTTCCTTCATTCTATTCTAGATTCTTTGCAGATACAGCAGGTTTTTCATTTAAAAATTCTTACAAATTTAATTTTGTTTTAGTTGATCCCCATTTTATTATTTTGTTTTAATCATCTCTTTTCCCTTTCTTGACTCATTTCATTTGATTCTCTGCTAATGCATTTGTATTTCTTGTCCTTTCTCAACTATTCATTTAATTTTCTCCTAGCCTCCTGTGCTATTCTCTGTCTTTCTGTCTCTCTCTCTCCCTCCCTCCCTCCCCCATGTGTCTTTTACCCCCATCTTTTTCTGTCTTTGTGTCTTTCTGTCTCTATCTCTAAATCCTTTTCTGTATTTCTTTCTCTGTCTCTCTTCTCTGTCTCAGTCTCTCTCTCCCTTTCCCTCCTCTCCTCCGGCTCCTCTTGAAAATTCAGCTAGTGTTATTAAATTCCCTTTTCTGTTTTCTTTCACATTTTTTTAATTTGTCTTTATTGAATTTTGCATTAAAATACCAGGAGAGAAAAATAAAACCTAGGATAATGTGCAAATTAGTCACACACCAGGGCTTATGTTCATAAACTTAAAGGAAAGACTAATTTAAATTGATCAGAGTTAAATGTCTTATAGAGAGAGATAGACAGGTGGGTAAAATTGCATAATATCATTGCTCTCTCCAATAAACAATGTGGTACTTAATTAAAACGCAGCTTTCCTCAACACATGTATATGGAATCCATAAAAGGCTTGTATCCCTGAGGGTTGGCTCTTCCTATTCTTTATAAATAAATGAGGACATTTTTCTAGGTAGACTGTCAAGAAAATAAAAAAAGGTTTCTACATTCAATAATATCTGCTACTTGAGCCCAAAGCATTTAAGGTAAAAAAAAATTCCAATAAGATGAAGATTATCTTTCCTCACAGTATAGTTGTTCCATTTGAATCATAATTCTTTCCTAAACTGTTAATAAAAATCAACTCATTTAGAGTCAAAGGTTATTTGCTAAAGGTCATAATATGGGAGGTCTCTTCTAAATGACCAACTCTGATATTAATTAAAATAATGATAGTAATAATAATAGCCAGCATTTCTAAAGACATTCAAGTTTCTCAAAAGATTTATAAATATAATTTCATTTGATCCTCACAAGGTAAAAGCTATTATCCCCATTTTAAGTATGAAGAAAGTGAGGAAAACAGAAGTCAAGTGACTTTCTCAAAATCGCATAGCTAGTAAGTGTCTGAGCCCAGATTTGAACTCATTTCTTCCTCACTCCAGGTCCAGTATTCTATCCATTTCACCACTTTGCTACATCTTAGAGAGTTGCTTGACAACTGATAGGTTAAGTGATTTGCTCAAAATCACACAGCTAATATGTGATGAAAGGGGGGCCTTGAAACCAGGTCTTCTTGGATCTGAAACTAACTATCCTTCATGCCACACTGCTTCTATGGTAAATATTCATAAAAGTTATTTTATTTTACCTTTAAAAAAAGACTCGATTATACCTTTCAAAAAACCAGTACTGTGAACTCCTATTGCACATAATAAAAACAAACAAACAAACAAACAAAAACATTCCATACTTTCTACCACCCAATTTTTCATTCCCATCCCCTTTAATTCTCCCACCCTGAAGTTTCAATCTAGCTCTGGTCAAACCTTCCACTACACCATCTGGAATGCCTGCTGTATAATCAACTAATATCTTTTCATCTTTAATCTTTGCCTCTCCCTCTCCTTCCAGCTCTTACTGAAACCTACTTTCCCCTTGGTGAAACAGTTACCCTAGCCACTCTTTCCAATATTGGCTGTACCTTCACTCATTCATCTTCACTGACTGTTCAAGGGAGGGGAATTGTAATTCTCCTTGCTCAGGAATAGTTTAGCTTTCAAATCCACAGAGAAGGGAAAACTATATAATGGAACAAGAAATAGATGGCATCATGAGATATAAAATGGATAATTTTGATTATGTTAAATTAAAAAGGTTTTACACAAACAAAATCAATGCAACAAAGGTTAGAAGGAAAGCAGAACCCTGGGCAAGTCACTTAACCTACATTGCCCTGCAAAAAAAAAAAAATCAAAGCAGAAGCTGGGCAACAATTTTTACTGCAAATGTCTCTGATAAAGGTTTCATTTAACGAATATAAAGAACACTGAAGACAATTTATAAAATATAATGTCATTCCTCTATTGAGAAATGGTCAAAGGATATGAACAGGCAATATTTTTTTTAAATCCTCTAAATCAATGTTGATTAGAGAAATGCTAAATAAAACACCTCTAACCTATCAGATCTTTGGAAAGGAAAACAGTTTTTGACCAAACAAGAGATAGAGTATATTATAAAATGCAAAATGGATGATTTTGATTATATTAAATTAAAAAATTTTTGTACAAACAGAAGCAATGCATCCAAAATTGGAAGGGAGGCAGAAAGCTGGGAAACAATTTTTGAGGCCAGTGTTTCTGATAAAGGCCTCATCTCTAAAATATATAGGGAATTAAATCAAATTTATAAGAATCCAAGTCATTCCCCAATTGAGAAATGGTCAAAGGATATGAACAGGCAGTTTTCTGATGAAGAAACCAAAGCTATCTATTCCCATATGAAAAAATGCTCTAAATCTCTAATGATTAGAGAGATGCAAATTAAAACAACTCTGAGGTACCACCTGACACCTATCAGATTGGCTAAAATGACAAAAAAGGAAGATAATAAATGTTGGAGAGGCTGTGGGAAAATTGGAACACTAATGCATTGTTGGTGGAGCTGTGAGCTGATCCAACCATTCTGGAGAGCAATTTGGAATTATGCCCAAAGGGCTATAAAGCTGTGCATACCCTTTGACCCAGCAATCCCACTTTTAGGCCTTTTGCCTAAAGAAATCATGGAAGGGGGAAAGGGACCCACATGTACAAAAATATTTATAGCTGCTCTTTACGTGGTAGCAAGGAATTGGAAGTTGAGGGGGTGCCCATCAATTGGGGAATGGCTGGACAAGTTGTGGTATATGAATACAATGGAATACTATTGTGCTGTAAGAAATGATGAGCAGGAGGAGTTCAGAGAAACCTGGAGGGTCTTGTGTGGGCTGATGATGAGTGAGATGAGCAGAACCAGAAGAACATTGTACACAGTATCATCAACATTGAGTGTTGACCTACTGTGATGGACTATATTCTTCTCACCAATGCAATGGTACAGAAGAGTTCCAGGGAACTCATGATAGAAGAGGATCTCCAAATCCAAGAAAGAAAAAGAAAGAAAGAACTGTGGAGTATAGATGCTGATTGAACCATATTATTTCTTTTGTTTTGGGTGCTGTTGTTGTTTTTTTCTATTTTGAGGTTTTGCATCACTGCTCTGATTTTTTCTCTTGTAACAGGATTAATGCAGAAATAGGATTAATGTTATTATGTGTATATATATATGTGTGTATATATATATATGTATATATGTATATGTATAGAGATATATAGATATAACTATATCAGATTACCTGCTGTCTAGGGGAGGGGGGAGGGAGGGAGAAAAATCTGAAATTGTAAAGCATGTATAAACAAAAGTTGAGAACTATCTTTACATGTAACGGAAAAAATAAAATACCTTATACATAAAAAAATAAAAAATAAATAAAACACCTCTGAGATACCACCTCACACCTATCATTTTGGCTAATATGACAGAAAAGAAAAATGATATGGGAAAATTAGGGCATTTATGCACTGTTGGTGGAGTTGTGAACTGATCCAACCATTTTGGGGAACAATTTGAACTATTACAAAAGGACTATAAAACTATACATAACCTGTTATCCAGTAATATCACTACTAGGTCTGTATCCCAAAGAGATTTTTTAAAAGGGAGGGGGAAGGACATACTTGTACAAAAATATTTGCAGCAGTTCTTTTTGTGGTGGCAAAGAATTGGAAATTAAAGGGATGTCCATCACCTGGGTTGAACATCAATTGACTGAACAAGTTGTAGTATATGAATGTAATGGAATTCTAATTTTGCTATAAAAAATAGCGAACAGGCAGATTTCAGAAAAACCTGGAAAGACTTACATGAACTGATACAAAGCAAAGTAAGCAGAATGAGAACATTATACACAGTAACAGCAACATTGTATGTTGATCAACTATTATTTAGCTATTCTCAGCAATACAATTCAAAAGGATACATAAGGAAAAATGCTATTCACATACAGAGAAAGAAATGATGGAGTCCAAATGCAAATGAAAGCATATACTATTTTCACTTTATTTTTTCATGCTTTTTTTTCTTTTAGACTGTTTCTTCTTTCACAACATGATTAATATGGAAATATGTTTAACATGATTGCATATATATAATCTATTTCAAATTGGATACCATCTTAGTTGGTGAGGGAAAGAGGGAGAAAATTTGGAATTCAAAATTTTTAAGAATGAACTTTAGAATTTGTCTTTGCATGTTATTAGAAAAAAATACTATTTTTAAAAAACGGAATACTTCTTACTCCCCATTGGCATCTCTAGGTTCTCCCCCCTCTCCCATCACTCAGTAACATCTCTTCCTTTGAGATTCATGCTATTCCTATCTATCACCCAATGAAAATCCTGATAGCTATTGTCTACAGATTCCCCAGGTTTCTCCCTTTCCTAACTCAATTAATTCCATACTTAGCTCACAGTTTTTATCTCCTCTCCAACTCCTGTCCTGATGTTATGAAAATTCCATATAAACGTTAATTCTCCCCAAAATACCTTAACCATGTAGTTCTTCAACATATTTAATACTCCTTCACCCAACCTCAGCCATCTGTGTTTAAAAATTCTGAAATCCCTTTATCTGACCATAATCTATTGACATTTTACCTAACCCTCTCCCTTCCCTTACAAAACCCTACTCTTCATCTGTCCTACAACCTCTAATAACTTGACTCTTTAATTCTCTCCCAGGCCTTTTCCCCTGAATTAGTCACTCTTTTCTTCTCCCTATCTTTACCTCTTGGTGAACCAATTCAATTCTTTTTTTTTTTTTTGGGGGGGGGGGCAGTAAGGCAATGAGGGTTACATGACTTGCCCAAGGTCACACAGCTAGTGAGTGTCAAGTGTCTGAGACCAGATTTGAACTCAGGTCCTTCTGAATCCAGGGCTGGTGCTTTACCCACTGTGCCACCTAGCTGCCCCCAAACCAATTCAACGTTTAACCATTATGAATCTCTAGCCCTTTTATCATATTGTCAATTACACCCAGCCAAGTGTCAGCCCTAGATCATACCCACTATTCCTCACCTATGTGCCTGCACATAAGCTGCTGAATAAAGGTGAAGACTGTTCTGACTGGATTCACTAAATATTTGTGTTACATGACCAATTTCTTCTTCACTTGCTACTAGACAATTCTACTATACCTACCTAATGAATTCACTATCCCCCATCTCACTATCTTCTCAACAAGGACCCTTCCCAAACTTTTAATCTCTCCTCAAACCTCCCAAGGTGCCCCTTACCTCTACTTTCTCAGCTGAGAACCATGCCTCATAATTTCTCTAAAAAAATGGAGGTCATTTATACTGAACTCCCTCTTCTCTCCTTTCCTTCATGCCCTATTACTTAGGTGCCTTCTGTTGCCTTCTCCTTCACTCCTATTTCACATGATGAAGTGACCTTACTTTTTACCAATTCTAACCCCTCTACTTGTTCAAATAATCCCATTCCATCCCATCTCATTTATAAGTTTTATTTAGGGTTCTCTCCTGGGCCCACTTCTCTTTTCTCTCTATAATACTTTGTGATCTCCTTAGCCATCATGGATTTAATTATATTTTTATGCTGATACTCAAATGAACTGTTCCTGCCCCAATCTCTCTGCTGACCTCCAATCTCACATCTCCAATGAACTTTCAGACATCTTGAACTGGATGTCCAGTAGGCATCTTAAACTCAATATGCCCTAAACAGAACTAATTATATTTTCTCCTAAGCCCCAACCCATATTCCATAGTACTGGAGATCATCCCATAATCCCAGATCCTCAGGCATCCAAACTATGACATTTTGGCACCCTCCATATCCAAGCTGTCACGAGGATTGTCAATTTCACTTTTGCAACATCCCTCATAAACACTCCTTCTCTGACACTACCACTACTCTAAGGAAGAACCTTACCACCAATAGCTTGATGGTGAATATGACTGCCTCAATTCTCTCCTCACTCAAACCCATCCTCTTTTCAGCCACTAAAATTATTTCTCCAAAGGTCAGGTCCAATCACTTCACCCTCCTACTCAATAAACTCCTGTAGATATCTATTGTCTCCAGAATCAAATACACAATTCTCTGTTTACCATGATATTCCTTTATAGCCTAGCCCCCTCCAACCTTCCCAGGCTTCTCACAGCTTATTCGTCAACATGTTCTTCTCAATCCAGTGGCACTGGTCTCCTGACTGTTCCATGAGAAAACACTCCATCTCTCAGCTTCAGGCATTTTCTCTGGCTGTCCCCTCAGGTCTAGAATGTTCTCATTCCTCTGCTTAGACTACTAACCTCCCTGACTTTTTTAAATCCATTAAAATCTCACCTTCTACAGGAAGCTTTGCACAATCCATCTAGTGCCTTCCCTTTGTCAAGTATATTCTATTTATCCTGCATATGACTTACTATGTATATATTTTATTTACATGTTGTCTCCCCAATTAGACTGTAAGCTCCTTGAGGTTGGAGACTATATTGTGTCCACTTTTATAGTCTCAGAACTTGGCACTGTGTCTGGCACATAGTAGGTGCTTATTAAATGTTGATTGAGTGATCAGTAGATAACAGTTCAATAGAAATAGTAGTTCTATTATTTTCCTTGCACATTCAAGGATGATCTTTTGGACTCCCTGCGGCACATGTGCTTACACACACACACACACACACACCTTTGGAGACAACTCTTCCAGATAAAGAGAATATATGCAGCTTTACACCAGTAGCTTGCTGGACAAAAAAAGCAACCAACCTATATTCCTTATTTTGATTTTGCCTTCTGACCTAAGTCATTATATGCCACTGTGACCAACCTACACATCAAATCCCCATTCCTAGTAATGGACCCCTTGTCCCACTGTTACTGGGACTACAATTTTTCTTGTACTAGAATCCGTTGTTATCTTCCGCAACTTGTATTTCAACCCTCAGTAAAGGTCTTTATGAATTCTGGGATGTTAATACCCTTGGTTTAATTCATCCTCTGTTATTGTTCTTCAGACTGACCACTAGTTCTCGTTTTTTCCCTCTTAGTTATTTTCTAGAGACTTCACCTGATATTAATTTTATACACCCTTAACCTTTATAAAATTGTTAGGGAAAGAGATTTTGCAGTGTTATTTGCACTATTATTTTTTTTTTTTAGGCAATGGGGGTTAAGTGACTTGCCCACGGTCACACAGCTAGTAAGTGTCAAGTGTCTGAGGCCAGATTCGAACTCATGTACTCCTGAATCCAGGGCCGGTGCTTTAACCACTGCACCATCTAGCTGCCCCTATTTGCACTATTTTTATACTCTCTTCTCTAACATTTTCAAAGTAATTGTGCTGTTCATAGTATTAAAGGATGGATTTTTTTTTTAAACAAACAGGGTGCCTTTTACCACTCAGGCCTTGATTTACACCTCCAGAATGTTTTCCTCCTATTCTTCCAAATCTTGGCAGAAATGCTGCTCCCTCTGGGCAGCAAGAAGTCTACCCTTTTTTCTAAAGGAAATTGATCTTTAAGTCTTTGAGTTTACAAATGAAAGCACTGGCGTGTGACAAATTGGCATACTATATTCTGTTTATTTCTGTTTCCTGTTTATTTCAGAAGGCTTGTTGAATCTTCTTCATCAAGGGCAGGTGGGTTTGGAGTTATCCTTTTGCCTAATGACAGGTTGCTTTTTTTAAACATTAGAATGTAGCTTCAAATGAAGAATTAATATAAGCCAATTCAGAATATTTGATTATGTCTCAACAAAATATGTGAGGTGGAGAAAAATACTTAACAGTTAAGAACATACTTTATAGGCATATTTAATTAATAAAAGCATGTGGCTTAATTTCTTTTGTATTATTCTTTTACTTATCCAAATCTATTTTTGGTTTTCCATACTAATAATGCAAAAAATAAAATAAAAATGATCCCACACTTCCTAAATTATGTTCTTTTCCCCATCATCTGGAAGAATTCTGATGGAAATTTACAAACTATTTTATAGTAGTATATTTTATCATATAAGTAACGATGGTATATGTTATGGGGTGCTTTTGTTTTTGACCATGCAGTTTAGCCCATGTGTTTGTCTTGCTTTAGCTTGAAGGAAAACAAGCGTCTTATCCTCTACTCTTCTCCACGGGAGTCTAATTGAGGCCTGAATCAGGTCACTCTGTTCTCCACAGAGACAGGGAGAGCCAGGATAGAATTATATCTATTTTCTCCTATAAATATCATTAGTCTAGTGAAATCATTTTTAGGTTCAAGCAACAGCTTCTAATCATTATTCCTAATTGGGGAAGGAGTGTCCCGTGCTATAGGTCAAAGGGTGGATCCCCTTCCTATCAGATTCCACTTCCACTGTGAACACACACAAGTTTCTCTCCACTTCAGTCAATCCCCTACTCAGCTGTCAATGTGATTGTCCATTCCACTATTCAATAAACTCCAATGGCTCCAGGATCAAACATAAAATGTTCCATTGTTCCAATGTTCCACTGTCTTTTAAATGACTTTATACCTTGACCCCTTCCTACCTTTACAATCCTCCTATACCCTACTCCTTTCTTCATACTTCATTATATGTTGGAACCATCACAAAACAGTTTACAAGAATCAATTGTTAAGTTTTCATTGTGCTGCATTTACCTTAGAAATCAATCAACCGCAGGTTCAGACATTTGGTGTATGTGCTTGGCTGAGGAGCCAATGGGGCGAAGCTACCATCTGTGGGATTATGACTGAACGCCTCTAAGTCAGAATCCCCCCTAAGCGTGACGATACCGCTGCAGAGGAGCCTAGTGGTGCCACGGCTGCTGGCGGGGCCTCCACGCCCTGGCCGGTCCTCCACGCCAGCGGAGGGGGGTGGGGCGGGGGCGGGGCCAGGACTCAGGGGGCGGGGCTGTGGGGAGGGCCATTCACGCCAGGGGCTGGAGCCCTGCTGAGAAGGGGGGGGCCGCCTCTCAGTCAAGCGCAGCGCTTGTTCCTGGGGCGGTGCTAAATCATTCCTAGACTACCTGCTTCTGGGTCCGGGTTTCCTGCGTAGCAGAGCAGCTCCCTCGCTGCGATCTATTGAAAGTCAGACCTTGACACAAGCTTTTTTTTAAAAAAAAAGTAGAAAACAAAAAAAGAAATCAATCAAGACTTAATGTATTGTTTTGTTGATCGTCTATATTTCAAAAAAGTGATAGAGAAAATAGATAAATGGATGAGTGAACTTTCCATCCCTAGAAGAGGATTGGAAATAAAATTTAATTCATAGTAATTTTAAAAGGTAGCCTTTATATACTTTTTTCTCACATAGTCAGCTGTTAAACATTTACCAGAATACCCTTTTTACATGACACTTCACCTCCTGACTGTGCATATTTAGTGGCAGTCCTCCATGATTGGAATTTTCTTCCTTCTCTTTTCCATCTCCTGGCTTCTCTGGCATCCTTTGAGAACAAGAAAAAGTCCTACCGTCTACAAGAAGTCTTTTCTGTTTTCTTCTAATTCTACTCCCTTCCCTCTGCTGATTATTTCTAATTTATTCTGTATGTATTTTATTTGTACATGATTTTGTAATTTAATATTTTATTTTTCCCAATCACATATAAAAACAATTTCAATTTTTTTTTCAAATTTTGACTTCCAAATTCTCTTTCTCCTTTCACATCCTCCCTCACTGAGAAGGCAAATAAGTTGACATAGGTTAAACAAGTCTACTCATGCAAAACACATTTCCATGTGAATCATTATGAGAAAAGAAAATACAGACAAAAACAATCTAAGAAAAATAAAACAAAGAAAAAGTATCTCTAATCTACATTCAGGTACTACCACTTCTTTCTCCAGAGATGGACATCATTTTTCATCATAAGTCCTTCATAATTTTCTTAGAGGGAATAACGTACTCACTCAGTTGGATATAGAAATATGTCTTACCCTATAGTAGTAGGCTTCCACCAGTCGCCGAAGACCATGGATCAGCACCTTGAAGAGCCACAGGCCACAGTGTGGCTATGCAGTCCCATACGGGAGCTGAAGCTCCTGCCTCAATGAGGACATTGGAAAATTGCACTCTCTATCAGTTCCTGCATCTCATTCGTTTTTCTTCCTCCCGAACTTGAAGGCCCATCTCAGCTTCGCACAAGCTGCTCCTGAGTACTGAACTCCATCGGGGGCAGTCCTTGGCCATCTCCTCCCAGCTGCAGATTTCTATTCCCAGAGCCCAAAAGTCTCACTTGCATATATCTCTATAGTGAAGCTGGGGGCGTCCAGCAGGTCTTTGGCCTGAGGCTAACTCACCATAGAGTAGGTCTTTAGGAATGCGCCCGTCTTGCATGTGGTGCACATGACTGAGCCAGCGCAGCTGTCTTTGTTTCAGTAGCATGTAGATGCTCAGAAGCTGAATGAGTTGGAGCACTTCTGTGGTGGTGATCCTATCTGACCAAGATATGCCAAGGATGCGCCTAAGGCAGCACATGTGGAAGCTGTTAAGCTTCTTCTCTTGTCTAGTATACGTAGTCCGTGTTTCGCCGCCATACAGTAAGGTACTCAGGATGCATGCTCTATATCTAGCAAATTTGGTTCATCATGTCAGTTTACTGTTTGCTATTATTATTTGTTTCCTGTTAAAGCCCCTGCATGAATTGTTGTGCCTGTGTTGGAAAAAAGGTGAAGTGCCATAGGATATGCGTGATCCCCATATAGTTACTCTTTATAAGAACAGTGTAGACAGGGGTGACTGTAACAACTACAGAGGAATGTGCAATTTGAAATTGGATATACAAGCATTAAACTCCCCCTTTAACTTTTCCCTTATATATCTCCCAGACCACTAAGAAAAAGAAGCCTCTGAGCTTTAATCAGTGAGGGATTAGCTTTTATTGTTTGGGAATTAATTAGACAACAAAAAAGGTGATACCGATTAGGGAAATAGGAAAGTAGAAATACAAATGAATAATCTTAGATCTAAGCTTAGTCTATATTCCATTATAAAACTCACTGAATCCCAAACTTCCTGCCACGCCGAGAACCAGAGCTGACCACCAAACGCGTGTGCTGTCACAGCTAAGCTCAAATGCTAGAGCCAGAGAGACAGAGAGCCGAATTCCGTTCCACCCTCAATTTTTAAACTGACATCCCAGAAGCATAGCGTGCTTGGCCACTGTGTGCTTGGCCAGCTCTCCAGGCAGCAGCAGGCGCATAGCCATTTGTCGCAGTCTCCTCCCCAAAAGGGCCAGTCCTTCAAAAGCCGCTTCAGTAGCATGTGCTCAACTCTCAAATGATTCAGCTAAAACTTCCGTTTTTTACCACAGGAATTTCACTTCTCAATGTCATTGGGAAAATATTTGCCAAGGTCATCTTGCTAAGACTGCATAAACCTGCCAACCATGTTTACCCCGAATCGCAATGTGACTTTCGAGCAGGGAGGTCAACTATCAATATGATTTTTTTGCTTACTAACTGCAAGAAAAGTGCAGAGAACAAAGAAAACCCCTCTTCATTGCCTTCATAGATCTGACCAAAGCATTTGATATGGTTAACAAAGAAGGTCTTTTCGAAATTCTCTCGAGAATTGGTTGCCCTCCTAAACTCCATAGCCTCATTCGCTCCTTTCATTGCAACATGCAGGATGTTGTACAGTTCGAAGGCAACACCTCTGAAGCATTTAGCATAAACAACAGAGTCAAGCAAGGCTGTATGCTTGCTCCCACACTGTTTGGAATTTTCTTCTCCATGCTGTTGCATCATGCTTTTGGTTCGTCAACTGATGGCATCTATCTGCATTCCCGGTTGGACGGAGGTCTGTTCAACATTTCACATCTGAGATCCAAAACCCCAGTGAGAGGTAGCACCCTTAGAGACCTGCTTTTCGCCGATGATGCCGCACTCGCCTGTCACTCAGAGCGTGAATTGCAGACCTTGATGGATAGCTTCTGCCAAGCTTGCACGGACTTTGGCCTAACCATATATCTTACCCTATAAGGAAGTAAAAAAAAAAAAAGGTTGGGGATAATAGAATTGGGAGGGAGGACTGATACAAGGGAGGGGATATTGGGGAAGGTGGTGATCATAAGTAAAGGAGGGAATGGGTTGGGGGTAAGTGAGGGGATAAAGAGGTGAAAATTTCATGGAGGGGAATAAAGTTAGCCATCATAACTGTAACTGTGAATGAGATGAACTCACCCATTAAACAGAAGCAAATAACAGAATAGATTAAAAACCAAAATCCTACAATATTTTGTTTACAGGAAACTCATTTAAAATAGAGAGATACACACAGGGTAAATGTGAGGGGCTAGAACAGAATCTATTATACTTCAGCTAAAGGAAAGAAAGAAGGGGCAGCAATCATGATTTCAGACAAAGCAAAAGCAAAAATAGATCTAGTTAAAAGAGATAGAGAAGGAAACTATGTCTTGCTGAAAGGTAGTATAAACAATGAAGTCATATCAATATTGAACATATATATACCAAATGGTATAGCATCTTTCTTTTTTTTTCTTTTTTTAACTGAGGCAATTGGGGTTAAGTGACTTGCCCAGGGTCACACAGCTGGTAAGTGTTAAGTGTCTGAGGTCGGATTTGGACTCATGTACTCCTGACTCCAGGGCCAGTGCTCTATGCACTGCACCACCTAGCTGCCCCCCAAATGGTATAGTATCTAAATTTTTTGAAGAAGTTGAATGATTACAGGAAATAGATAATAAAATTATCCTAGTGGGGTATGTTAACCTTCCCCTTTCAGAACTGGATAAATCTAACCAAAAAATGAACAAGAAAGAAGTTAAGGAATGCAATGGAATTTATTAACTTGATCATTGACAATGCTATGCTAAGGTTTAGTAAAAATCCAGCAATTCAAACAATTAAAGAAGAGAATCCAGCTTTCCAGACAAGAGTCCAGAATCTAGCTTTCCAGACCTGAGTCCAGAATCCAGTTTTCCAGACCAGAATCCAGTTTTCCAGACCAGAATCCAGCTTCCTCCTGATGACATCTTACCACTTCAAGAGGAGAGAACTCAGAGACTTTCTATGAACAGTTTTGTTTCGTTAGTTTTTGTTATCTCCTTCTGTTATTATATACCATCTGTAACATGTACTCTCTGCAGAGGCCCTCCCTCTGCAAGATCAATATCAAAGCATCACATTCATGAGGGACTGCCCCTCTGGACAAAACTTTTCTCTCTCCTTTTCTATATTGATATTATCATATTATTAGATAGCATAGGATATTACTTTTGTCTATTTCATAACTCTAACTCATTCGATTTTCAAATGAAACAAAGGGGGGAATGTGGTAAAAAATGGAAGTTTTAACTGAAATTTAAGAGTTGAACTCATACTACTGAAATGGTTTTTGAGGGACCGCCAATTTTTGAAGGACTGCCCTTTTGGGGAGGAGACCATGACGAACAGCCATGTGCCTGCTGCTGCCCAGGAGAGAGTGGCCAAGCACGCCATACTTCTGGGATGCCAGCTTAAAACTGAGTAGTAAAACAGAAGTTCGGGCTCAGCTCGCACACTCTGGCTTCTGAATTTATTGGTGATGGTGCGTTCTGGTGATCGGCTCTGGTTCTCGGTGGTGGCACATATTTGATTCTTGTTCTCAACCTGAGAGGCAGTTTGGGGATTTGGTGAGTTTTATAAAAGAATATAGACTAAGCTTAGATCTAAGACTATTAATTTGTATTTCTACTTTCCTATTTCCCTATTTGGTATCACCTGTTTGTTTTCTAAACAATAAAGGCTAATCCGTCTCTAATTAAAGCTCACAGGCTTCTTTTCTTACTGATCTGGGAGATATATAAGGGAAAGGTTAAAAAGGGGGAGTGTAATGATCTTATATCCAATTTTAAATCTCACAGGAATTTACTAAAATCTTGAAAAGTTAGCCATGAAAAATCTCTGGAGAAAATTTAGTGGGAATAGAAAGGAATATACTTTCTTCACAGCAGTACATGGGACCTGCACAACCAAATGCAGAAAAGCAGAAATAGTAAACATATCCTTTTCAGATCATAATGCAATAAAAATTACATTCAATAATGGACAATTGAAAGAGGAGATTAAAAATAAATTGGAAATTAAATAATCTGATCCTCAAAAACAAGTGGGCCAAAGAACAAATCATAGAAATAACTGATGATTTCATTAAAGAATATGACAATAATGAGATGACATACCAAAATTTATGGGCTGCATGCAACGTGGTACTTGGTGGAAAGTTTATATCCCTAACTGCTTCCATAATAAAATAGGAAAAAAAAACCCACAGAATTATCTTAGATCATTGTATTTTTTAAAAAGAATTATTTATTTATTTATTTATGGGTGTGCCCAGGGTCACACAGCTAGTAAATGTCAAGTGTCTGAGGCTGGGTTTGAACTCAGGTCCTCCTGAATCCAGGGTTGGTGCTTTATCCACTGCGCCACCTAGCTGCCCCCAGATCTCTGTATTGCAAAGAAAAACAAAGTTATTCATTTTAGATCTACAAACAATATTGCTGTTATTGTGTATAATTTTTTCCTAATACTGTTCATTTTCCTTTGCTGTAAATCTTTCCCGATTTTCTGAGAGTACCAATTCATGATTTCTTAAAACAAAATGGTATTCTATCAAAATAATATACAAAAAATTGTTCAGCCATTCCCCAATTCATGGGCATCCCCTCAATTTCCAGTTCTTTGACACACTAAAAGAGCTGGTATAGGGCAACTAGATGGCGCAGTGGATAGAGTACTGGCCCTGGAATCAGGAGTACCTGAGTTCAAATCCGGCCTCAGACACTTAACACTTACTAGCTGTGTGACCCTGGGCAAGTCACTTAACCCCAATTGCCTCACTAAAAAAAAAAAAAAAGAGCTGGTATAAATATATTTTTAAACATTGGTCCTTTTCTTTTTTTGTTTCTGATCTTTTAGGGATACAGACCTGATAGTAATATTACTTAGTCAAAGGGCATACATGGTTTTATAGCCCTTTTGGAATAGTTCCAGATTGCTCTCCAGAATGGGTAGATCAGTATACAACTTCACCAACAGTGCATTAGTGTTTTACTTTTTCCACATTCCCTCCAACATTTGTCATTTTCCTTTTCTGTCATATTAGACAATCTGATACCTTTGTTATGGAAGCTCAGAGTTGTTTTAATTTGTGTTTCTCAAACTAAGTGATTTAGAGCTTTTTTTTTTTTTTAATATGACTATGGACAACTGATTACTTTGTCTGGAAACTGCTTGTTCATATCCTTTGACCATTTCTCAATTGAGGAATGGCTCTTATTTATATAAATTTGACTCAGTTTTGTATATGTTTGAGAAGTGAAGTCTTTATCAGAGAAACACAATGTAAATTTTTTTCACACTAATGATTACCATGTATTTCCCTCTATCCTATATCCTTTGCTTACCTTCCCTCTTTCCTTTTACCCTGCCCATTCTCAAAAGTCTTTTGCTTCTGACTTTTACTTCCCCCAAATTGCCTCCCCTTGTATCAGCCCCCACACTGCCTTATCTTATTCTCTTCCCCTCCTAAATTCTTGCATAGTAAGACATATTTGTGCATCTAGTTGATTGTGTATACTATTCCATTTTTGAGCCAATTCAGATAAAAGTAAGGTTCACATGCTGCCATGGTCCTCTTTCCCCATGTTCCTCTCCACTGTAACATCTCTTTTGGGCCTCTTTTATGTCAGATAATTACCCCATTCTATCTCTCCAATTTCTCCTTCTCCCAATGCATTCTTCTTTCTTGCCTCTTAATTTTATTTTTTTAAAATAATCATACCATCACATTCTACTCATACCTGTGATTTCTGTCTATGTATACTAATTCTAACTGTCCTAATAGTGAGAAGGTTTTTAGGAGTTATATCATTTTCCCATGTAGGAATATAAACAGTTTAAGTTTATTGAATTCTTTAAGATTTTTCTTTCCTGTTTACATTTTTATGCTTATTTTGGGACTTGTATTTGAAAATCAAATTTTCTATTCAGCTCTGGTCTTTTCATCAGGAATGTTTCAAAGTCCTGCATTTATTTAAATGTCCATTTTTCTCCCTGAAAGATGATACTCAGTTTTGCTGGACAGGTGATTCTTGGTTGTAATCCTATCTCTTTTTACATCTAGAATAGCATCTTTTCAAACTCTCTGATATATTAATGTCAAAATTACTAAATCTTGTGTTATACTGATCGCAGTTCCACTATATTTGAATTGTTTCTTTTTGGCTGTTTTCAACATTTTTCATGATCTGGGAACTCTGGAGTTTGACTCTAACATTTTGGAGAGTTTTCATTTGGGGATCTCTTTCAGGACTGATCAGTGGATACTTTCAATTTCTATTTTATACTCTGGTTCTAGAATATCAGAGCAGTTTACCTTGATGGTTTCTTGAAAGATGATTTCTAGAACCCCTTTTTTTGTGGCTTTTAAGTAGTATAATAATTTAAAAAATATATCTATTGGATCTATTTTCTAAGTCAGTTGTTTTTCCAATGAGATATTTCATGTTTTCTTCTATTCTTTCACTTTTTTGAGTTTATTCATTTCTTCATGTCTCATAAAGTCATTAGCTTCTACTTGCCCAATTCTAATTTTTAGGGAATTATTTTCTTCAGTGAGCTTTTGTATTTCCTTTTCCATGTAACCAAATTTACTTTTTAAAGGAGTTCTTTTCTTCAGTGTTTTTTTGCACTTCTTTTTCATTTGGTCAATTCTGCTTTTTTAAGTTCTTCAGTGTATTTCTGTATATCTTTTTCCATTTAGGCAATTGTGCTTTTCGAGGCATTCTTCTCTCCACTGAAGTTTTCTGATTCTTTTACCAATTGTTCTATTCTGCATTTTAAGGTGTTATTTTCTTTCTTTCTTTTTTTGGGGGTAGGAGGGCAGGGCAATGAGGGTTAAGTGACTTGCTAAAGGTCACACAGCTAGTAAATATCAAGTGTCTGAGGGAAGATTTGAACTCAGGACCTCCTGAATCCAGGGCTGGTGCTTTATCCACTACATCACCTAGCTGCCCCAAGGTGTTATTTTCATCAGTATTTTTGTGTGTGTGCTTTCTTTACCAAGTTGTTGACTCTTTTTTTGTTATTATCTTGCATCTCTTTCTAATTTTTACTCTACCTCTCATACATGATTTTTAAAATCCTTTTTGAGTATACCAAAATAAGGTCAAAATGGGGACATGATTTAAACATAAAGAGTGATACCGGTCGGCAGCTAAGTGGTACAATGGATAAAGCACTGGCCCTGTATTCAGGAGGACCTGAGTTCAAATCCCATCTGATATACTTACTAGCTGGGTGACTCTGGATTAGTCATTTAACCTCTCTTTGCCTTAATCTACTGGAGAAAGAAATGGCAAACCATTCAAGTATCTTTGCCAAGAAAACCCCATGGAGAGTATTGGTGTCATATGGTCCATGGGGTCACAAAGTAAAGGATATGACTAAACAATAAGCAATGCATGTGTGTATGTGTGTACATGTGTATGTACATACATATGTCTGTGGTTATGTATTGTTGTTATATATTTAAATATATAACATTCATTTAAATAAATATAACTTTATATATTTATTTATTTTAATAGCTAGCATTCATATAGCACTTTAAGATTTCCAAAGCAAGGTATAAACTTCTCATTTTATCATTAAAAAAACCTAGAAGACATGGACTATTATTATTCCCATTTTATTGATAAGGAAATTAAAATAGAGGGAAATTTAGTGATTTATCCAGGTTAATACAGCTAGCAAGGGTCTCAGGCAGGATTTAAAGACAAGACCTGAATTCAGGTCTAGCTCTATAGTCACTGTGCCAATTAGCTGTCAATGTAATTTGTGTATGGATATATGTGTCTATGTATGTGGATTTGATTGTATCTATATCTATATGTATCAATATGTATATAAATGTGCACATATATGTGGGCATATGAGTGTGTGTCATTATGTGCATGTGTATATGTATGCCTATACATTTGTATATATGACTATAAATATCACATGTTTGTGTGTGCACACATACCTATGTGGATTTGCATGTCTGAATACGCATGTGCATGCTATGTGAATTGTGTTGTATAGTTTTGTGTGTGCATTATGTGTGCACATGTGTATGTAAAAGTTTCTCTATGTTTAGGAGTATTTCTAGTGACTTTGAAATCCTTAATAGGAAAGTAAATGACTTGTGGACAAAACAATTGCTATAGTCACTGATTTTGAGCACCCAGAGAACTGTTAGGTAACTTTAGGTATGCTTTGGGAGTCATTGTTCAAAAAAGACACAGAGTGTCCCAGAATAATACAGAATAAATCAGTACCACCTCATTTCTCTTTCATTGTCAGGGAAGAAGTTGTTCAATGTTTCAGAATTTTGTAGAAAACTAAAGATTATGTCTTTAAATGCCACTTTAAAAATAATATTTGTATGCAAATTATTCAAAATATGTCATTGCATACTTCTTAGCTTCCTTAATCAGAAGCTGTATTAAAATTGTATCTTGTTCTGGTCCCCCTAACTATAACGCTATGGTCCATGGGGTCGTGAAAAGTCCAACAAGACAGAAGCCAATATAATGCTGCTTACTTCTCCCAACTCTAACCCATGGTTATTGTGAATGACATTTTCTGCCTCTCTCCATCCATATGCTTTTCCCCTTGCTGCCTGTATTCACCATCCCATCCACTGTTCCCATTATCTGCCTCTGTACCCCTTCTGCTGCTTATCTCTGTACTTTCTGTGCTGTTTGCCCTGTCAAAAACAGAAACCTCCCACCCCCCACATAAAAGAGAAACAGAGTGAAGCATAGTTGTCTAGAGCCTAGCTTCTCAAACTGTGGTTTGTGACCCTTTATGGGATCATATAACTGAATGTGGGGGTTGTGAAAAGTTTGGCAGTAAAGATTTGATTTGTATGCCTATGTTATATACCTATGTACGTGAGGTCACATAAAAATTTATCCAGGGAAAAGGGGTCATGAGTGAAAAAAATTTAAGATGCCCTGGTCTAGATAAGCAACCATTTAATTTCGGGTCAGCAAGGTGGACATGCATGCATGGGGAATCTCAAGAGAACCCCCAGAATTAACTCAGGGAAGGGGATATTTAAACATCAAGGTCATAGTTTTAGGGTGTACATGTAAGATTTATGACCCTGTTTTTACTTAGTAAATGGAGATATTTGTACAATCAGGAATCTGCCACTGGTGCTGATAAGGATAAACATTTGGGTTTCTCATTCCATTCACAACCTTGAACTGCTTCAGAGGCTTCCTGACCACCACAACAGATTGTTATTATGTCAGCCAAGTCCTCATACAGTCCTCTGGTTATCTGGATAACCATGGGGTTCAAGCAAATTAGGGTAGCCCAATTTTTTCTACAGCTGCCTTATTAAAATATGATCACAGCCCCATTTCCCCATGCCTGTTGTGGTCTTTCCTGGTGAGTACCCAAAGAACCTGGTGTGGTTGCTCCCATGTCATAATATCACAACTTAATTATCAATTCAGAAGGTATTGAGAGAAATAAGCATTTTTCTTGATGTTTCAGGTCCAATATCATGAATGGAAATTACTTTGCTGTGATTATAATGCAGTAATGCCCTCAGTATGTATAGTGATTTGGTCCTACACTGAGAAGAGTGAATTCAGATGACCATACTTTTCCAATTCTTGTGGCCATATTCTGTTTTCTTTGCTGTTGGAAGAAAGAAGCTGCTATTTCTCACTGTTGCTTATATTCCTAGTAGATACTTTCCTTCTACTTCACTGTTATTTAACTCCTGTAGTCCAGGTATGAGTAGGTATCCTTGCCTTTTTTTGCAGGATTTATTAGGAAAGCTTCTACTAGTCAATTATCAACATTCACAGGGGTGATGTTCCTAGAAAATGGTGTAAAAGTCAAATGCATGAATGCTGGTACATTGAACCTATGGAAAATAGGGGGTTAGGTTCATGTAACAACTGTATCATGTAAAATATTATGTGACTAGGCTGGGATTTTCTAAAATATTGCTTATAAATTAAAGATCATTGCACCAGTTTTGGCAATAAGCATTTAATATTAATTAAGATCACGTATTATTAAAGTATTGACCACATGTCTGAATGACTTCCCCACTAATTACATATCCAGCATGAAGAGTCTCAGGAAGGAGAGGAGAGAGTCCATGGCTAGTTCAAGAACATCTCCAGTGAAAGAGAGAGAAAGCCTCCTATGGTCCAGTCCCCTTCCTCCTTTAATAGAAGGGGCTCTTACACACTGCTCAAAACTAATTGTCTAGAATCATTCAATTCCATTGGTTGACATGACCTGAGGGTGTTACATATTAAAATGAGCTCTACCCTGATGAGGTCAGCCTCTAGTGAAAGACAGATCCACTGAGGGCAAAGGGACTTTCAGATAGGTGTGGTTTTAATCTCTATTTCTATTGATCCACCTTTGGGTGCCTGGGCTGGTCTCAAAAGGGATTAACTAAAGTTTCTAAGCTAAACCTTTGAGTAGGAGGGGGTCTCCCCCTGCGAAAAAAAAATTATTAATAATTATTTTCTCATATAACTAAAAAAACCTCAAATTTTCTCTGGTCATTGCTGAAAATACACTTTTCTACATATAATTCTTTATAACAAAATATTAATTCTCTTAATATGCATTTTTCCTAATACAGCAACCCTGAAATAATATGCAGGGGTGAGGAAAGACAAAGTCAAACAGGATTGGGAGGGACAGCAAGGTCAGAGAAGCTCTAAGGTAAAAAAGGGAAAGGGCCATCTTACCATCTCTCTTTCAGGTCTGTGACAATCGAATGGTGGGTGCATATGCCTTAAAATAAAATTTCCCCCTTTCTTGCTCAGAATTCCCATGCCTGGCTGACCAGATGCTGGGAGCTGGGATGAAGGTGTTGAGCAGTACACTCTGGAGCCTGAATACCGGGTAGATAGATACTTGCTGAGGGAAAGGGTGATCATCATCTTAGATACCCACAAAATTAGCTGCTTTTCCATTTCTTTTCAATTACCTCATCACATACCTGAGAGGTCACTTTAGTACTTTCTAGAGTGGATTGACCAACACTTTTATGAATTCTTTCCTCCTTTTTGCAGATATAACAAATCCTTGATTTCTTAGCACCAAACTCATGGGTGACAGGGGCTGCAGACATTACAGCACAAAGTTTAGCTAAAACCTTTATTTTCTCACTAAGCCACATTACTGACTTTAGAGCCCAAAAGTTTTATGCTATGCTTTGTGGGCATGATTACAACACAAAACTTTAGTTTTAAAGTCAAACAATGAAAACGTGCAAGGAATACTTGGGGGGAGGGGTGCTCTTTACTTTACAATGGTAGGGTGAATAAGACCAGTGAAGCACTAAGTAGCTACTCCACAAACTTGATCATGCTTCTAATTTTTTCTCTACTGCTCCTACCTGCAAATATGCTGGGTTTTCAATACTTAAGTGAAAATGAGGATACTAATAAAATCCTAGGAATGCTTGAAGTAGGGAAAGTTAAATGTGTAAATGTTGAGAATTTAGTTTATATCCCCATTGCATGCAGAACTTGTTTTTGTTTTTATATACTTTTTTATGGTATTAAAAAAGTCACTCTGTATCAATATTTGAAGGGTTTTTCTAAAAAAAAAGTTTTATTTATAGCATAAATGTATATTGTACTTTTTCGAACACATTTTTAATCTATTTGGGGGGGGGCAATGAGGGTTAAGTGACTTGCCCAGGGTCACACAGCTAGTAAGTGTCAAGTGTGTGAAGCTGTATTTGAACTCAGGTCCTCCTGAATCTAGGTCCAGTGTTTAATCTACTTTGCCACCTAGCTCCCCCTTTTCTTTATCTGTTAAGAAAATTATGTAATTTGGGATATATTTGTTTTTACACTGATTACATTAATTATTTTATTAATGTTCTGCCCATAATTGCCTCCTTAGTTTAAATCCATATTCATCATAATTAATGATTTCTTGAATAAATTGTTATTTGACAGGATTTCATTAAATTGTTTTATTTGATATTCATGGTGTTGATCTATAGATATCCTTCTTTCCTTCATCCTTCTCCAGTTTAGCTGAGAGGACTAAAGAAGCATCTGGTAGAGAATTTTCTTAATTTTTGGAAATAATTTCCACAATATTGGTAATAATCTTTCCATAAAGTTTGATAAAACTTCCCAATGACTCTAATAGGAACAGGAGTTTTGTTTTTTTCTCCCCCACCTCCCCCCCCCCCCGAAATTTGTTGGTGGTTAATTTAGATTTTGGTCTATTTCTATTTTTTCTGTGATTAAATTATTCAAGATCTTTACTTGGTCTTCTAGGGTGGATATTTTATACTTTTGAAGGTTCTTATTTCTTTTTCATTATCACTTTTCATAGTGAATAATTATGCAGGGAATGTTCTGATAATTATTTTATCTCTTCTGGTTTTATTGTGATTTTACCATGTTCATTTGTATTTTTTAATTTACTTTTCTTTTCCTTTTAATTTGGTAAGCCAAATATGTACTAATTTTGTTAGTCTTTTCAAAGAATAAACTCATTTCATTTATCATTTCCATAGTCTTTTTGTTTTTTAGTTTATCTATTTCTTATTTAGTTTAAAATACCTACTATTTTGTGCTTATTTTACTTTTGTTCATTTGTTAATTTTCTGGGGGGGGGGGTTAATGTATATTAAGTTAATTAATCCTCTCCTTTTCTATTTTGTTAATGACTGTATTTCAGGATTTATTTTTCCCATTGTGAACAAATTTAAGTGCATGCCCCAAATGTTGCTATGGTGTTTCTTTCACATTATTATTATTTCTAGGATTTGTTATTTGACCCACTCATTATTTAGTATTTCATTGCTAAATCTCCATTCGGTTTGTGTCTTTTGTTTGTGTTCCCTGAACTAAAATAAATAATAACAGCACTATTTTTGGGGGGGGGGGGGTGATAGCAAAGAACTGGAAACCAAACATATAGCCACTGTTTAGGGTATAGCTAAACATAATGTGATACATAAGTACAGTGTAATATCATTGTACTATAATGAATGACAAATACAATTATATAGGGAAGCATTAAAAGATTCACTATAACTAATGCAAATGAAATAATGTCAGGGAAACTATATGTACAATTGCTATAGTGGTATAAATGTAAATAACAATTAAAAATAAAAATGAATATTGTGAAATTATTTTTTAAAAAACAGACCCATAGGAGAGAGAGAAGAAGATACTCCCATAAATAACATATGTCAAATTGCTTATTTTCTCATAGAGATGTCTGACACGGAAGGGAAAAGAAAGGAAAAGGAAGAAGAGAATTTGGAACTCAAATTAAAAAATTATTTTCCACATAATTGTATATTCCTACATTGAACATGAGAGATTTTTTATTATATTATTCAATTTTCTTATATCTTCTTTTTTTGTTCCTTTTATAAATTCTTTATTAAAAGAAATAACTCTCTAGAAGGGCATAGGTCATAGCACCCAGGAGGGAAATCTAAGTGATATAAAAACAAAAGGCAACAATAAAGATCTATTTTACATTAAAAATATGGTTAATCTGGCCTCAGACACTTAACACTTACTAGCTGTGTGACCCTGGGCAAGTCACTTAACCCCAACTGACTCACAAAAAAAATATGCTTAATCTAATTACTTATTATTATTTTCTTTATATTCTTCCCTAAATAGTATGACCCTAACCATTCCTTCTTGGCTTCAAATGTATATAAATATTTTTGCATGAACTATGTATGGGAGTAAACAGAAGAATTTTTGTATAATTTATTAATTAAATAGATTCTACCTTACTGCCTGCTGGTCTGTTTCAGAAATAATCATGTACTCCATATCAGGTTTTTAAAATTTGTAAAATGTACTAGATAACGAGTGACATAGGGCAAAAAAAGGCTGAAGGGTAAAATGTACTAGATAAAGAGTGACAGGGCAAAAAAAGGCTGAAGGGTGTGGCCAAGAAACTCATACCTAAAGCAATAAGATAGGCAGTCCTCAACTCTCTTGTTAAAATCTAGCCTACAAGTTGGAAGCAACAAAGGAAGTGCTTTGGAATTCCTCAAGCTGTACTATGAAAATGACACTAAATAGGGCCAGGGTATAGTGCTATTATTGTAGTAGCATATAAAGATAATAATCTATGTGTGTGTATATATCTATATATTTTAGTTATATATTATATATGTTTATATATACATATAAATGTTTATATATATATATAAAACTATATATCTATAAATCACATATATAAATTTTCTTAAGAATTACTCCTCTTCAATGTGTCCATCAAAAACAGATAAACTGGATTAAAAGTCCTCTCCTATTACTCCTATTTAAATACTATCCCCCCCACCCCTATTTCAGATACCCTTACATTCTTTCCTTATAGTTGCCTATTTAATGCCTCTTCTGTGTTGGTGACAATTACTCTTTCTATTCTTCATCAAAGATTTTCAAGTCTATTGGATCCTTCATTCTGTTTTGGAACCCTCTTCAATGCAGGCTCTCACAATCAATATCAAGTGTTCTATGCCATAGCAAAAATATTTGGAAAGTTTAATAATTTTTTGCTGCCTTTAGGCATTTCCTTTTGAGGGAATACAAGTTCTATTCTGCTTTTGAACAATTTCAAAGGGGACAAATCAGAATGGACTAGGTGGTCCTAAGGTTCTTTCCCAGCTCTATAATCAAAGATGATCCTACTTTATGAAGGATAAAGAATGGCTTTATCTATCCTACCAAGGTGGGAGATGAGGGGTGGGGTAGCATAATGAGAAGCTCTTATTAAACACTTACAGTGTACCAGGTTCTATGCTGAGTAAATACTGAAGATACAGGAGAAAAACAAAAACAACAAAAAAAGCAAAAACAGTCTCTACCCTCAAGTACCTTACATATTAATTGGAAATACTGATAAAATATGCACAAATGAATTTATCCAAAATAAAGAACCAAGGGAGGGTGGCATTAGAGAGGGAAGGCACTAACAATTTATAGCAGAAAGTCAATAGAACTACACACTGAAAGTCTTTAATACTTAAGGAGGAAGATGATTAAAAGCTATAGAAAAATGATAGAGATGTAAAAATCAAGAAAAAAAATGAATCCATGCCTGCCTACTGACATTTTATATATATATATATATATATATATATATATTGTTAAGGGCTAAAATTCTAGCTAAACTGTCTAAAATATCTAATGAGTGGTCGCCAATAAATTATAAGCTTTAGCAAGAGTTAGACTTTTAAGCATTTATTAAGGAGAATAAGAATTTGGTAAAGAGAGAGAGAAAGGCCTAGATTTCTATCTATTAAAGGGAGAGCACATTTTTAGCTCCCTTCTCCACCAGAGTCCAGAGGAAAGAGCGCGAGACTCAGCGCCAGTCTCTTCCTTCCTCCTCCCACTAGCCCGCGTCAGGAAGTGACGCCAAAGAAAAGACTCCTGGTCTTGCCCTCAAAGACCTTCGCTTCATGGGTGAAACTCTTCTACAGTAAGTCTCCAGCAGGTGGCGTCATTCCAATCGTTACTATATATATATATATATATATATATATATATATATATATATATACACACACATACATATATATATATACATATATATATACATATATATATACATATATATATACATATATATATATACACACACATATATATATATATATATATATATATATATATATATATATATATATATAAAATGTCAGTAGGCAGGCATGGATTCATTTTAACCAAAATCAGAAGTTAATGACAAATGAGGTTAATATTGTTACCAGCTGGAATACATTATTTATTTCAATATTTATTACAAAATTTGAAGGTCACATACCAGACTGAAAGAGATTTTCCCAGGAGATGAAGAAAAATAATTTTGTTTAAGAAAAGCTCTGCAATTAGGAAATTCAGATGAATTACATCTTGGAATCTTACTGAAAGTCTGAAGTGTAACGATTGGAATGACGCCACCTGCTGGAGACTTACTGTAGAAGAGTTCTGCCCATGAAGAGACTGGCGCTCAGTCTCGGGCTCTTTCCTTGGGACTCTGGTGGAGAGCGGAGCTAGAAATGTGCTCTCCCTTTAATAGATAGGAATCTAGGCCTTTTCTTCTCTCTTTACCAAACTCTTATTCTCCTTAATAAATGCTTAAAAGTCTAACTCTTGCTAAAGCTTATAATTTATTGGCGACCACTCATTAGATATTTTAGACAGTTTAGCTAGAATTTTAGCCCTTAACAGTAGGGAAATAAGAGAAACTGCCAGTGCTGAAGATTCTTTATAAAATGCAAACTGTAAAAAAACCCCGCAAATTGTAGGAACAATGCCAAAAGACAGCCACACCCAGTTGTTTATTTGTTTGTTTTCCAGAATTATACTTAAAGATAATTAAGTCCAAATTATACTACCGGAGTTGCAAACTTTTTTTGAATGAATTGTTTAGAAGAAAAGGTAAGGTATCATGACCATAAGCCCATGAAAAAGGGAAAGATATAATCATAATACATGAAAAAATATTTTAAAAGTAATATTATCTTGTGGTTGTTTTTGAAGCAGGCTTTTAACACTTCATTTTATATATATAATTTCATAGGATGGTACAAAAAGCAAGCTTTCATCTATTAACACCTATTTATGCATATACCTTCTCTAGACACAATGTTTTTGCTTGGACAATACACAATTTTGCAGGAGACTGAGCAGAAGAAAACAAGTTTGGTGGCTGAATGCCAAGCATCTCTTCCAGTAGCACAGCTGGGTGTACTTTTGAGTGTACATCAAATGCCATATTTGTGGAATGCACATTGGAATTAGGTCAATTCCTATTCCTGCTTTTGGCTCTAGCTCATAATAGTTTTGGCTGTCTTGGGATAATTCCTAGGAGAGGTGAGAATCGTACAAAACAGAGAAGCAAATCTTTAGGCCTTCTGAACCTAGATAGTATCTATAACATATGGGGGGGGCAATGTATGGTTCTAGATAAATGTCCATGCCCAGAAAAAAAATAGCAGGGAAAATCCATCATATAATCTAATTCATCTGCACATACATTGAAAATAATAGGCCACTAGTAATAGCTACCTTGGCTTTGCAAACAATAAATCCTGTTATACCAATCTAATCTCCTTCTGTGATGTAGTAGCATTCCATTGGCTTAGGGAAAAGATATTGGTGTAATTTATTTGTATTTTTCAAAATTTTGTCCCATGTGACTTACCAATAAATTGAGAATATGGATTCTATACCATATAAATATTGAATGATATGTCACTGGATAGAAGATCTAGCCATACTGTATAAATGGATATAGCCAATTCACATATTTCCATCTAAACAGATTTTTGCAGTCATTTATTTGCATTGTTCCTGGGACAAAAGAAAAAAAATATTTATTGGATGAAAAATGTCTATGCAGTCAATGAATTTCTTTGAATAGTTCACAATAATAGATATGACAAAAGTGATATATAATTATAATGTATTCTACAAGTTGCCAGTGTTTCCTTTTTACATCCTGTCTATAAGATTGGTATTTGTGTAAAACAGAAAGCTCAAGGAGTTTAATTAATTAATGTGTTTGGGTATATTTTTCTTATATTGCTTTTCTAATAGTTTTTCTAATTGCATGCCCAATTTAATTTACTTTATCTCTATTTTATTGATATAAGTATTTAGAGATATACATTTCCCCCTAAGTAATTTTGTGGCTGCATCCCATAAATTTTCTTTGTTGTCTCATTGTTATCATTCTATTTAATGAAATAATTTTATTGTTTTTATGATTTGTTATTTGACCTACCCATTCTTTAGGATTAGATTATTAGTTTTCCAATTAATTTTTAGTATATGCTTCCACGTCCCTTTATTAAATTAATTTTTATTGTACTATGACCTGAAAAGGATGTATTTAATAATTTCCTTTCCTGCATTTGATTGTGAAGTTTTTATGGCCTAACATGAGGCCATTTTTTGTGAAAGTGCCATGGACAGCTGAGAAAAATGTATATTCCTTTCTATTCCCATTTATTTATCTCCAGAGATCTATCATATTTTACTTTTCTAAAATTCCATTCATTTCCTTAGCTTCTTTCTTGTCTATTTTATGGCTAACTATATTTAGTTCTAGAGGTAAAACTTCAATTCCCCCACTTCTATAGTTTTCTTGTGTATTTCCTCTGGTAACTCATGTAATTGTTCCTTTAAGAATTTTGATTTGGCATGCTTTGGGAGTAGAGCCAAGATGATGAAGTAAGTGAGCTCTCAGATGTGCTCTCACAATATTCCCCTCCAAACAAGTTAGAAATAATCTTTTGATTTTAAATGTTAGAGTAGCAGAGCCAATAAAAAGTCACAGTGAGACATTCTTCCATCCCAAGATAATATAGGAAGTTGAAAAAGAAATCTGTGACATTGGGGAGGAGCCTGATTCAGAGCTTACATGAATGAAACACCAGTGGTGCGACTAAGTGGTGTGGACAGACAAATCAGCAGTTTCAGGAGTTATCAAGTCAGAAATGGTCAGGGCACCTGGCAACTGATCATTAATACATTACGGAGTAGCTCTGTGCTAACGCTATATCCAGGACCAGATAGTGTTTGGCAGTTCTATTGTCTATACTCAATTCTTTGTCAAAATTCAAGGGCAGAGAGGAGCACTTTTGTTCAACAGGGAGGGGAATCCCTGAGGGACAGTATCACTTCTGACCTCAAGACATCAGAGGTCCTTCCTTGGTAAGGACCATTGTGTAGAGTACAAGAGCAGTAATCCCACCTGTCCCAAGATCACACACCTTTGGCAGCACCAAAAACTCCCAAACTTCCAGAACTAGCTGTCAAAAAACAGTGTGAAAAAGCCTGAAGTTTCCAGACACACATCAGGAAACAGAGCTCAACATTACCATGAAGTTCAACATCAAGAAATAGGATTGAAAAATAAGCAAACAACAAAAAAGTATCTGACCACAAAAATCTACTATGATGACAGAGAAGAACAAAATACAAAATCAAAAGACAATGAACCCAAAACAGCTACAGCAAAGCCTCAAAAGGAAAAAGAAAGAAATAGACACAAGCATAACAAAAATTCCTAGAAAAAACTTAAAATGTTTTTCAAAATCAGAGTGGTAGAAGGAAAAAATAAGTAAATAAATGAAAGCAAGGGAAGAGCATCATGAAAAGACAATAGGTTGGTTTAAAAGTGGTGGGGGGCAAAAATACTGGAAAAAAATTGAAAAATAGAATTGGACAAATGGGGATAAAGGTACAAAAAATTAACTGACGAAAATAACTGACTAAAAAGCAGAACTGCTTAAATTAAAAAAGAGGTATAACAGCTTCCTAAAGAAAATATTCCCTTAAAAATTCGAATTGGGCAAGTGGAAGCTAATGAGTCCATGAGTCATCAAGATAAAATAAAACAAACTCAAAGGAATGGAAATATATATTTCCATTTTTATATATATATATATATATATATATATATATATAATTATATATATATATATATATATATAGAGAGAGAGAGAGAGAGAGAGAGAAGAAAATGTGAAATATTGGAAAATAACATAACTGGAAAATAGATCAAGGAGACAAAATTTAAGAATTGTTGGATTAACTGAAATCCATGATTAAAAATAGAATCTATGTATAATTTTTTCAAGAAATTGTCCATAAATAAAAAAAAAGAAATTGTCCATGAAAACTGCCCCAATATCCTTGAACCAGAGGGTAAAATAGAAATTTGAAGATTCTACTGATCCACCACCACCTGAAAGAGATCTTAAAATAAAAACTCACAGGAATGTTATAGTAAATTTCCAGATTCCCCTGGTCTAAGACAAAATATTTCAAGCATCCAAAAAGAAACCATTCAAATACTGTGGAGAAAGCTTACGGATAAAACAATATTTAGTAGTTACCACATTAAGGAAATGGAGGACTTTAACTATGATATTCCAGAAGGCTAAAGAGGTGGGATTACAACCAAAAATATCCTGCCCAACAAAATGGAATATAACCCTTCAAGGGAAAAATTGGATAAATGATGAAATAGAGGTATTTCAAGCATTCCCAGAGAAAAGACCCGGTTGAATAGAAAACATAATTTTCATAAAAAGGACTCAATATCATAAAAAGGCAAATACGAAAGAGAAATCATAAGGGATTCAATAAGAATAAATGTTTACCTTTCTTTAAGGAAGATGATACCTATAACTTCTAAGAACTTTATTATGATTAGGGCTTTAGAATGATTCTAAATTCAAAGAAATTGAAGTTGTTACTTAATTATTTTGAGATGATATAAAAAAAATACAGGTGAAAAAGAGGGATACCCTGAGAGAAGGTGGAAGGAAGAGGAAGAAAGGTGAAAATTATGTCAGATAATAAATTGTGTGTAAGGAACATATTTTTCATTGGAAGAAAAAATGGGGGTGTTGGATCATGGGGAATGCTTGAACCTCATTCACATAGAAATTGGTTCAAAAAGGGAAACATAAATACATACTCAATTTAAAATAAAAATCAATCTTATCCAACCAGATAGTAGGAGAGAAAGGGGTTAAGGGGGCAATGATAAAAGGGAGGGCAGATAAAACAATCCAATAGTCAAAAGCAAAAAAGACCAGAGGAATGACAGGATAAAAAGAGAAACAGAAGAACAAACAAAAGAAAAGAAGATGGGGGAAAATACACAGTAATGAAAACTGTGAATGTAAATGGAATGAATTTACTCATAAAATGAAAGCAGATATCAGAACAGACTAGAAACCAGAATCCAACAATATGTTGTTTACAAGATACATACTTAAAACCAACAAAGAGAATATTAAAATGTCTCAAGCTGAATGTATTGTGCTTCATCTGCTGAAAAATAAGAAGCAAAGATCAAAATCATGATCTCAGATAAAACAACACAAAAGTAGTAATAATTAAAAGGAATAAGGATGGAAACTACGTCTTGCTAAAAGAAACTATAGATAATGAAGTAATATGAATATTAACATATATACAACAAATGGTATTGTTACCAAATTTTTAAAGGAAAACTTAAATGAAACATATGAGGAAACAAGCAATTAAACTATACTAGTGTGGACTTCAGCTTTCCCCTCTTAGCACTAGATAAATCTTATCCTATCATAAAATAGGAAATTAAGTAGAGAAATGTAATATGAGAAAATTTAGATATGCCAGCCCTCTGGAGAAAAATGAACAGGAATAGAAAGGCATATGCCTTTTTCTCAGTTGTCCATAGCACCTTCACAAAAAATTGTCAATGTATAAAAGCAATAAAATCTCACAAATTCAGAAAAACAGAAGTCTTAAGTGCATCCATTTCAGACCATAATATGACAAAATTATATTCAGTAAAGGGACACCAAAGTATATGTTTAAAATTTATTGGAAACTAAATAATATAATCCTGAAGAATGAATTGATCAAAGATGAAATTATAAAAATGAACAATTATTTCATTAAAGAGAATGACAACAATTAGACAACATTAGAAAATTCATGGAATGCAACTAAACTATTGCTTAGGGGAAATTTTATATCACTAAATATGTGTATCAATAAAAGAGATAAAGTTAGTAGATCAATGAATTGTGTATGAAATTAAAAAAAACAACTACCTAGAAATGGAACAAATTTAAAATCCCCAATTGAACACCAAACTGAAAATCAAAGGAGAAATTAGTAAAATTAAAAGTTAAAACCCAACAACTTTGAACTAGTAAATAAAACTAAAAGTTGGTTTTATGAAAACAAAAATAAAATAGATAAAACATTGGTGAATTTAATTTTTTTTAAAAAAGAAAAGAAAACCAAATTACTATTATCAAAAATGAAGGTAAGTATACCACTAATGAAGATTAAGGCAATTAAATTATTAGCAGTTATTTTGCCCAATTATATGTCGATGAAACTGACAACCTAACTGAAATGGATGAATATTTACAAAAATATCAAAAGCCCAGATTAAAAGAAGAGAAAACAGATCACTTTAATAACTCCATCTTAGAAAAAAAAAATGAATGAGCCATAAATGAGCTCCCCCCCAAAATTCCCAAGAATAGATGAAGTTACAAGTGAATTCTACCAAACAATCTCAACATATATATGTATATATGTATATACATATGTATATGTATATTTGTAATTGAAATCTGTCTTTTCCTTTAGGGAAGTAGGTTGTGAAGGGAATGAGAGAAAGGAGAGGGTAATAAAAGTGAGAGCAGATAAAAGGAGGCAGTGATCAGAAGAACCAAATTCTTTAAAGAATATTGTTGCAAAAATTTTAAATAACATTCTAACAAGGAGATTACATCATATCACCAAGATCACACACCATGACCAGGTGGAATTTAAAGTAGGATTATAGGCTCAATATTAGGAAAAATATCAGCATAATTTACCATATTCATAACAAAAATTGAGAAACTGATATACTCTTATTGAAATTGGGAACTGAACCAACTATTCTGGGGAAAAATTTGGAACTATGCTTAAAAAGCTATAAAACTGTGCATACCCTTTGACCCACCAGATCAATATCTCCAAAACATCAAAGAAAAGGGAAAAGGACCTATTTTTAGGTAAAAAATATATTTATAGCACCTCTTTTTGTGGTGGCAAAGAATTGGAAATTGAGAGGATGCCTGTCAATTTGGGAATAACTAAGTACATTGTGGTATATGATTATATGTGATGGAATATCATGGTATATATGATGGAATATTATTTTGCTAAAAGCATGACAAAGAAGACTATTTAAAAATCTGGGAATAATTACATGAACTTATGCAAAATGAATGATAAAGGAGTAAGATAACATTATACACAGTAACAATAGCATTGTAAGGATGATCAACTGTGAAAGACTACTCTCATTAAGACAATGATTCGAGGCAATTCCAAATGATCCATGATGAAAAGTGCTATCCAGCTCCAGAGAGAAAAATGATCAACTCTGAAGGCAAATTGAAACATACCTTTTCCTATCTGCACAAAAATATTTATAACAGCTCTTTTTGTGGTGGCTAAGAATTGGAAATCAAACGAATGCCCAACAATTGGGGAATAGCTAAACAAGCTATGTTATATGATTGTGATGGAATATTATTATGCTATAAGAAATAACAAGAAGGATGATTTCAGAAAAACCTGGAAAAACTTATATGAACTGATGTATAGTGAAGTGAGCAGAACCAAGATAAATTTGTGCATACAGACAGCAATACTTTTTGATAAATAACTGTGAATGACTTAACTGTTCTCAGCAAAACAATGATCCAAGACAATCCCAAAGGACTAATGAGGAAACATATTATCCACCTCCAAAGAAAGAACCAATATTGATTGAACACAAACTGAAACATGCTTTTTTTCACTTTTTGCATTTCACTTATTGCATTTTATTCAAGTTTTCCTGTAGAAAATTAATAATATGGTAATGTTTTACATAATTGCACATGTGTAACCCATATCTGATTACTTGCCACCTCAGGGAGGGAGGGAGGGAAGGAGAGATAAAATTTGGAACTCAAAACTATAAATAAAAATGTTTATTGTTTTTTAAAAAAGAAACATAATTCTTTTACTTTATATTTTTCTTTTTTCTGCTTCCTTTTGCAACATGAATAGCATGGAAATATGTTTCACATGACTTCACATTTATAATCAATAAAAATTTGCTTGCTTCTCAAGGAAGGGAGAGTAGCAGGAAGAAGGAAGGGAATTTAGAACAGTAAACCATAAAAATAAATGTTAATTTTTACACATAATTGGAAAATTATATATATATATGTGTGTGTGTGTATAATATCATTATATATAAAATTGGGGCATTTGCTTTTCTGCAGTCTTTTGCTACATGCATTCACACACACATATACACACTCACTTCATATTCGTATATGCATTCATTCATATTTTTTCAAATGAAGGCATATAGGGAAAGAGAAGAAAGTTTGGAGAGTGTAGGCCACTGAACTTGTATTCATTTCCTGGTTAAATCCAAGATTGTATTACAGCAGAAAAGAATTGTGCTCATCTAGAAAGAAAAGTAATGATTAAGAGCTAGAGAATTTATATCCTAGTTCCCTCATATATTTTTGATAGAATTACTAGATGGATAAATCTACATAATACTATAGATAGTGTATATCTAGATTTTAGCATAGATGTTTGTGATATCCTTGTGTTTACATGGAACAATGTAACTAGACAACAACAGATGAATTTGAAACTGTTGAGTAACAAGTACCAGTCAGACAAAAAATATTTATTAAGCTCATTCTTTTTTAAAAATTAAAATTTTTTTTTTATTTTTAGTGAGACAATTGGGGTTAAGTGACTTGCCCAGGATCATGCAGCTAGTAAGTGTTAAGTGCCCGAGGCCGGATTTGAACTCAGGTACTCCTGACTCCAGGGCTGGTGCTCTATCTCCACTGTGCCACCTAGCTGCCCCTTAAGCTCATTCTTAATGTCAGACAGTGTGCTAATCAATGAGCATATAAAGGAAGCCCAAACTATGGTCACTGCTGGTAATGCATTTACATTAAAATGGAGAAGAGCATGCATTAATGAATGAATAAAAGAATGAATGGATGGATGGATGGATAAATAAGCAAGCATGCAAACAAATGAACAAATGAATTAATGAATAAAAATGAAAAAAGAATGAATATACACTAAAAATGTATATGTGTATGTATATACATATGTGTACACATATACATATATGTACATATAAATGTATGTTTACATATTCACATGTATAAGAAGTATGTGTATACACACACAAATAATCTCAGATAGAGAAAAGGTGCAGGGGATATTGATAAATTATTCATGTAAAAGGTAGGAGTTGAGCTGAGTTTTAAAGGAACCTAAGGAATCCAGGAGACAGAAGTATAATATGGGGAACATGACAGGAATGAAGACAGCCAATAAAAAGACATGGATTTCTTAGGAGGATTGTCATGCGGGAAGAACAACAGAAAGAGAAGTGTTGTTAGATCTTAAAGTATGTGAAGGAAAATATCAAAAGACTGAAAACATAGGAAAGGGTCACAGAGTAAAGGACTTTCAAAACCAAAGAGAGGATTTCATATTTAATCCTAGAATCAATAGAGAACTATATGATTTTCTTAAGTAGAATGGAGACATTGTCATAGATGTCTATGGAGGAAGCATGTAATTAAGCTTTTCAAATCCCTACCTTGAAGTCTATATTCACAGAAAGTATGTCCTGTGATATCAAAGAAGCCCAACTCACAATAGGTGGGATCAGACAAAAGTATGTACTGGAAGAGTTCACACAGGAGTTATTAGATGTTATGTTGAAGTGTGTTTGATCCATAGACCTTTTCTATAGCACTGAATAAAGCTTTGAGGCAAAGCCAGAGGCCAGGAAGTTGATGTCTTGGATCCATAACTGACCTTTCTCATGAAGGTACTGGAGAAATTAACCTGGAAGACAGGCAGTTGGATGTGCTGATGATCAAAAGATCATTGAGAATTTTAGATTTATCATGGAACACTTTGGCATCTTTCTTTGTACTGATGGTGTGTAATGTTTTATTAGTAATTATAATTTGTCCTAGAGAAATTATTATCAAATTTTAAATAACCAAAAATTGGAAGATAATGGCTTGCACATTTGATGATAGAAGAAAATTTCAAAAAAAAGTCCTAGGCTATATAGGATACTGGGAAAAAACTTAAGAAGCTGATTTTGAGGTACAAAGTGCTATACTTGGGTTCACAAAAACAACTTCACAAACAAAGATTAATGAGACAAGTATTCAAACACCAATTCTTATGAAAAAAGGACAGATATTGGGGGTGGAGCTAATATGGCAGTGAAAAAACAAGAAGTTTCCTGAGCTCTACCCAGTTTTCTTCAGAAACAACATTAAATCAAGCCTCTAATTGAATTCTGCAGCTATAGAACCTACAAAAAGACAGTGTGAAATGATATTCTAGCATAAGACAACTTAGAAAGACATCAGGAAAGATTTTTCTTACCTGGGTAAAAGGGTAGCACAATACAGCACAGACAGAGTCCAGGAAAACTATCAGAAGGCTCTTAGCCACAGCTATCAGCAGCCTGGTCCCCTCAGTCCTTGCTCAGCTGGCAAGTAGCACAGCAGGTCATCCGTGAGACCTCCAGCATCAATGCAAAAGGCAAGCCGAGAGCCAGAGAACCACATACACAACAGGAACAGATAGTTTAGGCCACAGCATTGCAGTTAGCAAGCAGTGAAACCCTGAGGCCCTGGTAAAGAAAGCCACTGATCAGGCCCCTGGCCCCCAGCACAAGAAGCTTGGGACAATGTCTTCTGTGACCCAGGAACAGAGTTCACATTTTAAAGTTATAAAATAGGCTAAAAATGAGTAAGAAGTAGTAAAGAACCCTGACTATAGAAAGTTATTATGGTGGCCGGGAACACCAAAACACAAAATCAGAAGAAGACAGCATTATCAAAATGCCTAAATCTGAAGTCTCAAAGAGGAAGATAACTTTATCTCAAGACCAAAAACCTTCTTGCAAGAGCTCAAAAAGGATTTTTAAAATCAAATAAAATAGGTAGAAAAACAATGGTAAAAGAAATGAAAGTTATTCAAGAGAATATGAAAAAAGAGTCAACAGCTCAGAAAAGGAAACACAAAAATTGACTGAAGAAAAAATTCCTTCAAAAATACAATTGGACAAATGGGGAAAAATCCACTGAAGAAAAAAAAAAACTCCATAAAACATAGAATTGGCCAAATGGAAAATGAGGGACAAAAGCTAATTGAAAAAAAAATTCTTTAAAAATTAGATTTGGACATGTGGACGTTAATGACTCCATGAGACATCCAGAATTAGTCCAGCAAAATGAAAAGGATGACAAAAGAAGAGAAATTGTAAAATATTTCATGGGAAAAACAATTACCTGGGAAATATACCCAAGAAAGATAATTTAAGTATCATTGGTCTACCTGAAAGTCATGATCAAAAAAAGAGCCTGGATAGCATCTTTCAAGAAGTTATGAAGGAAAACTTCCCTGCTATCCTAAAACCAGAGGGTAAAACAGTCATTGAAAGGATTCACCAAAGGTCCCCAAATGAAAATTCCAGGGAATGTTGTAGCCAAATTCTAGAATTATCAGGTCAAGGAGAAAATACTACAAGCAGCCAGAAAGAAACAATTCAAATATCAAGAAGCCACAGTCAGGATTACACAGAACGTAGCAGCTTCAACATTAAAGGGTCAGATGCCTTGATATATCTTATTCTAGGAGGAAAAGGAGCTTGCATTACAACCAAGAATCAACTACCCAGAAAAACTGATCCTGATCTTTCAGGGGAAAAAATTAATATGCAATGATATTGGGGATTTTCAAACTTTCCTGATGAAAAGATCAGAGCTGAACAGAAAATTTGGTCTTCAAATACAAGACTCAAGAGAAGCATAAAATAGTAAACAGGAAAACAAAAGCGTGTTATTCAATAAGGTTAAACTGTTTACATCCCTACATTGGAAGATGTAAATCTTGAGAACTGCATCTCTATTAGGGAGACAAAATAAATATGCATAGATAGAGGGAGTGGGTATAAGTGGATTTTAAAGTGATGATTTAAAAAAAAATAAGTGGTATAAAAAGGGATTGTACTGGGAGAAGAAGAAATGGGGAGGCATAATAAAATAAATTACATGACATGAAAAGGTGGAAATAGACCTTTTACCATAGCAGGAAAGAAGTGAGGGGGTGAGCATTGTTTGAAACTTACTGTCATCAAATTAGACTCAAAGAGGGAATAGCATGCACACTCTTTTGGGCATAGAGATTTATTTTACCCTATAGACAAGTAGAATAGGATGGAGAAGGAAAAAGGGGTGGTCTGATAGAAGGGAAGACAGCTTGAGGGAGGTGGTGGTCAGAAGCAAAACAGTCATGAGGAGGGACAGGGTGAAAGAGGGGATAAAAGTATAAACTAGGGTAAAAACAGAATGTAGGTAAATACAGAGTTAGTAATCATAATTTTGAATGTGAATGAGATGAACTTTCACATAAAATGAAAGCAAATAGCAAAGTGGGTTAAAAAATAGAATCCTACCATATGTAGTTTACAAGAAACACATTTGAAATAGAGTGATACACACAAAGTAAAGGTAAAATGCCGGAACAGAATAAACTATGCTTCAGATGAATTTTAAAAGGGGGAAGCAATCTGTATCTCAAAGAGAATAGACAGCAAAACTTTACTAGAGAAGGACTTCAACCTATCCCACTTAGAAGTAGATAAATCTAACTACAAAATAAACAAGAAAGAAGTTAAGGAGTGAATACAATTTTAGAAAAGTTAGATATGATAGACCTCTGGAGAAAATTGAATGGGTACAGAAAAGAATTTACCTTTTTCCAGCAATATTTGGAACATGCACAAAAATTGATAATGTATTAGGGCATAAAGTCCTCAAAATCAAATGCAGAAAGACAGAAATAGTAAATTAATGTTTTGAGATCATTATACAATAAAAATTATGTGAATTATGTGTAATGAAAGGCCATGGAAAGATAGACAACAAATTAATTGGAAAGTAAATAATCTCATCCTAAAGAATGAATGTGCCAAACAACAAATCACAGAAACAATCAATAATTTCATCAAAAAGAACAACGATAAGAAGACAATATACCAAAATTTCTGGGATCCAACCAAAGCAGTCCTTTGGGTAAATTTCATATCACTAAATGTTTACATGAATAAAACAGAGAAGGAAGAAATCAATGAATTGGGCATGAAACTAAAAAAGGTTAGAAAAAGAACAAATTAAAAAACTCAAATCACATCAGAAATTCTGAAAATCAAAGGAGAGATCGAGAGTGAGAAAACTATCCAATTAATAAATAAAACTAAGAGCTGGTTTTATGAAAAAAATAAACTTTTGGCTAATTTGAGTATAAGAAAAGAAAGAAAAACCAAATTACCAGTATCAAAGATGAAAATGGTATATTCAACACCAATGAAGAGGTGATTAAAGCAGTAATTAGGATCCCTTTTGCTCAACTATAAGCCAATAAATCTGGCAACTTAAGGGAAATGGATGATTATTCACAAAAATATAAATTTCCCATATTAACATAAGAAATAAAATACTTAACCCTATTTTAGGAAAAAAAAAAGAAATTGAACTCCCTAAGAAAAAAATCTCTTGTGCCAGATGGATTTATAAATGAATCCTACCAAACATTTAAAGAATAGTTCATTCCAATACTATGCAAACTATTTGGAAAAATAGGTGAAGAAAGAGCCCTATCAACTTCCTTTTAAAACACAAATATGATGCTGATGCCTAAACCCAAAGAGCATAAACCAGAGGCAGAAAATTATAGACCAATTTTCCTAAATTAATATTGATGCATAAATTTAACTGAAATATTAGAAAAGAGATTATAGCTATTACCAAAATAATGCATTATGACCAGGTTGGATTTATGTCAGAAATGCAAGGATGGTTCAATATTAGGAAAATTATCAACATAGTTGACTACATCAATAAAAAAGCTATCCAAAAATCATAGGATTAGATCAGTAGATTTAGAGAAAGCTTTTGACAAAATACAGTACCCATTCCTATTAAAAACACTAGAGGGCATAGGAATAAAATGAACAGTCCTTAAAATGATAAGCAATATCTACCTAAAACCATAAGCAAGCATTTGTAATTAACAGAAATTAGAAGACTTCCCAATATGATTAGGTGCGAAGCAAGATTGTCCATTATTATCTCTATTGTTCAATATTGTACTAGAAATATTAGTGATAGAAACATGACAAAAAAAAGAAGAGAAATTAGAATAAGGAATAAGGAAACAAAAGTATCGCTCTTTGCAGATGATAAGATGGTATACTTAGAGAATACTAGAAAATCAACTAAAAAATTTACAAAATTTACAACTTTAAAAAAAGTTTCAAGATATAAAATAAACCTACAAAAATCATTAGCATTTCTATATTTCACCAACAAAGCCCAGCAGCAAGGAAGAGAAAGAGAAATGCCATTAAAAACAACTGTAGACAATATAAAATATTTGGGATTTTTTCTGCCAAGGTAAACCCAGGAATTATATGAACACAATTACAAAACAGTTTTACACAAATAAAATCAGATCTAAAAAACTGGAAAAATATCAATTGCTCATGAGTAATATAATAAAAATGACAACTCTGCCTAAATTAATTTATTTATTCAGTGCCATACCAATAAAACTACCAAATATTTATTATGTGGAGCTAGACAAAATAATAACAAATAATATCAAGGGAATTAATGAAAAAGCAAGCAAACCAAACGAAGGTAGCTTACCCATACCAGATCTAGGATTATATTGTAAAGCAGCAATCATGAAAATGATTTGGTACTGGCTAAGAAATATAGTGGGGGATCAATGGAAGAGGTTAGGTACAGAAGACACTATAGTAAATGACTATAGTAATCTACTGTATGATAAATCAAAAGACTCCAGCTTATGGGATAACAAAACTATTTCACACACACACACACACACAAACAAAACTTCTAGGAAAACTCGAGAATAGTATGGCAGAAACTATGCATAGACCACCATCTCACACTGTATACTAAGATAAGGTCGAGATAGGTACATGATTTAGACATAAAAGGCAAATTAGGAGAGCAAGGAATAGTTTACCCTTTAGATCTATAGAGAAGGGAAGAATTTGTGGCCATACAAGAGATAGAGAACATTATGAAATGCAAAATGGATCATTTTAATTTCATTAAATTAAAACTATTTTGCACAAATAAATCAAATGCAGCCAAGATTAGAAGGAAAGCAGAAAACTGGGAAATAATTTTTACTGCCAGTATTTCTGATAAAAGCTTCATTTTTCAAATATATATAGAATTAAATCTAATATGTGAGTATAAGTTATTCCCCAATTGAAAAATGGTCAAAGGATATGAACAAGCAGTTTTCAGAGGAAGAAATTAAAGCTATCTATAGTCATATTAAATTTTCTCAATCATAATTTATTAGAGAAATGCAAATTGAAACTACTCTGAAGCACCACCTCACAGCTGTCAGATTGGCTAATATGACAAAAAAAGGAAAATTATAAGAATTAGAGAAAATATGGGAAAATTGGAAGACATTATTGGTGGAATTCTGAACAGATCCAACAATTCTGTAGAATAATTTGGAACTATGCCCAAAGGGCTATGGGGCTATGCATACCCTTTGACCCAGTAATACCACTACTAGGTCAGTATCCCAAAGAGATCATAAACAAGGGAAAAGGACCTGCATGTACAAAAATCTTTATAGCAACTCTCTTTGTGGTGGCAAAAAATTGGAAATTGAGAGGATACCCATCAATTGGGGAATGGCTGAACAAGTTGTGGTATATGAATGTAATGGAATACTATTGTGGTAAAAGAAATGATGAGCAAGCAGATTTCAGAAAAACCTGTAAAGACTTAAATGGACTGATGCTGAGTGAAGTGAGCAGAACTAGGAGAACAGTTTACACAATAACAGCAACATTGTGTGATGATAAACTGTGATAGACTTAGCTCTTCTCAGCCATAAAATGATCCAAGGCAATTCCAAAAGATTTATGATGGAAAATGCTATCTACATTCAGAGAAAGAACTATGGATTCTGAAAGCAGATTGAGGAATACTATTTTCATATGATTTTTTTCCTTTTTTCTTTTAGTTTTTCCCTTTTGTTCTGATATTTCTTTCAAAACATGACTAATGTGGAAATATCTTTGACATGATTGTACAGTATAAACTATATGAGATTGCTTACTATCTTGGGGAGGAAGAAAGGAGGGAGAAAATTTGGGACTCATAATCTTAAAAAATGAATGTTGAAAACTCTTTACATATAATTGGGAAAAATAAAATAGTATTAAGTGAAAAGGAAAGAAAATGACTTAAAAAAGACATGGATATTGAATATAATTTAGGATTTTAAGACAACATCATATGAGACTTGCCTAAAAATCCTAGGGATGAGTAGCCTCAGAAAGGAAAATTTATAGGAGACGAGAGAATTTCAAATATTTAAAATGCTGACACAGGAAAAATTCTTCTACTTAGCCCAAGAAGATAGAACTAACACCAGCCAGTAAAAGACACAGATGGGTAGACTTTAGTCCGATAGATGAAAACAAAGCTTGATAAAAATTTAAGCTATCAAAAGGTTGAATGGGCTACCTCAGGAAGAATTGTATTCCCCCACACTAGCTCTTAAAGAAAAGTTCCACTACTTGGTGTTGCTATCAAGGAGGTGATATTTACTTAGTTACTTTTTGAATTTGATAGCCTCTAAGTTTGCTTTCAACTCTGAGATTCTTTGGAATGTTAAATGTACAAAAACTGAGAAAACAGCCTAGATTTTACTGACAAGTATAGAAAATAAAAGGTTAGTCCTCAAATTTGTTCTAAATTAAAACAACAACAACAACAACATACCAATAACAACTTAAAATAGAGAAATATAACATAATAGCAACAACTAGGTTACTATTACCCATTTTTAATTATTTATTTTCTAGATGACATGGTTGCATATAAAAATTTTAGGGCTAAGATTTTTCTTTGAATGAGAAAATAGGGGTGAGGAAAGGCAAAGAATTTAGAATTGAGTAAACTTAGAATCAATAAATAACTCAAATTTCCATTCAGAATCACTAATAAGGGTTCAATACTAAGAGATTCTATGGGGAATTTCTTACCTTAGCATCACTTACCCAGAATTCCCAGTTACCATGCATTATGATAGCATCTATGGGGAATCTCATTTAAAGTTACTCTGCATATAAATCTAGATCATTTAGCAAATGAAAAATACCTTATTCCCTATTCTTTTTCAAATTTAACAGGTTCAAGAGAACATGGAGATTTTGACCAGAATATGTTTAATATAGACTAGACTAAGGAAAAATTTGGAAATACTGCCCAATAATTTTGAGATAATTTTCAGCATTTACTTCTTTTATTTTAATAAAGACTATGTCATGTGAACATTTGTGTCCTTGAATAGAGAATAGTATGAAGCTATATCATATTTAGTATGGTATTGCTACCCATTAAAGATGATCAGTCAAATTAATTGAATTTAATTCAGTTCAACCAACTTTCATTCCTATAAAACTAGAATCTAATGTGAAAGAAATAATTGTTTGGCATTGTGAGGGACAAAATTTAATACATGGAGCATTATTTCGGTGACTCGTCTTAATATTGGGGTCCTGTAAATATGAGGGACCTTTTAGGTTCACCCTCCCTTCTGAACTCCCTTTTTAGATATTTCTCCCAGGCCAATAAGAAGGGAATCTTTAAGCTTTAGTTCACAAAAGGATCAGATTTTATTACTTGGGAATTAATTAAACAACAAAGGTGAAACTAATAAAAATCAAAGGCAAGGAAATAGGAAAATAGAAATACAGATAAATATTCTTAACTCTAAGCTTAATCCATTCAATACCCAGACCGTTTCCAATTAAGCTAGTTGAAAGGAATTTAGGGTTTTTTGTAATTAACTCACCAAACATGAAAGTTTACAGTTGCTCTCACCACCAGAGACAGCTAACATGAACCACCACCACAAAGGCAAGCACCCAAAAAAGCTGAGTTCCGGAAGACGCCTAGCATTCCTGAAGCAGCCTAGTGTTCCAGAAGCAACCTTCGCCTCCCTTCAGGGAGTGTTCAATCCTTCCTTCCCCAAAAGGGGAGGTTCTTCAAAGTCTGCCTATGAAGAGTTCTCTAATTTTTACCACAGCATATATAAAGGGAAGCAATGATTACCAAGCCAGCATGACTTCATCAAAAGCAGGCCATGCTAAAGTAAACTAATTTTTTTTCCCAATGATTACTAACTTAAATGAGTAGAGAGGAGTTCAACTGGTTCATATGGATTTTAGCAAAACTTCTGTTAATATATTTCATTGTGGAGATTAAGACCTGCATGAAAACATAATATAATAAGATGGATTTAGACCCGCTTGGATGGCTGGAGTCAAAAAGTTCTTGCTAATGTTTCAATGTCAACACTGGTGGAGTTATCCAAAAAAGTAGCCCAGGGAATTCTGCTTGACCCCATGCTTTTTAACATTAAAAATATATATATATCTTGGGGGCATCCCGGAGGTACAGTGGTAGGAAGTGGTAGCCAGAGAGTGCCAGGTAGAAAATCACTAAGAATCATCTTCCTGAGTTCAAATCTCGCCTCAGACAATTACTAGTTCTGTGACCCTGGGCACATCACTTAACCCTGTTTGCCTCAGTACCTCATTAGTAAAATGAGCCGAATAAGGAAATGCTAAACTGCTCTAGCATATTTTTTAAAAACACCCTAAATGGAGTCATGAAGAGTCAGATATGAATGAAACAATTGAACAATAACAATCACCCTAGATAAATCATAGATGCTAAGTTCATCAAATGTATAGTTGACAAAAAGCCTGAGGGGCTAGCTAACATGCAGGATAAGAGAATTGAGTTATTTTTTAAAAAGTATGTTAACAGGGGCAGCTAGGTGGTACAGTGGATAAAGCACCAGCCCTGGATTCAGAAGGACCTGAGTTCAAATTCAGCCTCAGACATTTGACACTAGCTGTATGACCCTGGGCAAGTCACTTAACACTCATTGCCCCGCCCAAAAAAAAAATTATATTGTCAGCTTGGAACACTGGTTTGAATCTAATATGATGAAATTCAATAGGATAAAAGTAAAATCTTCATTTGGATATAAAAAATAGACTCCACAATTTAATATGGAGCAGGAATGGTTAGTCATCAATTGTTTTAGAAAAATAAACAAATCATTCCAGTATTCCAGTGTTATAGTAGACTACAATCTCAGACTCAATCAAATAATTTAATAGTGTGCTGTGGCATCTAAAAGAAATACATGTGACCTTGGGCTACTTTAAAAAAGTAAAAATTCCAGGAAAAAGAAGGTATTAGTCCCACTGTACCTGTCCTCATCAGATTTCCTCCAGAGCATTTTTTTCCACTCTGGGAGCTATTTTTAAAGTACATAGACTCTGGGAGTACAGTAAATTCATAATATGGAGACTGTCAAAAAGAGTACAGCCACAATTATGAAGCGGCTTGAGTTCATGCCGTATGAGGATCAGTTGAAGGAATTTGCCACATTAACACAGAGAAGATTCAATAGCAACATAATAATCATAATAACTATCTTCTAGTATTTGAAGGTCTGCTGTATAGGAAAGAGATTAGATATTTATTTTCTGGTGAGGCAACTGGGGTTAAGTGACTTTCCCAGGCTCACACAGCTAGTAAGTGTCAAGTGTCTGAGGCCAGATTTGAACTCAGGTCCTCCTGAATCCAGGGCTGGGGCTTTATCCACTGTGCCACCTAGCTGCCCCAGATTTATTCTTCTTGGCCCCAGAGGACAGAGCCAGGAGCAATGAATAGAAGTTCCAAAAAGATATATCTAGGTTTGATATGAGGTAAATCAAGGTAGCAGAGCTGTTTCATAAAGGAATGGACTTCCCCATAAGATCATTGGTTCCTTCTCCTTGAAGCTCTTTAATTATTACCTATGGGATATATTAGAATTGGCATTCCTATTGTGCATTATTTTGACTGTATGTACAATGAGGTCCAAATGCTATGATTCTATGAAATATATGGCTTCACCACTAGCACAAGAGAGAGTACTAAATGCTGTAGCTACAGTGATGCAGCACAAATCCTGTTCTCAAGAAGTATATAATCATACTCGCAAAGAAGCTAGGTTAATTCATTCATTTTACAGATGAAGAAACTGAGTCCCAGAAAGTATGAATGGCTTACCTAAAGTCAGAGAACATCCTATTGTCCTCATGCAGGGCCACATTTTCCTTTGAATGTAGCAACAGTTCAAATGAAGTTAAATAAATGAATGATAAAATATTTTCAACTTGAATGTTTTTAATTAATCTGGCATCCCCAATGATTAAAATTCAAAAGTAGAGAAATGAGAAGTAGTTCTAATGATAATTACTGAATTTAATTATTCAAAGAAACCTAAATGCTCTTAAGTATCAAATTGTTCTACCACATTCTTATGGACCAGGATTCTATAAATAACTACATTTGTTGATTGCCACAATATTATACCAGTTATTAGTCTTCTTTAGAAATAGAGGTGATTAGCAATACTATGTTAACACTGAAAAATGGGATTGTGTGCCAATTTTCAATGATGAGGAATTAGAATTGTCATGTAGAAGACACAAGTAGTGTGGAATTTGACAATGCTTCTTCTGTGAAACTATTTTTCCATTCCTATCTATATAAAAATTAAAATCTTGAACATAAATTTATATAATTTCAATATTTTCTTCAGTTATGTTTTGGAATTATAATGATTAGATCATTCTGCCATCTGTTGAAAAGGTAAGAATTTAAGTAATTTGGGCTCAGTTTTTACTCTTTTGTAATTTTCATACATACATACAAACATATATATATATATATATATATATATATATATACACATATATATATATACATATATATATATATATATATATATATATATATATATAAATGATTGATATCTGGGATAGCCCAATGGATTTATTTTGAATCTTGTCATCAGCTATTGTGTAAAATGATTCTTATAGCTATTTGCTACATCCTGGGCTTTATCCTCCTAAATTGACTATTGTCATGTTCTTGGCAAATAAAGCAGCATGCAGCAAATATTCTTGCTTACCTTTTCTACAATGAGGTTGGCAAAATCTTCTATTCAGGTTTCATGGTACCTCTCAGTGGTAAGAGGTATTTTCCTCTAATGCTATCATCTTGAACCTCCATTTGATGTGTTTTTTCTATTCTAGCTGCTAGTGATTAAAGTCTTAGTTCCCTTTAAGTAATTGAGGTAGCCAGGTCATACAATAGATAGAATGCTAAACTTGGATTTAGAAAGATATATCTATAAAAAACAAAACAAAACCAACACAGCTCTTGGCACACAGTAGACACTATATAAATTCTCATCATATTCCTTTCCCCTTTTCTCCATTCAACCTTGGGAAAGATAATTAATTTCATGTCAAATGAGAAAATTGGAATAGGGGACCTTTAATGTCCTTTCTAGCTCAGAATCCATGATCCTATGATTTATTGTTAAACAAAACAATATCTCTACATAATATAGATATGAATGTCTTGTTTTTTGAGTCCCTTAAAATACTCCAAAGGAGCAGCTATGCAATGTAGTAAATAAAATACTAGCCCAGGAATCAGGAATACACAAGTTCAAATGCTTTCTCAGACATTTACTGGTTGCATGACCCTAAACAAGTCACACAAACTCTCTAAGCTTCAGTTTCATTACTGTAAAATGGAAATAATATATCTTCCAGGTTGTTTGTGAGGATGAAATAAAATAATGTTTAAAGTGCTTCACAAAGGTCTATTGTTTTTTGGTTTTGTTTTGCTTTTGGTGATGCAATTGGGTTTAATTGACTTGCCCAGGGTCACACGGCTAGTAAGTGTCAAGGTTCTATGGCCAGATTTGAACTCAGGTCCTCCTAAATCCAGGGCCAGTGCTCTATCCACTGCAATACCTAGCTTCCCCACAATTGTTAAAGTTCTGTGAGATTCAAAATTGGATATACAGAGCATTAAACTCCCCCTTTTAACTTTTCCCATATATATATCCCAGACCACTAAGAAAAAGAAGCCTCTGAGCTTTAATCTGTGAGGGATTAGTTTTTATTGCTTGGGAATTAATTAGACAACAAAAGGTGATACTAATTAGGGAAATAGGGAAGTAGAAATACAGATGAATGACCTTAGATCTAAACTTAGTCTATTTTCCTTTATAAAACTCAACGAATCCCAAACTGCCCGCCAGATATCAGATGGGAACCGTCTGTTGCCCCTGGACTCTCTTTGCTTTTTAACACTTGTTATTGTTAGTTTTTTTTTGCTCTTTAGCATCTACTTGAGTTTTATCTGAAATCTCTCAATGAATCCAAGAGTCTTTTTCACCAATTTTAATGGCAGTAGGAGTTGTCAATAATACCTGAAAAGGTCCCTCCCAAGCAGGCTGGGTTCCACTGGTTCTCTGAACTGCCTGCCAGGCTGAGAACCAGCACACCCAAAGCTGAAGACCAGCCACGTGTTTCTCAACTCTTCTCACCTGCGCGCGCTGCCATGGTACATGAGAAGTAGAATGGAGGGGGGTGGTCCCCCTTTAACTTTAAAGGTAACAGGCATGGCAGATTTAAGGAGCCCCACCTCAGCAGGGGATGAGGCCCATAAAGACTCAGGAATGTCCAAGGGAACCACGAATCTCTGAAAAGACTGAACACTAAACCACATTCACTCCTTTCAATCCTGCTCCATGGTCAGAGAGAAAGAACTTCTGTTCTTGCCCTCACTTAAGTCCACGTACCAGAAGTTTTCCTTCCCCAAAAAGGAGGTCCTTCAAAAGCTGCTTCAGTAGCATGCACAATCTCTCAAATGATTCAGCTAAAACTTCCGATATATATCTTTACCACAAATAATTTTTACCACAGCTCATGTGACAGAGAGGTATGTTAGAGACTACTGTAGCATGATCCAAGGCTTATGGGAAGGCTGGGCTCTCTATAAGGAGTCAAAGTTTTGAATTTAGGATCTTAAGCCATAAATTATATATCTTGGAGCATAGCCTGAATAAGATTTGAGGAACATTAAGACTCTTGGTCATTAGATCCAAGTCTGAATGCTATATCTATTTAAATACAAATTAATTGATTGAATGTAAATAAAGGACTAGGGTTTATAGTCACGAGGTTCAAAAAAAAGTAAGAAAAATTTAACATATTCCTTATATGTCCTAAATTTTCACCTTTTGATATATGGTAATTATTTTTAAACTAATTGGAATGAAATTCTTATGCCATAAGACTTGCATTAGCCCTGGAGGCCTCTCAGATATGAAGAAGACATATCTCTGTGACATAGGTTTGATGTTATAGTACTAGGGACCTAGTATAAACTCATAAATTTCATTTCATAGCTTTGATGGAAATTGAAGCATTGAGAAATTATATCTTTAGCATCACAGTATGGTTAGGGGTCCAGTACATGATCAGTGTTTGATATTTAACAAAATCAACAACTGAAAAGAAAAAAAAATTAGTTCCTCCATTAAAAATAAAAATAAAGGGATGGCTTTATGATGTGTTTATATATAAAAGGACCATGAGGTCCAAGATAAGTAGGGAAACAACATGTGGCAAATTTTCCTCTCTATAAGTTAAAGTGGAAGGCATTCCAGGAGACTTATGAATATTTTCTTAAAGAAACTTGCTTTAAATTTACTGGAACATAGGAGACTCACTAGGACCAGCTTCAACAGCATGTTCTATGTACAAACCTGACTTGACATATATTTATGATTTAATTTCTTAGTGCATTTTTTGTCTCCAAGTTACTACTGCTAACGATTAATATGACTTTGTAAGAACAGAAGATACCACACTGCTGAGAAGGAATCTAAACAATGTCTCTTCTGCTGCTGTATTCCTTTCCATAAATTACCACCTGGAACAAGATGGTTAGTACCTGAAATTCATTTGTTCATCTTGACTGTAAAATACAGACATAAAAGGGGCAGGGGGGAAGGGGAAGGGTGGATTCAGTGTCACTTAGCCTGGAGGTAGGCATTTGGCTTTTCTTAAAACTTTCAAAAATTTTAAAAATAATTAAAATTAAATTAAAATTAAATATTTTTAAAGTTTCAAAAAATGGTATATGTCCTGCAGTTATATGAATTTTGCATCCACATATCATAAATGCAGTGTCTAGGTTACCTGTTCATATTTGCAATGATGTCATTCTCATCTAATACTCAACTGAGGGGAATGAATTATTAGGCACTTATTTTTTGTAGGTACAGAGTACTATGACAGAAGCAATAAGTTTGGAGTCACAGGGGCTGAGACTTCAAATCCTACCTTGGCTACTTATTAGCTGCCTAAGTTTTGACAAATCATTTCACCTTTCTAAGCTATGGTTTTCTCATCTGTAAAGACAGAGAGTTGGACATGAAGATCTCTAAGGTCACTCCTTGCTCTAAATCTCTTTTTTTATAATTTAACCACTGAAGAGACCACTTACCACTTTTTTTTTTTTTTGCAGAGGGCAATAAGGGTTAAGTGACTTGCCCAGGGTCACACAACTAGTTAAGTGTCAAGTGTCTGAGGCCGAATTTGAACTCAGGTCTTTCTGAATCCAGGGCCAGTAATTTGTCCACTGCGCCACCTAGCTGCCCCCAAAGAGACCACTTCTACTGAAAACAAATGCTAGTTCTTTCTCACAATTTATTTTTTCCTCACTCCTCTCACTAGCTAAGAGTAAGCAATGCAAGTGTTTGGAGGTCCCCATTGGTGAGAGTAACATGGTGGCAAGAAGCACACTACTATACAAATATAACTGACACCTTAGAAACTCTAGAATTATAATGTATAGAATTCATAATAAGTCCACTTATTAACATAGAAGACAGGGGTCAGCTAGATGATGCAGTGGAAAAAGCACTGGCCCTGGATTCAGGAGAAGCTGAGTTCAGATCTGGCCTCAGACACTTGATACTTACTAGCTGTCTGACCCTGGGCAAGTCACTTACCCTCATTGCCCCACAAAAAAAAAATAAAAAAAGGCGGGGACTTTGGTTGGATGCTAAATTTCTGATAAAATTCACAACTCTACATTTGAGTTATGACAAATTATTTCATGTCAAGTCAAAAAACTAAGCCTGTCCTTGTTTACTTTGAATCGATCTCTCTCTTTCTCTCTGTATGCATGCATACATACATATATGTGTATATGTATGCATACATGTATGTATACACATATGCACACATATATACAATAAAAGGCACACTATTGTGCCATAAGAAATGATGAGCAGGTGAATTCAGAAAAACATGGAAAGACTTACATGAACTGATGCTAGGTGAAGTAAGCAAAACCAGGACAATAGTGTACACAGTGACAGCAACATTGTGCAATGATAAACTATGATAGATTTAGCTCTTCTCAGCAATAAAAGGATCCAAGCCAATTCCATAAGACTCATGATGGAAAATCTTTTCCACATCTAGAGAAAGAACTATAGAAGCTGAAAGCAAATTGAAGCATAATATTTTCATTTTTTGAGTATTTTTCTTTCTCATAATTTTCCCCTTTTGTTCTGATTCTTCTTTCACAACATAACTAATGTGCACATTTGTTTAGCATCATTGTACATGTATAACATATATCAGATTGCTTGCTGCCTTAGGGAGGGATGATGGGGGAAGGACGAAGAAAATTTGGAACTCACAATCTCATAAAACTGAATGTTGAGAACTATCTTTACATGTAATTATATAGAAATGTAATACTATTGAGGAAAATTATGCATTTGATGACTTATCTAAGGTTATACAAATGACTGGACAATGAATAGACCTTGCTCATCTGACTCCCTATCCAGTAATAGTCTTTACTAATCCATTCTTAATCTCTCTCTTGAGATTGAGCCCCAAATTTTCCTCTGCATTGCATGATTTTAAGTAATATCTATCTATTATATATCTATCTATCTAATTATCTATCTATCATTTATCGTGTGTGTGTGTGTGTGTATGTATACTATGGGGCAGCTAGGTGGCACAGTGGATAGAGCTCCCATCCTGGAATAAAGAAGACCTGAGTTCAAATCCACATGCAAACACTTACTATCTGTGTGACTGAGAAAATCATTTAGTCCTTTTTACCTCCGTTTCCTCATCTGTAAAATGAGCTGGGGAAGGAAATGGCAAGAAAAACCACACAACTCCAAAACCTTTACCAAGAAAACCCCATTGGGTTCATGAAGAATTGGACATGACTGAAACAACTGAACGATGACAGCAAAATGTGTATACTATCTATTATGTGTATAAATGTGTGTGTAATCCCTAGTATTCCTAATATTATATTAGAAATCCTTAAATTGGAATTACATATATATATATATATATATGCATATATATATACACAGATAGAGATAGAGATAGGGAGAGCTATATAGATATAGATATATAGAGACATATGTAAGTAAATGTATGTTTGTGTATATATTACCTACTTCCCCAACATAAGGAAAGTATATGCTAGTTTCCCCATTTCAGCCATGACCTTCTCTGCTGTTAATTCTAAAGGGTATATATATCCCTTTATTGGGATAGGGTACAGTTTTTGGAAACCCAACTCTTGCTATATAATCAATAACTCTTTTTTAAGTGGATTTACATCTAAAGTTATTATTTGCTTTCACCTGTTCTGTTCACGATTGTAGAGAGACCAAATTTGGGAAAGTAGCTAAAGGAATTATCATACATAAGAGCATTTCATCTCCTCATCGAAGAGGTATAAATAAACTCTGACATGGCCCCTATTTCTCCTTTCCTCTGAAGGAAATATTATTCTGGTTGATGGCCTTTTCTTATAGCAACTAAAATTAAAAAATTTAGGACGTATGTAGAACTAGTCCAGTGTAGAAGAAGCTGTTTTACTGCCTGACCAGGTATGGCTCTAAAATAATCCCATCAACTTTTTAAAATGGTTTTCTCATGCTTCTTATAAACTGGCTCTGAAGACAAGATGAAAAGAAAGGTCTAAAAATACCTTGAACAATGGCTTTCTCATTTGACTGAGTGTATAACTTCCAAAGGTGACCACTTTGAGGGCTCATATTCAATTAGATTTATAAAACCTTGGACATTAAAAAAAAAGTTTCGTTATAGCTATATCAAGTATTAGCATGGTATCCAATACCATCCAATACTAATATTCTAGATAAAGTCCTATAGTAGACTTAAAGAGTTCCCAAGGATTGGTGTTCTATGAAAAGAATGAAAAAAAAATTCAAAAAGAAGAAAAAAGACAATTGTACCTAAGAACTTGTAAATGACATCATCAGATAAGTTTTCACAGAGCATTCTGATAGTTCTAGGCAATCACTATGCATATTGACTGTATTTCATATTTTCATACGTCTGTGTCAAAATTCATCATTAACATTTTATGTATGTAGACTCATTTTAGAAGGATTATACACTTTAATGAATTTTTTCAAGCTATCCTAACACTGTTATTTAAAGCCTTAATAATGTTTTCCAGCAACATGATTGCCTAAAGCAGTAGTCAGTGAATACTAAAATGACTTCCTGAAGAATGAAAATATGAAGCCTATGCTAGTAGGATAAGAAGAAGAAATTTGTAAGTCAAGTGCTCAAAAATGAAGCTTATAATATTTTGAGCCCTAGGAGTCATGAGGAAACATTATTTTGCTTTTCAGTTATCAGAAGACCTTATTAGAGCAACTTGTTAGTGAATAAAACAGTCAATTTATGCTTACAGCTGTATATTCTCATTTATTCCCAACACTCTGTGTTTGATCTGTGAACATCTGGAATGAAGATGAGAAAGCATTTTCAAAGAAAACAATCAACACTAGAGCAGAAATTGCAGGGCTTTTGAATCAAAACAACTTATTTTCTTGGAAATATAGTAGAAAGCAATTCCAGGATATTCAGATACTGATGTTAACGTGTCTCTTTAGGGTTAGATGACAGTTAGCATAAATATTAATGACAATTTCATTAAAACTTGATTTCCTACAAAAGTGAATTATTCTTTATTCATTTTTGAAATTCTAACTGTTGTTCCCTGTTGAATATAGACAGAATGATCCAAAATTGCAGTGTATGACATCTAGTTTATTATATGCATGGAAAAACAAACATTTTTCAGATTACAGGCATTTATGAGGAGCAAAAATTAAGCCATCCTATACATGATATCAGAATTATCAATAATTTGGGGCAATATTAATAATGTGGGGCAGCTAGGTGGAACATTGGATAAAACACCAGCCCTGTATTCAGGAAGACCTGAGTGCAAATCTGACCTCGGACAATTAACACTTACTAGCTGTCTGACCCTGGGCAAGTCGATTAACCCCCATTAAAAAAAAATAGGCTCAGGGCAGCTAGGTGGCACAGTAGATAGAGCACTGGCCCTGAATTCAGGAGGACCTGAGTTCAAATCCGGCCTCAGACACTTAACACTAACTAGCTGTGTGACCCTGGGCAAGTCACTTAACCCTAATTGCCTCACACCAATAAAATAAAATAAAATAAAATAAAATAAAATAAAATAAAATAGGCTCATAAAGGGTTTCTACCTAGTAACAGTTTGGGTGCATAAATAAATGAACTTTCCAACATTAATAATGTGGGAGACAAAATCAAGGAAAAATTAAAATGCTAGGGCAATATATGCGAATAACATCCTTAAAGTATTTCCCCTGATTCCTTCCTTCCGTTTCTTCCTTCCTTCCCTTCTTTCCCTTTCTTCCTGTCTTCCTTCCTGCCTTCCTTCCTTCCTTCTCTTCCTTCCTTCCTTTTCTTCCTTCCTTCATCCTTTCCTTCCTTCTCATCTTCCTTTCCTCCCTTCCCACTCTTCCTTGCTTCCTTCCTCATAATGCAATTAATTCTTTCCTCCATGTTAATATTAAATACCCCTAAACACATGTTTAATATTGCTGAAACAAGTCTTTATTATATGTGAATAGCTACTTATTTGGTAGAGAATCTGTTGATATATTCACTTCTATGTGACTGTCATTAGTTTACTGTAATAGCTTTAAGTGATTCCTTTACAGAAAACATATAAATACTATAGTTCCCAGCATTATGATGTCATAGCACCTATAAATACTAGGAGAAGAGAAATACATCCTTTTAAATGGAGAGTTTATAGTTCTCCTGTGGATATCTTCCAGCTAGAGGATGAGCAACTCATAATTCTTCTTTGACAGAATAAATGGTAAATCCATGATTCCTATCAAGTGGTGTAGAAAATCCAAACAACCAAATCCATATGCCATGCCTCGCCTAGGACACATCTGAAGTACTGGCTGATTTAATTGTTATACTCTTGGGATTTTCTGAACTACTGATGGTAAATACAAGTGATTCTAATAAGATAAATATTCTCACTATATTTACCTGGTGATTACTGCTATTTCAAAAGTAATCAATTCTCATCTTTACTCATCCAGAAGACTATAACATTACTTGAAAGGAAATTTCACCTATGACTTTTGACTTCTAAAAAGTAAATTATAGGTTCTGAAATTATAGATGCATTCAATAGATCATCAAGCCTTATAACTATCCAATATTTAACTTAAAATTTTGCTTTAGAAGGGTTCTAGTGTCTTCAATATTTCATACCATGGACATGTAGTTGATGGATAATTTGCTTATATTGGGGCAAATACAGGAAGGTTAAAATGTGCCCATTTCTTTACTTCATTGGTCATGAAGCATTATTAACTTGAGAACATTAATTTTAGATAACTATTTCAATTTTTGAAATTTATCACTAAAACTTAGTTTTGATACTTTAAAGGATCTGAAATTTAACTGATAGAAAAGCATTATTAAGTTCCTACTATATTACAGATAGAATGCTGGGAGAGATCATACAAAGACAAAATTGTCACAGTCTCTCCCTTCAAGAAGCTTACATAACATCAGGAAAGATGGCATGAACATATAAAGATATATATGAAAATATATACAAAATTGTTGCAGGGGGACAGCTAGCAGGGATGGAAAGTCAGAAGAGGCTTAATGTCAAAAGTAGCATTTTTAATGGTGTCATAAAGGAACTAGGGACATTGAAACATTGAGGTGAAGGAGTAAGTAAGCTGAAGGAATGAACAGTGCAAAGGCAGAAAGATGAGAAGAGTATTGTGGATGATTAACAGTAAAAGGACTCCTTAGTGCACCTGAAAGGGAATTGTGGAATAAGGATGAAAAAGTAAGTTGGGAGCAAGTAATCAACGGCTTTAAAAGTCCCCCAGAATGAGTTTATATTCATTCTTTCAAGAAATAGGAAGCCACTAGACTTGATTTCATATTTGTTCTCCTCTTTTCCTCTCACATAGCCAATGCTCTAGTTCAAGCCTTCATCACCTCTCTTCAATTACTGAAAAATTATCCTATTTCTTCTACTTACCTGAAGTTTTTCTCTAGAATAATTTATCCTCTATACTACCATAATGATTTTCCTAAAGCTCAGATCTGATCATGACATACCCTTATTAAACAAACTCTCGTGATTTCTTAGGACTTATAGGATCAAATAGAATTTCCTCTTCTTGGCTCTTTAGTCTTTTCATTACCAAGGCACTTTCAACCTTCCCAAATTCTGTAGATCTTATGACTGAAAGAGAGTAGGGAGCCTCTCAGAATATAGAGCAGGAAAACAATGACCACTCTCTCAGGATAATACCACCTTGGAGCACTGAAAACAAAACTAGCTCTGAAAACAACAACATAAAAAGCCTGAATCTTGGAACCATGCCTCCTTACCCAAATGTAAGCAGAGCCCACTTTTATGATTAAGTGCAAAGTTTAAGAGATAAGATGCTAAAATGAACAAACATTACAAAAATAACTTGACCATAAAAATCTTTTACGCAGGAAGCACCAAGATGTAAACTTAGAAAAAGGCAACGATGTGAAAACAGCTACTAGCAACGTTTCAAAAAAAAATGCTAATTCTACACAAGACCAACAATAATTCCTGGAATAGTTAAAGAAAGAGATTAGAGTGGTAGAAGGAAAATTGGGGGAAAATGAGAGTAATGGAAGAAAATTGTGAGAAGAGCACTAATAGTTTGGTAAAAGAGGCACAAAAAATACCGAAGAAAATAACTCCTTAAAATGCAGAATAGACAACATGAAAAAAGATATACAAAAGTTCATTTAAAAAACCAATTCTTTCAAAATTAGAATCGGATAAGTGAAAGTTAATGACTCCATGAGACTTTAACAAACAATCAAACAAATTCAAAAGAATTTTAAAAATGTGAATATCTTATTGGAAAAACAACTTGCCTGGAAGATAATTTAAGAATTATTCATTAGACTACTTGAAAGCCATAATAAAAAAAAACCCCTAGACATCATATTTCAAGAAATTATTGAGGGAAGCTAGGTTGTGCAGTGGATAAAGCAACGGACCTGGATTCAGGAGGACTTCAGTTCAAATCTGGCCTTAGACACTTGACACTTGCTAGCTGTGTGACCCTGGTTAAGTTACTTAACTTTCATTGCCCCACAAAAAGAAAAAAAGAAAAGCAAGTATCAAGGTAAACTACCCTGATGTCTTAGATCCAGAGGGTAGAAGAAAAATTGAAAGAATCTACCAATCACATCTTGAAAGAGTTCCAAAACTGAAAATGCCCAGGTGTATCACAGCCAAATTCCAGAGCTCCCAAATAAATAAGAAAATACTGGAAATAGCTAGAAATAAACAGTTCAAATGTTGTTCAGCCAAAGTCAGGATAACACAAAATTTGCAGGTTCTACATAAAGGAGTAGAGTGCTTGGAATATGATAATCTGGAGGGCAAAGGAACTAATATAACCACTAAGATTCACCTATCCATAAAACAGTATAATTCTTCAGGCAAAATGGATTTTTAACTAAATAGAGATCTTTCAAGCATTCCCAATGAAAAGATTAGAGCTGAATAGAAAATTTAATTAAAGCAAAACACAAAAAGTTTAACATGAAAGAGTAATCATAAGAGACTCAATGAAGTCTGTTTACATTCCTATATGGAAAGATGATACATATCTCTTCCAAGAACATTATCATTATTAGTGCAATCAGAAGAAGTCTGCTTAGAGAGAGGGTACAGATGTGACTCTATTATGTTGGGATAATCTAAAAAGAAAAAGATCTGAGATTGAAGAATGCACTAGGAAAAGGTGGAAGAGAGTAGTAGAATGTGGCCACATAAAAGGGACATGCAAGGAAGAGCTTTTATAATGGATGGAAAAATGGGGGTTGGGAGTGGCTGGCAATGTTTGAATCCTATTCTCATCAGCACAAGTTAAAAGAAGGGAGAATACCTACATGCACATATATACTTACATACATGCACACACACTTAATTGGGTATAGAAGTCTAAGTCAATAGGGAAATGAGGATTGTAAGGAAGAAAGCAGATTGGTAGAGGCAGTGGTCAGAAGCAAAAATGACTTTTGAGGAGGGATTGGATAAAAAGAGAGATAAAAGGAGGAATGGAATGGAATGCAAATGCACAATAAATGATCATAACTGTGAATGTTAATGGAATGAGCTAACCCATAGAATGGAAACAGATATGAAATGGATTGGAAATCAGAAGCCAAGAATATATTGTGTACAAAACAAACACAAAAACACCCCAAATTAAACAGAAAGACACACACAGAGTTGAAATGAAAGGCCTGAGCAGAGTCTTTTATGCTTTAAAGTGAATCAGTCAAGGGTGGCAATCATGTTCATAGAGATGTCATTTTGTTCCCTTTGGAGAATGAAAGGCAAAAACCAACCAGACAAAGCAAAAGCAAAGATAGACCTAATTGAATGAAATAATTAGGAAAACTACGTTCTGCTTAAAGGTATTATAGACAATGAAGTTATATAAAAAATAATAAAATTATGGCAAGTTTTCTTTTCTCTGTTAAAGGCTAATTTTCTCAGGTAATAAAAGCCATTTCCCAGTTGATAAATGGTCAAAGGATATGAAGAGGTAGTTTTCAAAAAAAGAAATCAAAGCCATCTACAATCAGATAAAACAATGTCATAAATCACTTAATAAGAGAAAGGCAAATTAAAACAACTTAGGCATCACCTCACATATGACAAATTCTAGGGAGGATAAGGGAAAATAAATGCTTTTATTTATTCTTCCTTTTGCAATATAGCTAATATGGAAATCTGTTTTGTATGATTTATATCATTTGTTTGCCTTCTCAGTGGTTGTGGGAAGGATAAAAAGAAGGGACAGAATCTGGAAATAAAAATGTAAAAAGAAAAAAATGTTAAAATTAATAAAGAAACTGGAAAAAAAGAAATATATATATACACATGTGTATATGTATGCATATACATATGTACATGTGCATATACATATATATGCATATGTATATATGTGTGTGTGTACAGTTACTATAGCATCCATCAATTCCTGCTTCAAAATTAATTGAAAAAATTCTGAATTCTGTCCTTTCTTTTTCTTTTCCCCCTTTTCTGGGTGCAGACTCTGGGTCATCTCTTTGAATGTGATACAACCTTAGTTTGTGATAAATAATCAGAGTATCTTCTGTCTATATCTTTCTAATTTATTTAATTTATTAAAGTTTGTCACATTTAAAAACCAAAAAAAATAACTATTGAGAACTCTGTCTAATTCAACTCCCAACAAATACTTCTTAGAGAAATAATTACTCTTAGAACATTAGAGGCTTAACTCAACCAGTAAATTTAGATAATTCTAATATGATTTTATAGAGATGGAAAACTTAGTATATGGGTACTATTCATTAATAGTTTCTCATCTTCTTTTAACAATAATAAGATTCACTCCCCAGCTTAAGTATTTGATATTTTCATCTTTTTCAAATATGTAGAGATCTGATCACTCAATGCTTTCAAAATTATGCTGAATTAAGTCCAGTCCTTTTTGTATACAGTTGTTCTAGTTTAGTTACATAATTGTTTTCTTTAGCACCATTTCCACTTATTCATTGAGAATTTGGGTGAGAGAATGTCATTGAAGGAAAAGATGACTTCTTTTAAAAATCCTGAAATGCCTCCGTTTTCCAAGTTTGTTGTCCCTCTACATTTTCTTTATAAACTCCTGTGGTAATCTGATTTTATTGTGTTTCTTTCCCATCTTTCTGTAAATGTGTTATTTCTATCCACTCATTACCATTGCTTTATGAAGGGATACTGTTTATAACATTCCATCATCCCATCCATAAGATTTTGCAAACAAGTCCATATTCCAAATAAGTGTTGCCCTTAGCTCTCCTCTCTTTCCATTAAAAGGATATCTATCAAGTGTTTCCTATTTGAGGATGTTTGCAGGTTCTTTTGAATAAGCTTCCTTAAGAAATAATTATGGTCTCTTGATTTCTTTTTCATCCATTTTCCATTTTTCAGTGTCAGTAGTTTCTTTAAATAGGTAAAGCTAGAGTTGTTTCAACTATTTGCTCTATCTTCTCATTTTTATCTTCTTTGTAATTTCATATTGATGTTTATCTTTGCTTTTATAAATCAATAGTCAGACTGCACAAAGATAACTGATTCAGAAATTAATCCTACATTAATAACCTGTATTTTCCAATCTATTTGAATAAAGCATTTTTTGGTAAATATTATTTGCCTTCACATCATATTGGTGTGTGACGTATTCAGTGTAAAGGGTAGCACTGCTGCTTTCCCTAATTCTGATTGATCATCTAGATGTGCACATTTGGTAATTTTGAGAATAATAAAGCTGCTTCTGACTAGCCATGCACATTTGGGCACTGAAGGGAATTTTTGGTATGAGGAAGCAATCCTTAAAAGGGTCAATGATCAGGAAGAGTTGAAGACTTCATGGATCTTTAAAATAGAGTGACCAGGTTTCTTTTTTGTTGTTCAGGATTTTAAGCTGTGTTTGACTCTTTGTGACCCCATTTAGGGTTTTCTAGGCTAAGATATAGGAGTGATTTGCCATTTCCTTCTCCAGTTCATTTTACATATGAGAAAACAGAGGCAAAAAGGGACTTACCCAAAGTCACACTGCTGATATATGTCTGAGACCGTCTGTGAACTCAGGTCTTACTGACTAAAAGGCCAGATTTCTATCCAGTATGCTACCAGCTGTCCAAGATTCCTGGTTAACCAGGTTTCTGTTACTTCTCTTTTCCCATCAACAGAGCATAGAAGGAAGCTTCACCCTCTTCTCATGAGTTGTTGGATGAAGAACATCTTATATTTTTTCCACACAAGCTGCCATGTGTACATGTTTATAGCAGTTACATTTTTTAGGCAAGATGATATTATTCTTCAGAGCCCTAATTACTAGCCTTTTCTGCTTTTTGTCTCACTTCTGATTTTTGAACAAAAATCCTGAAATGACTGCACGGAGTCTTGGAGGTAACCTTGCGAGTTTGAGGTGTTGTATATTATGAGACCATCAGTCAGACTGAGGGGAAGGGAAATTTTTTACACTGGAGATAAAAATACTTTGATTATTTTTAATATTTATTTTTAAAATTATGAGTTCAAAGTTTACTCTCACTTCTTACAAGTAAGATATCAATTATGCTTGTGAAGTTATCTGAAATACATTTCCATATTAGCCATCCCCAAAAAACAAAGCAACAGCAAAACCAACTCTCCCCCTTCCCCCAATAAAAACAAGAAACATAAAGAGAAAAAAAAAAAAGCACACGAATCTGCACTCAGAGTTTGTCAATTATCTCCCTGAGTCTTTTGGAATTGTTTTAGATCATTATATTAATCAGAGAAACCAAGACTTTCATAGTTAATTATTATCAAAATATTGCATTTGTTGTGTACAATGTTCTCCTAGTTCTGTTCACTTCACTTTGTATCAGTTCATATGAGTCTTTCCAGGTCTTTCTGAATCCTCCCTTATTTGACAATAGTATTCCATTACAATCATATATCATAACTTGTTCCACCATTCCCCAGTTGATAGACATCCTCTCATTCTCCAGTTCTTTCACACCACAGAATGAGTTGATATAAATATTTTTCTACAAATAGGTCCTTTTTTTCCTTTTCTTTGATCTCTTTGGAATACGTATCTAGTAATGGTATTGCACACTTTTAGAGTCCTTTGTTCCTAATTCCAAATTTTTCTCTGGAATTGTTGGACAACTCTACCAACAATGACTTAGTGTACCTAATTTTCCACATCCCCTCCAGCCTTTGCTACTTTTCCTTGTACTGATTTAAAACATTATTTCATATAATTACAGATAGCTTTGATTTCTTCTTCTGATATGGCAAATTCATATCCATTGATCATTTATTAATTGTGTAATGGCTCTTATTTTTTTGACATTTTAATAACCAGTTTATTATATGATTGGAACATAGTTTCATGGTACACAAAAAAACTGGGCCATAAGTAGCATTTCCAAAAATCTTATAAAGGACCAAGGCAGGATGGATACAACTAGAATTTTTTTTAATTAATAATTTTATTTTTTCCGTTACATGTAAAGATAGTTCTCAACTTTTGTTTACACAAGCTTTACAATTTCAGATTTTTCTCCCTCCCTCTCCTCCCTCCCCCCTCCCCTAGACAGCAGGTAAGCTGATATAGGTTATATATATATATATATATACACACACACACATATATATACATATATATATATGTGTGTATGTATACACATAATAACATTAATCCTATTTCTGCATTAGTCATGTTATAAGAGAAAAAATCAGAGCAATGATGAAAAACCTCAAAATAGAAAAAAACAACAGCACCAAAAACAAAGGAAATAGTATGGTTCATTCAGCATCTATACTCCGCAGTTCTTTTTTTTTTTTTCTTGGATTTGGAGATCCTCTTCTATCATGAGTTCCCTGGAACTCTTCTGTAGCATTGCATTGGTGAGAAGAATATAGTCCATCACAGTAGGTCAACACTCAATGTTGATGATACTGTGTACAATGTTCTTCTGGTTCTGCTCATCTCACTCATCATCAGCCCACACAAGACCCTCCAGGTTTCTCTGAACTCCTCCTGCTCATCATTTCTTACAGCACAATAGTATTCCATTGTATTCATATACCACAACTTGTCCAGCCATTCCCCAATTGATGGGCACCCCCTCAACTTTCAATTCCTTGCTACCACGTAAAGAACAGCTAGAAATATTTTTGTACATGTGGGTCCCTTTCCCCTTTCCATGATTTCTTTGGGAAAAAGACCCAAAAGTGGTATTGCTGGGTCAAAGGGTATGCACAGCTTTATAGCCCTTTGGGCATAATTCCAAATTGCTCTCCAGAATGGTTGGATCAGTTCACAGCTCCACCAACAATGGATTAGTGTTCCAATTTTCCCACAGCTTCTCCAACATTTATTATTTTCCTTTTTTATCATTTTAGCTAATCTGATAGGTGTCAGGTGGTACCTCAGAGTTGTTTTAATTTGCATCTCTCTAATCATTAGAAATTTAGAGCATTTTTTCATATGGGAATAGATAGCTTTGGTTTCTTCATCAGAAAACTGCTTGTTCATATCCTTTGACCATTTCTCAATTGGGGAATGACTTGGATTCTTATAAATTTGATTTAGTTCCCTATATATTTTAGAGATGAGGCCTTTATCAGAAGTACTGGCCACAAAAATTGTTTCCCAGCTTTCTGCCTCCCTTCTAATTTTGGATGCATTGCTTCTGTTTGTACAAAAATTTTTTAATTTAATATAATCAAAATCATCCATTTTGCATTTTATAATATACTCTATCTCTTGTTTGGTCAAAAACTGTTTTCCTTTCCAAAGATCTGATAGGTAGACTATTCTTTTCTCTCCTAATTTACCTATGGTATCACCTCTTATGTCTAAATCATGTATCCATTTTGGCCTTATTTTAGTATAAGGTATCAGATGTTGGTCTATGCCTAATTTCTGCCATACTATCTTCCAGTTTTCCCAGCAGTTTTTGTCATATACTGAGTTCCTATCCCAGAAGCTGGAGTCTTTGGGTTTATCAAACACCACATTACTAGTGTCATTTACTACTGCATTTCCTGAGCCTAGCCTATTCCATTGATCTACCACTCTATTTTTTAGCCAGTACCAGATAGTTTTGATGACTGCCACTTTATAGTAGAGCTCCAGGTTTGCTACCGCTAACCCACCTTCCTGTGAATTTTTTTTCATTGTTTCCCTGGATATTCTTGATTTTTTGTTTTTCCAGATGAATTTTGTTATTATTTTTTCTAGCTCTATAAAATAATTTTTAGGTAATCTGATTGGTATGGCACTGAATAAGTAAATTAATTTAGGCAGTATTGTCATTTTTACTATATTAGCTCTGCCTATCCATGAGCATTTGATATCTTTCCAATTATTTAGATCTGATTTGATTTGTATGAAGAGTGTTTGGTAGTAGTGTTCATAGAGTTCCTGGGTTTGTCTTGGCAAGTAGACTCCCAAGTATTTTATATTATCTACCGTTACTTTAAATGGAATTTCTCTTTCTATGCTGGGCTTTGTTGGTCATGTATAGAAATGCTGATGATTTATGTGGATTTATTTTATATCCTGCTACTTTGCTAAAGATGTTAATTGTTTCAAGTAATTTTTGAGTTGATTCTCTAGGATTCTTTAAGTATACCATCATATCATCTCTTATTTTTTTTAATAAACTTGGATCAGTTCTGTATATTTTTAAGAAATTAAGCCTTTATCAGAAAAACTTGTAAAACTATTACTCCCAATTTTCTTTTCCTTTTAATTCTGGCTCCATTGTTTGTTTGTTTGTTTGTTTTTGAGGGAGAACACTTATTTTCATTTCATCAAAATTATTCATTTTACTTCCCATAATTCTCTCTCTTATCTGGTAACTAACTCTTCTTTTATCCATATTTCTGACAGGGAAAATTGTTCATGCTTTCCTAAACTGCCTATGATATCAGCCTTTAAGTCTAAATCATTTACCCATTTTGACCCTATCCCCATGTGTGGTGAGAGGTGTTGTTCTCTGACTAGTTTCTTTCAGACTGCTTTACATTTTCCCTAGCACTTTTTGTCAAATGGCAAGTTCTTACCTGAAAAGTTTGCATCTTTGGGTTTATCAAGCACTAGATTTCTATGGACATTTATTCTTTTGTATTCTGTACCTTATCTATTCCATTGTTCTATCACTTTGCCCCTTTGCAGTACCATATTGTTTTGATTATTACTACTTCATATTATAGTTTGAAATTTGGTACTGCTAGGGCACAATCCCTCACAGTGATTTTTTCCATTGATTTCTTTCATATATTTGACCTTTGGTTATTCTACATGTATTTTGTTTTCATTTTTTCTAGTCCTATAAAATATTTTTTAGAAGTTTGATGTATATAGCACTGAATAAGTAAATTAATTTGGGTAGAGTTATCATTTTTATTACATTGCATTGATCTACCAATGAGCTATCATTTCTCTGATTGCTTAAATATCTTTATTTGTATGAAAAGTGTTTTGTAATTATGTTCACATAGTCCCTAGCTTTGACTTGCAGGTAGATTCCCAAGCATTTAATACTACCTGTGGTTATTTCTTTATTCATTCATTTCTTCATTCATTCATTTGTTTGTTGGTTTTGTAGGACAATGAGGGTTAAGTGACTTGCCCAGTGTCACACAGCTAGTAAGTGTCAAGTATCTGAGGTCAGATTTGAACTTAGGTCCTCCTAAGTTCAGGGCCTGTGTTTTATCCACTGCACCACCTAGCTTGCTCCAGGGTATTTTACTCTTAAAGAAAAATCAACCAACCATCCTTCAGTTTAGCTACTTCTTCCTTTAACCTTCTGGTTTCATTTAGAGAGAGAATTCTATCCAGAGTGGTATGACTGAGTTTCTCCAATACTATTTCTACTTGTTGGCCTCTGAGCTAGATTTTCATATTTAGAGAAAAATATACATTTATAAATGGTCTTAAACTATGTAAATCCAAACAATATCTGACTCCTTTCATAATAACCTATTACTAGCAATGTAGAAGCAGAGTAGATTACACAGCCCAGAGGGGAAGAGGAAGAAAGGAAAGGAGAACAAGGATTTATCAAGCATCTACTATGTAGATTCCAGGCATTATGCTAAGAACTTCAGCATTATTATTTTATTTGGTCCTCACCACCACCCAGTGAGGTAGGTAAATTTTCATCCCCATTTTACATCTGAGAAAACTGAAGCAAACTAAGGTTAAGTGACTGCTCAACAGCACAGAGCTAGTAAGTGAGTGAGACTGAATTTTAACTCAGCTTTTTTTGACACATTGCCCAGTAGTCAATCCATTGTACCACCTAGTAGCTATTTTGTATTGGTTTTATGTTTCATAGATTGACATGGTACAATTATTCATTATAATATGGCCTGCTTATTTTTTTTTAAGTGAGGCAATTTGGGTTAAGTGACTTGCCCAGGGTCACACAGCTAGTAAGTGTTAAGTGTCTGAGGCTGGATTTGAACTCAGGTACTCCTGACTCGAGGGCCAGTGCTCTATCCACTGTGCCACCTAGCTGCCCCCTGGCCTGCTTATTTATGAGGAACTTTTATATATGTGTTCAGACTAGTACTTGGAGAAGAGCTCAGTGAGTGAGTCTATCATTTAGGAATATACTAGAAAAATTTTCATCATGGTAGAACTTCCCAGAGCTTTAGCTTTTCTAAAATGGTCTTCTAGAACCCAGGATCACCTCTATACTATAACAAAATATGAGGGTAGAACTAATAGTGGATTATATTGTTAATATCTGTTTAAAATATCCTACAGCTAAGATTCACATTATTTTTTTATAGATTACATATTTTTGGTATGATGAATATGCAAGGTTTAATGGAATATGCCATTTCCACTGAAGCCAATTTCAATTCACTGATGACATACAGAAAATTTGCTATTGTCAATGTTCCATGTCAAGTGAGGACTTGACCCTGCTGCTAATTGGTTATAGTAAAGTTGGTGAAAACGAAGAATAATACTCACATTCCATTCCATCCACCCCAAATCCATAACCCTCACTTTTAGAAAAAAATGGCAGAAAAGAGAACTTCTTTTATCTCAAGAAAGTTTTCATTTCAATAAGGATTGATTTAAATTGGTTTATCTTCTAGCCACAATATGTTATTAACAGGCTATGGATGGACTCAGGGCAACCAGCACCTGTGAGCTTTGCTACAATGGGTTGCTCAAAAGCACATATAGATAGATTTTTTTTTCTTTTTAATTTGTTTCCTTTCATTTCTAGGAATACAGTACAGGAATAAAAAATATAGCAAACAAGCAAAAGTACTTTACACTTCCTGCAACAGATTTTCTCCCCCAGGTAAAAAATGGTTAGAAAATGATTGCTTATAAAAGAGAAAAGACAATGAAAATACTGGTTTGCATTGTAGAATTGAAACTTGACTTTAAAACCAGTGTTCACTGTATATAGTACAGTGAAGAGTTCTGGGAAGAGTCCAAATGACAACATCCTCACAAGCCAGCATGGGGCATTAGGATTTTAATATTAATTAATTCACTTGCCATTCTGCCTTTCAAATGAACTGTGTGGGTTCATGTTAAAACATCCATTTGATTTCCTCATTTATTTCTTGCCTACATTCACTTTTCTCTCCCTTTCCACTCACAGGATGCTTTAGAAGCCAAGATATTTCTGCTTCAGGCTTTGAAAGATGGTTTGTAATGGGATCCAAATAATAGTATGCAATGGAAGAGGAGCCAGGTTTATGAGGTAACTTGGCAAACAGAGTTCTTCATAAGATGGCATTCCTCAGCAATGGGAAATATATATATATATATATATATATATATATATATATATATATATATATATATATATATATATATATAAATATAGGGAAGTCATGAGGTTATTATTTGACTTGATATTCAAGATAGTGCAAATTCCAATCATTTTTAACCACTTCTTATTCCAAGAGGCCCACTTTACCTGTCAGCTATTATGCAATAATACTATGGACCCTGGAGGTAAGGATAGTAAATAATAAATTCTCTGCCCACATATTCCACCATCTGTTACCTGAGCTTGCTGCACTCAAAGTCTGCAGGGGGCCAGTAGTCTTTGGATTCTCTAGACACAGTCCAATAGAATGCCTGGGAAACAGAATCCCAGTAATTAAAGACACAATTTTGCCCCTACCCCCAGGGGAGATTTAATGAGAACTATCAGGCACATGGACTTCAGAGGAAAATCCTAGAACATAGAAATATACTGTAAATTAAGAACTGGCAAGCGTATGGATTGTTAAGGGAAATTTCTTGCTCAGTACAAATATACAAATTCATAAAATTATTCCTATATAATGAGACTAGAATCCTTAATAATAATACTAGAATATTATATCTATCTATTTCTAAATAGAAATATGTACATATGTAATTTGTTTACATATATAAGTATATATATATGTGTGTATGTATATAATATATATGTGCAAATTTTTTAAATGACTCAAAGACAAAAATAATTAGGGCTCCCTTTCCCTTTGTGGATCAGGCTTCACATCTTAATATGAGGTCACAGACTTCTCATCTCCTAACACAGAAAAATAAAAGCTACAGAAAAGACTCTCAGTTACTTCTGCCTATCAGAATGGTAGCTTTGTTTTTCACAGAGAAAGCAAGGAGCCAAAATTTTCCAGATGTATCTTTAAGACCTACCAACCACTGCCTTTTAAGCCAGACCTTAGAGATAATAGATTTCTATGACCTCATTTTCCAGATTAAGAAACCAAGGTTCAGCAAAGTCAATTAACTTGCCAAAAGTCACACAGTTATTGCTGGAACTGGAAGCCAGGTCCTCTGTGTTCTTGATGATTGATATTTGATAGAAATAGGAAAGAAAATAGTTCTCAAATGGGGAAAAACAGGAGTCAGCATATGCTGGGCAAATCAGTCAACCACCCCCACCCCTAGCACCACCTTGATAACCATCTCTCCTCAGACTCTGCTGTAGGGAGCCTAGGACCCTGAACCCAAGACCTTTTGCATTGCCTCCACACTCATCCTGGCAAGCGGCACCTGGGGACAGTAGCCGAGCAACTGCTCCTGCAGAGTCAGCTTCTATAGCTACTGAAGATGCACAAAAGGAAGTTCTTGTCACCAAAGTTTTTGGCACTTTAAAATGGTTCAAGATCAGAAATTTATATGACTTTTCCAATGGATTGCATTGAGGAAGAGGCACCACCATCTGCTTTGCTACTGAACCCTAAAAACCATGGGACATTTTTTTGTCTCCCCTGCAGCTGAAACCTTCCATGTGTGTTCTCACCCCTTAGAATAGAATATAAACTCTTATTTGAACAAAAGTTGCCTGACTTTTCTCTTTCTATCCCCAGAGCTTAGTACAGTGTGAGTCCTTAATAAAGTTGCTATTTAATTCATACTTTTAATAGAAATAATCCTGCCATAAAGTGAATAGGCTATATTAAATATATGTATATGTACACATGCATACAACATGTATGTATGCACACACATGTGGGTGTTGTACAAACACACAGGTCATTGAACAAGTGGGAACTCACATATGTGTATATAATGTGCACACATGCAAATAGATATTATTTTGCTATTTATGTATATATATACACACATATGCATTCCATGGCATCATATAGCACCTATAATAATATCTAGTTTATTATATAATATTAAAAGTTTATACTAGAATAGAATAGAATAATATATGTGGGATTGCATTAGGTCATAACATGTTTTATCTATGTCTATATATCCATATCTGTGGATTCATAATATATACACATAGATGCACACATATATGTGTGCCCATGTGTTTTCATACCAGAGCTGAATCCCTACAAGAATTTTATTTGATTCAAGTACTCTACATATATGGGTCACAGTACCGAAAAAATAATGCCTTCCATGGGACATGAAGGCAAAAGAGAACAAAAAGAAAAATGTAGTGTTTTTACATATTGCCCATACTTTGTATAAAGGTCATTTCAAACCCCCTACTTAATATATTTACACACATGAATTGTGCTGGATTTTTTTTTAATTTTTTTTTTTTGTGAGGCAATTGGGGTTAAGTGACTTGCCCAGGGTCACACAGCTAAGTAACTTAACACAGTAAGTAACTTAACACAGTAAGTGTTAATTGTCCGAGGCCAGATTTGAACTCAGGTACTCCTGACTCCAGGGCCAGTGTTCTATCCACTGTGCCACTTAGCTGCCCCTTTATTTCTTTTTTTTTTTTAATTTTTTTTTTGTGAGGCAATTGTGGGGGATTTTAAAACTGATATGAGGAGGAAGATTAGGAGAGGCACTAATGGTATAATCTGCATTCTTAGCTGTTTATCAATCCAAGTGCTCCAAGATAGGTGTTCAAGTAAAACAGTATAGTAGGACAGTAGATTTGGGTTTTTTTGGTTTTGTTTTTGTTTTTGTTTTTTGCAGGGCAATGAGGGTTAAGTGACTTGCCCAGGGTCATTCAGATAGTTAAGTGTCAAGTGTCTGAGGCTGGATTTGAACTCAGGTCCTCCTGAATCCAAGGCCAGTGCTTTATCCACTGCGCCACCTAGCTGTCCAGGACAGTAGATTTGACCAAAGCAATCTTCTGCATCCTTATTAAAATGTCAATCCAAGAAAAGTTGTTTTTTGGGCTTTTGTAAACAACCTGGGTTTTGATGGGTTTGTTTACAAAAGCCTTTTCTCTGACTGCTTTTTTCTTTGATTGCTATATAGGGCTAGGGCTGATCCATCAGACATGAAGCTCATGCATATATTCTATTCTTGGTTTCAGGGTTGAAGAATTTATTGATACTCCCTATCTGCTTCCAATGCAACCACCTGAGAACTTTGAGGAACCTGTTTCTAGCCAGGAGTCACTAAGCGGTTGGTTCTATAGGATGATGAAAAGTCCTCTAAATCTTAGCCTCTTAAATAATGATTCAAGACCCCTTTCGGGGTAATGTAAATGATTGTGGAAGTCACAAAAAAATTGGCAACAGTAAAAGATTATGTATTGTATACTTATATACCTGGAATCGTGTAAAAATTTCTCTGGCAAAAAGGGGTCATGAGTGGGAAAAGTTTAAGAAGCCCTGGTCTAGGACTGCAGAGCCAAAAACCAAACCAAAAAAAAAAAAAAAGATTCAGACATTGCTGAAGGGAAATTGACTGTGGGAAAAATAAACAAAAAAAACAGATCAAAACCCTGGGGTCTGTCCATCTCTGTTTCTGTTCTTAGTGACTGAGAAAAGGTAGAACTGTTTTGATCTACTTTGTGTGAAGTTCAACTTTCCTATCTTCCACCTTTTAGTTGTGTGTCCATGAGCACATTTTTGCATTAGATATGATTGTTTTGTCCTTATTCTTCCCTGATCTTAAGCAAATGAGACTCAGCTGTTTAAGATATCCCGATATACCATCATAAATTGCAACAAAAATCAGAGTGAACAGTAGAATTTACCAAAGGTGGTAGTAGTAGTAGTAGTAGTAGTGCAGTAGTGGTGGTGGTTGTGGTGGTGGTGGTAGTAGTAGTAGTAGTAGTAATAGTAGCAGTGTGAAAAATCACATGTAGCCTCTTACCTTGTTTGTCTCAGACAAGCTCTGGCCTTGAGGTACCCCAGCTGCAACTACAGGCTTCCCTGCATAATAAACTTTCTTTCTCTCTCTCTCTTTCTCCACCTCAAGTAACTGGCTGAGTATTTTCTGTGTCAATCATGCCATAGTAGTAGTAGTAGTAGTAGTAGTAGTAGTAGTAGTGGTGGTGGTGGTGGTGGTGGTGGTGGTGGTGGTAGTGGTACTAGTGGTGGTGTTGTTGTTGGTGGTGGTGGTGGTGGTAGTAGTAGTAGTTGTAGTAGTAGTAGTAGTAGTAGCCACCACCAAAGGAGTCACAAAGTATTCATGATCACCCTTGAGACTGATGTCCAAGCAGTGATTTGATGATTTGGGGAGATCCAGAAGTTCCATCAGAGCTCCTTGAGGTGCCAGTTCCTCTGAGTGTTAGAAGGTAAGTAGCAGTAGTAGAAATAGTGACTGATGACAGAAGAAAGTAGAGCAACATACATATGCACAATCAGAAATTGTGATCCCCTAAGGTAGGCAGAAGTGCTGGCTATGAATTGGAGAAAAGTAGTGTCTCTCAGAGCTCAAAAGGGAACTATAACCATGGGGAACTCATGAAGTCCTCATGAGGACTCCATGAAGAGAGAAAAAGATTTCCAATAGCCAGGGATTGTTTACAACTCCTTTACCACATGTGCAGGTATACCTCATTAGGAGGTAAGGTTGCACTCACACTCCCCCCCCCCCCCCCCCCCGTGTCTTATGTGTTCAAGAGAAGAATATGCCCCTGTTTCAGTGGCTATTTTCTACCAACTGACCTTGCTATAATTTCCTAATAATGCTCATTGGTCAAATATAATTGAAATCTGCCTGAGATCTTATTAGGGAATATGGGTGAAGGGGGAGGGGAGGGGCATAGTTCAGGAGCTACAATGTTAGGATTAGCAAGAGAACCCTGAGAAAAGTAATGATCAACCAACCTGTAGAGTTCCAAATCATAAGTGCAAGTAGCCAATTAGGGGATTGGCCCAAGAAGAGGTGTTAAAGCTGTTTCATCTTTCAGTGTTTCTGCTACATAAATTTAGAGTATTACTCATGTTAACCTGTAAATTAAGGAAACAATCAATATAGGAGAAAATAAGGTCTTTAATCAGGGCATCACAAAGCAAGAAGCCAATGTAAGGAATTAATTGTGATTTGGAGTTTTCATAACCCTATCTTTGCTTTATTATGGTCAGACTAAAAAAAAATGTAAGCTTGAAAAGCCTAAGAGAAGATGAGTGTGTAGTTTGGGAGATAATTGAACAAACAAAAGGAACTCTGACCACAGGGAACATTTATTGAACCTAAGTAACTAAGCTTCCCCTAATAGCTCCCCCATGCCCACATGGGCCTGACCAGATTATAATAGGGACAGCCCATGTGGGTGTGATGAGCCAGTTGGAGTCTCAGCATGGCTAAGAACTACCCTTTCCTGTGGGAGAGACAGTTAGAGGCAGTTAGAGTATGAGGAGAGTGTGTTCTGAGAGAGATGGAGAAGGAAGGTATATAGTTAGAGGAGCTGTTGGTGTTTTACCTTCGGACAAAAACAGTAGAGACTACACAGCTAATTCTCATTAGAGCTACAGATTCAGGTGGTGGTGAGTTTGTATTTTTGAGGCAAAGCTAGCTCTTTGGAACGAGTTGGGCTGGAGGCAGAATCAGGGTGTCTGGGGCCTTTTTACCCTAGAGATTTAAATTCTTTCTCATTGTCCCTAGCTCTATTAATTTCACTGGTGTTTTAAATTTGTTCCCATTAATAAACCTGTTTTCTTTTTGAAAGAGGCTGTTTCTTTTCTTACCCCAATACAATGGCAAGCCACCCAATTAACTCTTCCCATACCAAATTTGACCCTTACACAAGGAATATCCAAAGATGGGAACTAAGATAAGGTTTTTATGGGGTAACAGAACAAAAGGGAACCAAAAGACTACTCCAGAGTCACTACAGAAACTACTTAACTACTTAATGTAAATGAAAATTTAGGGAAAAAAAAACCTATAGGACTACTCCTGAAATAAGTATAGATGCTACTTAACTCTAAATAGAAACCACTTAATGTAGGTGAAACCTTTGACATAATAACATAAAGTCCAGGGAGTAAAGTGGGGAATCATTGGGAGGGGATAGTTTGCTTGGGGAGGTCCATAAGTCAATCAAGAGTCTGGAATTGACAGAGACTGGTCAGCCCCAGGCAATTCACCTCCCTGGGTAGGGGGACTGGCTAGGGATCAGTCAGTTCTCAGTATATTTGTAGTTATCACTCAGAACCAGGTTAATTTAAAAAAGTATACTTAAATGGAAAGTAAGGAATGTTGCTCAAAGGAAAAGATAGCTAGAGACAGAAAAATTATATTATAAAAAAATAATCAGATTGTATCTTTGTAATTTTCCTTAGCCACTGTCATTTTCTTCTCTCCCAATTTCTGTTTTGATTAGTCCACTATTTCCTTGGTTCCATACATTCCTATTTAAAGAAGAAGAGGAAGAAGAAGAAGAAGGAGAGGAAGAAGACAAAGAAGATGACAATGATGACAATGACCACTCTATTGCCACTCTTGGTCTTTAGGGACTCTTGAAAAGTAATTGGGCTTATCTGAGTTTTACAGTTGCTCTGGGAATCAGCCCATTTTATAAAACTGAATGTCTCTTTTCATGATGAAATGAAATGATAAAATATTATGAAGATATAAAAGAATTGTGGAGGTAATCAATGAAAAAAGTGAGACTCTTGTCCTGATAGAAAGATCAAGTATCTGACCATCTTTGTGTGGAAGGTGGTTGAGCAGATTGAAGAGCTGAGACCTTAGGATATTTGAGGGAATGTCAGTATGTACAAATTCATATTATCCAACACAATTGGTCCCTCATGTCAACAAGGCAATACTTCTACCCCTACTTAATAGATTCCCTATCCCATTCAACACAGTATTTAATAAATGTCTCTTTTCTGTGGCATGTCACAGTGGATTGCTCTCCTGAGTGGATATTTCTGACTCAGTGGCATGTCAGGCATGACTCTCTTATCCTTTTCCTGTGTCCCAGGTGTGATGCATTTAGAAAGATTTTTGGAACTTCATGCTTCCTAAATATCTCTGAGTGAGTCCTATAGGTATGTTCATCATCTGCCAGCCATGTATACCTGCCTTGCTTGCTGGTTCAATCCATTGTTGTGGACATTTCATGACTCATTGGATCTTTGTAGGCATTGTTTGGTTCTTGAGATCTTTTCATCTTGAATACTTGGCATACAGTACGTGCTTAATAAATGTTTTTGGTTGATGGTCTCCTTGACCTTCTAGTAAGTTTTGCTGATAGAGCTATCTAGCTGAAATTTTCAATGATTTCACATTACAACATGTTTATATGATACACTAATGATAAGGGAATTTCCTCTTTATAAAAATTAATATACTTCCTGGTCCAGTTACACCTCAAGGTTACCAATGGCCAGGCAGGATTTCTTTTTTTAAATAACAGCAAAATTCCTGGTGATTTCATGCCTCCTCAAGCCCCACAGGCATTATCATTGTTCTATTCTTCTTTTTCTTTTTACAGGAATCTTTTTACCTTGGTTCTACATATTTTACCTCGTATTACTTTGTCACTTTGATAGGGAAGTTGAGTCATTATGAAGCAGAAATACCACTGAGTGTAAGGTCCAAGGAACCTGGGTTTTGAATTCTGGTTCTACTACATCTTCTTGTAGTCACTTAAGTGCACCATGCATAAAATTAGAATAGAGTATAGGAAATGGATCTGTAAATCCATTGGTTTAGGACAACAATGTTCAAACATTTTAGTTTCAGGATGCCTTTTTCACTCAAAAATTATTGCCCCCCCCCACTTGTCTATATATGATATTTTATATGTATATATATATATATATATACATACATACATATATATGTGTGTGTGTGTGTGTATCAGTATAAGAAACTGAACCATCTTAGTATTATTATGAAAGTATTCCATCTCCCCACCAACAAAAATTATTAAACCTAGTGGCAGAGTAAGAATACACATTTCTCCCCATTGCAACTTCTAGATTCTCTCTATGGTCATCACTCAGTAACCTCTCTTCCTTTGAAGTAAACTGTATCCAAATGTATCACCCACTCTGGATCTTGATGACTACTACTCAAGAATCCATGTGGGATTTTCTCTACATTCTCAAATTCAGTAGCTGAAAATAGTTTTTATATCTTCCCCAACTCCTGCCCTTATATTATAAGGGACTTCAACATACATACTGACACTAACCTCAAATATCCTAAGGTCTCAGCTCTTCAATCTGCTCAACCACCTCACACACAAAGATGGTCAAATCCTTGATCTTTCTATCAGCACTAGAGTCTCACTTTTTTATTACATCCACAATTCTTTTATATCTTCATAATATTTTATTATTTCATCTCTTCTTATTTCTTAATACTCATAAAGTTATTCCTTGCCTTCCTTGTGACCGCCAGTTCCTCAACATCTCAGTATTTTTCCAGGTCATAATCTTCTTGTCACACTCTGTTTCCCTTCCAAATCACAACCTCAAAGTGAACCACTTCAACTTAATTCTGTCTTCTACTCTTCCATTCATTCTGATATATTCACTGATCATGTCTTGCCAAACCCCAACCTTGGATTACTTCCATTATCCATTTCCCTTGCTCCTCCCTACATTGTGGCATGTGACCAGTTTAGCAGAAGAAAGTTATGAAAGCACATAGATTGGGTCTACTACAAATTCATATTATCCAACACAATTGGTCCCTCATGTCAACAAGGCAATACTTCTAACACTACTTAATACATTGTCTATCCCATTCACCACAGTATTTGCTAAAAAACTCTTTTCTCTTCAAGGCTCCCATAACAACCATTTGTCCTATAATCTCTGTTGAGGACTTTGCCTTATACTTCATTAAATAAATTTAGTTCATTCATTAGGAGCATGTTGGAGGGCCTGCTAGCCACAGGTCTAGGAAGGGAAAAATACTATATTCAATGAATCTCTAATTCTATAGATATATTCACTATCAATGTATATGGACAATCTCATTATGACTCAAAAATACCTAATTTACATAGTAGTTAAGTGATTTCCCAAAGATCACAGGGCTAATAAGCCAGATTTGGACCCAAGATGCTCCAAGCTCTGAACCCTATTGTATCATAGTTCATCCATCATATTCCATGACTATACTCTTCAAATAAAATGACAACAACACCACCCCATTATTTATGTTCTGTTATTGAGTCTTATTCTCTGTCTGTAAAAAGAACACAATAAATTGTCTGAGTCAGGTGTGTGTGTGTGTGTGTGTGTGTGTGTGTGTGTGTGTGTGTGTGTGTGTGTGTGTGTAAAATGAATGGTGCCCATAACATAAATGTTTCTCTTTCTGTCAAGGTAATTCAGAGACATGAGGCAATGTGATATAACAAATGCACTTGAAGTCATAAAATTTAGGTCAATTCTCTTACTTATAAGTCAAGGGACAACCATCAAACAAGCCATTATCTCTGAGTGTCAAGTTCCACATCTGTAAAATGGATAGATAAATGAAGACTTTATTAAATACTCTGTGCCATGCACACTATTGAGTATTGGGGTTATAAGTGGAACCAAAAATGGAGAACAGGAAATTTTGGTCAGGGAGAAGATGAAGGGAGCTAGCTATACTACTGGCAGGCAGGTAGATCCAGGAATTACAGAACATTATCTTAATGTCTCATGACATGGTGGTCTAGGCAAATCCGAAGAGAGGACCAAAGGGCAGAGTCATCTTAAAAGGAAGGAGGTGGAGAAATGCAGATTGTTCTTATAAAGAAAGCATTTTATAAACTATAAAGCATTATGTTCCTGTGACAGAGATGTACTGATAAATGTGTAAAACCAACTTTTGGGAAAAAATGTAGCCACAACACACCTTTCAATTTAATCTATATTATTGTTTCCATCACCTTCTTGTAAAGAATTAATTGTTATTTGAGGGTTTTATGCCTCAATGCACACTGGCCTGGGGCTCCGCAAAGCACATGGTGCTCCACCCACTGGTTGTAGCCATTGTCATGGCGCTGGCACCTCACCTCATACCACTCACCGACACCTACATGGGCCTGGCAAAATTATAATGATTGGAAGCCTAGTGAGGGCAGTCATGTGACTGTCAGAGCAGCCATTCCATTGGCTGGGGATGTGTGGGGTTTTTCTGGGATTGGGGGAGGAGAATTGGGCATTCTAGCTGGACGCCTGAATGACAGGAGATCTGCTGAGTATGCTCAGCTGATTCCTGGGCGGTGGTATCTTTTGAGGTTGTATAATTTCCCTTTCCCCACTTTATTTCCTTTCCCTTGATCCTACTGATCCTGTTTGTTTGTTTTTTTTTTTTAAAGTTCGTTCTTGTTAAAATAAATCCTGTTCTGTTTTGAGGGAGGCTGCCAGTCTCCTTCTTTGCCCCAATATTGCAGCGAGCCGCTTAGCTAACACTCCCCAATTAAAATTAGTCCCCACAATCTTAAATCTAGACAATAAATCAAGCACTGATTTGTATCATTTGCTAATTTCTAAAATGCAAATTCTCATACTGAAAATTTTATAATTGGCTCTCACTAGCCATTTTGAGTTGGCTTATGCACCTATCTGTCTATGGATTACTATTTTTGGGAAAGGAAGAAGGTAACTATCTAATGACAATGCTGCCTATTTTTTTTCATTTTTAAAAACTGAACTAATGATCTAGAAAGTAGGATACCATGTTTCTCATCCTAGCCCTTCTGGGTAGGCAAGAAAACATCATTGGACATTCTTGGCATTAGAGGCTCCACTCTCACATAAACTCTCGTATAAGTTAGCTATATGCAGTTATAATCCTCTGCCCTCTGATCTGTGAGTTGAAGAAATGAGCAATTATTCTGTTTACTGCATTGTAGTTCTAGTTTCTAAGTGGCATGTTATAATCACAGCAGAAACTTAGTCTGTTGTAATTGTCTTTTATTGTAAGATTACATTTTCTGTTATGTGAAAAATACCCTGTAGCAGTTACTTCTGAATTGACATTAGAATATAATGAATTCCCTTCTTCCTTCCAAATGTCAAGCTTATGTCCTATCACCTCATTTGCCAAGACAAGAATCAGTGTACTCTCTATGCATGATTCTAGAACATGTCTTTTTAGCAGAACAGAAATGTCAATAAGCTTCTCTTTTTTTAAATAACTAACCAAATTTCACTTTATCAACATTGTTGTAGTCATTAGTCATATTTTTATCTTTATTATGTCAATGCTCAATACTCTGGTAAAAGAGGCCAAATTAGAAAAAGACAGACTGGGGTGGTAGAAAGAAGGTGTAAATGACATTTTCATACTTTTTAGATTATACTCACTCCATTGCCAATCTACAATACACAAAATGTGCATTAAAAACTTACAGATAGAACAAGTAATAACATTAATGAGTATTCTCCAGTTGTGACTATGATAGAGGTAGTCTTTAGTATTTAGGCATATGGATTGGAAGAAGGGGGAAAGGTGCATATTAGATAGAAATAAGAAACAATTAGGGGATAAACAAAATAAAATTGATGTAACAAAGAGGATATGAAAAAAGTTGCATAACCAATACTGGAAAAGATTGCTATAGATGCAATATAAATTCATGTGCCCTCCACTGACTTTGTTGTAGATGATGTTGCTGTGTCTCAAGGTATATATAGCTTTTGCGTCCAGAGATGTGAAAATGTCCTGAAGATATTGTGTTCACTGGCATATAAGGAGCCTAAAAATGAGGCAAGAGATGGTATTGTGTCCCAGAATGTCCAGAAGGCTGATCTAGTACTAATTAAACCTGGGGCTTCTAAAAACCTAGAAAAGAGGTAACAGGTGATGTATGTTGGCATATCCAAAAAGCCTCTGAAAGGCCTACCTAATTGCAAACACAAACCTGGCCTATTGATATTCTCAGTAGGAGTGTTTGGAAATAACTGATTTTTATTATAAGTCATCTGTTTTCCTTGAGGTTTTATGTTCAGTTTTTCATTATAAATTATTCTAGGTGGTAGATCTATTTTTTAGTATGTTTTATTCCAAGATTTTCTTTCTTGGATATACAGCATGATCTTGTAAAATACTGACTGTGCTTCCTTGTTTTACTATCTCTTTCATTCTGTCTGCTTGAAGTAGTTCTTCCTTTTACCTGGAAATTGTAATGTTTGGCAATTAACATTAAGGTTGGATTACTTTGGGAGTTTCTTTTCCTAAAAATCTGTGACCAGTAGATTCTGTCTATTTTTAGATGCTTTATGCTTTCAATAGTTCTGAATAAATTTCTTAAGATTTTTCTAAATATCATGTGTAAGTTTTCCTTATCAGTGTTTTCTGGCATTTCACTGCTACCTAAATGAACTCTTCTCATTCTTTTTACTAAGTTAATAATTTCTGATAGTATATATTTTTTTTCTAAAATTGTATTCTTTTATTTCCTGTATCATTGCCTTTTTTGAACTACATGTGTATATATACAAAGCTATGTATATGTTTATACACATATGTACATACATATGCATATACATGTTATGTGATATATATATAACACATATAACTTGAGTTCTGCTTACAATTTTGAGAAATTATTTTTATCATTGTAGAAATTTGTCATGAGTTTCTCTTAATTCTAGACAATGTCTTCATTTTTATTAAGCGTCATTTCTTTTGGGGACCACAAGGACTCTTCTCAAAGGCTTTGTATAAATAGAAGAGGAGAGCAAGAAATATTTCATAAGGAATTGGAATTATGATTATACTGCTAGGACCCTGACTACAGATCTAGAAAAAGCAGGTATAAGTTGCAGAGAATGAAATTAGAGCTCAGGAAGGAAAAATGTTTCCTGATAAATTAGAACTACACAGGAATGAAATGGGCTACTTTATAAGGTAGTGTGTTGCCCATCACTAGATATCTGCAAATGGATACCATGGACTACCACTTACCAGAGATATCAAAAAAGGAATCCCTATTATGATACAGTTTGTCTATGAGTTCCATCTCAGATTCTGCAATTCTGCATTTCTATCACTCCCTTGCAGAACTTCCCTCCTGACAATGGCTATATCAAGAAAATCAGAAGTAAATCCTAGCCTTGCAAGGGTCCTGGTAGGTCCCCATACACAATATTTACAGGAATTCTACTACCTTGGTTTAACCTGAAGCTCTGGAATTTTCCACATGAATTAATTACTGAATCCAATTTAAATAAAAGATAAGGAAAATTCTTATTAGTTTATTGCCTGAATTTAAATCAGACCCAAATTCAAGTTGGTTTTGTTGGGTTTCCACCAGATTATTTTTCTAAATATTTAAACTGGAATGAGGACCTTGGAAATGATCTCTTTTTTTGATCCTTACATTTATATACTTCTTTAAGATTCAATAGGACTTTAAAATTCCATCAAATAGGTTGTGAAATAATATTCTCATTTTGCAGATGAGGAAATGGGTTCAGAGAGGTTAAATAATTTGTCAGGGGTCACATAGCTAATCAGATTTATAAGCAGGATTCAAACCCATGTCTTTTGATTACAACTCTAGTGCCCATTCCACTTCACAGTTCTGCCTTTTGTCAATGTTTTGTGAAATTTTCATATAATCTACCAACAACTTCACCATGTTGGAGGTCTTATAATTGGATTCAGTTTAATATTTTAACCACTATATCTAGAGCCTGAAGTATCATTACCATGTCATTTTATGTCTGTGACTATCTTTCTCTTCACCTTGCAAAATTGTGCCATAGTGTCAATCATCAGAATTGGTTATGCTGAAGCGCTTGCATTTCTGGCTTTGATTTAAAATTCTTATTACTTGTCTATATTGGAACCATTATCTTTCATATTCCATGAGGTACCACAAATATGCCATTTTAAGATTAATTGTTAAATGCAGTTGCAACCTTCATTTCTTAAAACCAAAAGAGAACCCTAAAACACACACCCACACCAACCAACCTCCCAAAAAAGCAACCCCAAACCATGACTCCAGTTTATTATTTTTCCTTATTTACCCTTTCCATTTATACAGTTTTATTCTTTGGAACTTCCAGGACTGCACATAATACTATTATCATAGAAGTTTTCTTTTCTTAGAAGAGATCTTTCTTGTAATTGAAACCTTTCATATATAGGTAGATTTGGGTTTTGCTAGGTGAGAAAGTAGAAGTTATTGCCTTTCATGAAATCCATCCATGAAAAATGACCAATATCCTGAATTTACTGACAGAGTAGATAAAATGTATATATGAACAGATTTTCATGATCACTGCATCAGCTTTTAGAAAGAAAAGCAGCATTGTTCCTAAAAAACAAAACAAAACAAAACACAAAAAGGAACACAACCAAGACATGAGTTCCAGTCCATTCTGTGAAACATACTGGCTGCATGACCTTGGGCAAGTCATTTAACTTCTTGTTGCCCTTAGAGAAAGTTCTAAGTTTTGGAGTTGCACTTTGTTAGGAGAAATTAACTGGTAGTTCGCTATTCTGATACCTCAGATCTGATTCAAAAAATAAATATCAATAAAATAAAGTAAAGATTGCCCATCCCTCCCCACCACAAAGAAAAAAAAAAGAAATATATGTGAACCAGACCAATTTATAGCATTCTTTCTTAGATATTAACTAAAGATGACCTGTAGGTAGCCTACAATTTCAGAGTAAAATTTTGAGAAGTTTCAGATTAAAGGATCAGTGTGGCATCCTAGCTGCATAATGTAAGAAGGCCTACATTCTGGAGGAAGTACAATCCAGAGCATATATGCCCTAAAACATTCTTCAGCTTCCTAGGTGGTTAGCAGCTTGACTTACATCTGCAAGGTACAGAAGGCAGTGGGCAGGTGGCCTTCACTCTGCACAACCAAGATCCTTGTCATTGCCTAAATACAAAATGTTGTCAAAATGCATCTCTTTCATTTCTTCTGTTCTCATTCCATTTTGCCACAGAACCTCATGCTAGTTAGCAGATGGGGAGCTATAGCACACCTGCTTTCTTAATTTCTTATCAACAGTAGAGTGTGTCCTTAGAGGAAAACAGAATGCTGGATATCTTAGAACAAACATATAGGGGGAAAAAATCTTTAAAAAAAAAAAAAAAAAGATAATTTGTACCTCTCTCCTTTAGGGGGTTTTCAATGAATGATTTATGGGCACTTACATATCTCCTCTTTTTTTGCTATTGCAAGAGCAAGCCGTTCAAAGCATAACTCTTCTGGCCCTCTATTGTACATCCTATAGTTTAATTAAAAGTGTATCTGCTTCACTATGTGGCAAATGATATAGTCACCTTACTACACAATACATACATATTTCATGTTATAATTATGAGCTTCCCTATCTAAAATGCATTTCATTATACAGGGAAGTTGAGCAATTTTCAAACTTGGCCACCAAAATGAAGTAGTAAACAAAATTCTCATTTGAAATCTGTACCCAGTTTGTGAAAGTAGAATCAGGGCTTCAAGTAAAAGCATTCACATTTGAAAGCTGAAGCTCCTTCCTTCAAATTCATTTATGCTTAAATTCATATGCTTTTAACTAAGAAGCAATGCACACTTTACATACATTTAGAAATAAAATATGGGTAGGATTTAGACTTAGAAGCTTTAAAAAAAGTATTTATGTTTAAAAAAAAAAACATTTGTCCAATTTGGAGGGGGGATCCCTTTCTTTTTGACAATTCTGCTAGGTAAGTAACACAAGGATGATCCTCATTTATAGATAAGGTAATCAAGGTAGAGTAGTTTACATAAAGTCACAAGACTAGAAATAAGCAGAGTTAAAGCAAGGTCAGCTGACAGAAAATGCAATGTTCTTTCCACCTTCATTCATAGGAAACCCAGACAGTTCATTTCTTACCTTTTTTGGGTGTCCTTTTCTAGTCATCTCAGATTCTGGCACCTTCTCTTCTATACTTGTTATTGTTCAGTCATTTCAGTTGTGGCTCACTCTTTGTAACCTTGTTTGGGGTTTTCTTGTAAAAATACTAGTGTGTTTGTAATTTCCTTCTCCAGGTCATTTTACAGATAAGGAAAGTGAGTCAAACAGGGTTAAGTGACTTGCTTGGGGTTACACAGCTAGTAAGTATCTGAGACCGAATTTGAATATACGAAGATGAGTCTTCCTGACTCCAGGCCAGCACTCTATCCACTGTGCCACCTAGCTGCCCTCTGATACTATTTTTCAATCTAACCTGTATGTGTCCTGCATTTACCTATTTTCAGGTTGTCTTGCCTAGTTGAATGTAAGCTCCTTGAAGGAAAGGATGTTGTTGCCTCTTTATATTCCAGGCACTTAGCCCAGTGTCTTGTACATCACAAACACCTAATAAATAAATGCTTGTTGACCTACTGACTGATTTGATCCTTAGAATGGAAAGAAGAAAATAAAACAACAAAAACATATTTACATACATACTAGTGTATAAGAGCCTATTTCTTTTATAGAATCGAATTGACAACAAACTGGAGATAGAAGTGAGGTTCACCAGGTTATGTAATCAAGGTGGCTATTTTGCCCTAACAATTGACATTCAGTTTTAAAAATTGTGTCTTTCCTATGCAAAGCATTGTGCTAAGGAGCTAGGAAAGCCAATAGTTGTAAATCAAGAGAATGACTTGACCTTAAAGAATGTATAACAAGGCCCCTTGGTTTTGCAGGATTGTAAGGGGTGCTGCTTGTCTTTTTACTCAGACTACATTTTTCAAGACTTTCTCTTTGGTACCTTTTTTCCTCTTTGGAATATTCCCAGACTCTTACATATCACTTTCACGTTCCCGAAGTGTTTTACACATGTAATCTCCTGTTGCTTTTGCCCTGATTATCTCTTTGAATTGTTTTTATTGGAGCCTAATAATGTGTTCAGAGAAGCTGGAAGAGCAATTTCTGATGATTCTGGAACAACACAAGCAAGCAAACAAACAAACAAATGATATTTTAAAAATAAATAAATAAACAATTCTCTTTTCCTCTCCCCCAATGAAGTCTTGCTTCTTAGCAATGGGGATGATAAAAACAGAGGATACTTTTTTCCTCTGAAGTTAGCATTTGGACTTTCTCTCAGATGGCAGTGTCATAATAGAATTTCTAGTTTAATTGTCTTACCATCATTTATTTAAGATGAGAATATAATTTAACTAATCTAAAGTCTACAAAATCAAACTAAGACATCAACTATAGCCCCAGTGTTAATTGGTTAGTTCCTGCTCTACCTGTATGCAAATTGAAATGAGATATCAACTATGGATCTGCTGCTAATTCTGTCTAGTCTCCTGATGTAGATGTTTCCATTCTCCTATCTGTTTTGGGTCTGTAAATCATTATCTTTCTTTTTTTGTCTGTTTGTTTTTTGGTGAGGCAATTGGAGTTAAGTGACTTGCCCTGGGTCACACAGCTAGTAAGTATCAAGTGTCTGAGGCCGGTTTTGAACTCGAGTCCTCCTGACTCCAGGGCCGGTGTTCTATCCACTATGCCACCTAGCTGCCCCCATTATCTTTCTTCATTTGCTCTTTGAAATTCCATTGTACCCATCCCACTTAAGTAACCATAAACTATATAAGGTAGCTAAAACTGATTCTCTGGTTTCACTATTCTCTTGTATACCATGATGTCTGAGTGTAATAAACTGCAACTTCCCCCTATTATCTTTGCATCATTGATTGTATGATTGGCAGCAGTAGCTAATCAATGAATAGATAATTTTTGGCAGAGAAGCAAAGTAGATAGAGCCAGAAGCCACAGTGCCATAACAAATGATGTAACCTAGGGGATTCATCTCAAGTGCATCTCAAGGATGCTTTCAAATGAGCAGTTGATGCAATGTGGAGGATCTCTTCTTCCCAGATTTGCTGAGACTAAGTAAGTAGAGTTTTCTCCCTGTTCTACATTTCTGATCCATGAATGTACATGGTATAGAAGTATTTTCCAACTTTGTAAAATATCAGTGATATCAAAAGGCATTATGAAGCAAGTTAATATTTCTTAGACATTTATTTCCATATTATTAAAATGTATGTAATAAAACATGTTTAATTTTCTGAATATATAGAATGCAGTGGAAAATGGCCTGAGAGACTGAAATGTTTCATATGTTGGGGACTCAGAATTAGCTATAGATCATATATTTCATATTTTAATATTTTAGCAGACTTATTTCATCATATATTAACATGAGACCTTTTAAAACAGGAAAGGACTGGTATCACCACTCCCTAGCATTAATAGCTTAAAAGTGAACTAAGACTTTTTTTGTTGTTTTGTTTTGTTTTGTTTTTGTTTTTTGCAGGGCAATGAGGGTTAAGTGACTTGCCCAGGGTCACACAGCTAGTAAATGTCAAGTGTCTGAGGCTGGATTCGAACTCAGGTCCTCCTGAATCCAGTTTGCCACCTAGCTGCCCCCTGAAGTAAGACTTTTGGGACACTCTATTCTTATGAAGTAGTGATACTATTAAAGTTTAAAAGTGCATTGATTCTTTTATTTATTTATTTATTTTTGTATATGTGCATTAACACTTTTGAGCATGCTATATTTAAAAGCATAATGTCCTCTAGGTATCAGTTAGAATGGCTTCTTAGGGGAAGCTATCCTTTGTGTATGCACCAAGGGTGACAAAGTCTAGGCCAATGGATCAAGAGCTTCCAGTTGGGGAAACTCTGGTGTTGCATGCAACAAATTAAATTCCTTTGTGGGATCAAGAATATGGTGATAGGTTGTCTTTCTGTAGGCTGAAAGAAGGCAGTAATCAAATCACATGATCAAAGTGACTCTCTCACATAGAGTGCTGGGCCTGGAATCTGGGAGCCTTAGATTCAAATCCAGCCTGTTGTATGACCCTGGGCAAGTCACTTAACCTCTGTTTGCCTTATTTTCCTCATGTGTAAAATGGTGATAATAATAGCACTTCACTCCTAGGTAGTATTGAGGAACAAATTAGGTAATATTTGACAAGCTATTTACAAACCTCAAAGCACTATTTAAATGCTATTGTTTTTATTTTCTCATTTAAACTACATCTACATCAGACCAACAATAACTTTGATAATATTGCCCAAAAGAGGTAATTCAATGCCTTCTCAAAGACCTCCAAAGATAGACTGCCTACTACTTATTTTGATGGCCTCACCAAATTTTGGATACCTCTAGTGAACCCTTCATCATTTTATATATTATGTCTCTTTAATGAAGCATAGGATAACATTAGCTTTTGTGGATGTTATACTAAATGGCTAATAAATGAAATTATAATGAGCCTAGCTCACAGCTCCTGGCACATAATATTTACTTGCTTGTTGACTGATTCCTTGCTTGATAGTAAATAACTAAATTTTCCAGATTTTTTTCCACAGGAACTATCATCCAACAATATTTCTTCTGTCCTAAAATCTAAAGCTTATTTTTTAAAACACAAGTGTAAAATATTTTATTTGTCCTTACTAAATTCCCCTTTATTCAATTTGGCATGTTACTCTAGCCAAGCAGAAATTGCTGTCACCGGGTTTGCCCTTCCCTCATCTTTTTTCCCCTCTCTCTGATGTAGACTATACAGAAACCATGGAAGTACCCACCTAGAACAGTAATCGATAGGCATTCTTTTCCTCATTCCTTTACTTCCCTTTTCCCCTTCTTGACTGGTTAGTGACTGTCCCCATCCAATCCTTAACTCTGCAGAAATAAGTCCATTTGGACTCTCAAGTTCATTGCCAGGTTCACAATGTTTGTAAGCCAGGCCTCTGCAGCCTCAAACTTCTAATTCCACTAGGGATTAGTGATATTCATGACTGCTCACAACCAATGAATGAGTTGAATGTCATCAATTACAATCCTTCTGGTAAGAAGAGGAACCACCTGTACACACTATTTTCTATGCTATTGCATGCTGACATTGTTTAGCCATGTGACTTTCTGAATCCATTCAGTATGAGCTTTTACACCTCATAAATATGTTGCTTTGTTGATTGTCTGCAATTTAAAAATTAATAATGAATATTAAAATTAAATATGTATTATATATACAAGGTGATTGTTATTTTATTGAGAATTAGTTATTAAACATTTACCAGCACACCAATGCCCCCAACTAAAGTGTGAACATTTTGAAAGCAAGGACTATCTATATATAGTTTTTCTATTTGTATCCCCTCACTTAGAACAGTTCTTAGTACTAATAATTACTTTTTTCTCTTTCTTTTCCTTCCTTCTTCTTTCTTTCCTTCCCTCCTTCCCTTTTATTCCCTCCTTTATTTCCTCCCTTCCTTCCAAAACTTTTAAAATCTGAACATTTACAGTGTTATACTTTCATAAATCTATGATTTTATCAATGTGGCTACTCCTTCTTACACTACAGATTATAACTCAATCGTACCTGCTCATCTTCGAAGACTCTTATCCACATTCCCTTCTAAATCATTGATCAGGAACATATTCAACTTTCTAGGGATCTTCTAGATATCTTACTGCAGCAGATTTCCTCTGTGGAAGATATCTTACAGGACTCTAATGAGATTGCCCCACTTTGTTTCACCTTGCAACCAATCTCCAAATACTTTCTTTCCCTTCTCTGCCTACCACGCTCTCCATCATCCTCGGAGACAGAGGCCCAATTTATTTAGCTGACAGAAGAGAAACAAAATAGAAGCACACAGTGGAAACATACAAGAACAGGAATCCAAGATGAAATCCAATTGCCTAATGAGATTACTCACCTCATTTCACCTTGCTACTCTCCAGATATTTCCCTATATTCCCCTAGAAGCTCGATGTTCTATCACCATCTGGACCCAGAGGCTTAATTTATTTAGAGGACAGTAGCATACAAGACAAAAGCATAAACAACACAAACACTCAAGTCACAAGGTCATGAAACAAAATGTAATTATCTTAGGAGATCTGCCCACCTTATTTCACCCTGCTACTGCTCTTCAGATACTTCCTGTTACTTTCCTGGACACTGGATTCACTGTGTTAGGAAATTCTTGTTTATATTGAACAAACCTTCACTTCCCAGTGGCCTTTTCCCACTAGGGCACTATTTTTTAAAGTCAAACCCACTCATTAAAAGTTCACAATGGCTGCCTATAATAACTAATGTGCTTTATCTGTACATTTAAAGAGATCTGCAAGGACTTCTGCTTGGAAACAGATATTTAGCAACTTGTTCAAGTAAGAAACATGCACTTGAAGGAGGTAAAAGTTTATATCTATATCAATATTCTACAGTGCTCTCTTTTCTGTGATTCAGAGAGGCCTTATCTTATGGCAGCCTAGTTTTCTGAAGTATTGTGTTACCTGTAAATTGAGGGTGCAGTAAGTGACTGGAAGTGTGACTTGTATCTATTTCATATCTTCAAAATCTTTGATGAGTAGTAGATCAGTATCATAGAGACATTTTAAGCAGATTTCAGAAAACATTTTGCTTATGCCAGGATCTTTTACTTCATAAATGCTTCTATTAGAATGTGCTTGCCTCAGATTTATTTATCCTGGAAACACTCACTGTTTTGCTAGTGATATCCTTGGGTTTAATAATGCTGCATTTACAGACTTTCCACATAAGTTTAGAAGGGTCTAAGGGGACTTAAGCCAGCTCAGTCTTAAAGGCCCTTTGGAGAAATTGAATGTGATATCAGGGAGTGTGGATTTCATTTACTCTTTCTATTTTTCCTCTTTCCTCCTTATTAGACACACATGTAGAAGCATAGCTATTGTTTGCTGTGAAAATGATTTTTTAAATGACCATTGTTTCTCTCTTTCAGTGGTGTTTTAGGAAGAAGAAATGGTGCTTTAAAACACTTCAGTAGCTTGCACAGCATGTTAGGCACACCCAGAGAAGGCAGGCACTCACAGAGGATTTGTTATACCTCTGAGAGGCTAAATTTGGTTCCCTACTAAGGAGGAGGGAGTAAGCACAGGGCAGCTCCACAGGTGTGGCACAAATAACTGTTATGTGGGAACTCTTAAGCTAGCATTAGATTGCTGTCTAGGGATGTGGAAATCTCCCTGCAGGCTCCCTTCACACTGTGAGGAAATGGCAGCCCAAGAGGCATTTCAGTCAAGATCCAGAAGAAGATTCAGACCTCTTAAAGTGGAAAGCCTTGGTGAGTCAAGTCAACACTTTAAAAGGGCTCCAGTTAGGTTTTGGAGAAAAAAATGGGCTGGCAAAAGAATGACCATTAGAAGACCTCAGCAATACTTCCTCACTCTCAAGCACTTTCCAAAGGTCAATAAGAAAGTGCGCTAAAAAGAAGGTCTGTGTAACAGGATTTTGTTCTAAGATTTATGGGCATATGTATATATTTACATATTTTTTCTTTCTTTTTTCTTTCTTTTTTTTTTTTTAAAGTGAGGCAATTGGGGTTAAGTGACTTGCCCAGGGTCACACAGCTAGTAAGTGTTAAGTGTCTGAGGCCGGATTTGAACTCAGGTACTCCTGACTCCAGGGCCGGTGCTCTATCCACTGAGCCACCTAGCTGCCCCTATATTTTTTCTTTAAAGTTTGTAGATAATTAGATAAATCCTATCACACTACCCATTGATATATCTATGGACTTCCATTATCTAATCTGAATTCCATACTTTGCTTTCCTAATTATTTAGACTTCATTCATCATGAAAATTCATGAAGCAGGATTCTGCTTCTAAATCTATCCTGGAGAATGGAAGTTACTGGAGGACAGCAGGGATGGTGATAATTTTGTTTATGTCTCTAGGACATGGCACGATAGCTAGTGCATAGTATGTGCACCACAACAGAATGAATGCTTGATGTGGAGACAGCATATGAATTAAGCTCCTGGCTTTGCCATTTACTACCTATGTGCCTTTGGACGAGTCTCTTAATATGTCTGGACCTCAGTTCCTCATAGGCAGAGAGAAGAGAGTTGAATTAGATCAAGGATTAGATCATTTTTTGGTGTGTGTAAACTTAAACAATTATAATTATTTAAAAATTGCTTTCATATGTAATCATATGCATTTTATTTTATACACTTAACACTATATTCAGAGAACTAGTTCAAATTCTTCACAAAACTGTCAAAGGGGTCCATGACTCCTCACCCCCCAAATTTAAGAAGCCGTGGCCTAGATGAACTTTAGGATCTCTTTTAGCTCTTGATCTCTGATCCTATGACACTAATTTAATAAATGGATGTTAACTGGGAATTTGTGAAAGGGAAAAATTTTCCTACCTTAAAAGTCAAACTCTGTGCCTTCATTTCAAATCTCAGTTCCAGGAAGTATTGGGTCAGTCCCTACTGTGAAGCATTTGATGCCAGAAATTCAAACCAGATCATTTATCCATTAATGCAAATGAGTTTAATGAGGGGTAATGCAGTCTAGGGGAAAGAGTGATGGATGTAGAGAGAGAGGAACTGAGTCAAATCTGAATTCTACTTCTTGGTACCTGTGGGACCTTAGATAAATAACAGCCAATGAACCCGCTTCCTCATGTGGAAGATTAAGAGAAAAAATATCAAAGTGTGTTGATCTTGATGGCATCTAAGGTCCTTTCTGGCTCTAAATCTATGATTTTTTTAAAAAAGAGCATTCTAATAAAAGAAAAGCAAAGAGTAACCTTGATTATAAACCAAACCCTGATTTATTAATGTATTAGTTATTCCTTCCTGTTGTGGACATTACCTAGTGTGTAATCATTTACCCTGACATTTTTTAACACTGAAACAACCAGGTAGCATTGTGGCAGAAATGGCTATTTAGATTCATTATGGTCTTTATATTCAACTGACTGGATAATGGCTGTTGAAGCAATTGTGTAGTGATCTGAACAATCATTAGATAATTGAAGTGATTACTTCTGCTGCGCTATATACTCTAGTCATTTTGCCATGTGTGACACAATTAACACTTTATTGCTCACTCTTTACTTTCCTCAGAGAGAAAGACTACACCTTCAATTTAATTCTTTTGTTTTTTAGTTGTATCTGACCCTTCATGACCCCTTTGGGGTTTTCTAAGAAAGACACTGGAGTTGTTTGCCACTCCCTTCTCCAGATCATTTTACAAGAGAAGAAACTGAGGCATACAGGGGTTAGTGACTTGCCCAGGGTCACACAGCTTGTGTCTGAGGCCAGATTTGTACTCAGGAAGATGAGTTTTCTGGACTCCAGGCCCAGCATTTTGTCTACTGTGCCACTTAGCTTTACCATTCTGTATATAAACCATATCTACAGAATGCCAAAAACTTAAATGTACCCCCCCATCACCTCTCTCAATCAATAAAAGCAGCAGTTATTTCATCTCCAAAACATTCTTTTTTTTTGGTGGGACATTGAGGGTTAAGTTACTTGCCCAAGGTTACACAGCTAGTAAGTGTCAAATGTATGAGGCCGGATTTGAACTCAGATCCTCCTGAATCCAGGGTCAGTGCTCTATCCACTGCACCACCTAGCTGCCCTTCTAATACATTCTTATATATATATATATATATATATATATATACATATATATATATTTTATTTTTTCCAGTTACATGTAGACATAGTTTTCAACATTTGTTTTTATAAGGTGTTTTGTTTCAAATTTTTCTCTCCTTCCTCTCCTTCCTCCTCTCCCCAAGACAGCAAGTAATCTGATATAGGTTATATATGTACAATCACATTAAACATATTTCTGCATTAGTCATGTAGTGAGAGAAGAATCAGAGCAAAAAGGAAAAACCTCAAAAAAGAAAAACAATAACAACAAAAACAATAGAAATAGTATGGTTCGATCTGCATCCAGATTTAACAGTTCTTTTTTTCTGGTTTTGGAGTGCATTTTCCATAATGAGTCCTTTGGAACTATCTTGGATCATTGTATTGCTGAGAATAATCAAGTCTATCACAGTTGATCAACATGTTGATACTGTGTACAATGTTCTCCTGGTTCTGCTCATCTCACTCATCATCAGATCATGCAACTCCTTCCAGGTTTCTCTGAAATCTGTCTGCTCATCATTTCTTACTGCACAATAGTATTCCAATGCATTTATACACCACAACTTATTCAGCCATTCCCCAATTGATGGGCATCCCTTCAATTTCCAATTCCCTGTCACCACAAAAAGAGCAGCTATAAATATCATTGTACATGTAGGTCCTTTTCCTTGAAAAAGTCCTAATAGTGGTATTGCTGGGTCAAAGGGTATGCAAAGCTTTATAGCTCTTTGGGCATAGTTCCAAACTGCTCTCCAGAATGGTTGGATCAGTTCATAGCTCCACCAACAATGCACTAGTATCCCAATTTTTCCACAGCTTCTCCAACATTTATTATTTTACTTTTTTGTCATATTAGCCAATATGATAGGTGTTAAAGGGTACCTCAGAATTGTTTTAATTTGCATCTCTCTAATCATTAGTGATTTATAGCATATTTTCATATGGCAATATATAGCTTCGATTTCTTCATCAGAAAACTGCCTGTTCATATCCTTTGACCATATATCAATTGGGGAATGACTTGGATTCTTATAAACTTGATTTAGTTCTCGATATATTTTAGAAATGAGGCCTTTATCAGAAGTACTGGCTATAAAAATTGTTTTCCAGTTTTCTGTCTCCCTTCTAATTTTGGATGCATTGCTTCTGTTTGTACAAAAGCTTTTTTTAATTTAATGTAATAAAAATCCCTCCAATACATTCTTAAACTAAATTGACAAGAACCTATTCTAAGAGGCAATGTGGCAAATCCCCACTCTATCACTCATTTTCATTTTCTCACAGTCTATTAGTTCATTTTCTACCTCCTACATGTCCATGTCTTCCCCATTCTAAAAAACAAAACAAAACAAAACAAAACCCTCACTTGATCCTTTCATCACCACTATCACTCTTTACCTCTTCTAACCTCCATAGGGAAGCTGATCAAAAAGGTCATCTACAATAGGTACCTCCAATTTCTCTCCTCTCTCTTCTTAACCCTTTATAACCTGTCTTCTGACCTTATTGGCCCACCAAAATTGTTTTCTTCAAAGTCACCAATAATCTCTTTATTGCCAAATTCAACTGCCTTTTCTCAGTCCTCATTCTCCTCCAACTTTCTACAGCCTTGGTCATTGCTGATCACTCTATCCTTCATGATACTCTCTTTTCTCTAGGGCACTACTTTTTTGTGGTTCTCCTTCTACCTATCTGAACAGTCCTTCTCAATTTCCTTTCTTCAGTCCTCATCGAGATCATGGCCCCCCTACCTGTAGTTGTCCTTCAAAGTTCTATTTTGGAACTTTTTCTCTTCTCACTCTATATTACTTCAAATGGTGACCTCATCAGCTCTCTAGGATTTAATTATCATTTTTATACTGATGATTTTTAAATATATCTATCCTGCCCCAGCCTCTATACTGACTTCTTTTTTTAAATAAACGTATTTTATTATTTTCCAGTTAAATGTAGAGATAGTTTTCAGCATTTGTTTATATAAGATTTCCAATTTCACATTTTTCTCCCTCCCTCCCCTCCCTTCCCCCTCCTCTAGACAATAGGCAATACGATATAGGTTAAATATATATATATATATATACATATATATATATATATATATATACATACACACACACATATACATATACATAACAACATTAAACATATTTCTGCATCAGCCATGCTATAAGAGAAAAATCAGAGCAATAATGAAAAACCTCAAAATAGAAAAACAACAGCACCAAAAACAAAAGAAATAGTATGGTTAAATCAGTATCCATATTCCACTGTTCTTTTTTTTTTCTGAATTTGGAGAGGCTTTTCCATCATGAGTCCCCTGGAACTTTCTTGTACCATTGTATTGGTGAGAAGAATCCAGTCTATCACATCTATACTGACTTCTAATCTTGCCTTTCAGACACCATGAATTGAATGTGCAGTAGACATCTTAAACTAAACATATTCAAAACAGAATTCTTTATCTTTCTTCCTAAGTATTAACCTCCGCCCCGCCGACCCCCCCCCCAACATCTTCCCTATTAGTGTAGAGGACAGCACTATCCTCACAGTCCCTCAGACTTAAATGTTAGAGTCATTCTCAACCCCTCACTCTCTTTTCTCCCCACCCCACCTCCCATTCAATCTGTTTCCAAAGCCATCAATTTCACTTTTACTACATCTCTCAACACCCCTCCTTCTCTTGTCATTGTCACCACCCTGTTGAAGTCCCTCATCACCTCATTCCTGGACTACTACAAAAGCCTTCTGATGAGTCTCCCTGCCTCAAGTCTTTCTCACTCTGATCATCCATCTTTTAGCCAACAAAGTAATTTTCCTGAAATGTAAATCTTACAATGTCACCCCCTACTCACTAAAATCTGGAGGCTTTTTATTCACCTTCAGGATGAATAAGCACAAAATGATCTTTGTGGCATTCAAAGTCCTTCATAACCTAGTCCCCTCCCACCTTTCCAGTCTTCTTCCATCTTACTTCACACTATTGATCTCCTGGTTGTTCCATAAACAAAACCATTTCTTGGATTGAGGCATTTTCTCTGGCTATCTCCCATTCCTGTGATGGTCTCTCTCCTTATCTCTGCCTGTTACCTTTCTGGCTTCCTTTAAGTCACAAGTAAAATTACATTTTTTACAATTAGCCTTTCTGAACTCCTATCAATTCTAGTTCCTTCCCTCTATTAATTATTTCCTATTTATCCTGTATATAGCTCATTTGTACAAATTTGTTTGAAGCAGCTAAGAGGCACAGTAGATAAAGCGCTGGCCCTGAAGCTGGGGAGGACCTGAGTTCAAATCTCACCTTGGACTCTTATTAGCTATGTGACCCTGGGCAAGCCACTTAACCCCAATTGCTTTAAACATCCAAGGTCATCTCCAGATGTCCTGATGTATATCTTGCCACTGGACCCAGATGGCTCTGGAAGAGGGAGTGAGGTTGGTGACTTTGTATAGCCTTCCCTCACTTAATTCCAATTCACAGCAAGTTATGACATCAGCTTGATGTCATGGTCCTCTTTGATAATGAAGGACAAACAACATATTTGTTTACATGATATATCCCCCATTAAATTATAAGCTCCTTCAGTGAATAAACTGTCTTGGATCTTTTTGTATCCCTAGTATTTAGCACAGTGCCTGGCACATATTTGACACTTAATAAATGTTTATTGACTTGATCAATTGATTGATTAGATTTGTAATCAAGAAGAACTGGGTTCAGATTCTGTATCATATATGCTTGTTATCTGTATGAAGTTTTAGACAAGTAACTTCATGTCTTGGAGTCTCAGTTCATTTGTCAGTTAAATGAGGAAAATAATAGCACCTAACTTGGAGGGTTTTCAGAGATATCAAATGTGCTTATCTATGGCTAATCCATAGCTTTGCAAAGGGAAAGAGTTTTATAAACATTAACTCTAATAGTTTGAATTATTATCCTGGAGCAAAAGGAAAAATATATCTGAATAGATATTTAACTCTAGACAATCTACCTTGATAGGGCAGCTAGGTAGAACAGTAGTTAAAAGTTCTGGGCCTGAAGTCAGAAAGTTGTCGTTCAGTTGTGTCCAACTTTTCATGACCCCCATTTGGGTTTTTGTGGCAAAGATACTAGAGTAATTTTCAATTTCCTTCTCCAGCTCATTTTACAGATCAAATAACTGAGGTAAATAGGGTTAAGGGACTTGCCCAGGGTCACACATCTAGTAAGCATCTAAAGCTGGATTTGAATTAAGAAGAGAAATCTTTCTGACTCTGGGCCTAGCACTCTACTGTGCTACCCAGCTGCCTGGATTCAGGAAGATGTGAGTTCAAAAGTGAACCTGAACAAGTAATTTGATCTCTTTTTGCTTCAGTTTCCTCATCTATAAAATGGGGATAAAAATAGTACCTACATCCTAAGGTTGTTTGGAAGATCAAATGAGATAATAATTATAAAGTGCTTAATGCAGTACCTGGCTTATAGCCAACCCTATATTATTATTATTATTTATTATATTCCATTCAGTTAGGTTCAATACAACAATTATTGAATAAGCATTTGCTATTTCCTGAGTGTTGGCTGAGATGAAAGCTGTACAGCATCTTGATTTTACAATGCTTTATGTGGATCAGTTTAACAAGAATCCATGAAAAACTGTCTTTATTAACCTGAAGGACCATGCCATGGGATCTCCCTTAATCTGTAAATATTTTAAGATGAAGCCTTTTATTCTGGGTTATTTATTAATTCATTTGGCTAAACATTAGGTCAGTATTTACTGTTGTTTAAATGTTACCTTGCTGCCTAGTCTCTCTCCTACTCTGAATTTTGTAGCAAACTCCAATCAATTAAATCATTCTTCTAGAGAAGTTTCAAATCTTTATTCATTGCAGATACTTACATGGAATGAATATTCTATGCTTATCATTACTTCTTTTTATTGCACAAATTATCTTCAACACAGGTAGTCACAAATATTAAATTAATTAGATATGTGAAAAAAGTAAAATGACTTCAACAATTATCTTTTTTCTTTCTTTTTAATTAAGCTAAATAAGAAATGGCATGTTCCTTTGATTCACCTCTGATTTACTCATAATTTCTCTCTGCAATGCAATAGTTCTCCCAGTCATATTGTCTCAAAATCTTAGTCATTTTTACTCCTCCTTCTCCCTTTCTCCTTGTGTCTAAATTCTTTCATTCCTTCCCACATGCTTTTGTTTGAGTCTGTCTGGACTCATCTTGTAGAAAGGACACTGCATTTGTAATCAGACAACCTGATGTCAAGGCCTGATTCTAACAATTATTAGCTGTGCAGCTGTGAGTGAATTAACCTCTTTCACAGTGAACTTCTTCATCAGGAAAAGATCACAATGTCAAGAAATTTACAAGCAAAATTTCAAAGGCAAAAAAGTGAATTGGACATAAGCCCAACAAGAATTTCCAAATATAAAAAATTTAGAAATATTTTAGATTAGAGAAAGAAAATTTTGAAAAGACAATTAGTAGCTTAGTAAAAGAAGCACAAAAATGCTAAAGAAAATTTTTTTTTATTCTTTTGATTTAGTAAATGAAAGCTAATGACTTTTTGATACGTTGAGAAAACAATCAAAGACAAAAGAATAAAAAATAAAATGTGAAATATCTCATTGGAAAAACAACTTATATGGAAAATAGTTTGAGGAGAGATAATTTAAGAATTAATTGGACTGCCTAAAAGCCATGATTAAAGAAAGAACCTACATATCATGTTTCAATAAATTGTCCAGGAAAACTGCCCCAAAAGAGGGAAAGTGGAAATTAAAAGAATCCACTGATCATCCCTTGAAAGAGATCCCAAACCAGAAATATTATAGCCAATTTATGAGCTCACAGGTTAAAGAGAAAAATACTTTAAGTAGACTGACAGTCAAGATTACACAAGATTTAACAACTATCACAATAAAGGAACAGAGAGGGTTTAGAATATAATATTCTGGTAAGTAAAGGACCTAGAATTGCAAGCAAGAATAACCTACCCAGCAAAAGTTAGTATAATCTTTCAAGGGAAGAGATGGATAGTTAATGAAATAGAGTAATTTAAAACATTCTTGATGAAAAGACTAGAGACGACTAGGAAATTTGACTTTCAGTTACCATATTCAACAGAATCATAAAAAGGTAAACCTGGAAGAAAAAGCATAAGGGACTCTCTAAGGTTAAACTATTTAAATTAATATATGGGAAGATGATGTTTGTAACTGCTAAGAACTTTATCATTTTATACATTTATAACCTATACAGATTGCTTGCTATCTCAGGGAGGGGGGAGTGAAGGGACAGAGGGAGAAAAAATTGGAACTCAAAATCTTACAAAAATGAATGTTAAAAATGATCTTTGGGGCAGCTAGGTGGCTCACTGGATAGAGCACCAGCCCTGGAGTCAGGAATACCTGAGTTCAAATCCAGCCTCAGACACTTAACACTTACTAGCTGTGTGACCCTGGGCAAGTCACTTAACCCCAATTGCCTCACTAAAAAAAAAAATCTTTATATGTAATTGGAAATAAATAAATAAATACTATTAAGTTGAGGAAAAAAAAACTATCGTTGTTAGGGCACTTAGAAAAACTCTACACAGAGGGTATGTTGAAATGATCTAAAAAATGGAGGAAATAGAAGGAGATAGGGAGAGGAAGAATGGGTGACTAAATTTGTGACTAAAATCTAAGTTCTGTACTGTGCATTTCCAAATTGGATATATGTATATATATATATATATGTGTGTATGTGTGTGTGTGTGTGTGTGTGTGTGTGTGTGTGTATATATATGTATGTGTGTGTGTGTATATATATATATGTATATGTATATGTGCACATATATATAAAATTTTAAATAAAAGTTGAAATATCTTAGTGAGTTTTTATGGTACTGCTCCATGGAATTTCTTTTTTTAAAGGAGAAATAAAAACAAACTTTGTAAAAGTTACATGAAAACAGCATTTACACCTTCTTTGCCTTAGAATTACAGATTTATTGTTTTAGTACAAGGGAGGAAGGCGATTTCACTGCCAAAAAAATAGAACTGAAGTTAGTTTAAATGTAAAAACTGATAAGCTGAAGGAAGTGATCATCTGTATAAGATAATATGGAGATGCATTCAAATGAATTGATGTCCTTTGACAATTTTTGCTTATGTATTAAATCCATAATAATACATGTTATTATATCTAAATATTTCTTGTATTGTAAATTTTGAGAAACTATTGTATAAGAAATTATGTTTAGTATGATGCAATCATACCATTCAAAAATTCACTTATCTTTGGATCTACGTGCTGTGAAATTAATTAAATTATTATAAGTTGTTGTCATGATGTTAAAAACCTATCAAACACTTAATTGAGAATGTTTTAATTTAAGAAGAAAAAATGTTGAATAAATGTTTTTGGAAATGCTTAGTAAACTTTTTATTGTTAACTGTTAGTATAACAACAAGAGAAAATAATAATAATAATTACTATACTTAGCCCTGATTGGTGAAACTTTCTATATGAGATAAAATCTCTTGTGACTGTATTTTTCTGAATTTTGATTCAGGTATAACTGAATCAAATCAGTAAGTCTATAATACATCATTCAAGGTAAATACAATGTGTTACCTTCAAGGGGAAAGCAGTTTGAGAACCATTACAGCTAGATATGTATGCCTGGGAAAATTGAGTAGATAACTTTGTGTAGGTGATGGTAGGATTCTTTTGACTAAACTTCCCCATTGTATTATTTTTCTTTCTAAAAGGGAACCTTTCCACCTGGTTAATTGAGCCTGGTTATGATACCTTGTGAGTAATGTGGAACTTTGCTTTATGTTTGGCAATACCAAATTAAAGTTTAATTATGACTCTTACATGGAATCAGAGCTATTGGAGTTTTCCCTTCTAACACTTACGTTGTCAGTCTGTGCCTTTGAAGGAACAGTTTTGATATTGCTATAAACAAGTCCCTATTTTTTCCCCTTTCATAGAAAACTCCTATAATGAGAGCATATGAACAGTAAAAGGTTTTTCTTTTTTTGTTTTATTTTGTTTTCAAAACAAATCTATCTGATCTATCTCTATACACATGATGTATATATGTATATACATATATATATGAATGATGACTCTTCTTGTTATAATACTCAAACATCTTTTAGTTCCTATAATAGAATGCAAGTATGAGAGATCTTACTGTTTTTAATCTGAATTTGTGGTCAACATCCTGTCATATCCTCAGGACCTAAGAAAATTAGTACTTAGGCTTATTGTCCCATTCCCAATAATTATATATTCATGTGTAACATTAGTTTTGTGCAGTGCCACACCTTTTCTAAATGGGGTGATGGTTATGGATAGATAAGCGATATGTGAATACAAAAATTCTTTCAGATGATCTATGTATGGGTAGCCTATATTGATGTTTTTCTTATAGATGTGTTTTTCATAAGGCTATCTCCATAAGGTCTGAATTGGTTTTACTTATATGACCTAAAGAAAAGGCAGTCTGAATAGATTTTGTCCAGTTTTACTAAATTATACTGTCTCATAAAAAGTAAGCTATCCGGGCAGCTAGGTGGCACAGTGGATAGAGCACCGGCCCTAGAATCACGAGGACCTGAGTTCAAATCCGGCCTTAGACACTTAATACTAGCTGTGTGACCTTGGGCAAGTCACTTAACCCCAATTGCCTCACACACACACAAAAAAGTAAGCTATCACAGTGGAGGAGTAAGAAGCTGAGGAAACAGTAGCCTCAGAAATCAGAGGCTAAGGCAGTGACAGCCACAAGAGTAACAGGATACCCTTCTGAGAGTGGGACATTTAATCACTGATCTTAGTGACCTCTTGGAGTTGGCCAATTTGGATTTCAAGTTTAAAGGCACATAAGCTTTTTTGAGATACACAAATGCAGGGGGGAAAGACAAACTAGTAGTTGGCAAAATATTGTTTTTGAACATACAGCTGTATTAACCTTAAGATATTACTGTAGTATTTTTCCATGGTCTAATGTTATAGTAATGGTTTCCCTGCATAGAATCTATGAACCACATTCTCCCTTAAAAGGAAACTTTCACAATCATCTCAAGAGCACTACACTGTATCCCACAACAGTTGTTTATAAGAAACATGTTTGAAAATGGGAAACAGAGAAGATAAGGGACTGGAGTATAATCTATTATGTTTTAGCCAAAGGAAAAAAGACAGGGGTAGCAATCATAATCTCAAAGCAAATATAAAAATAGATCTAATTAAAAGAGATAAGCTGAGAATGTACATCTGGCTAAAAGGCACAATAGACAAGTAATATCAATATTAAAACTATATTTACCAAATGGCATAGCATCAAAATTCTTAAAGGAAAAAAAAGTAATTTCAGGAAGAAATAGACAGTAAAACTATCCTACTAGAGGACCTCAACTCTCCCGTCTCAGAAGATAAATCTCACCATAAAATAAATAAGAATTTAAAATTAATAGGATCTTAGAAAAATTAGACATGATAGAACTCTATAGAAAAATGAATAGAAATAGAAAGTAGTGTAGATTCCTCTCAGCTGTACATGACACTTTCACAAAAATTAGCCATCTATTAGAACATTTTTTTAAAAATCAGAAAAAATGCCAAAAATAGAAATATTAGGTATATTCTTTTTCAGGCAATGAGTCAATAAAAATTAGACTTAATAAAAGTCAGTGGAATCATATATTAACCACAAAATAATCTAATTTAATGAGTGGATTGAAGAACAAATCACAATAACAATCTATAATTTCATTAAAAGAAGGACAAAATTAAAACAACATAAAATTTGTGGGATGAAGGCAAAGCAGTATAAAGGGAAATTTGATTTTTCTAAATGTTTACATTAATAAAAAAATAGAAAGAACAGATTAACAAATTGGGCATACAACTAAAAAAATAGAGAAAAAGAATAAATTTAAAATCTTCAATTAAACATAAAAATGGAAATCCAGAAAATTAAAGAAGAGATTAATGAAATTAAAAGGCTGATATCCAGAGGATAGCAAAGAAAAGGGAAAAGAACCTAGTTGTATAAATATTTATTGTAGCTCCTTTTCTAGGGGCAAAGAATTGGAAATTGATGGGATACTCATTAATTGGGGAATAGCTGAATGAGTTATGGTACATGATTATGATTGAATGCTATTTTGCTATAAGAAATGACAGACAGGATGTTTTTATAAAAACATGGGAAGACTTATATGAAGTGATGAGATGAAAAATGGTATTCACATGTAGAATGAACTGAAGAATTCTGAATATAGATTGAAGCATACTTTTTTTCACTTATTTATTTTTCTTACTTTCACATTTTAACTTTGCTAATATGGAAATGTTTTACATGACTTCACATTCTTAATTAATATCATATTGGTTACCTTTTCAATGGTTGAGGGAGTGACTTGAGGGAAAGAAATAATTTGGAACTCAATTTTTAAATGAACATTATAAATATATCAATTAAAAATAAATAAATCTGGAAAGGTTAGTTGGGCACAATTTATAAAGGGCTTTAAGTGTCAAAGGAATATGTATTTTATCCTAAATTCAAGAGGAAGCCACTAGAGCTTACAGAGTAAAGGATGAGGTGACATGTTTCGGCCTGCACTTTATGAAAATTCCTTTGGTGATTGTATGAAGGATGCATTGGACAGAGAAGAGATGATGAGCAGATGGATAAAGTCAGGAGTAATGACTAGGGAAGAGGCGATAATAACATAAAGTAGAGCTTTTAGAGGAGAGACAGGTGAGAGAAATTTTGTAGAAGTTGAAATGGTAAGATTTGGCTACAACCTCTCTACATATAGGAAGAATAAAATTAAATTCTAGAGGCTGACATTAATGTTATAATTCCAAGTGACTAGAAGGGTAATGTACTGAACAGAAATGGAGAAGTTTGGAAGGAATCTGGGTTTGGGGTTGGATATACTCTAATAAGCTATAGATCAGAATACATGCATGTATGTTCATCCTGTTACTTTTTTCTACCCCAAATGAACAGTAATACTACTCAAGCTAGTCTAATTAGTCACATTCCTTAAGTACAAAGCAAGTCTTTAGTAGGATACCTGCCATAGCCACAAGGTGATCTGGGGGTCAGCTATAGAATGAAAGAAAGGAATTTTTTCCAATGATTTGTGTTTAGTATATAATTCCCCATGGGGAAGGGCTATGGTTCCTGGTGTAGAAAAGCAAAGGTTGGGAGCTTGTACAACACTGGGATTGATTAGAAGGGGGAGTATTGGTAGATGATGGGGGGAAACTGTGTGTGGTTATATTAGAGACAAGTCTATTAAGCTATTCAGGGGAAGGTGGGAAGTGAGCCACCTTCCTGACTTCTGTTCAGTTGGTCTCCTTGGAGTTATACAATGGCAACTACTTTGGGGACTATTGATGTTTATTTCTCACTGAACATTGAATTTTATAAGGCCTCCTAATGTATGTCCTCACTCTTGAGTATTTATCATTTTAACCAGGAGTACTTTATTCAGTAACCCTCACTGATATTTATTCCTGGCCTCTACCTGTCTGATTCTAATTATTAACTCTGTTTATTTTATCCCAAAGACATACATATGCCCATTGGGAACTTAGAAAAGCAGAAGAGGGAATGGTGCAGAAACAGAAATATGAAAGATTCCCTAGAGGGAGGAAAAATCTTGGGATTGGGTTAACTTAGCAGTCTTGCTCTTACATTCAATGGATCTTTAACATTCCCTTTGAGGAGGAATCCCTGTGTCCATTTTCCTCGCTTTTTATTCATTGACATCCTCAGGAGTATAAGCACAAAGAAAAATGAGAACTTATATAATGAGGGCTGAATCCTTGGAGGATGCTGAGAAAGTTCTGTCTCCTGTCAACCCACAAGAGATGGGTTTAGTGAACTTTTTTTTTTCAACTGCATGATAATAGGGATTCAGGGGGCCAAGATCTCTTTGGTTAGAACACAAACAGTTATTTTGTGACTCATGTCTGCTAACTGCCTGGTGAAAGACTGTCTTTTAATTGAGTGCTGATCTGGAACTGAGTGTGCATACAAAAGGTACAAACTAACCCAATAACCACTTTTTCTCCCTAACAATATTCATTTGTGCAGGATGAATTTCTATGGTGCTATGGATGGCTAAGGAACCTTGGCCCCTGTGTCATTTAGTCACTATGTATCCACAGACCTGCTGTAGCTGCTGATGTTGTGTTTCATTTTCTCTGTTCTTAGGTAAATGAGTGTAAGAGACTGAGTGAACAAGTATGCGATAGTATCTACCTTCTTCACAACAACTTTATGAGGATGGTGACCAGAAGGCTTTTTATTCCTATGTTATACATAGGGTTGTGCTGAAGTCAGCACTTTTTAGAACTAATTGTTAAATTTTCAATGTGAACATTAAAACCTCAGAAATTGGCAAACTCTAAATCAGAATTTGGTTTATTGTGTGTGTGTTTTTAATTGTCTAGACTGAAAACAGTAATAGAGAAAAAATGTATAATGGTGATTAAACTTAAAGTATTTTCAGAGAACAAGTTGTTAAAACATTTACCAGAACATCTCTGGCTAGAGGTAAGAAAACTAGTGCCTTGGAAGTGAGATAACTTGCCCAACATCATATTACTTGTAACTATCACAGATAGAATTCCAACTCAATTCTCCAGTCTTGTTATCTTGCTTTTTTTTACCAATGCTTCTAGTGGGTTCTTTAGAAAAGAAAGAATGAATGAAGAATCTGAGCATCTTGAAGGCAAAGATAATCTCTTTTGTACTTGTTTTCTCAGAGCCTAGTTCAGGTCCCTATAGTTATCTCAAAATACATGCTTTGCCTTGATTGAATCTGCATGAATATGTAGTGTGCATAGTGTTGTCCCACAATTCCATAGGGACTTAAGGAAGGCATCTGCAGGTGAAAGCTTCCAGGTGCTTACAAAAAGGCACTGTAAGTCAATACAAATCAAGACACTTCTTGAGTAGTAGAAATTAACCTGCAGGAACCTTGCAGGCACTGGTAGATTTTAGGCAACAACACTGTGTATGTAATTAAGCTGTATTTATCACCTAAGTGGGAGAAGGAGTTTTCAGGTAGTCTGAGTTACTATGATGCAATCTGGTATTTTAATTTCAAAATAGAGGAAGTTAGAGAATATACTTCAGATATATGTCCTTTTTAAACTATTTTTTTTTCCTGTAGTGTTCTGTACCATTCAGAAATATCATAAGCTCCCAAGTGGCTCTACTTCAAACATTAGTTTTGTAAGCTCTATGTGCATGTTCATTCTAATTAGCATTGCTTACAAAGGAAATGTAGAACAGCTTAGTGCATGTGTAAAGAAAGCATTAATCAACCTGAGGAGGAAGCTTAAGAACAAGATAGTAATCGAATTTACTTTCTCACTCCCTTAATTACACTGGGAGCCACAAACAAAACCATAGGATGAGGAATGAAGGAATTCAGACTGCAGAGATTTCCAATAATTCCATCCCTAGAAAGCTATTCCCTCTTCTATTGTCCTTCAACTTCCCTTCCCCCAGCCCAACTCTTTGATACAAAACTCCACTAAATATTTATAAATCTTTGCCAAATGATAGGAATGTTCTTGGATTTAAAATTATTTTGACATACTCAGAATTGGAAGATAAAATAAAATAAAGAATTTAACTGAAGAAACAAGAAACCCTTAAATAAAATGGTAGATGCAACACTCTCCACCTTCTAGTAAAGTTTAGTGAATGCCAAATCTAAGAAACAGAATGTGTGGCACTTCTTTTCCTTTTAACTTCTCACTTTGTATTAGAGAATGTGTTAATCTATTTGGTTGCAGTAATCTATTTAAACAAATAGCAATAATATAATTAGGAAGTTAAACACAATGCTTCTCTACAATACTTAATTAACTTACTCTTATTTTCCATTTTCTCCCCTTGATTATGAAATAAAATTCATGTCCTTCAAAGTTTGACTCAGCCATAGATTTTTTAAAAATTAATTTCATTCTCCCATTGCTATATCAAATTCTCCTTTTGTCATCAGTTGTTGACAGCACCAATGGTGGGAAAGGAAGAAAGTAAAGGCTACATTCTTGCGGTAATGCCATATTTACATTTATTGCTTTTCATTTTTCATTTTAATCAGTATATATCCCAAGTGCTTCTATTGGCATGAGATTCTTTTGCCTTTAGCAAAATCATACTGATTGAATGATATAAAATGGTTTAAAATAATAAATTATGCTATTATTTGTATTTGATACAAGCACATGGCCTAAATATATTTTTTTATTATTATTATCAAGAGAATCCCTTTCCAATCTTCTAAACATAGGAATTGTGTGTGCATGTGTGCAGATATATATGTATATATTTACATGTGAATATATGTATAAATATACATATACATACACACATATATATATAGCTGTTAATATAATTGATAATGTAATATCAGAAAATTGTTAATATAGATTGTAATATGAATTGCCTCAATCTGTTTAATCATCCTGACAATGACAAAATCCCAATAGTATCCTTATATTTCTAGCTTTAAAATAATTAAATTAGGTTGAGCTGAGCCACACCTTATGCTTCCACCCTGGAATCTTCAAATCCTATACCTCAGAATCTTTTGTGGTATAAAAAGAAAACAATTCCTGCCTGATTGCTCCCTTGACATTCTTACCCCCATCAGATTAGGATTCATGGAATGAAGGGCAAAACAGCCAGAGTGGAGTGGTTTTCCTTTGCCCAGACTATGGAAAGCGGAAGACATTACATGGCCAGACCTTCCTCCTCCCTCCCTCTACCCTCCTAAGGTATAAAAAAATCCATTTCCATAGGTCTCCGGTTTGGGAAATCCATGGTGCTCTACACTCCTGGGTGACCTCAGTTTGCAAACTTTTCTTAGGAATAAAAAAGAATTTCTTTTCTCTTTCACATAAGTGTTGATTTATTTCAGGGCTTGTCAAAACATACTTTTCAATCCTCAATTCCACCAAGTCTAGGTATGTTTTAATAGTCATATAAAAAGAAATAGCCCTTCAATTATGTGAAGGTCTCAATCAATGGTAATAAAGTTATGCATACTTACATATATACATACATATATGCATATGTTATTAAATAATTTTAATTCCTCAAAACTAGTGAAAAACTGAACTAGCTCTTCTAATCAAAACGCCAAACAGCAGCACATAAAGAATACAATCCCTTTGAATAGTTAATTTTAGAAAAATGAGTCTGAAATTTTATATTGAAGAGCAAAGACTTTGTAAAAGTTTCAAATTTCACAAATCGTTTACTCATTTAAAACAAGTAAACACACATTCTCAGATTCCATCTTTCTAATGTGAGTTCCCCACTTTCCATTTAGTATTTAAGTATAGTCTCTTAGATACCAACTGACATCTATTGACCTATGCAAAATTTTCCATACCATGACATCTAAGGCCATGGAGTTTTCCATTTACATTGGGGTCTAATGAAAGTAAAGTTATAGTTCATGTGGACATAAGTCCTGAAAATATATTTAGATTTCAAAATCTAGATTTCTATTGACTTTAAAATCAGTTTACTATTCCTTCTCTTTACCAAATAGTAGTAACAGCTTTTTTGGGGAGTAGGGGGAGGTCTTTTATTTTTCAATGGTATTTTCATTATTCGATTCCTTTTAAACCCAGTTATTATTCCAATTTAATATATACAGATGTTTTCACCTAAAAAATAGATACTGCATCTGTCATTCATTCTTTTCTTATATTTCAACATTTTATGGTATACAATAAATATTTAAACATGTTATACCAGATTTAAGATATTATTTATGGTTACACACACAAATTCCTATGTAAGTGAAAGCAGATGTCTTCATAAAGATGAGACACCTCAACTGTGAATGTCAATGATTGTAAAATACTTTCTGAAGTTACAAGATTACAGATTAAACTCTGGGTAACCCTTTTAACCTAGCTATGACTAAATTCTAAAGTCAGATTGCAAGGGAAAACAGCCAAGCTGAAAAGATGGAATTATCTGAGAAGTAGGAGTAGGAAACTAAAGCAAAGACATAATCAGAGATCACAAAATCACTAAGAAATTGCTTGGATGATGTTGGATTTAAAGAAGAAATTGATCATATCCTGAGACCTTTACATTAAATGCCTTGAAACCACTTGTCTGTAAGGAAGGAAAAATGTAACAAAGAGGTTTTCTAACCAATCTAGGCTATAATGCTGGTCTTATAAATAGTCAGAGACAGCAATTTCTTACACAGTATTATTTGAGGATTACTTTTAAACCCTGCCCTCACCCCCCACACACATGCAAAAGTATCTTCATTAGTTTCACCAAGGTGTCTGAAAAGATGACATTTCATCTTTTTGGATCTCTTTTTTACAAATGGTGATACCTCAGTGATATGCACCTCTATATCTTGAACAGCGGTGGCTATGGCTAACCTTACTGATATTTGGGAGTATATATATTTGTTGTGTTTTGTGTAATTTACTGGCAAAATATTTCTTCTTTTGTATTACAGATGACACTGAAAAAATTGCTACATTTTTCTTCATTTAAAATATTTTTCTAAATTTAAGCATCAAGGAAAATAAACATTTTCATTTAAAAAGAACAAAAGGGTATTGTGTATGAAACTATGAATTACCATTATTTGCAACCTGCTTTTCAGTTTAACTCTAAAATAAATTCAACATGCAACTTTCAAAGCTGCCTTATTTTTGTTCTTTCCACATAATTTTTTATTCATTTTAACATGTTTCAATAAATCTCTTTTCTTTACTTTTTTAAACAACCTATCCCTAGCCTTCTTCCCTTAACCTAGCACTACAAAAAAAATTTTAAAAGAAGAAAAACAAAACTTTTATAACAAATATGTATATTCAAACAAATAAATGCCCATATTGACCATATCTGAAAATGTGTCTCATTCTACATATTAAATGTATCACCTCCCTTCCAATAGATAGGTAACATGCTACATCATAATCACTCTGATATTTTTCATATCTGACATAGGTAGTGATATCAACTCCCTGACTAAACCAATGGTCAAGAAGAATTTCAACATGAGAAAAGAAGTATTAAAATTACAGTGGTCCTTAAACCCAGAAATCATTGTAACACACAACCATGAGAATTAATATATGGAAAAAACACCACAGGGACACTACCCTGTACCACTGTCCTTCCTTTGTATACATATTATAGGCAAATTTGATGGAAAGTTTAATGACGATATACATGCAGAGGAAAATATCAAGAACATACACCATTGTAAATAAGAGCAACCCTAGGTAATCCAGCACAAAATGATTTCCAGGCAACCAATTAAAAAAAATGACAAAAATATTCACTAGGAGATGAAATTATATCAGAGGCTACCAGGAAGTAAGATTTAATTTGCAGTTTAGAAATTAGTTAAATTCTAGATACTTACTTGCTGGTAGGATGAGAACTATTTATTTTCTCATTCTATATTATACTACTTGACTACTATTTCCTAAACTCCTTTGCTGGATTCTTGTCTAGGTCAGCCAGATAAAAGTGAGTGTCTCTGAAGAAAAGGTTCTGAGCCCTCTTCTCTTCCCCCTCTATACTACTATGCTTGATGTTTCATCAGCTCCCAATGATTTGATTATCATCTCTATGTTGATAATTGTCAGATTTCTTTGCACAGCCCTAACCTTTCTCCTGACCTCCTGTCACACATGTCCATCTACCTATTGGACATTATCCAACTAGATGTCCTTTTATATATATAGTCCCTTTAGACCAAACGACTTGAGCAAATGGAAATCAATCACCCCTAGATTTGATCAAAATCCAACACTGTAATTTCACAGTTAAGGACTATATTTAATACATATCAGCCCACTTGGGCTGATTTTACTTGTCTTATGGAAACTTTTCCATCCCCGGGTGAGATTACAGATATTACCTCAGCAGGAAATGCCCTGGTTTTAAGAGGCCAGGCAGTTGCCGCATGGCCTCTCTGGGACCCACAGTGGAATTATAATGATGATCAACAATTCCAAGATTTAAAAGACGCTAGGGAAACACTTCTGAAGGGAATGGAATCTTGCTCTAGAAAACCCGAAAACTGGCAGAAATTCTTAAACTTAGATCAGGAGACTAATGAAAGACCTAACAGGTTTTACAATAAACTTTGTGAAGTCCATAGACAGTATACCAGACTGGATCCATAAGATTTAAGAGATTTCTATATTGTGCTTAACACATTCATTCATAATTCATTGCCAGAAATATGCAAATATTTTCTGACACAATGTCGAGACTGGAGAACTTTGAGTATAGATAGGTTTAAAGAACTTGCCATCTATGTCTTTGACTCATGTGAGGAGAGAAAGCCTAAACAGAGCATTCTGGCACCAGCACTTTGTGGTCAGGCATCTAAGGGCCAACACAAGGGTACTAAGGTGTGCGGTTACTATGATAAAGAAGGATACTTATTGAGGGACTATAGGACTTGAAGACAAGTATTTAAATGCATAATATACAAGGACCAAGGTAATGATAGGCCATATTACAGGTGAAATCAAAATGGAAATAGATCTTTTCAAGGGAATCCAGAGAGACAGTATCAAAATAACCATAGACTCTATCAGAGAGGTACAGAAAGACAGAACCCGAATAAAAGTAACCGAGGAGTCCCTCAGAGCAGGGCACAGGATTGATGAGACAAAGGGGAGGGATAGATACTGAAAGCCACATATTCCCAGACCCAGATTTTTTAAATGCCCTTGTACCAGTCCATTCACCTCCCCAGAGTAACAAACCTCATGTGACCCTCGAAGTTGGGGACACGTATTATGATTGTCTGCTAGATACAGGAGCTTCTAAATCAGTACTAGTGAGCAAACCTGACCCTGAATCACCAGCTGAATGTAATCATTCATAAGTTGAATAAGCCCCTATGGCAAATCCATGGTACAAACAAAGTCAATGCTGAAGAACTCCACATTTTCTACCATAGAGAACATTATGACAGCATTAGAAAAATCAATGACAATTCAGAAACCCCTGACACTTTGGTGTACAGAGAATTGGGGAACCAGTTAAAATGATGTGGTATACCCCAAACTCTAGCAGCATAATAATTTAACTTTAACAAGCTTTTCCTTCTGCAGGTAAACTACTGAAGCACATGGCCTTGTTTTCTGGCCTACCTCAATCTACCCCACCCCTTTTCCCCCTCCCCCTACTTAACCCTTGTTCCTTGAAACCGCCTTTTGTTGTTTTGTTTTGAAAAGCACCAGTTCATGAGGGACCACCCCTTTGGACAAAACTTTCCTCTCTCCCTTTTCTATATTGTTATTAATATATTGTTTGCTAGTATAGGGCATTATATTCTCTTATTTTTTGACTGTTTCATTGAGCAAATGTGTTTTCTGAAGAAACAAAGGGGGAGATGTGGAAAAAATTATTTGTGGTAAAATTACTAGAATTTTAGCTGACTCATTTGGGAGGGGCCACACCTGGCCCACCCTGAAGTTACATATACTACTGAAGTCAGAAGGATAACTCTCCATAGGCAGTTTTTGAAGGACCTCCCCTTTTGGGAGAGAAAGATTGAATGCTCCATGAAGGGAGGCAGAGGTTCTTCCAGAACACTAGCTCTCTTGCTCTCTGACTTCTGCCCTTCTGGTGGTACAAGCAACTGTAGACTTTCCAGGTGTTGGTAAGTGAACAACAGAAAACCCTAAATTCCTTTGAAATAGCTTAATTGGAAATGATCCGGGAATTGCATAGGCTAAGTTTAAAGTTAAGAGTAATTATCTGTATTTCTTTTTCCTATTTCCTTATCTTTGATTTTTTATTAGTTTCACTTTTGTTGTTTAATTAATTCCCAAGTAATACAATCTGATCCTTATGTGAATTAAAGCTGTAAGGCTCCTTTCTTATTGGCCTGGGAGAAGTATCTAAAAGGGCAGTTCAGAGGGGAGGGTGAACCTAAAGGTCTCTCATATTTCCGGGACCCCAATATTAAGGCAAGTCACACAATTAATGCTCTGTATATCAAATTTTGTCCCTCACAAAGTCAACATAAAACTAGACTCAATATCTTTCCTTGAAATCCCTCCCCTATTCCAAGGATTGTGGTGAAGTCAAGTCTAATCAGCTTATGAAAGCCTTTGTAAATTTTCAGTGTATTTATACCTCAGAAATTGTTAATTGCTATAAATCAATGATTGAGTGTATTTTTAGTGTTGTATGAAAGGAGAAAAGAGTTATTTTTTAACTGTCTAGACTTTAAAACTTGATAATAATTCATATTAAACTTAAAAGTGTATGAATCATGAGCAGGTAGGTGGCACAGTGGATAGAGTACCAGCCCTGAAGTAAGGAGGACCTGAGTCCAAATCCGGCCTCAGACACTTAACACTTACTAGTTGTGTGAGCTTAGGCAAGTCACTTAACTCCAATTGCCTCACCAAAAAAAAAAAAAAGTGTATGAATCATTTTTTACACTTTTTTAAAGTCCAAGTTGTTAAACGTATTTATCAATGCACTTTTGCATTGCTCTATAAATACTTCTCAAGCTCATCAAGTGTACAGCAGTTGTAATGGATAGAGAACAATGTCTGGAGTCAGAAAGACCTGAGTTCAAATTAGCCTCACCCACTGATTTGGTGCATGATCCTGGATAGGTCACTTAACCTTTGTCTGCCTCAGTTTCCTCAATTGCAAAATGGAGATAATAATAGTACCTCCCTCTCAAGGATATTGTGAAAGATCAAAAGGGGATAATATTTTAAAGTGTTTATCATACTGCCTGACACATATTTTATGTTTAATAAATGCTTGCTCCTAGTCCTTTACCTTCCCTATGTGCTAATAATGATATTAATAATAATAATTAGCACTTAAGATTTGTGAAGTACTTTATATCTATTTTTTCATTTGAGCCTCACAATACTCATGCTTATTCCTATTGTTACTATAATACCCTAAGACCTCACTTCCCTCCTAATCATCCTGGCACACAACCTAGTTATCATCATCTTCACTCTCCACTCTACTTATCTGACATTTACAATCTGTTTCGAAATACTAATGAGTCCACCTTTTCAGTAGGTTTTGTATATTCTCCTTCTCTCCTCTTACAGTGCCACCACCTAGATGAAGAACCTCTTTACTGGACTACTGAAAAAGTCTTCTGGTTGTCTTCCCTTTGTCAATTCTCTTCCCACTCCATTCCATTATCCATTCATCAATCAATGTTTTTCCTAAAGTTTAATTCTGACCGAGTCACCTCCCCATTTAACAAAGTTCAGTGGCTCCATTTAACTCTAGACTCAAATATAAAATCTATTGTTTGACTTTTAAAGCTGTTCCTGATTCTTTTTACATTTCTAGTCTTCTTAACCTTTGTTCTCCTACATGTATTCTGTAATTCGGTGGTATTAGCTTCCTTGCACTAACTGGCAGGACACTCCCTCTCCCAACTCATTGTCTTTCCACTGGCTGTCCTGGAATGTTTTCCTTTCTCATCTCTACCTTCTGGCTTCCTTAAAATCTTAACTGACATGGGGTTTAGGACAGATTGAGGAATTAAGGGACTATTAAAGTTTAAACTGGACAACTAGATATCAGGACAGACACAACTAAAAAGTAAGGGGAGATAAAATTCTATAGCCATTAGGCGTGGCTACTACCTGGGGTGGTGCCAGGGGACAGAGATAACACTAGAAGTCAAGACCACCACCACTCATTCAAGCTTTTCCTACCCCACCCAGAAAAGGAACTTTCCATTGTCAGGTGATCACCCCACCTAGCCTCTATAAAAGCTTTGGCCTTTCTTCTGTTCTGGGAGGAGAATGTTTTTAAGCCATCTCCTTGCCTTGAGACAAAAACTTCCTGTCACTTGCTCTAGGGCCCAAATAAAAGACCATTTTATTCTAATTAGGCTGTGTCTAAGTGTTGTAATTCTTTACAGAGGAATACCTAAGGAGCCCACTACCTATTTCCCTGGTGATATTAACTAAACTTAACTAAACTAAATCTTAACTATACTCCCACCTCTTGTAAGAAGCATTCTCTTTCCCCTTAAAGCTAATGCCTTCCTTCTGAGATTACTTCACATTTTTCTTATAGATAGATACAAATATCTATATCTAGATAAATAGACAGATATAGATATCTTGATTGTATATAGTTGTTTGCATGTTATTCCCTCATTAAGGTTGTGAACTCCTGCTCCTTGAGAGCTAGGACTGGTTTGTGTGTGTGTGTGTGGTTTTTTTCCCTTTCTTTGTATTCCCAAGGTTCAGTCCAGGGCCTAGAATGTGATAAGTCCTTAACAAAATACTTGATCACTTAACTTAGGTAGTATCATGGTTGCTATTATGGGAATTAATTGAAGTATAATTAATTAAGTAGATTTGTAACTATTTTGAAAAATACTGTGAATATAAACAATAAGATAAAGGAGAACCTAGATTCAATTCAGTATTTATGAGAGAATTCAAAGCATCTAGGTGCTATTGATATAGGAGGCAAAAAGGGGTTAATAGAAAAACCTAAGATCCAAGCTTTAATTCAGATATGAACTCCAAAAAGGAGTTAGACCCCAGTTAATGGATAACTTATGTTATGTTCTTGTGCCCACAGAAATCAGTGCCCATAATGGGACCTTAGACTAAATGACAATAGTATAGAAATTCTAATGAAAAATGATTATATTTTGAAACCAGCCATGGAAATCAGAAACATGCACAGAAAAGGGCAAATTTGTCCCTAGATTCATCTTATGATGTGTAAACCCCCAAAACACACCTCCACTGAAACAGGTACCCACCTCAGGGGTTGGCTTAGGACTCCAGGAACTCCAAATTAGGATAAGCCCTCCCCTGAAACACCTCTAGGTTGAGAATATTATAATGAGAAGGACAGGCCCTCCCCTGTACCTCCCCAAGGTGGAGATTATTACAATGAGACTGGTAGTCAATTTATTCATACAATAAATATAACTTTCTTTCCTTTCCTTATTTGAGAGATACCTTTCCAATATTCTGGTTCTCTCCCTGTGGTCACCCACAGCATTGCAATAAAACTTGGGAAACTGAGTCACTGAGTCTCGTAATTCTTTTGGGACAACTCACGATTAATTTGATCCCAAATTCCAGCCCACATCACTATAATGCATAAAGTACTAGACTTGATGTCAGGAAGGACTGAGTTCAAATCTGCCCTCAGGCACTTAATAGCTGTGTAACCTCTGTCATGTCTGTTAAACTCCCTCTATCTCATTTTTTCTTATAAGTAAAATGGTAATAATTCCCAGAGCTGTTATGAGGATAAAAAGAGCTAATATTTTAAATCACTTTACAAATCTTAAATCATCTTATAAATACTGGTTGTTATTGTTGTTGTTACTATTATTTCTCTCTGCCATTAATTAATACCTGTGGACAGGGGCCTTGTTCAAGTGGAGGACCTAAAACATATCATATTGAAAATGTTGCATTTAGTCCATCTGAGACTTAGCAAAGTTAAACTTCTAAAAGGAAAAACAAAGAAACCCAGAAAAGAAAGGCCTTTCTGATGCAAAGGAAACATTCCACATCCAATAAAAAGTCTGAAGCTTGAAAAGCTAAATTGCCTGGGAAGAGGGTAGTGAGACAATGAACTTGCCTCAGAGCAGAAATTACTTCAATAATTTTATTCCTAGCCATTCATGTTCATAAGAACCAAAAGAAATCTGGTGAGACAAAGTGGATTGATTCTTTCCCTGAGAAAATCCAGTAGGAAGGATTATTAAATGGAAGGTGATTTACCTTTCCCACCCCCTTCCTGGAGATATGAAACTTCACAAATGATCCTCTGAGAGCATCAAAAAGGTGAGACTTTTGATAATCTCAGGTTAAGGACCATAGTCCTTTCTGAGATTACTATAAAGTTGCTTCTGAAAAGAATGCAGTAACACCCAGATGAGTCAGAGGCTGGAGATAATCAAGACTCCAGTTACCCATTAAAGAATAAGTAGAGGGAGTTCAGCAGATTAACCTGACAAGCAGAGGTGCCTCACCCTTTGAAAAACCCAGCACCTAAAGGAACTAACTTCTTCACCTATCCTGAAAGTAACAATGCAGTGGCAGAATGAGCTGCCCAGTTTAACCTTTTGGCAAACCTAATCAGGAAACTGCTACACAGTCAAATATCTTGATCTGCTTAAAGCAGAGACACTGGGCTTGAAAAGCCAGTCCATCCAGGTTGCAAAGTGAATGTCATGATAAAGGGGAGATTCTACAGCTGAATTGTTGAAGGGAAGCACACTTGTAGGGTCTGTGCATCATTACAAAGATAGTAACTTACAATGTTGCCCTTAGAGACCTGAAAATACTAGCAACTGCTTTTCTGGGTGCCCAATTGGTCAGTGCTGGTGAGAGGTGGGAGAGTGATTTTAATGGGAAAGTTGCAGAAAAGGTAAAAAAATACTGTTCTGAACTTGTCATAATGGATAAAAGAAATCAAAACAAAAACAAAAACACATACTTATTTCTTGTTTGCACAAAGCCATTTTTTAAAAATTACCAAGCCTTTCCCTTTAGGGTAGGTTTGCAGTAAAAAAGTCAACATAAAATTTGTAATGTAGATGTCCAAGATAGCTATCCACTTCTCCTTTCTAAAAGTCTTTGAAAAGAAGAATCCATTTCAAGTTGGATCATTTTTTTTTTTAATTCAGCAAAGTTCCCTTAGCCTTCTTCTGTCTTCAGAGTAGTTCCTTCTAAACTTCTGAATACAAATTAAGAAGTGCACAGCAGGGTGCTCTGATTGGCTGTTAATAGACCCTCTTGAGTTATCTTCTGGTCCTCTTATTGAGTACCTCCTGTGTTTCTTCCACACAAATTACACAGCTAAAGCTCTATAATTTACTAACACTCCAGTTGTATAAACTCTTTAAAAAGCAAGTTGAACTCAATGTCAGGACCATTTCTTTAGACCTGTTTCACCCTCAACACTTAAAGTTATGTTGCAAATGAAACTTTATACCAGTCTTACCAATAAACTTTTCCCAAAGCCACTGTTGAACAGTTTAAATTTTTTAAAAGAGGAGAATTTTATATCTATCTTTTGGACATCAATCTAATACAGAAACAGTAAATAATACATATGGACACACATATATTCATATATACATTTATGTGTATACATGTCTTTGCATGTATAAACACACACAACTATAACTATATACACATGTATGTATATGTGCACATGTTTATGTATGTATATATTTATGTTTAATGAGCATGTGTATATATAATGTCTGCCCTGTATGTTTATATATGTGTATATTTATATATAATGTGCATGTGCGTGTGCATAATGGCTGCTCTGACTCTTCTTAGTTATATGACCTTTTAAGTTACTCAAACTCATTCAACCATTAGTTTTGTCATCTGTGTAATGATGATGCTACCTACAATATTTAACTCCAATAACTGTTCTGAGCATGAAAAGTAATGATCCTTTTAAAATGTACTGTAAACCTTAAGGGCCAATAGAAATATCCAAAAAATTATTACTTTTAAAAAAAAAGTTAGGTAAGGCTAGTGGTTAAGGGACATTAAAGCTATTACTATGTCAACATATGCAGTGATTGTTCTTTCCAAACTTTTCATAATGTCTAACAAACAACACTTTGATACTAATCTAGAACTCCTGTGTTCTTTGACATCTATGCCATTCTTAAATTGTGAATTCCCAGTGCTAGATGGTCATTACTATTCAGCTTCTTTTGGAGCCACATTTTCACAATTTCAATGCCATTCTCCTCAACTTTCCTTAATGTGTTCACATATTTTAGACTTCACCAGCTCTTAGGAATGAACCTAAAATTATTTTCTCCATAGCTTTCCATCATTACTACATTGACAATCATGAATACTGGATAGCCTTAACTGTTTTCTTGGCTCAAACTCATTCCTAAAATACTAGAGTAAGAAACACAAGTTCTTAGAATTAGAAGTTACTTTAGAAACCACCCAGCTGACCACATAAATGAATATGAATCCTTCTACAACATCTCTCATAAGTGGTCATCCAGTATTTATGTGAATTAGTCAATCAATAAATATTATTACATATAGGAAACTATGCTAGATACTAAAAATGGAAAGTAAAAAATGAAATAGGTCCTTCAAGGAATTTACCTTCTATGGTGAAGAAACCATGTAAAAGTATGAATATATACTATAATATAGTTAAAAACATCTAGTGAGAGAGAAGGAACTCATCACTTCCCAAAGTAGTCCATTGTTCTTTGAGACAGCTGTAATTACTAGGAAATTGTTCCTTGCATCAAGCCTAAATTTACCTGTTTTCAACATCCATCAGTTACTCTTAATTCTGTTTTTCAAGACCAAATGTTTCTGGTCTAGTATCTCTTGCCCATGACTATCAAGATTATTGAAAGTAGTTATCATGTCTCCCCTAAATCTTCTTTTCTTTTTGAAAAAAATTGTTTATTTTTGTGGGGCAATGAGGGTTAAGTGACTTGCCCAGGGTAACATAGCTAGTAAGTGTCAAGTGTCTGAGGTTGGACTTGAACTCGGGTCCTCCTGAATCCAGGGCTGATGCTTTATCCACTGCACCACCTGGTTGCCCCCTAAATCTTCTTTTCTTAAAGTGAAACATATTCATTTCTTTGCCATGTTCTTTGATATAAGCTTGAGGTTCTTCATAACACTGGTTGTTCCATACATAATCATCTTCTAGCTTTTCCCTTAAAACCTTTTAATCTAACATCCCTTCTTTCTTTCCAGTTGCTTTTTGAATCATTACCAGTTTCTTACTATTCACCATATCCAATGATTTTTTTTTAATTCAGTTTTTTTTTATTCTGGACCTCTTTTATTTGAAACTGTTTTTTCCTCCCAAAGCTCTTATCTTCCTTGTCTTCAGAATTCCTGCATTGCATGGCTTCTCCTTCTATTCTAATTGCTCTTTATTTCTCTGACTGGTTCCTTTTCCTCCTATTATTTCCTAACCATGGACATTCTGCAAATTACTGACCTTATATGCCATTCTTCTCTCTCACACACATTGTCTTCCTATTGGTAAGTCATATTCAGTTATTTTCTGGAAAAATGAGAGTCATTCACTGTACTTTGCTTTCCCTTTTCTTTCTGTTGGATATGCCCAAGAATCAGCCTGGAAGTAACTTTTGTCATTCAGCTCCTCTGCTTAATAAGATGGGAAAGGAAACAGCAAGATTGTCTCTCTTAATCCCAAAAGATTTAAAGGGAGATGCTAACATAATCAAGATGGAAGAGCTAAATGGGTAGGGACCCAAAATTGGACCCCACAAAAGCTGACCCAAAACAGAAAAAACAGAACTTAAGTTGTAGTCCAAGGGGAAAAAAAGATATATCCAGTAAACTGAAAAAAAAAACTCTCTGATTAGAAGTTCTAACTATAGAACCAGAGGTAGTAAACAGCTATAACTTTCAGAAAACTGGGACCATCTATAGGAGGATAACTGAACTGTGAGATTTAGTAAAGGAAAGCTAAAGAGAGTGAAAATGCCAAAGCATGCCTCTTTCTTCATGAGTACAGGAGAGAAGAAGTAGAATAGTGATTTACTAAGGGAGAGACAAACAGACAAGGATAGAGACAGAGAAACAGAGATAGAGATAGAGGGACAAAGCCTGAGGGACCTCAAACTGGAGAGATGGACCTCAAAAAGAATGCTGTCCAGACATGTAACATGAAGGTGCAGTTATGCCTTTTTCCATTGCTAGAAGCTCATGCTAGGTATAATTATAAATTATTGCAAGAATTCAAGACATGGGAACAAAACTGACAATTGAAATGAGTGGGAGTTGGATTTCTTGATATTCCACAGGCTTTGATGAAAGTTCTTTCTCTTTGCTGCACAAATAAAAGTATTCTATATTTTGAAGTCCTAGGAACCTTAAGTATTATCAGACAAATTGGTAACTAACCTTAGGGAAATGTCAAATACTGATGTTCTCAGGATCTATAGGTTTGAAACAATGAACCAGGTTCATGACAGGTCAAGTAGTAGGGTATGACATTTTATATAAGGAAGGAGTTTGATATAAGAAATACCTTATAAGGCTTCTTTGCTTTCAGATATGTAGTCTACTGGGCAAGTCATAACCCCAATTGCTTCACAAAAAAGAGAAAGAAATGTAGTCTATATGAATTATTACCAAATTTTTGTTTGATGTCTAGAGTTCCAATCTCACATTTCAAACTCCCTGCCAACCATCTTCATTGAATTGCCACCAGCATCTTGAACACAATTCCTTACAGCCTAAGATGCCAATCCTATGTCTTTTGCCTATAATGTGACATTTGTACCCCTTGAAATCTTAAACCCTCTTCAAGGTATGATTTCTCCATTTTCCAAATCTCCACAACATTGTAATTGTTCTTTTTATGTAATTTAGCATATTGTTTTATAATATAGTTACATACTTTTAAAAAATCCTCCACTTTTCATTTCTCCATGTAATTTACAAACTCCATGAGGACAATGGCTGTATTATACATGCTTACATCTTACATGGCAACTAGAATAGTTCCCAAACATAATAGTTGCCCAATAGCACCCATTAAATAAATATTCTCTTGGATCATTGCATTAACCATGAACTACAGCAACCTTACTGCGGTTTGTTGCTTCATTGTCTTATCAGTGCTCAAAGTCAGCGATCTGACTTTTCAAAGTACTATCTGTGTGAATAGACTCATTCTTTTATCCCTTAAACAGGACATCTACTTTTCTCATAGGAAAGAACTTTGACTTTCTATAATGATCTTCCTACTCTATATGCTCTAGCACCTTTCTAATACCAGTATTAGCTAAAGAGGATTCAAGTTATGTCAATACACCTGAAATGAAAATGTCAACTGTAATGTCAGACACCTGCATGACTGATCCAGATGAAAGTAGCTCTGGAAACATTCCTGAATCCATGGCAAGACTTTCACTCAATTAAACATATAAAAGTCCTAATGAATTAGCATCCAAACTAGCCCTTTTTCTCATGAAGCAAATATTTCTTTTGACTTGTAAGCCCAAATGAAAATCTCAATAGCTAACCTTTGTAACATCTAAAACCTTTTTTGTTTCATTGAGTTAATAATTTTCACATATATCATTTCATTGGATGCCCACACAACCTGCACAATAAGCAGAGTAGTTATTATTACCCTCATTTGGTAAATGAGGAGTATACTGAAACACAGAGATTTTAAGTGATTAAGTGAATTGCTCAACATCACCCAGAAAAGTAGGATCAGATTCAGACATGAAATTCAAGTTTCTAGACCATTTTCCTTCATGACATCAGAATTTTCTTTACCAAAGTATATTTATTTTTTTGTTATAAGTATCTTGTAATTATATTGGGGTTCTCCCATCTAAGATTCACTCTGTGTAGCACTTTTAATTTTAAGGGAAATCAAGGAGTAATTTAAAATTGATTTGGAGACATTTTTCATATGGTAGCTAAAAATGTGCCAGGGGTGGGGGGCATGGGGTTCCCAAGTTCCTATAGGTGTTACCCATGCCAGGTGGCTACAGTGCTATAACTCACTTTCAGGGTTCTAGGTGTGTGGAGGAAATGCATGTCTACATTTGTCTGTAGCTCCTGAGCCCCCACAAATGTTTTGTTTTGTTTTTCCCATTTACACACATCAATTACAGTAGCACCATTAATTCTTAAACATTAAATACTCATTTACTAAGAAGGTAAAAGTAAACGTAATCATGACACAACATTTACTAATGTTAACTAAATGGAAGGAAAATTATGAATACTCAAAATAGTGTAATCTACCCATAAACCTAGTCATATTTTTTCTACCACATTTTTCTATACACAGTCACCATAAGAGATGAGTGGGCCCAGATTTACAGAAACCTAGAAGTGAAGCACATAAGCAAGAAAATCCATGTGCTAGGGCAGCTCATGACGCTGGCACTAGAGGCCTAAATTTCTGTAGTCTCCTTAGCATTAATTCTACCATATCTTACCTGCTGTATGAGACTGTTCCTCTTCTCCTCAAAACAAACAAAAAAGTTCTCTGCTACTCTCAAGCTTGTGAAAACATGATAAACTCTTAGGTCAAAACAAACAAAATGTATCCCTGAGTCCATAGTGATCCTTAGCTCTGCTCCTTTCACTAGGCACTAAGGCAGTATGACATGCTTTCTACTCCCTTTAGGTACCTTTTGCAAACCTTTTCAGGTCTTACTTTCTATAGACTTTTAGGGGTTTCCTATCTAAACCCTTATAGGGTATAAAAGGGAATTATAGAAAATCACTGGAGGTTTTCCCTTTCTCCATCTGTAGATGACTCTCAAAAGCAAGGCAAACTTGGGACCTTCCAGCTCTTCACCCAAAGCAGAACAGCTCCTTTTCTGCCCATCCAATGTTTCAAACAACAGAGCTTTTCACCAATCAGATCAGTTCCCCTTCATTAATAGCAGAGCTTCTGTTCTAGCTGTGTTTAATTCATGTCAGCTTCTCAGCTCCAAAGGCCTTTCTGTTCTATTATCTGGTATTTTGACTTCTTGGATCTGTCTCTATCTCTCTCTATCCCTGTCTTCATCTCTTTCTCTATTTCTTTCTTTCTGTCTGTCTGTCTGTCTGTCTGTCTGTCTCTCTCTCTCTCTCTCACACACACACACACACACAAACACAAACACACCTGTTATTGCTAGCATCTTTAAAACTCTTCAAGGTTTGTAAAACATTCTGTGTGATCTGATTTGATCCTTACAATAACTCTGCAAGATGTTTGCTATTAGTTTGCTATTATCATCCAAATTTCCCAGATAGGAAACTGAGGCTAGAGAGGGTAAGCAGACCAGAACTATACAGCTAAGTAAATATGAGGCAGGATTTGGACCTAAGACATCCTAACTCTAAGTACATTCTATCCATTATACTACCTGACATCACATTCATCTTGTTTTGACACAGACTTAATCTTATGATCTGGCTTCTGCTCTCTAGTTTCTGCTCTTCAAATCAGAACTTCTTTCTTTATAATGAGGTATCTTTAATAAGTTAAGAAATAATATATGCTAGTTCTATAATAAACTCAACCAGTTCATTGATTCAATTCCTCAGCAAAACACTCCAAAGTTCTTCAAATTAGCAACTGGAAAACAAGGGACTATATGGAAAATTTAATAATCAGTTTTCCCTCTGTAGGACTTAAGTCCTTTCAATACTTTTATATGAGGAACTTTTTTCTCTTACATTCTCAGAACTGTTTGTTTCTTCAAAATGTTTTACTTTATGGTCACACATAAAATGTGCTTTTTCTTTCTCTTTCAGATAATAAAACATCTATATATGAAGAGGGCAGTATCTTATTATACAAGTTTACTACTAATGGGGTCAAAAGAGAAATTAGAAAAGAGAAATGTGAAGCAGAGAGAAATCAGGCAAGCAACAAGATACACATATTGATTAATCACTTACCATGTGCCAGTCACTGTTAATTACTAGGATAAAAATATAAACAAAAAAGAAAGACATCCCTCAAGAAGCTACATTCTACTGAGGAAAGACAACACAATAAAAGAAGCTTAAAAATAAGGGGTAGGGGGCATCTACATGGCTACATGGCTCAGTGGATAAAGCATTGGCTCTGAATTCAGGAGGACCTCAGTTCAAATCTGGCCTCAGACACTTGACAATTACTAGCTGTGTAACCCTGAGCAAGTCACTTAATCCTCATTGCGAAGAAGAAGAAGAAGAAGAAGAAGAAGAAGAAGAAGAAGAAGAAGAAGAAGAAGAAGAAGAAGAAGAAGAAGAAGAAAGAAGTATCTATATGGGGACATGAAGGTAAAGTTTATAGAATCAGAAGCACAATTTAAAACCATGATGGTCTTTGGCCTATCCTCAAAAAGGACTCCTGAAAAGGAAATCATCAAGTGCAGAAGGAGGCTGGCATGGCCAAGAGATATTCTAGGGTTAGAAGAGACCTGAGCTATGATGATGAAGTCTGAAGAGTCAGAAGCACAGTCAGGAGAGGAAGAACTCCCTAATTGAGAAGAACTATTGGGGAAGATATTGGAATTTATTTCCCTAGCATCCAAGGTTTATCTCCTCTTTCTAACTTGTAGGCCTTTTATGGTTTGGAAATTGTAAACCATACAAAGACAAGATTCTTAAAGCTCTCCAGCAATACATGCCAAAACAAAGCTCTCTGTCTAGAGTTATTCCTCTTGTTCCTGGGTGAAGTTCACAGTGACATCTTGGAAGGTCATTGTTTGCTGACAGACCAAAAATGTTCAGGCACCCTCAGGGGAATGTGTGTTTTGTGTAAGGGGGTGCATTGTAAAGCTTTTCCTGGAAGAGGTAACAACTGGTACCATCTTTGAAATAACATAAGTATTCTGAAACGCAAACATAAAGAGGAAATGCATTGCAGACATTGGACAGAAGAAATGGGATAGCTTGTGTGAATTCAGAGGTCTGAGAAACAATGTCAAGTTTAAGAAAAAAAATAACTATAGTAACAAAAGAATTACATCATCATAGATTTTAGATTTGACAAGGGCCACAGTAGCTAACTAGTTCAACCCATGACTATCAGATAATTATTCAATCTCTACTAGAAGACTTCCACTAGAGGTGAAGGGCACTATCCCACCTTCTCTAAGGCAGCTTTTTCCACTTTGAGATAACTCTGGGGGTCAGCTAGGTTGCACAGTGGATAAAGCACTGGCCCTGGATACAGGAGTACCTGAGTTCAAATCCAGGCTCAGACACTTGACACTAGTTGTGTGACCCTGGGCAAGTCACTTAACCCCCATTGCCCCGCAAAAAAAAAAAAAAAAAAGAGAGATAACTCTGATTATTAGGAAGATTTTTTTTCTGGCATTAAGCCTTACCTTTCCTTTTTGTAACTCCCATTCAATGTTCCTGACAATCTTCTATTGACAAACTATGAATGATAAACCCAATCATTAATATGGAAGTCAGGTTAAATGGTGACACTACAAAAATATGTATTGAAACTAGAAAAAAAAAGTAAAGGAAAAATAAACAACTTATATCAAGTATGCCATGCCTTTGAGACATCAACATGGGATGATCTTGTCGGATATTGGAGCTGAGAGTTACTGTGAGGACTTAATTAAAGAATCAATAAAAGTTGAGTAAAAGGTATGTGAAGCAGTAATGAGGGCCCTTCTGAAATTTTGAACCATCTATTTTTAGAGTAAAATATTTTCAGTTTCATGATTATTTCCAGTGACAATCAGCAACCCTAGAATAAGGGACAAGGAGTACAGATATTTTAAGATACACAAATCAAGAGCAAAAAGTCATCAAGAGACATAAAACTCTAGGGTAATTGCAAGTGGAGAAAAAATGAAGTCAAAGGCCATGTGAGAAAAACTGAAGATGGATGTAAAATGAAGCCAGGATGGAGGAAATGAATTGGATGAGAAGAGGGTTGATTCAAGACATCAGAGTTCACAAAGTAGACTTTGCCTGCATAACAAAGCAGAAGAGGCAGGAGTATAGGGAAGTGAAAAGACAGTAGATGTTCAAAATTTGGTCTTGAAAGTTTTTTAATTTCATGAGATTCTAAGATCTCATGTTTGACTATATCTAGCTAGGGGAGGTTGGCAGGAATCTCTTAAAGTTAAGGAGCTTCAAAACTTGTGTGGTCTGAAGAGTGTAGAAGAGTCCTCAATCAGAATATGACGGTTACTATAGGATTATGTGAGGGTGTTTGGAAGCTTGGTGGCATAATGGACAGAGTGCTGGACTTGCAATGAGGTATTTGAATCCTGCCTTGGACATTTGCTAGTTTGAGATTTTTAGGCATGTTACTTCACCTCTCTGTGAAACTGTGTTCCTCATCTATAAAAAGAGGGACTTAGACTCTGTGGTTTCTATGATCTCTTTCAACTCTAAATCTATAATCATATGATGCCATGATAATAAAATAGTGAGAGAGACTATGAGCAAAATACTAATGTTATTTTTTTAAAGTCCAGAGAAAGATCAGTTAGTAGAAGAATCAATAAGGATGAGAGAAAGGGATGCATAAATGAGATGGATCTCAACAGTGGAAAGGTCATTGAAAACATTGGAGGGAAGATCTAAAGTGAGCTTTGCATTCCTTCCCTCTCCCCCTTTCAGCTTCCTTTTATCTGTTGTCTTCCCCCATTAGAATGTGCTTGTGGGCAGGGACTGCCTTCTTTTATATTTGTATTCTGGTTGCTTAGCATCGTGCCTGGCACATTGTTGTTCAGTTGTTTCCATTGTGTCTGATTCTTTGTGACCCCATTTGGGATTTTCTTGGCAAAGATACTGGATTGTTTGCCATTTCCTTCTCCAGTTCATTTAGTGCTTAATGAATACATAGAGACTGACTCCTCTAGGATTTATGATGTGGGAATAATGGCAGAAGTTAGGGCTCTATTGGAGAAGGTTCCAGGTGATGCGGTATCCTCAGGAGTATCCCAGGTTTCAGTTAAATTTGAGAGGTATTATCAATGTTGGTTGAGAGTTTTAAGGATATTGAATAGTTTGTTGAGAATCAAGCAATTAATTCTAAAATGCACTGTGGAATGAGCTAGGAGACAGGTTTATTGGGCCACAGTGTCACCTCAGGAGATGTGGGATATAGTAAGGATGAGGCCATGGAGGGGGAAGGAATATGGAAATATAAATTTTTACCTAAGGTAACAGTGCTTGGTGACTGGAATAAGGGATTTGATATAATAGGAAGAAGAAACCTGGGTCATATTTCATCATGAAAAGTGAAGTAGAGGATGTGCACTGATCTTCAGAGTAGAATTTGGAACGCTGTTATTTTAGAACATATCTCCACAAATTCCTGCTATTTGGTATGCTTTTGACCTATTGATAGAGAGAATCAGGCTACTGGGTTCCTCCTGAGAGGTCCCATGTTATAGTTTTGATGCTATACCTTCACAGACTTTCACTCAAGACATGCAATATCTGAATTAAAGAAAGTCTATAGAATGTTAACAAAATGACAGAAGGTTGTGTGAGGTAGTGCCACATAAGAACACAGTAAAAATATTGGATCTCTATAAAAGTGAATAATGAATATAAGCATGATCAAAATCTATAAAATAATTAATAGAAGGGCAGGTAGGTGGCACAGTGGATAGAGCACTGGACCTGGATTCAGGAGGACCTGAGTTCAAATCCAGCCTCAGATACTTAATACTTACTAGCTGTGTGACCCTAGGCAAGTCACTTAACCCCAATTGCCTCACCATAATAATAATAATAATAATAATAATAGAGTGGATAAGGTGAACAAAGTCTTGATCATCAAATCCCAAAATATTAGAATGAAGGGTACCCTTTAAAACTTGAACAAGAGAAGTCCAGGAAAAATAAAAGATAAATAAACTTCTGGAATTCATTATCCTAAGTGGAACAACTATCAGGAATTACAAATTGATTCAAAGATAGTTTGGACATGTTTAAGAATGACAAGGCCATAAGTGCCTCCTAAAAGAAGCAGAGATATGCAGAATCTTTAAGGGCACTATAAGGGAGGAGAACTACTTTCCATGTCATTATAGAACCCATCTATTTGAAGTCTCTTTTGGCAGAAAAACACTGAGCTTGTCAGGACATGTGAATGACCCCTTATTTAGAATGTCATTTTCCTATGGCCTATTAATTAAAGAGCTGTTGTTTTGTCCTTCATTCTAGAAGAGGACCATGACATCAGGAGGTGATGTCATGATTCACAATGAATTGGATTTAAGTGAGGGAGAGCTGTGCAATGTTACTAGCTTCACTCTTTTCCAGAGCCATCAGGGTCTGGGGGCAATATATACATCAGGATGACTGGAGATGGTCCTGGATATTTGAAGCAATTGTGATTAAGTGACTTGCCCAGAGTCACATAGCCAGTAAGTGTCAGGTATCTGAGGCCAAATTTGAACTCAAGTCCTCCTGAGTCCAGGTCCAGTGCTCTATCTACTGTGGCACCTCACTGCACCAGTAATTAAAGAGTAGACATTGAAGTAAGGAACAATCAGGTCTGGGCTCTGACCCATATTGGCTATGGGAAATCAGGTAAATCACTTAAATTCTCGGTACTCAAGGCAACTTGCTAAAACAAGTTACAGAGGTATCAACCTGCAATGGTAGAGGGGATTTCATTACCTGATGTTTCCCTATATCAATGAAATCACAGGCCCATTACTTACCTTGATACCAGGGGAAGTTAGGTGGTACAATGGGTATAGTGCTGGGGTCAGGAAGACCTGAGTTCAAATTCAGTCTCACTTACATGCAAGTCACTTAACCTTTGTCTGCCTCAGTTTTCTTTAACTTATAAAATGAGGATAACAATAACCGGTGTTGTTATGAGGATAAATCAAATTATATGTGTAAAGTGCTTAGCATAGTGCCTGCACATAGTGGGGAATATATAAATGTTTCTTTTCTTTTCCTTTCTATTTAATGTACCTTAGAAAAATTATTGAGAAAAAAACAAAACAAAACAAAACAAACCTACCCAAACTTCCTCTTAGTTCAAAAGAATAATTTTGTTTTTCTTTTCAATCCACTGTGTGCAACAGGTCTAAAAGGCATGCATAAACACCATAATACCCAATTCCCCTCAAATGATTTCTTCCTTTATTTACACTCATTTTTTTCTGGCACACCACTGTGCTACATTAATTATCCTGGAGGGCTGTTGACTTTTAGCATGTTTTTCACATAATGTGACTCATTCTTAACAGCCTTTTTTCCTTTTACTTAATTTAATCACCCAACAACAACAACAAAAAAAATCATGTGGTGACAGTAACCTTTAGCACATATTGCTATTCTGATAAGGGGTTTAAAGTTGGTGACACTTGAATTTGATGGAGAAATACACAGGCTAGAATCATTCCTTTTCTGTCTGCTTTGAACATCTACCTATAGGCTAAGTTATCTCAGTAAATGGATGACAGTAGTATCAGGAACAGTGCTTGGCAGTAGCCAGGCCACCAGGATTACAGCTACAGAAGGGCTAGAGGTGGGTTGCCAAAGAATGTCCAATCAGCTTACATATTGTGAATTCAAGTGGATAATAGCAGTAAGGTTGTAAAACCTAAACTTTGCAGGCTTTCTCTCTAAGCAATACAGTGAGCATGATCATTTACTGTTTGAAGCAGTTATGAGGACTAAGACTAACATTTGGCATTCATACATGGGTTGTCATTTTTTTTTTCCTGTAAAGATGTCACAGAAGCTGAATTAAAGAAACAAAATTCCCCTTAGAGAGCAGAAAATACAAAAAACAAACAAACAAAAAAACAACTTCCCAGCAACACATCCTCATCAACATTGTCTTCATCCTTACCATTATCATCCTCATTATTATCATCTAACATTTAGATAGCATTGAAAGTTTTATAAAGCATTTTACATGAATTATATCACTTGATTCTGACAATCCTGGGAGATAGGTGCTGTTACCACCTTTATACAGATAAAGAAACCTAGGCACACAGGGGTTATGGAATTTTCCTAGAGTCACATAGATATTAAGTGTCTGAGGGAGGATTCACACTCAGGTTTTCCTTTTTCTAATTTCAGCACTTTATAATCTGTGTCATGTTATTATCTTCAAACAAGTCTACTGTGCCCTTTATACTGCTTTCTGTAGGTCTTTTCAGTTAAATTAATTTGATGGGCAGCAATTCAACTCCATCTTTGTATTTCCCAAATGCTAAAAGTTTCTTGCTATTGAAATTATCTCCCTTTGTTGTATTTCAGAAAGTTGGACTTGTTTTTAGTTTCATGATTAGCATCTCTGTCTCTGTTTCTTTGTCTCTGTCTCTCTTAAAGTTTTAGAAAAGTTTGTTATTATATCTGTCATCTGGGTAATCAAAACATGCAATTGTAGATGTGTTCCAAAACCATAGTTTTTATTTCCAAATATGCATTATTTGTTTCTAGAAACAGGTCTTCTCTTCATTTATCACATTACCTCAGCATATACTATATGGTGTGTGTGTGTGTGTGTGTGTGTGTGTGTGGTGCATGTACATTGATTCATCTCCCCAGCCTATACCCTTTAACTGAGAAAGATAAGAATGCCTTTAAGACTGACCTAGAAAATAGTGTATAAAATAATTGTAATACATTAATTCATCAGACAGTCTCCCCAGTGAGTGCTAGATGAGATGACTTTAGATGGCTGTATTAGGTAGCATGGACACAAGACCAAGGTTAATATCCATTTATATTAAAGATGAACTTCTCAAGGTCTTTCTTTTCCATAAGGAACAAGTCTTTGTTCACTTTATTTGTTCTATTCTCAGGTACTCCCCTCAGTATTTAATGCTCCCTATGAACTTCTCCCTAATAAATATCATCTCTTCTCTATTTAAAAAGATCTCAACTTTCTTACAAAACAGTAAGTGGTTAGTTAGGTACCAAGAGTTTCAAAACATGCTCCCCACCCCCACATTTTAGCTGTCATACACTTGAAAAAAATCTTCACAATTCCTTTTTAAAAAATTTTATTAATTTTGAACTTAAATGCAAAAAGACAAAAAAGTAGCATGTCCACATATATCAGCCAACATGAAAAGAAGATTAAATGTAAAACCTTGAATTTTCATTTCATACTGTTTTCTTCTTTTTGAAAAAGCTAATAAATACCACACATTGTTTTCAAAGCTACCCTGCTTTTCTATGCTTCCTTCTTTTTTTCTCAACTGTGTACTTTAAAATTTTTTTTCTCCCTCCTTCTCAACTCCACCTTAGAGAAGGCTACCATTGGACACAAATATGTGTATATATGTAAAATCAATACTATAAATGCTTCTATTTATACAGTTTCTTTATAAAAACTAGGATGTATTTATTGATACAAAAACATAAATAGTAGGATATCAAATTTATCTATGATTCCCAGAGACCATAAGAGAAAGAAAAGTAGTATACAAAGCAGCATAACAGATAGGGACAGAATTAAGATATCAGAGTAGTTTAGAAAAGCACAGATAAACTTCTCAACACAACTCCTACACAGAGGTCTAGAAAATGCACTTAATTTAATCCTGATCTAGAAATCCGAAGGAGAGGGGGTAAAAGGAATAGTTAGTCATACTTGAAGCATAACCAGAATAGGAATACCAATAAGTCTACAGATACTATGGAGGGCAGTGAGAACAGGTTCTGGCCAAATTTGCCATGCTTAGAGCATCATGGAATATAGGACCTAAACAAAGACAGTCTTTAAAGCAATGGGATGAAGGAGAGGGCAACAAATTTTTTCAGATTTTGAGAACAGGTACCAACTGGCAACTGCCATTTTGCTACTCAGTTCTATATCACAGATCCAGGATACACTAAGGAGGAGATGTGAGTCTAGGTGTGGAGATCCAGGGTGAGCAGTAGTTGTGACCTCTAGGTTGAGAAGTCATTTTCCTTTATAGTTTTTATTTACTTTATGTAAATAAGGTTCTGACTATTCAAATACATAAGAATAAAGAGTTAAACTATAGTGTGAAATAGGGTTTTCAGAACAAAGTTGTTCCTTAATGTAAATAAATTAGCTATTAATTTATTATGTAACTGATGTACAGTTGGGTAGACTTATTTACTAAAGCATGAAGCAAAAATACTAGGTGTTTTAAATTTTATTTCCATGGAGACAAATTAGATTTAGTCTCTCCAATAGTTACGACCTGAATCCAATCCAACTCCCCTTAACACATTTTTTATTTTAATTGGACTAAGAAAGAATTCATTCAACTAACAAAGGTTTATCTAATGTAACTATGGCACATAATGTCAAAACCATAAACCTGACCCCACCCCTCCGAAAACAGAAACAGAGTGAAGCACAGTTGTTTACATAAGGACCCATTTTATTTCTGTTCAGCAAGATGGGCATGCATGCATGGGGAATCTCAAGAGAAACCCAGCATTAAATTGGGGAAGAGGATATTTCAACAGCAGGGTTACAGTTTTAGGGAGTATAGTTAAGATTTATGTCCTTGTTTTTTCCTGATAAATGCAATGTCTGTACAATCATGAATCTACCAGTGGTGGTAATAACAAAGACAAGTTTCCATTCTCAATCTGACAGTTCAAGTCTGGAACATAAACAGAAATACAAAGGCAGGGGAGAATCTCTGTCGATAAGCTAATGAGCTCAAATTGGTTTCAGAGGTCTCCTGTTGATTCCTACAATGAATTGTTGGTATATCAGCCAAGTCCTCTTACAATCCTCTGGTTACCTGAATAACTGGGAGGCTCAAGAAAGTTAAAGTATCCTTATTTTTTCTATAATATAATGGGGGATATGAAGGAAATATGAAGGAAATCTGTGGTGTAGAAACACATATAAATACTCAGAAGCACAAAACAATAATGCTACTAGAAAATTCAGACTGAAGTTGCTTCTGAATGATGGTATTAAAACCATAATCTTCAACAATATAATGGTCCATATTAGAGATAGAAGTGGGTTCAATTTAAGGTTCTGGCATTAGCTAGCTTCATTATAATTTGCTAATCTCTTTGATTCTTGGTTTCCTTATATTAAAATAGGATCATCTCTTTAGATCTACAATTCTCATTTTGTAATTTTAATATAAATCCACAGATTTCTTGAGAAATGTTGGCAAAGTATCCTGATGAAATTTGTTGAAAAACTAATTCATATATATGTATATGCATATGTATTTGTTGAAAAATTAATTTGAATATATGTATATGTTGATATATATGTGTGTGTGTATGTATGTATATACACACACATATATTTGAATACACGCACACTTTTTTTTTTTTAAACAATCTGATTTCCTACTTTTCTGGTCCCCTTTTTGTGCCTCTTGCACAGGATGTCACCCATGCCTGGAATACCATATCCTCTTATTTCCACATCCTAGATTCACTAACTGCCTTTATAAGTCAGTTCAAGTGCTCTCTCCTATAAGAAGATTGACATTACTAGTGTCTTCCAACCCTTTAAATATGTTGTATATAGCTTGTATTTAAGTATATATATATATACATTTTTTCCTTTTAAGAGAATGTAAGACCTTTGAAAGCAAAGACTATGTCTATTTTTTATTAAATTTTGTATCACTACTGACTTACATAGGACTTATCACACAGTAGGTATGATTAATAAATGCTTGGGAATAAATGATTAATTGAATAAATTAATAAATTTGAGGTTTTCTTAGAGAAATCTGCAAAAATCAGCTGGATTGACCATTAATTTGATCTTATAAACTTTTAAAGATAACACAAAATATCAGATTATCCACTGTTAATATAATATTTCTCTGCATGTAGATACTGACATGGTCTTTTTATGCTGGTGGGAAAGTGTTTTTTTCATGTTTCTGTAAAACAGTAATGATACAGTGATCACTAAGCACTGCGTTGACAAATTGGCAAAAATTCAATAATTGTAAAATATTTAGCTTCTTAAATTTAAATGTACATGTAATATTGGTTTATAAAATTCTGTGAAGCAAATCTGAATGATTTTCATGGAAAAATCAGTTGCAAAATTACATAAGTTATGATGTTCTGGTAAATTATACAACATGACTGATAAAATGGAAAGAGCTCAATAAACCTGATTCTGCTACTTACAGAATGGCTTTTAGAAAGCTAACACATTTATTGAATGATGGTTTGCAGTTAAAAATGTAATCCCTGCCCCAAAGTCCATTTGTATGGGTCTCTTTATTGGTGGAGATGACGACCCTACCCTCAGTGAATGGAGGAACTGAGTTGACAAGAGGCAAGAGCTTCAGATCTCAGGTCTTTTGGGGACTCTTATAGTGTATAATCAGTCCCAGTTTGGGACTCTTCAATTGAAAGTTGTTTTAGACATTAGTGGTGAGTAGGCCTGTAGCTTAGAGAGAGAAGAAAAAAATAGGCCATCTCCACTACAGGTTGCGGAAGGAAAAGAGTAGGAAGCAATGAAAGGAGCAGGAAGCCTCCATCATGTCACTCTTCTCGGCTTGTTTCTATAAAGACTTTGAGGAGTATTCCTTTTGGTTGAGAGCCAGGACATTGTCTCTTGCTTATAACCTGAGTTATCTTACTTCCAGTGGAAGAGTTCCTTCATTCTATATTGTCTAGTGAATATTCTCCTATACTTTCTCCTATACCTATACTTTCTCTAGGGCAGCTTGACATTGCAGTAGATAGAGAGCTGGCCCTGGAGTTGGGAGGACCTAAGTTCAAATGTGACCTAAGACACTTACTACCTGTTTGACCTTAGGCAAGTCACTTAACCCCAAAATTGCCTTAAACATCTGGACCCATCTCCAGTCATCCTAGTACATATCTTGCCATTGGGCTCAGATGGCTTTAGAGGAGTGAATGATGTTGGTGACCTTGCACAGCCCTTCTTCACTTAAATCAAATGCAGTGCAAGTCATGACATCAGCCTGATGTCATGGTCCTCTTTGAAAATGAAGGACATGGGACAGCTAGGTGGTGCAGTGGATAAAGCACTGGCCCTGGATTCAGGAAGACCCGAGTTCAAGTCTGGCCTCAGACACTTGACACTAACTACATGACCCTGGGCAAGTCACTTAACCCTAATTTCCCCGCCAAAAAAAAAAAAAGAAAGAAAGAAAGAAAGCAAAAAGAAAAACAGAGAGAGAAAGAAAATTAAGGACAAACAACAAGCTGGTACTGGGACATAGGTTGCAAAGAGCTTAAAATTAATGTAATCTCGGGCAAAGAACACAGGATTATCAGTTCATGTCTGGTGTTTTGAGAAAGTGGTCTACTCCTGCTGTCATCTGCTTCATTTTACAGATTAGACAGAGTTTAGTATCACTGGTAGCGTGCTGGGCTGTCCATTTCGGGGTTGGAGCCTTCTTCAGATGTGATAGATGTATCCAACTGTCAATTCCCTTCAGTTCTGTGAAGGAAGGGTTGATCAGCAAGACTTTGTCATTTACACCTGGGCTGTAGGGAATCCTTGCATAGGTGCTTTTTCCAATAGACCTAGTCTCCAGGTTCCAACTACAGGGTAGACTGATTTAAGGTTGAGTCTCTAGAAAATGACTGAGAGACAAGATGGTTAAGGTGATGAAGAGTTTGGGTGGATCATCTGCAGTAGGACAGAAGGGAGAACTTGATGGTGAGGGAGTCACTGGAGGGAGGAAGGAGGGGTATACGATGCCTAGTAATTATTTCAAAGGGTGAAAGAGAATATTTACCAAAAAGTGTTGCCCTAAGGTTTGGAAGAACTAGAGGAAGGGTTTTTGGCCATGGCAGACCCAAACCATCCATAAATTTGCCAAGCTGAACCATAATAATTCTACTGATACATTCTTCAAGACCAGAGGACTGGGGGTGGTAAGCACAGTATAACTGTTGAAGCACTGACCACAGAGCTAGCAATTGGAAGACAATTAAAATGAGTACCCTTGTCACTGTAAATTTCTTTAAGAATTCCTCTAGTGGGGAAAATCCTTTCTAATAAGTATTTGGCTATGGCCTGTGGCTATGGCCTGTGGCTTGTTTATAAAAAAGCCTCTATCCAATGGGAAAACATGCAAACCATAACTAATACAAACTTTTATAACTAGAGGAGGGTGTGATCTGAATAAAATCAATCCTCTAGACTTGAAAGGGGGCCTCAGGGAGAGGGAATTTCCTGGGGGGGAGGTCTTAGGGGTTTACTAACATTATATTTGGGACAAATTTCACATTGTAGATAAACATCATGTGCAGCTTGTCTCATTTTTCCTCAATAACATTTGCAGCCCAAACTAAGCAGCTTGTGAGGGCTCCAGGGACTTAAAGAGTGCAGGTATTCCATCATAGGCTGACACAGAAAGACTAGGAATCCATTTGGCTCATAGCAGAGCCCAGAGATTTTATCCTTTTTGCACCCTTCCTATCTTAGCCTTTCTTGGATGGGATAGTAAGTACATGGTCTCTTGTGTCATGGGGCGCAGAGCACCCCAGAATTTCTCTGGGGCACACCGAGGAATCTTCTCCTTGAGAAACTAAACCAGAGGACAGATAAGGCCTAGAGGAACCAAATCGGACTGAGCTAGCTTGGGATTCCTACCCTTCATTCCGGTCTCCCTTATCCTGGGGAGATAAGTTTGGGAGTGGCTTCGGCCTTTGTGTTCTGAAGAGGGATCCTTAGCCACTCCTCACCCAATTCCCCCAGCTACCACCAGTGGGGGATGGTCCACCTTCATTAAAGGAACTTTTCACGGGCAGATGGTCCACCCCCATCAGTCCTCTATAAAAGTACCTTCCGGTCTCCTGTTCGGGGAGATTTGGTACCTCTGAGCCATGTGCTTTATGCCAAATCTCCCCATGAAAAGTCTAAGGATTTCTTTCATGGTTTCCCTCCCCCCACCCTTCCCTTCCCTTGGCCCTAAATAAACTATCACCTTGTTCTAACTATGTTTTGTGTGCAAGAGGGTGTAATTCTTTAAAGAGGAATTCCCAAGAACCCCAACCCCAACCCATACCCCATTTTCCCACTATATCACTTGGACAGCAGCAAGTTCTCCTGGGGTCAACGTTCATTTGGGGTCAGGCCCAGCAGATGTAAAGGAAGACAGACCAATGCCAATTGGGGGCTTCTGAGCAGCCTGCTTAGCATGTAGATCAGCAAGGTCATTACCTGGGACCACCTTATTCTAACTACTTTTGTGTGCAAGAGGGTGTAATTCTTTAAAGAGGAATTCCTAAGAGCCCCAACCCCAAAACCCATACCCCATTTCCCCCATTACAGAATGAAACTAGATGGAGTTCAGTCAGTTGTTAGTTGATTGAGTTTGTCAGGGAGCAGATATATTTTAGCTCAGTACCCACTACCCTCTCTCTCAGGAGAGCAGAATGGTGGCCTCCAAGCTCTCTAGTAGAAGGATATGGGGAGAAGAGACTAGAAATGTCTATTCTGGTTCCTTTGGAGCCACATAAAAACAGGTCTCTTGCCACAGGTGGGCCTCACTATACTTATGGGGCTCCCTCCATATTGCTACACAGGGACTTTCAATCCATAGGGATATAATTTTTGGTCACTTGTATTTAGCAAGGTATTATGTTCTGGGAGGGCTTGAATGATATTTTTTTCTCTTTAAAAGTTGGGTCAAATTTAGATTCAGTTCTGCAATTCAGTATATTTTCTCAGAACTAGCTCATAGTGGTTCAAATGCAGGTACTTGAATACACTTTTAAGTCTAAAACACCTCTGGCTTTTATTGAATAGCTAGTAAAAGCCCCCAGACTAAGTCTTTATAAGGCTCATTATTTAGGTTTTGATAGCTGAAATGAGTGTTAATAGGAATTTTATTTACCAACAGCCGGTTTACATTTTGTATTTTTAAGCGAATAATTTTCCTGGAGAAACTTGGAGACATTTTCCTTCCCTGGCTGCTATTTTTGTTCTGGTGAATCTTTAGGCTGTCTTTTGTCTCAGTTCTTACTAGCCCTTAGTGAGTGAATGGGCCCTGCCTCTGGCAAAACAAATTGTGTCCTGGGAAAGGCTCTTGTTTTTGAAAGAAAGTTTTGGCTTTTCCCCATGGCCAGGTTTTTTTTTTTTTCAGAAATGGGATTTTGTCTTTGTGGGAAAATGTGGGTCCTCCCCTCAAAAGTTGAAAATGCTAATGTCCACAAATAGGGGGCTGGGCTCCTCCCAGTCTAAGAAAGGGCTGCCTCCCCTCCCCCTCCCCAGCAAACCAAATCACATGATGAGGGAGACCCAAGGCTGGTCATGTGGGGGAGAAGTTTAGAGGGCTGTCTCTGTGTCACCTCCCCCCACTGGCTGCACTACATTCTGATCTGCTAGTTTTTGGCACCACTGTCTTGTCTTGGCATGCAGATTGTAACTGGGGAAAAAGGGTGGGGCTAGCCCTGTTAAGGGATAAAAGAGCTCAGGGGCCCACATTTTGCTGACATTCCATTAGGGAACTGCCCATTCTCAAGAGAATGTAAATAAAGACCTTTGATATTTCTCCAGCATTGAGTCCCAGAAATTTTTAAATGGGGTTTCTCACAGTCTTTTTATTTTGGGAAACACTTTTTTTTATGTTTTTTTCCCCTTTTATTTTTCTCTTCATAGTGACAAACACATGACAAACCCTGATTGACTTATTTTCGTTTCCTTTCCCCAGACCAATGCATTGTCTGGGGTAGACCAAATTTTGTCTATTCCAGTCTCTGATTACCAGCTTATGTAAAACAATAACAACAGCAACAAAAAACAATGAAAAAAAAATAACCCCCCAAAACAACTTAACAGGTAATCAAAAAAGGGCATCCTTTGCTATTTGTTTTCTGTATCCTATGATAACCATGATTTACTGAGAACTGACTGATCCTCACTTATTCCCCATTCCCAGGCCAATGAATTGCCTGGGACTAAACAATGTTTGTCAGTTCCAGACTTTTGATTGTCTTATGATCTCCCCCCAAACAAACTATCCCCTCCCAAAGATTCCCCAGTTTAATCTCTAGACTTTCAGTTATTATGTAAAAGGGTTCATTGACATTAAGTAGTTTCTATTTATAGTTAAGTAGTTTCTTACTTAACTCCAGGGCAGTGTAATATCTCCCTTTATTCTGTTACCCCTTATAAATCCCCATCCTTAGTCCCCTTCTTTGAGTATTCCTAGCAATTTGCTTTGCTATACTCAGTTATAGCTCCTCTGCCCCATTAAAGACCTTATTTCTCTATATTGATTGTTTCATTAATTTTCAGGTTGAAAATTTCAGTTTTCAGCCCCACCCTTTGGGTACTCACAGCTTGCTATGGTATCAGGAGTTATAATTCATCTGCTTCATTAAAGACCTTAATTTTGTTACATTGATTGTTTCAATAATTTTCAGGTTGACATATTTGGGGGCTCATCTGGGATTTGAAGAACCCCTGCTCAGCTGAACCCCATTTTTTACTTCAGACACTTGGCGCCAGGGGGAACATTGAATTCCCAGACTGGACTTAAACTCAGTGACTTGGCCTGAGTAAACAATTCTCTCAAAACCCAGAACTCACATCTTTTTCTGCATGAGTTCCTAAAACTCTTTGATTGGAGGTCTGGTTATGTCCAATATTCACATTACAGATTGGTGAACTGAAGTAACTTGTTTTAAAATCATGTAATTAACAAATTTCCACATTCAAATTTTTAACAAAATTTTGAAACAAAATATCACAATAAACCCTTACTTTACAAAAACAACCACTTATCTTATTAGAAGACATATTTCACTTGAAACAAGACTAGAATAAATTCAATTACAACTGGAACTATTCCTAAATGGTAAAATTCTCAATTTATCTAAGACCCATCTACTAGCATTAAAATGTGAAACCATTATTATCAATAAACTCATTTTTACATGGTGATAAACAGTGCTGACTGAGAAGCCAGACAGTTCCCCAAATTTAAATAGAATATGATTAACTTTGATTTAAGATATCTAATATTGGAGATCAATTCCCAATTAAAGTTTTAATAAATTTCTTAAAAACAGGTAAAACAAAATAAAATCAAACTATAGTTACCCTCTAACTGCCTCTCCATGTAAATTACCTTGCTGACAATTATGCTTTGAGTAGCAGAGAGGATTGCTAATTCAGTGCAAGGGACTTAGCTTGAATACCAAGGGGGGCATACATATATATAGAACATTTTAACACAAATTGCATTCTACAAGGACAGACACAAAAACATAAACAGTAATGGTAAAGATTCTTAAGAATATTTAGCATGCACAAATTAAGTCCTCCATTATAACCTCAAAGACCCATTAATTTGAGTCAGATCAATTGGTCTCTTTTTCCTCATTTTTTAATTTAGAGATCTTTTCTGAGGTACAAAAATTCTATTTTCCTCCCCTTCTTCCCTTCTTTTTTTGGACTCATTCTCTTGAAGGAAAGAGTGTTCAGATTCAGATTCTCACTTAGTTGATTCAAAATTCCATTGAAAGAAAAAAAGGTTCCACTCAGGGCCTTTGAATCAAGAATAAACTCAAAAAGGAGATCCCACTGTGGCCATCAGTATTGTGGGTCAGACTTAAATTCTACCAATTTTCTAAGTACTTACAAGCATGTATACATGATTTGAAAACAGAGCCCAGCTGCCATCCCTTTGGGAGCTAAGTGGCCACATATCGTCCATAAAAACAAACTGCAGGCATCCCCTTTTGGGGAAAACCTGTCAGAATGGACCCAAGTTGCCAAACCATTCATGGACATAACCAGACCCCTGATTAAAGAGCTTTAGGAACTCAAGTGAAAAGGATGTGAGTTCTGAATTTGATAGACCCTTATCCAGGTTGAGCCTCCAGATTTGAGTCCAGACTGGAACACAAAAGATTTTTGCTGGTACCAAGCATCTGGAAGTCAAAAACAGTGCCTGGCTAGACACTGAGTCTTCAAATCCCAGACAAGCCTCCATTTGTCAACCTGAAAATTAATGAAACAATCAACAGAATTAAGGTCTTTAATCAGGGCAGAGGAGCTATAACTCAGATTATTACAAAGCAAATGTCCCCAGAGTCCCCAAAGATGGAGACTGAGGACAGGATTTATATAGGGTAACAGAATAGAGGGAGCTATGAGATGTCCCTTGGGAAAAATATGTTTCTCAGAAACTTATTTACATTGAGTAAATTAACCTTTTTACATTGTAATCTATAGTCCAGGAATTAAGACTGAGAATCTTTGAGAGGGGATAGTTTGTTTGGAATTGCTAAAAATTGGATTTCTTCCTTCTCTTCAAAGTCCCTTTTGAGAGCTTCCATGGCCTGAGACCACTTCATATTTTTCTTGGATGTAGGGGCCCTGAGAATGTTGTCCTCTTCTGAGGTTGCACCTTGATCTTCCTCGTTGCGGAACAAACTTTCTATAATTCTGAACTTTCTTGGCTTGTTCATCTTGCTAATGACATATGTGGATTTATTTTATATCCTGAAACTTTGCTAAAGTTGTTATTTCTTTCAAGTAGGTTTTTTTAGTTGATTCTCTAGGATTCTCTTAGTATACCATCATATCATCAGCAAAGAGGGATAGTTTTGTTTCCTCCTTGCCTATTCTAACTCCTTTAATTCCTTCTTCTTCTCTTATTGCTAAAGTTAATATTTCTAGTACAATATTGAATAATAGAAGTGATAATGGACACCCTTTAATGATTTCATTTAATAATTTAGTGATTTAATGGAAACCCTGTTTCAATCCTGATCTTATTGGGAATGCCTCTAACTTATCCCCATTACATATAATGTTTGCTGATGGTTTTAGTTAGTTATTGCTTACTGTTTTAAGGAAATCTCAACTTATTCCTATCCTCTCTAGTGTTTTAATAGTGCTGTATTTTGTCAAAAGCTTTCTCTGTATTTGAGATAATCTTACGATTTTGGTTAGTTTTGTTACTGATGTGGTTGATTATGTTGGTAGTTTTCCTAATATTGAACCAGCCCTGCATTCCTGGTATAAATCCCATCTGGTTATAGTGTATTATCCTGGTGATGAATTGCTGTAATCTCTTTGCTAATATTTTATTTAAGATTTTGCATTGGTATTTGTTTTATTGTTATATTGTTTTGGCTTTGCCTGGTTTAGGTTGTGACATTTAAAACCTAATGTGTGTGGTCATCTTTTTCTGCCCGCAGTGTGTGTGGCTGTGGGGGGAGACTAGCTAGGATTTACTTATAAGGAGGAAGCTTCAGAAACAGTATAGAAACAGTATATAAATGCTTAATGCATTTATAAAAGTATATTAGGGGTTAGTAGAGAACACATGGACTTCAGAAAATTGAGAAAGAAAACCTTTTTACCATAGGGTTCAGAATGGACTCCTTCTTCTCCTTCCCTCAGCCACCAACCAGAAGTTCTGGAACAAAAGAGGCCAGAGCTAGGGAACTAGCATCTCTTCCTACTTCCTGTGTCCCTCCCTGGAAGGGGAGCTCTTTCAAGCTGATTGGTTGAGGGTGGTCTTGTATTGATGTACTAGTCCACAGCTTCTGAGAACACTCCCTCTTGGGAATCATGCAGATGTGGTTTTAATTTAATTAACTTATAAGTACTTATAAGTAGGCTAATCAGCAAAGTCAATAGCTCTCAGTCAGTCTCACTTAATTCAATCAGTCAAGATTAATCTCCTCTGGTTGGGGCCTTTGGGCATTGACAAAAAGCCCATTATATCTTTTCAGGTGTGGATGCTGATGATGAGCTAGCAAGTTTCAGCTAGAGAGTTTCAAGTGTGGTTGTAAAGTCTCTCAGGTGTTTCAGATACTGATAGTCAGCTGGAAAGTTTCCTACAAAATTGATCTTAACATAATTTAAATTAGCTTTACCAATAAACAAATCAAACAATGAGTTCTCAAAAACATGTCTAGGGAAATTCAAAATCTTTTAGAGCTATAATGAAAACAAAAAATTGAATTTATTTTAAACTTAATATTACTGTAAGCCACCCCCCCCTTTTGTGGGGAATAAATTGAGAAGACAATTGTGAAATTAATTAAGAAAAGTTTTTATCTTTGTTTCATCACTTTTTGCATAATCTGCCTAATTATCCTCATACCATTATGAGAAATTAAAGAATCTAGTATAAGAGGTAACAGATGTCAAGGCCAAATACAACATTGTATTTATTATGATACCTGAGATAATTATGGGGTTACCATAATTCATTCATTAGGAAAATTGGTCTATAATTTACTTTCTCTATTTTGGCTCTGCCTGGTTTAGGTATCAACACCATGTTTCTGTCATAAAAGGAATTTAACAGAACTTCTTCTTCACCTATTTTTTCCAAATAATTTGTATAGTATTGGAATTAATTGTTCTTTAAATGTTTGGTGAAATTAATTTTTAAACCCATCTGGGCCTGAAGGTTTTTTATTAGGTAATTCATTAATGGCTTGTTCAATTTCTTTTTCTAAAATAGACTTATCTAATGATTTTATTTCCTCTTCTTTTAATCTCAGCAGTTCATATTTTTGTAAATATAGATCCATTTCATTTAGATTGTCAAATTCATTGGCATACAGTTGAGTAAAATAGCTCCTAATTATTGCTTTAATTTCCACTTCATTGGTGGTAAAATCACCCCTTTCATTTTTTTTTTTTTGGCAGGGCAATGAGGGTTAAGTGACTTGCCCAGGGTCACACAGCTAGCATCAAGTGTCTGAGGCTGAATTTGAACTCAGGGACTCCTGAGTCCAAGGCCAGTGCTTTATCCACTGTGCCACCCAGCTGCCCCCCACTCCTTTCATTTTTGATACTGGTGATGTGGGTTTTTTTCTTTTCTTTTTTTTCCCATCAAATTAACTAAAGGTTTATCTATTTCATTGATTTTTTCATAAAAACAGCTCTTAGTTTTATTGATTAGTTCTATAGTTTTCTTGCTTTCAATTTTATTAATTTCTCCTTTGATTTACAGGATTTCTAATTTAGTATTTAGTCGGGGATTTGCTCAATTCTTTGATCTCCTCTTTCTCTTTTGTATTCATGTAAGCATTTAAAGATATACAATTTCCCCTGAGCACTGCTTTAGCTGCTTCCCATAGGTTTTGGTATGTTGTCTCATTACTGTCATTCTCTTGGATGAAGTTATTGATTGTTTCTATGATTTGTTTTTTGATTCATTCATTCCTTTGAATGAGATTGTTTAGTTTCCAATTATTTTTTAGTCTATCTTTTCATGGCTCTTTACTACATGTAATTTTTATTGACTCATGATCTGACAAGGATGCGTTTACTATTTTTGCTTTTCTATATTTGACTGTGAGGTTTTTGTGCCACATACTGCTGAGTAAAAGGTATATTCCTTTCTATCCCTATTCAGTTCTCTCCAGATATCTGTCATATCTAACTTTTCTAATACTCTATTCACTGCCTTAACTTCTTTCTTATTTATTTTGTGGCTAGATTTATCTAATTCTGAGAGGGGAAGGTTCAGATCCCACACTAGTATAGTTTTGCTGTCTATTTCTTCTTGTAACTCATTTAAGTTCTCCCCTAAGAATTTGGATGCTATACCACATACATATTTAGCATTGATATTACTTCATTTTCTATCATACCTTTTAGCAAGATGTAGTTTCCTTCCTTATCTCTTTTAATTAGGCCTATTTTTGCTTTTGCTTTGTCTGAGATAAGAATTGCTACCCCTGCTTTTTTGACATCAGCTGAAGCATGATATATTTTGCTCCAAACTTTACAATTACTCTCTGTGGATCTCTGCTTCAAATGTGTTTCTTGTAAACAACATGTTGTAGGATTCTAATTTTTATTCCACACTGCTATTTAATTCTATTTTATGGGAGAGTTCATCCCATTCATATTCACAGTTAAGATTATTAACTGTTTATTTTCCTCCATCCTCTTTTTCCCTTTGTACTCTTTTTTTCCCTTCTTTCACCCTATTCCTCCTGACCAGCGTTTTGCTTCTGACTACTGCCTCCCTCAATCTGCCCTCCCTTTTATCAGCTGCCATTCTTTTTCTTGCTCCTTTTTCCCCCTGCTTCTCTCCTCCCTTCTATCAATACCACCTTCTTACCCTTCCCATTTTGTTTCCTTAAAGAGTAAGATAAGTTACTTTATACAAATGGGAGTGTATTTTATTCCCTCCTTGAACCAAATCTGATGAGAGTAAGGTTTCAACAATGCTCACCCCTCCCTTCTTTCCCTCTATTGTAATGGGTTCTTTTTGTGCCTCTTCATATGATGTAATTAATTCCACTTCACCTCCCCCTTCTTCTCCTCCCCCTAGTCTTCTTTTATTCGGCCCCTTAAGTTTCTTTATATCATCACATCAAAGTCAATTTAATAACAATACTTTAAAAGAGATACAGATCCCAAGAGTTAAAAGTATTGTCCTCCCTCATAAGGATGTAAGCTGTTTAACATTATTGAACAACTCTCCCCACTCCCTTGTTTACCTCTTTATATTTCGCTAGAGTCTTGTATTTGTAAATCAAATTTTCTGTTCAGTTCTGGTCATTTTCTCAGGAAGCCTTGGAACTCCCCTATTTCATTGAATGCTCAGTTTTGCTGGGTAATTTATTATGGGTTGTAATCCAAGCTCCTTTGCCTTCCTGAATATCAGATTCCAAGCCTTTAATATTGAAGCTGCCAGGTCCTGTGCAATCCTGACTGTGGCTCCATGATATTTAAATGGTTTCTTTCTGGCTGCTTGGAGTATTTTCTCCTTCACCTGATAATTCTGGAGTTTGGCTACAATATTGCTTGAAGTGTTCCTTTTGGGGTCTCTTTCAGGGGGTGATCAGTAGATTCTTCCAATGATGATTTTATCCTCTGATTCTAAAATTTCAGAGCAATTCTCCCTAATAATTTCCTGGAATATGGTGTCTAGACTCTTTTCTTGATCATGGCTTTCAGGCAGACCAATAATTCTCAGATTATTTCTTCTGGATCTATTTTCCAGGTCAGTTGTTTTTTCAATGAGGTATTTCACATTTTCTTCTATTTTTTAGGGTTTTGATTCTTCGTGACAGATTCTTGGAGTTATTAGCTTCCATCTTTGCGATTTTAATTTTTAAGGCCTTATTTTCCTCAGTAAGTTTTTGCACCTCTTTTTCCATTTGGCCAATTTTTTCTCCCATTTGTCAGTTTTTTTCTCTCATTTGGCCAATTTTACTTTTTAAGAAATTGTTTTCCTCAGTCAATTTTTGTGTTTCTTTTTGCATTGTAACTATCATTTCTATAATTTCTTTTTCCACTTTTTCTTCTACCTCATTTGGTTTTTATAAACCCTTTAGTGCTCTTCAAAGAAGGCCTTTTGTTCTTGAGACAAGATCATCTTCCCATGTGGTGCTTCACTTGTAGGCATTTTGACAAATTCATCTGAGTTTGAGTTTTAGTCTTCCCTTTCACTATAGAAGTTGTCAATGGTAAGGGTCCTTTTTGTTTTTTGCTCATATTTTAGCCTATTTTTCAACTTATAAAGATGAAGTCTGCTTCTGGGGCACAGGGTTCACTTTCATTTTTGCAAGCTTCTTACTGCTTTCAGCTTCCCCAATCTCAGCAGTGTCAAGTTGCAGTAGTGTTGAGCTGACCTGTGCTGAGCCAAGCTGACCTGAGCTGAGCCGAGCTGACCTGAGCTGAGCAGTGCTGAGCCACCCTCCCCTTTCACTCAGGTGAGACAGACTTTTCCTGAAGTCTTCTAAATTATCTCAAGTAGGAGGATTGTGTCTCTCTTTTTGTAGTTTCTGTAGTTCCAGAATCTGTTTAGAGGCTTGATTTAATGTTGTTTTTGAGGGAAACCTGGGAGAGCTCAGGCAACTTCCTAGCTTCTTTCTGCCATCTTGGCTCCACCTATAATAGGTCTTTATCAAGCATCTTCATGTAAAATACTTTACCTTATTATTCCTCTCCTTTCTTTCTGCACCCAGTGTATTCCTCTTTCTCATTCCTTAATTATTTTTTGTCATTCTCTCAAATTCATATTATCTCCATACATTCTATGTTTATTTCTTCTAGCTGTACTATTAGTGATACATTTTTCCATATAAATATTTTATTATTTTCCAGTTACATTTATAGATAGTTTTCAACATTTGTTTTTATAAGATTTCTAGTTTCAAATTTTTCTCCCTCCCTTCCCTCCCTCCCCCCTCCCCAAGACAGCAAGTAATCTGATATAGGTTATATATGTACAATCCCAATAGACATATTTCTGCATTAGTCATGTTATGATAGAAGATTCAGAGCAAGAAGGAAAAACCTCAAAAAAGAAAACAACAACAGCAAAACCCCAATAGAAATAGTATGGTTTGATCTGCATCTAGATTCCACAGTTCTTTTTTTTTCCTGGATTTGGAGAGCATTTCCATCACAAGTCCTTTGAAACTATTTTGGACCATTGTATTGCTGAGAAGACTCAAGTCTATCACAGTTGATCAACACATAATGTTGCTGATATTATGTACAATGTTCTCCTGGTTCTGCTCATCTCACTCATCATCAGTAGTGATACATTTTTTTAAGAATTAAAAGTATCATCTTCCCACATAAGGATATAAACAATTTAGCTCTGTTGGATCCCTTATGTTTTCTTTTCCCTTTTTACTTACTTATGCTTCTTTTGGGTCTTGAAAATTGGAGTTAAAATATTTTGGTTCATTTCTGGTCTTTTCTCTATAAAACCTGGAAATCCTTCTATTTCATTGAATGACCATTTTCCCCCTTTGTTGTATTATAATTGATTTCACCAGGTAGGAGGTCCTTGGTTGTAGTCCTAGTGCCTTTGCTTTCTGAATATCATGTCCCATGGCCACCAATCCTTTAATGTTGCAGCTGCTAAGTCATGTGTAATCCTGATTGTAGCTCCTTGGTATTTGAATTGTTTCTTTTTGACCACTCAGCACTTTTTTTCCTTGACTTGATAGTTCTGAATTTTGGCTATAATGTTTTTTATAGTGTTTATTTGGGATCTCTTTCCTGAGGTGATCAGTGGATTCTTTCAATGACCATTTTGCCCTTTGGTTCCAGGATATCGGGGCAGTTTTCCTTGATAATTTCTTGAAACATGATGTCCAGGTCCTCATTTTGATTATGGCTTTCAAGTAGTCCACTGATTCTGACATTGTCTCTCCTGGACCTATTTTCCAGATCAGTTGTTTTTCCCATGACTTATTTGATATTTTCTTTTTTTTAAATTTGTTTTATTGATTCTTTTTTTTTTTTTGAGAGGCAATGGGGGTTAAGTGACTTGCCCATGGTCACACAGCTAGTAAGTGTTAAGTGTCTGAGCCTGGCTTTGAACTCGGGTCCTCCTAAATCCAGGGCCAGTGCTTTATCCACTGTGCCACCTAGCTGCCCCCTGTTTTATTGATTCTTGATGATTCATAGAGGCATTAGCTTCCACTTGCTCAGGTCTAACTTTTTAAGGAGTTGTTTTCCTCAATTACCTTTCGTTCTTTTTTCTATTTGGCCAATTTTACTTTTTAAGGAGTTATTTTTTTTCCAGTGGATTTTTACATCTCCTTTTCTGTTGGGCAATTATACTTTTTAAGCAGTTGTTTTCTTTTTACAAGCTATTGTCCCTTTTTTCATAATTATCTTGCACCACTCTCATTTCTGTTCCCAATTTTTCTTCTGCCTCTCTTATATGATTATAAAGCTCCTTTTTGAGTTCTATGAGTTCTTTCTGGCTTGGGACCACTTGCCTTTTTTTCTTTGGGGTTTTGCCCATAGTGTTTTGACATTGTTCTACTCTTCTGAGTTTGTGTCTTGAACTTTGTTGTTACTACAATAACTTTCTAAGGTAAAATTCTTTTGTTGTTGTTTTGCTCATCTTTTGGACTTTTTCCTTTCTTTTAAATTTGAGCTCTGTTCTTAGGGTAGAAGGGGATCTGTCTCTTCTTGTGCCAGGGTCTGCAAGCCCCAGTTATTTACTCATAGATATGTTGATATTGTGCTGAGGCCCATGATTGACAATCATTTCTGTTGCTGGGCTAAGGAGATGGGTTGGGGAATAGCTGGCATTGCTGGAGTCCATCAGTATCTGGCAGCTTACCTTATATTGAACTGGGGTTCTAGTGGTGGTGTTTGGTGTTTTCTGAAGCCAGTGGGGTGTTTTTGCATTTCGGTGGGGAAATGCTGAAGCAAATAGTGATTCTCAGAGCTGAGGTCTGCCAATTTCTCTGGTTATGTTGAGGCATGTAGGTGGTGGAGGCCCTGGTTTTGGCCTGCTCCATTGCACTGGAACTCTGGATCTACCATTGCTTTGCTGAGGTGAAGGTTGCTGCTGAATTTCAGGGATGTTTGCTTTCCTGGACTCAGATCCCCTTTTACCCCAGGGAGACAGACTTTTCCTGCTCATCTTCTAAGTTTCTTGGGCTTAAAGATTATTTCACCTTGTCTTTTTTTGTGGTTCTGCTGTAGATAAGGAATCTGTAAAGAACAAGTAGTAGAAAATTGTCTAAAGTTTACAATACAATAAAAAATTTCTCTACTGAGGTAATACCTACATTAGCCAAGGCATTGGATTTGGGACTTGATTTGATCAATGGATATAGTGACTTAAAACTTTTTTTTCCATTTTATTTATTATAAAAGGTTTTTTTTAAATTTCATTTTGGAGAAAACTCTTTTATGAAAATAATTATAAAGTATTATTATTCTTTTGATCTCTGAATTAAATTATGTTTATACATGATTTTATGACACATTTTAATGACCAGAAAGAATCAACTGCAAAGGAGTCAGATGAGGTTAGCAGCAATATCCATAACTGTGCTTTCCATTTTAATTAAAGCTTTATTTACACACTTTATCTATCACAGAGACACCAGCTAGCAAGAGTTCAAACTTTTAGGAAGGGGAGAAAGGTGCTTTGCCAAATAGTCACTATTCAAAGCTTAATGTCTCTGTCATTCAAAGTCCATTAAATATATGGCAGACTAATTAATTGCCTATAAAATTCCATTTGTTGAATTGTAGCTCATTTTTAATTATATGAGCACCAGGAATGCACATGACATGAAGTAATTTATAACTGATAAAAGAATTTATACTCAAATTGCCCATGTCCTCTTAATCATAGACTCTATCAAAGACTAAGGCTGTTTTTTTCTTCATTTTTTGCATCCTTCCTTTTTTTTCCTGCCTTCCTTCTTTCCTTCCTTCCTTTCTTCCCTCTCTCCCTTCCTTACCACCCTTCTCCCTTCCCATATCTCTTTGAAGCAAATGAACTATGGAACACAGTTCTACACAGTTGGAAACAGTTGTTTTAAACTGGAATAAAATTGTTTAAAAAAAAGTTTCTCTTGGTTTTACATTAATAATTCAACTATACCTGGACCTGGAAATGATGGTCAATTCTGATGTCCAGTATCTTGTATATATATGCTTACCCTATGAATGAATGAAGTTCCACCAGACCAAATGTTTGTTTTGATTATGTTGGGATAGGTATTCTATTACACTGTTCTGACCAGAAATTGACCTAAGAAATTTAGCTTGAAATGAAACTTTCAATAAAATTTCTGAACACTGAAGGATGATTTGCATAGTGTGACTAAATCAAGTGTTTATTAAGAATGTATTGGGAGGGGCAGCTAGGTTGCGCAGTGGATAAAGCACCAGCCCTGGATTCAGGAGTTCCTGAGTTCAAATCCAGCCTCAGACACTTGACACTTACTAGCTGTGTGACCCTGGGCAAGTCACTTAACCCTCATTGCCCAGCAAAAACAAAACTAACAACAACAAATAAAAGAATGTATTGGGGGAAGCTAGGTGGCACAATGGATAAAGCACCAGCTCTGGATTCAGGAGGACCTGAGTTCAAATCCAGCCTCGGACACTTGATAGTTTCTAGCTGTGTGACCCTGGGTAAGTCACTTAACACTTTTTGCCCTGAAAAAAAAATAATCTATTGAATTTTATGCATTAAACTGTAGGCTAGAGATGCGAAGAAAAGTAAAAGGGAAGAGAGGGAAGAGGGGGGAAGGAAAGAAGGAAGGAAGGAGGTTGTATTCTCTGCCATACTTATAAAAGGATGTTTAGTGGTTTGGGGAGATGGAATGGATAAAGGAAGATAAATATTGCAACATTCTAGAATCCTGGGGACATTTAATCTCTCCCAGTCCTAATGAAACTCCACTGAATTGTCTGTGAGAATGGATAATTTATCCACTTTTCCAAGGATAACTTTTCTGTGAACAGAAGTATATGTTAGCATCTAAGCCTTTTCTCTTCTATTTCAATGTTTGCTGTGTAGACACAACAGAACAATAAAAGAAAATAATTTGGATTCAGAAAGATACATAATGTATAGAAAAAGATGGGCTCATATGTAGAAAATGTTTTTAAATCTACTGTGGATATATTTTAATTTTTATTTTTTTAAAGATGCTTTCTACAATTCACCATACAAAAGATAAATGTAGCTCTATCCCAGGGCTGTCAATTGCTTCATCAAAGTTAAAATCATCTTAAATAGAACAATTAGAAACACATTTCCTTAACTTGGAAGTTCAATTATGTTTATTTATTTCACAAATTAACAGATGCAATTTTATGTAAATTGAAGAGTCTGTTCCTGGTATGGGGAAGAGAAAAATCTAACCTTGGCCATATGAGTCAAATATATGTAATTTTAAAAATATTATTTGGTCCTAAATGTTGAATTATTTTATTTTATTGTTACCTTCTCGATGTTGCTCATATATATGATCCTGTGAACATTATATATATAAAAAACAAAAAATATACACTAGAATCAAATCAAGTTAGCAAGCATTGATTAAATAATTGCTATGTACTAGGCACCATATTCAAAACTGGGAATAAAAATACAAGCTGAAAATAGTCCTCAAACTCGAGCTTATATTCTAATGGGGAAGGACAACACAGAAAAGGAAATTGTAAACCATGGCATAGAGAGGAGAGAAATGAAAATTCCTGACAAGGAGGCTTGGTAGAGAAAGTTCAGAGTTTAAGGACTGTGGTTTGGAGAGGAATGAAGACATTGGCCTGGCTGTCCTTCCTAACTTGGAGACTCTGGGAGGAACTGACCAATCAGAAGAAGAGGCCACAGGCATAGAGAGTACTTCCAATGTGAGAAGTCCAGGGGTCGGAGAGGAGGGGGAAGAAAACATTTCTTCAGTATGGTTGAGAAAGTTAGTGGAATATCAAGAGACCATATTGGAGAAGAATGAATCATAGAAATGTAAAGTTGCAAGGATTTTAAAGGGCATCTAGCCCAATTTCCAAATCCAATGCAGCTATGCTTTCTATGCGATTCCTTTAAAAAACAATGATTGATTATACAGCAATGGATAGACCAGTAGTTAACCACAGATCTCATTCAAATACTATGCATCATTGTTAGAATGACCTTCTTCATACTAAGCCAAAATTAGCTTTCACTCATTGGCTGTAGTTCCATTCTCTGGAGCAATATAAAACAAATCTACCTTTACTTCTATATTATAACCTTTTAATTATTTCATACTGATATCTTTCCCTTTATTTTTCTCCAAGTTCAAAATCTCCATTTCAAGAAATCTGAATGAAATTCTTCAGATATTGCAAAATAATACTTTTTGGCATTCTCTTCTGTGTAAATTTTGTCAATCTGATGGGTTGTTTTAATTTGAATTTCTCTCATCATTTGTGATTTAAAGAACTTTTTCATGGGACTATTGATTCTTTGAATTTATTGCCCTTGAACAATTTCGAAGGAAATTAAAAAGATTCTAGTAATTATGTATAATATTTTTCTTTTGCTCATTTCACTCCACTTCAGTTCACATATTCATCCTTTCTGACAATGTAGTAAAATTCTATTATATTTTTGTTCAAAAATTTGTTTCCAGTACTTTATTATAACTATCAAAATCTATTATAGTGTGGTATATATGATAGCTTTCTGTCTTTCACATCTTTGCGTGTATTATACATAGACTTTGTATAACTTATACATGTCCACAAATATGTTCAATACAAGATAGAATGTCAAAAAGTTCAACGAATAAATCCAGGAAAAGTGTCCTAGGGCAACGCTTCTTAAACTATGGGTGGCAACCTCATAAGGGGTCATGGAAGTGAATATCAAGGGTCACAAAAACTTTGGCAACAATAAAAGGCTATGCATACCTATTTTATATATCTATATACTCAGGGTTGTGTAAAAATTTCTTGTGCAAAAAGGGGCACAAGTTGAAAAAGTTCAAAAAGCCTTGTTCTAAATCACTATTGATTAAAGAAATGAGAAGTAAAAAATACTCTGAGGTACCTCCTATACCATATATACCAGAAATAGCCAGACCGCGAATCCCTCAAAAGACCGAACACCAAATCATGTGTGCTCCTTTCAATCTCTCTCTGTCGCCAGAGAGAGAGAACTTCCATGCCTGCCCTAACTTTTAAGTCCGCATACCAGAAGTTCTTAGAGTTCTCCTCCCCCAAAAAGGAGGTCCTTCAAAAGCCACTTCAGTAGCATGTGTAATCTCTCAAATGATTCAGCTAAAAATTCCAATATATATCTTTACTATAAATAATTTTTACCATACCATATTAGTCATTTTGTATAAGAAAACTTGAATAAAAGAAAAAAAAGAAAGTGAAAAATAGCATGTTTCAGTTTGTTTTCAATCAATATCAGTTCTTTCTTTGGAGGTCAATAGTATGTTTCATTATTATTCTTTTGGGATTGTGCTGGATCACAGTATTGCTAATAATAGTTGACATTCATAACTTTTCATGAAGCAATATTGCTTTCTCTGTGCACAACATTCTCTTGGTTCTTCTTCCTTTATTATATAACAGTTTATACAAGTCTTTTCTGACCTTTCTGAAATCATCCTGCTTGTCATTTCTTTGTGTTTTTTTTTTTAGTGAGGCAATTGGGGTTAAGTGACTTGCCCAGGGTCACACAGCTAGTAAGTGTTAAGTGTCTGAGGCCGGATTTGAATTCAGGTACTCCAGAATCCAGGGCCGGTGCTCTATCCACTGCGCCACCTAGCTGCCCCCTGCTTGTCATTTCTTATAGCACAATAATTTTCTATCACCATCATATACCACAGGTTGTTTAGCCTTTCCCCAATTGATGGGAATTTCTTTGATTTCCACCACAAAAAGAGTTGCTATAAATATTAAGAAAATCCTTTTTTGTGAGGGGTGTTCTTTTATCTTTTTTATCTAATCTTTCTTTTGAAGGTGCTTCCTTAATCTCTTTTTTAATTCTTTGGGATTTTCTAATTAAATGTGTCATGTACAAATAAGAAAAACATGTTTTATCTTTACAATGCTTTGGTCTTTATTTTTTTCCTATTGTCTTTTTATTACCAGTTAATGAATTTTGAAATGATGTCATATGATTTAGAGGAAGAAAGCTGTAGCATTTCAATATTGAAAATAATGTTAGTATTCTTGTTAAATTATATGCCATTTATTATATTTTCTCTCTCCCTTTTTTCTTTTTTTTTTGGATGGGGTAAAGAGGGTTAAGTAACTTGCCCAGGGCCACACAGCTAGTAAGTGTCAAGTGTCTGAGGTTAGATTTGAACTCAGGTCCTCCCAACATCAGGGCCAGTGCTCTATCCACTATGCTACCTAGGTGCCACTTGTGAGAGATGTAATGGAGGCTTACAGAAGTAGAATCAACAGGGGCTAAATTGGTGGGGAGCAGAAGTTATGAGTTCTGTTTTGGACATGTTGAATTTTAAATCAAATATTCTGACAAAGTATTTCATTAGGTGGATACAATCCCCATGCTTAAAATCTACTTGTGAGTGTGTGTCTGTCTCTGTGTGTGCAGGTTTCTCTGTGTATTATATATATATATATATATATATATATAATGTTTAATTTCCTCCTGGAAAGCAATGCTACTGTGCATACATGGCCACCACAATGTGTATGTGTTTTTAAGTTTTTAACATTATTATTGCTTTTAGATTATTTGAAAATACATGTCTTTATTCTTTGTAGCCTGATACATGTGTTTACTTTGAAGACCATTCTCTGTCACAAAAATTTCTTATGATATATTCATTCTGGATGTAACCTGTTTTAATAGTAACAGAGAAATCATATTTTATAGTTTGGGTTCCACTTTCTCCTCAAATTTCATAGGGTTTTCTGTCTCATCAAGCATGGAGTAATTTTCTTTTGTTTTGCAGTATTTAATTATAGACATCTAACATCATTTTATCAGCTTTGGAGATCATACTTCTTTTTATTATTAATGTTTTCCCTGTTGAGTTATCTTATGGTCAAGCTCTTTGAGGTTTCTTCTTCTTGAGATCTTAGTTAATTTTAGTCTTTTCTTTTTCCTCTGTATTTCCCCTTATTACTATTTTTCTAACTCCCTTTCTTCTAATGATGGTTTCCATTAGGGCTGGATCTCAAAGCTTCTCAGGCTCCTTGTTAATTCCTGGTTCACCTGCTGAAGTCTATGTCTGCATGATTTTTCAGGGGACAGAACTGGCCCCAGGTGGATACTAGTTTCATTCTCTCAGACTTAGTGAAGTATTGCATAGCTTTTCATACATATAGTGAGCTGTTTCTGGGTGCTGTTCTGTTCTTTATGTTCATAGCACCCATACTATTGCAGTTTGAGATTATTTGGAGTTGGATCTCCAAGTCTGTGGGAAGAAAAATGGGTCAAGTTAGGTTTGGAATTGACTTCCATTTTGAGCCCAGACTTGTACCCTTTTCTGTTCCCTCACTGTATTTCAGTGTTTTTATATAGGACAGACCACTGGATTAGGTGTAGCCATCTGGGGCCCAGAAAACTTCTGCAGCCTAGGGTCTGTCACTGGAAAGGGGAAATGGGTGGGTAAACAGGTGATTAGACTGAAGCATTGTTTTCTGTTGCAAGCTCATGGGTCAAATGCTTAGTATAATCTTGCTGCCAGTAAAGTGGTGGCCAGTAGGAAAGGGGGTGTTGAGTAAGCTCAATGTGGGTTTTTTGACTTTTTTCCTAAATTGTTTTTTAATATTCTTTTGTGTTCCTGTTGTTCTAAAACATGGAGAAAACTTACATTTCTCTTTGTCTTATAATTTCTATTTTAGAGACTTTCGAATAGTTGTAAAAATCAGAGAAAATTTCTAGTCGTCTATTTTGTTGGTCACATTCATTTTATAGCATTGGTTAAAAAAAGACATCCAAATAACATAGACAATAATTGATAAAGAAAAAAAACATAAATGTATAATATGTGTGCATGATATTTATATGAAAAATAATAAAAGAAAGAAAAATTATATCCCCAACTAAATAATTGTCTTTTGGGAGGAGGAGACTGGGGGAGTCTGAGTCTGTGATTTCATTGCTACACATTACTTTGGTTATGCAAACCCATTCTACCTATTATGGAGTTGAGGAAAGAAGAGGAAGATAGACTAGTCTTCATTCTCCTAGTGTGTTCAAAGAATTTATTTTTACTTAGTAATTTCATTCATCCCATTATTTAGACAAAGATATCTTAGAAGTAAGAAGTGTCCTTCTAATAGGAATAATTATGTCTTATAATTCACTAATTACAATAAAAATTGACCACTACTTTCACCACAACTTCACCCACCTACCCAAAACATACCCTATGGGTAAAGAATGATAACAGTATTATGTTATTTACCTAAAAATAATACCATTGTCTCTTCTTTAGTAGAATTATGTTAATTTTCTAATATAAATGATTAATTACATCAAGCTAGCTAAAGATACTCATTCTTCTATCATTAGCTAAGAGTAATACATTTGTGAGATACCCAATGTAAGTTATAGATTTCATCTATGATGAAGAAACATTTTGGCTTAGGTGAAAAAAAATGGTTTTTATAGGATTACAACTTGCAGCTTATCATCCTTAGCACTATAGTTGAACTAGCTGCAATAGTTGAACAAAACTCTCTTACCCATATAAATATGCAATATTAATAATATATGCAAATATAAGCCAATAAATGCCTTTGAAACCAGTATGACGTACTGGCAAATAATATTGTTTCTGGAGAGAGAGAACTTGAGTTTCTTGAAACATAGTTCTGTTTACTCCTTGTACAACCTTAGAAAACCATCAGACTTCCTGGGCCTCTTCTGCTTCCTCTGTAAAATGAAAGAGTTGGGTAATGACAACTAGTTCACTTTGAGCTCTATGTATTTGATGGTGACAGTAATAATGTTTATGGATTGGTAGTTTTAACTGTTATTTTTCTACTCAGTTGATAATTGTATAACTGCATGTTCTGTAAAAGACAAGGATAAGCTGACCTCTGCTCTGCCTTATAACAGGTTATGTCTAATAGCTGCCCATGTATTGTTATTGCTGGGATGTATAATTATAGTATAATCTAAGGTTGATACTTTCCACTACAAACCTCTTGACCCCCAGATCTTATGCTTTTATTCAAATTATACCCATAGGAAGATAATTTAATTTCTATTCCACATCTAATTCAGAATATTAGCTAAGTATTATAGATTAAAAATACTTTTAAAGATCAACATTAATGTGCTATATTAATTTCATCTACCTATGTGTTTATTTTGGTGGATGTAGTGATTCCAATATGTAATAAATGTGAAATATAAAAGTCAGTTAAAAATTGAATAATCTGGGGCAGCTAGGTGGCGCAGTGGATAGAGCACCGGCCCTGGATTCAGGAGTACCTGAGTTCAAATCCGGCCTCAGACACTTAACACACACTTACTAGCTGTGTGACCCTGGGCAAGTCACTTAACCCCAATTGCCTCACTAAAAAAAAAAAAATTGAATAATCTGTATAAGATAATGAGAAGATGAAATGGTGATACAATTTCCTCCTTATCTCAAATCAGCTGAATAATACTTTCTTTCCTACCTGGTAGACTAGGTGACACTTAGCTTGATCATATGGCAAATGAATATCAAATATAAGATTTTCTGAAGGCCTTACTTGCTGGCCTTTTCAAAATTAAATAACACAGAAGTCCTTCAACCACCAATAAAAGTAGAAAAATGTTGTTTTTTTGGAGAAATTAATTTTTCTACATGCATATTCCAAAAAAAAGAAAGAAAGAAAAAGGAAAAAAATGGCATTCCAAATCACTTTTGTAACTGGGGGGGTGGGGTAGATTAACTCTGTAACTCCTCTAATATTTTTATTAATTCAGTGGAACATGCTTCATCAATCTGCTTTCTGGTTAGGATTTCCTAAAAATCCTATTGTTCTTATTTGCCTAAAAATTTTCCAAAGAATATTTCTTCTCCTTCCTCTTATTAACTGAAAACCAGACATTCCTGTTGGATATCACTTCCAAAGCAACCCTTCCCAATGAAGGTCATTTCTTTACCCAATACATTAAATTAATGGGGCCAGGAAAATGAGTAGTCAGGTTTTTTTGCTCTGAACTGTTGTTTCTAAACTATTCATCTATAAGCCTTTCTCAATAATCTGTGTACCTTTGAAGCCTAAACAATTCATTTATGCCTTTTGCTTCATATCCTTGTGGCTGTTTTCTAAAAATATTCATATCACTTTCCAAATGTTTTAAATTTATTTTAGTCTATTTATGGGCTCTTGGAATAATTTCCTAAGAGCTTTTCTAGCTCCTAATTCATTCTTTATACCACTATCTCTTCCACACTAATTTCTTCAATCATAATTGTGGCATAAATTATTTGTCTCTATTTAGAGAGGTTTATGATAGTAAGTGGGTTTGTCATGTAGCAAGAATTTAGTGATTGCTGATGTATAACTAAGGAGATAGGAGATGATTGTGACTGGGGTGATGATAGTGATGACAACTGAAACAATAACCATTTGGAGTCTACTGAAACCACTGATTGTGTTGTTATCCAGATCAATGGGATAAAAGTTCCCTTATAAGTATATTTAATACTTATAACAACAATAGCTCATTTTATATAATGTTAGTGGATTTTCAAAGAACTATATAGACATGGTAGAATATGGCTATAATTTGGTTCTTTAATTTATTGTGATGATCAGCTTGACATGGAGTGGAGTGCAGTAAGTAGTATGCTGTTTTCTGGTACAACAAGGCAAACAAGTAAAAAATACCAATATCATTTCTGTTAGCAATATTTTCCTGCCAATTGAACTGACCATGACTGTGCATGAAATAGATCAAATATATGAATATTTTTATTATGCACAAATCTTATATCTTAACAAATTGTAAATAGATCTCAGCAGTTATATGCAAGGTCTTCATATTATTTAATTTATTTTTTTTTAATTTTTAATTTTTTTTTAGTGAGGCAATTGGGGTTAAGTGACTTGCCCAGGGTCACACAGCTAGTAAGTGTTAAGTGTCTGAGGCCGGATTTGAACTCAGGTACTCCTGACTCTAGGGTCAGTGCTCTATCCACTGAGCCACCTAGCTGCCCCTATTTAATTTCAATGGTACTCTAAATACCAAGTCAAAGAACAGTGTTACTGACTGATTCTGGGTAAATAAAATAAGTTTCCTTCTAAGTACGAATTAAATGAGATAAAGTGAAATAGAGGAATTATCTAAATCAGAAGAAGGAAAACTTGAAGAGCTTGAGATGATTGTATTCTTCAATTTACTCTCTATTATCAAATGATGAAAATACCGATAACTCCCCAATATGATAGTTATATGTTTATGTACTCTATACAAAACATTCATAGTTATGTGTTGAATCAACCTCATGAAATATCCACTGGAACAAATAGGGTATGTCAAAAAGTCCCAAAGTTAAAAAGAATAACAAATTATTGATTCATTAATTATTGAACAGACTGTCTAAAAGCATCAACACATTTATACTATCTTTATTATCACAACTTCCTTCTCCATTTCATCTCTGACACATAGGTATGATTCCAATTTAGAATTCACAATCCCTCAGAATTGTGTCAGTTCCATGATCCTGAATAAAATTTATTCTATGACTACATTTTAATATCTCTCACTTTTTCACATTAAATCACTTGTCCTTTGATCATTTTTTTTCCATACCATCTTTCATTCTGGCTTTACTTGCCTCTATGCCCAGATTTGATCCAATAATGTACCAATTTAAGGGTGCCCTAATTAGTGAGATATTTTACATTGCCTTCTATTTTTTCATTCTTTTGGTTTTGCTTTATTGTTTCTTGATTTCTCAAAAAGGCATTATCTTCCGTTTGCTCAATACTGATTTTTAAGGAATTATTTTCTTCAGAGAGCTTTTGTACCTCCTTTTCCATTTGGCCAATTTAGCTTTTCAAGACTCTCTTTTCCTAATTGGCTTACCATTTGATCCAGTCTGTTTTTTTTTTTTAAGGTATTATTTTCTTCAGTATTTTTTTGTGTCTCCTTTACCAAGCTGTTGACTTTTTAAAAATGATTTTCTTGCATCACTCTCATTTCTCTTTCCATTTTTAACTCTACCTCTCTTACTTGATTTATTTTTTTTCAGGGTTCTTACTTTATTTTCAAAGTCCTTTTTGAGCACTTCTATGACTAGAGACCAATTCATATGTTCCTTGGAAGCTTTGGATGTAGGAGTTTTGACTTTGTTATCTTCTTCTGAGAGTGTATTTTGATCTTCCTTCTTCCCATAGAAACTTCTTAGGGTCAGTATTTTTTTTTTTCTGTTTGCTCATTTTCCCAGATTATTTCTTGACCTTTAACTCTTTCTTAAAGTGGGGCACTGCTTCTAGGGTGGAGGGGTCACTGTCTTAGTCTTCAGGGGTTTGAGGAGCTGTTCTCTGAGATACTTCTAGGAATTGGCAAGTCCTTAGTTCTTCCAAAATGTTATGATTTAAGGTGAGGTGTGTTTACTACTATCCTGGCCTGTGTTCTGGTCTGTAAGCAACAAAAGGCCTGCTTTTTTGCCCTGGAACTATGAACAGAATCCTGTTCCACTGTGGGTACAAGTTCTTGTGTGCTTGTACTCCTCCAGTTCCTGGGACTGCCAGACAAGGCTGTGACCTGGATCTAAGTATGGGCAAAACAACAGAGTCCTGTCTCAGTGCTAGCAAAGAGACCCCTATAATCTCTTTCTGGCCAATTGTTTGACACCCTTACTGTCTGTGGGCTGAGTTCTGCTGTTGATTCAGAGGTTCTGGAGGCCTGTTCCTGGTTTGCTGGGGCTGGGTCTATGCTGGGATTGGATCTGCACTGGCATGGTCTGTGCTGGGATGCACTCCACTCTCAACCTCATACTATAGACCTTTCCTGCCAACCTTCTAAGTTGTCTTTGTCTGGAAAACGATTTCACCCTTTCCTTTTGTGGGTTCTGCTGCTCCAGTATCCAGTCTTATGGCATTATTTGAAGGTATTTGGATGGGTCTTGGGGAGACCTCAGGCAAGTCACTGCCTTTCCTCAGCCATCTTGGCTCTGCCCTGTAAGGTAATCCTACCCACTACTCTCGTGTCAGTGACTTATTATATTCCAAACACAAATCCTCAGCCTTGTAAAAAACTAAAATCTATATCACTTTCTGCTCTAGGATTACTAAAAATTGTTGAAGAAATGAATGGAATTGAGCCAATTTTAACTAATACAAATATCTGGTGTATAACATATGATAGCAATATGAAAAGAATTAGGTGAAGAGTTAGAACATCCATGTTACAATCCTACTTCAGTCGCTATTCTCTGTGCAATGCTGGCCATTTCTCTTGACCTTCCTCAGTTTCTTCATTTGTCAAATGAACAAGTTGGACCAGTTGAACACTGGTGTCTATCTCTTCCATTTCAAGGTCTATGGTTGTATAATCTCATTACCTTTAAAAATCCTTCCACTCTTATCTTTTCTGTTATCTAGCAACTGTTCCAAATACCTTTACCTCTCAAATCTACAACCACCACCCAACACCTACATTTTTGTATATTAGTTATCCTATTTTACAGACAAATTTGAGGCCATGTGACATAGGCTAACTCAACGACAAAATAAGTCCTTAAATTTATCACTATCAACATCCTCCCTTAATCATGTTTCTTCACTGGACTAATCTTTTTGTTTAGGTTCTTGATTCTATTCCCCCCTATTTCCTTCAGGATTTAGCTCCCACAGTTATGCTCTCTCTCATGCCTCTTCAAGCACTTCAGCTGGTTAATTTACTTCTTCTAATCTGCCTGGAGATTTGATTAGGGATTTCTAATAAAGATAACAAAAACACAATTAGGGGGAAAAAATCCTCCTTACATCCTTACATCCTGTTAACATACAATTTTCTTCTTCAGCTTCATGGTTAATTTCATGAAAATCATTGTCTATATTGATGATAATATTTCCTCCCATTTCTTCTTTCTCCTACAGTTGTGCCCCCACAATAACAATGGCAATAATAATATTAATAATAAATAGCTCACATAACTATAGCAGTTACTGTATGATGCCAGGTACTGTTATAAGCACTTTATAATTTTTATCTAATTTGTTCTTTATAATAACCCTAAGAAGTAGGCACTATTATTATCTTCATTAAAAAAATTTAAAAAATAAGGTAACAGGTAAATAAAGGCTAAGTTATTTGCCCATGATCACACAGTTAGTAAGTGTCTGAGACTAAATTTCTGAGGCTGAATTTGTACTTGGGTCTTCCTGACTCCATGTCTGGCACTCTATTTAAAGCCAATTAACTGCCTAACAGAGTAGGACTGACTCTTTGAAACAATGGCTGCTTTACCCTTACAGGTAACTTCAACATCAAAGCAGGTGGTCTCTTGAATCTCTAGCAAATCCTAATGTGTTCTTTTATAAGAAGGACCCCATAGGTAAATAAAAAGAGATTTTATAAGAAAATTAGAAGAACACAAAACATATTACTTATCAGACTTATGGATTGCTGAATAATTTATGAATAAACAAGAGACAGAGAACAAAGGTAGGTGTAAAATGCATAATTTTGATTAATTTTTTTTAATTGTACAAATAAAGCTAATGTTACCAAGATCAAAAGGAAAGCAAAAAATTGGGGAAAATTTCATAGAGAGTATAGCAGATAAAAGTCTCATATCTCTCTATCTATCAATCTATCTATACACATACATACAAAAATATGTGTATGTGTATATATATATATGTGTGTGTGTGTGTGTGTGTGTGTATAAAGACCTTTGTTGAATCTATGAATTCAAGTCATTCCCCAACTGATAAAGATACTCAAACATTAATACATATACATACATAAATATGTATATATTATATATGTATAAATACACATAGATAATATTATATATAACCATATCTAGGGCAGGAGGTAATGAAGGAAAAATTTGCAAGGCAATTTTGTTGCATATTTGAATGGAATAGCCAGTTGTACCTAGTAGATTGGCAGTTTTATGTGTAATTATCTTTTCTATTACACTGTGTTAGGAAATGCTTGTTTTATTCCATAAATTAAAAATGAAATTAACAAAAAGAAAGACCTGAAATTCCTATCAGTAGGATGATATGTATTATTAGATGAGGTTAGACTGACTAAAAGGGTTACTTAACTCTAGCAACTGTGAGTACTTTCCCATTGTAGATATAATAATAGAGGAAACTTCAATTCTACCATTGTATGTATAATAAAGCTTGAAGATTCTATGGCTCCGAAGGGGAGGTACAGCTCACCAGAGAGAGGAGAGTGGTCCTTACACTCTATATGCTCAAATGTAAGACCTTTTTTTTTTTTTTGGCTCTTCTCCATAACACTAGATGCTTCCTTGTTTTCATTAAGTCTCACCTAAAATCATCTGAAAGAAAAATAAAAAAAAATAATCTTTAATGATAGTACCTTTTCTTTCAGGTTATCTCTAGTTAATCCTAAGTGGTCATTTTCATGTTGCTTCCCTTAATAGATAGTGAATTCTACAAGAACAGGTCTAGTTTTTTTTTTTAATTTTCTTTATTTCCATGGTGCTTAGCACAGTACAAGGCACAAACAAGGTCTGTGTTTATAGACTTGATTTATTGATTAAATAAAACCTTCCTAATATTCAATTGTTTGTCTTTGTACTTTTATGATAAGAAAATATCTTCTTCCTTTTGTTGTGGAGACAAAAGGTAAATACAGACAATCCTGATGGTATAAGGAAAAATACTTGAGCAAGTCTTGACCTTGAGTTCAGGGTTATGGATGCATGTTAAGTCAAGGAATGGTGCAGATCATTGTGATAGACTTTGGGGAAGATATTACATTTAAATATGAAAGAACCCATAACTTCATTGAGCTCAAAATTGTGAGCTATAATTGGTTAAGAAACTAATATGGGAGGGGTGGGGGGGGTCAGATAGGTGGCACAGTAGATAAAGCACTGGACCTGGATTCAGGAGGACCTGAGTTCAAATCTGGCCTCAGATACTTGACACTTACTAGCTGTGTGACTCTGGACAAGTCACTTAACTCTCATTGCCCCTCCAAAAAAAAAAAAAAAGAAACTAATACAGAGAAGTATAACACACAATAATTAACAGGTTAAGTATAATAAGTAATAGTTAAATAATGTGGCTTTATATAGTGCTTTAAGATTTGCCAAGTTTGATGGATATGTTAATTCATCTTAGCTTCATAAGAACCTTGTGAATTAGGTTGTCAAAATATGTAAATGAATCTTTTATCTCATTGATTTGAATGTTCCTTCTAGGGATTCAGATAATTCCACCCCATCCATGCCTGCCTATCCTATGTGTCTCTTGTACATATCTTTCTATAAATTAACCAAGTAGGATATACCTTATATAATATAAGTATTATTTTACTTTAAATATGGAGACACTTAGAGTCAGACAGGTAAGGTTCTTGTGTAGATCACAGTTAATAAAAATGGAAAGTTGATTCTGAACCTACATCTTTCCTGAATCCAAGTTTATCATTCTATTCAGGAATTATACCAAGTTTAATAAGTTCAATCTCAAGCTATAAAACTAAATGCAATCTGAGGTAAAAAGAATTTAGTTATTACCCTTATTGGGAAATCAAAGAAGGAGGTAACATTTAAGTCTGGCAGGAATTCAATAGGCCATGAAGGGGAGGGAGGGTGCACTAAGAAAAGAGAAAAATGTAAGCAAAGACAATCAGGGATCAAAGTATTTGGTATGTCTGGGATACAGGATACTCTGGTTTAGCTGGTATGTAGAAAACATGGAGGGAAATAATATGAGATAAGGCTATAAAGAATGGGTGGTAAAAGAACGTAGAGTGCATTGAATACCAAGCACAGGAATATGAATTTTACTCTGTTAGTAATAAGGAACAGATGAAAATTTTTGAGCATGAGTGATGTAATTTCTAAGGAAATGAAATTTGGAATTAATATAAGCCTTAGACTAGATGGGTGAGAGAGTTAAGAGAGGAAGTTCTTTTAGGATACCCAGATAAGTGGTAATGAGGGCCTGTATTGAGTTGTAGCAAGAATTCTGAGGAGATGACTGATGACAAGAACTATTACAAAAGTAGAATATACAGGGCGTAGAAAGATATTAGATTTTGGAGGTTAAGGAGAAAGAATACAATGATAAACCCAAGATTTCAAATAAAGGGGACTTTGGTAATGCCACTAAAAGAAAAAGTTAAGGCAGATGGAAGGGAAGGTTTAGGGAAATATAATAATAAGCTCTGGTTGTTTTTGTTGTTGTTGTTTTTTACAAAACAGTTTTGAGAATTCAGTTGGACATCCAGATGGAGGTGTCATATAGGCCATGGGTGTCAAACTCAAATAGGAATTGGGCCACTAAAACATACAAAGAATCCCTTTGGTAGCATATTGATTTAGACAACCACTCACTTAAGAATTTCTTTTTTAATTAATTAATTAATGCATCAACACATTAAAATTAGATAGGAACTATGTTTTAATCTTGTTTGGGCCTCAAGGCTTAGGCCTAAACCAGAGTGCTGTGGGCTATATGTGGCCCACAGAATATATCTTTGGACACCTCTGTCATAGGCAGATGCTGGTCTTGAATTTAGAAAATCAAGACTAGAAATATAGATTTCACAATAAATTCTGTTGATGTGATATAATATGAATAAGACTACCAAGGAGAAGATTGCACAGACAGAAAAGAGCTGCAATAAAAACATTTAGGCACTGGTCACCTTAAGTAGTGTGGGAATACATGAGAGTGGGTGAAAGTCAGCAAAGAAGAATGATTAGATTGGGAAGAAGAGAATCAAAGTATTTCAATATACTATCCCTAGAAAAAGGAGAATACCCAGAATGAGTGAGTAGTTAACAGAATAAAAGAGAGAGTGAGAGAGAGAGCGAGAGCAAGAGAGAGAGAGAGAGAGAGAGAGAGAGAGAGAGAGAGAGAGAGAGAGAGAGAGAGAGAGAGAGAGAGAAACCTACTGTGGCCACTCTAGTGGCTGATTAAGTAGACATTGATGGTCTTTGAAAGATGAGATTCACAGCACACAAAAAGAACAAAATCAGTGAAAGGCATGTCATGGGGTACAGAGCACCCCAGAAGTTCTCTGGGGCACATCAAGGAATCTTCTCCTTGAGAAACTAAACCAGAGGACAGATAATGCCTAGAGAGATAAACTGAACCAAATTGGACTGAGCTAGCTTCAGATTCCCACCCTTCATTCTGGTCTCCCTTACCCTGGGGAGATAAATTTGGGTGTGTCTGCGGCCTTTGTGTCCTGAAGAGGGATCCATAGCCACCCCTCACCCAATTCCTCTAGTCACTGCCAGTGGGGGATGGTCCTACCTCACTAAAGGAACTTTTCACAGGCAGATGGTCCACCCCCATCAGGCCTCTATAAAAGTACCTTCCAGTCTTCTGTCCGAGGAGATTTGGTACCTCTGAGCCATGTGCTTTGGGCGTATCTCCCCATGAGAAGTCCAAGGATTTCTTTCATGGTTTCCCTCCCCCCACCCTTCCCTTCCCTTGTTCCTAAATAAACTACCACCTTATTCTAACTACTTTTGTGTGCAAGAGGGCATAATTCTTTAAAGAGGAATTCCTAAGAACCCCAACCCCTAACCAAAGTCGTACCCCATTTCCCACCATTACAGGTAGGAGCCAGACTTTGGATCTGGCACCAAGCCTTAGTTGAAAAACTAAAGCCAGAGAAAATACCAACTGGTATAATTTTTTTTTAAATTTTAAATTCCAAACAATAACCACCATAGACTCAAGGATAAAAAGGGAGAGGGGATTGTCTTAAAAGACCTAATGAATACTGGGGAGACAATGAAGCAGAAAACGTTTTTTTTTTAAATGAAACAAAATATTTTGAGGAAATAATTGGAAGAAGAATGAGTAGCTTAGAAGAAAAAGTTGTAAGTTTTGCCCAAGAAACAGAACCCTTGAAAACTAGAGTAAACTAGACAGAAATCAATGACTTCATAAGACATCATGAAATATTAAAATAGAAATAATATTTTTTTAAAATGTCAGGTTTGGTATAAAAAAAAAAGAACTGTCTTAGAAAACAGATAAAGGAGAGAGAATTTAAGAATCATAACATTCCCAGAATACCGTGATTAAAACAAAACAAAAAACTGGATATTCTATTTCGGGAAATAATAAACAAAAACTGTGCAAATAAATTAGAACCAGAAGACAAAGAAAGAAACAATCCCCTTATAGCTTTCTGAGAAGCCAAAATGTAAAGATTCTGAGAATGTCATAGACAAAATCCAGAATTTCTATGTTAAAAAATAATGCATCCAGGGGGTAGCTAGTTGGTGTAGTGGATAGAGCACCGGCCCTGGAGTCAGGAGGACCTGAGTTCAAAACTGGCCTCAGACACTTAACACTTACTAGCTGTGTGACCCTGGGCAAGTCACTTAACCCCAATTGACTCACTAAAAAATAAAAATAAAAATAATGCATCCAGAAAGATATTCAAATATCAAGGAAATATAGGATCATATACGACCTTAAAGTTTCTTACAACTAGAGGAGCTTTTAGAATAAAATGTTACGGGGCAGCTAGGTGGCATAGTGGATAAAGCACAGGCCCTGGATTCAGGAGGACCTGAGTTCAAATTCAGCCTCAGACACTTGATACTTACTAGCTGTGTGACTCTGGGCAAGTCACTTAACCCCCATTGCCCTGCAAAAAAAAAATAATAAAATAAAATGTTACAAAAGTAAAAGATATTGAAGTGGGGTCCAGAAAAAGTTGTACTTTAAAGCTGAATATAATCCTACAGTGGAAAAATTGACTTTAATGGAATAATAGCTAACTTGCATTTACATAGTATCTACTATGTACTGTATACTGTGCTAAGTAAGTACTTTACAAAATGTTAACTCATTTGATCCTTAACAACCCAGGGACATAGGTGCTATTATTATCCCCATGATATAGATGAGGAACCTGAGATAAACATGTTAAGTATTTTTCCCAGTGTCACACAGTTATAGTTCTTAGTTTTTCTTCCTCCTCTGAGAAGACCAATGTGATCACAAGGGTGATTTCTTTTTTTTTTTTTTTTTTTTTTTTTTTTTTTTTTTTTAGGCTTATTTAAGGATTTTATTTCCTCTTCTGTTAATCTGGGCAGTTAATATTTTTTGTAAATATTAACCTATTTCATTTAGATGGTCAAATTTTTTAGCATACAATTGAGTAAAATAGTTCCTAATTTTTGCTTTATTTCCACTTGATTGGTGGTGAATTTACTCCTTTCATTTTTGATACTGGTAATTTGGCTTTCTTCTTTCATTTTTTTTTTTTTTTATTTTATTTTATTTTATTTTATTTTTTTTTTTATTTTTTTTTACATTATGAGATAGTTTATTTTTTCCGTTACATGTAAAGATAGTTCTCAACTTTTGTTTATACATGCTTTACAATTTCAGATTTTTCTCCCTCCCTCCCCTCCCTCCCCCCTCCCCTAGACAGCAGGTAATCTGATATAGGTTATATCTATATATATCTATACATATAGATATATATATACACACACATATATATACACATAATAACATTAATCCTATTTCTGCATTAACAAGGGTGATTTCTTGATTTATGAGTGAATTAGGTTTCAGTGAGGCAGAGCTGTGCAGTCATCAGCCTCACTTTCTCCTCCAGAGTCATCAAAGTCCAGTGCCAAGACAATAGTGAAAAGGACTGGTGATGGCTCAGGGATGCAGTGGGTGATATTTGATTCTTAAAATTTGTCATTCCTACTTAGTTTGTCTGAGGCAATGCTCATTGAAGGACTAAGGGCTAGGTAAGAATTTCGACAAAAGATAGTCTAGTTTACTATCACAAAATTATCAATCTGGGAGGGGAAGACACTCTGAGTTTTAGGTCAGAACAGAAAGAATTGATATTGGCATTCACTTTAAGCCATTGAAACCCAAACAATGAGCAACAAAGACTTGGGCTGGGGCCATCACTAAAAGCCTGAGTGATTTGGGTTTAAAGGCACAATTCAGTTTTGTTTTTTTTTCTTTTTTTTTTAGTGAGACAATTGGGGTTAAGTGACTTGCCCAGGGTCACACAGCTAGTAAGTGTTAAGTGTCTGAGGCTGGATTTGAACTCAGGTACTCCTGACTCCAGGGCCAGTGCTCTATCCACTGCACCATCTAGCTGCCCCACAATTCAGTTTTCCCAGACATTTTATCAAGTAAGAAGACTCCTCCCCCCTTACCCCAATACATTTTCTACTTCATCAAAAACTGGTCTATTGAATTCCCTTGTTACTGATTTTCCTTTGTTTAGTCTTTTCCGTTGATATAACTCTTTATTTTTTAATCAACCCCACATGATTTTTGATGATTACTGCTTTTGAAGATATTTTGATGTCTGAAAGTGCTATTCTCCCTTCTTCATTCATTTTGGTCCTTTCCCTTGATATTTGACACATTTTGTTTTTCTAAATGAATTATGTTATTAATTTAGCCAATTCTAAAAAGTATGCCCTTGGTAATTTGAATGGGTATGTTGTGGGAATACAGTAGGACCCCAAGAACCTAAAGATCCCAACCCCCAAGGAATCAAACTTTCCCAAAGGAAAAACAACTATGTCTCCCACCTCAGGAATGGTTGTTGCCAAGCTAAACCCTCCCCTGTATATACAAGATGGGTATGGATGGATGGATGCTGCATATCCTGTTGATACCCCCATTATTCAAAGATCCCCTCCCAGTTATCTTGCCCTTCTCTCCCCTTTGTTTTGTAAATGTACAAAAGACCAGCTCTTCTCACTCAGTTTTCCTTCTTGATCTGTACTCCAGTCATATATTCCTCTCTCCTAAAAAAATATTTTTTATTTTACAAGATTTGTGATGAGCCTCCAATTCTTTGGGTGAGCTAGCTCTGCCCCCCATCCAGTTTTCAAGTCCCCCCAACAGTAAGGCATCAAAAATGTAAAAAAAATTAGAATATTGTCATTTCTTACTGTATTGATACAGTTTAGCCATGAGCACAGACTAAGCCTTAATCCATTGTTCCCCCCTCCAAGGAGCTTTTATATATATTTTATGGAGCTGTGTGACCGTGGACAAGTCACTTAACCCCAATTGTCTCAAACATTCAGTAACATCTCCAATAGTCCTAATGTGTGCCTTGCCACTGGACCCAGATGGTTCTGGAGGAGAGAATGAGGCTCCCTCACTTAAATCCAATTTACTGCAAGTCATGACATCACCTCTCAATGTCATGGTCCTTTGAGAATGAAGAACAAACAACAACAACAACAGCCCCTACCATGTAGAGTTTGCTCCAACAAATTTCGTTTTCTGTTCTACCTTATTTCTAAAACAAATCCAATTGATTTGGGAGACAGAAGATACTACTGTCTGGTGGTAGGAACCCCCCTCCTTTTTTGTCCCTAATTATTTAGTTTACCACTGGTCATCACTGATATGGGCTTCTCTGGTTACATTATTTTTCCCCATTTTCCTTAAAATTTTCTTCCTGAGTCCATGCCCTTCTACTCTCCAATCTTGCTCCCAAGATTTCCAACTCCCTCCCAAGGAGGGCATGTACCAAATTCTCCCAGACAAATACAGTACAAAGTCTTTGTTTCCCTTTACCAAACAACCATATTCAGCTATAGGTGCCTTCATTAGTGGCTACTAAATGAAGTGACCTCCCACTACTAAAACATGCCTCCCCTTTTTAATCTTTCCTCACCCACTCCCCTGTAGCTCTTCCCCTTCTAAGACCACTAGGGTCACCTCCTCATTGCTAACCCTCAATTTGACCAGAGCACATCACACCCTATATCTCATATTCCCTTCTCCCTTCTCATTAACCATCCATTTTAGTAATGTAGTATCATAACAACAGTAAGTGATTTACCTAAGGCAAGATGTCACCATATATTATTTGTTTGTTTGTTTGCTTTCTTGCAGGGCAACAGGGGTTAAGTGACTTGCCCAGGGTCACACAGCTAGTGAGTATCAAGTGTCTGAGGCCAGATTTGAACTCAAGTCTTCCTGAATCCAGGGCCAGTGCTTTATCCACTGTGCCACCTAGCTGCCCCCCATATTTTATTTATAATGCAACAGGCCTGCCTGCTTCTCCCTACACCCATGTCTCTTTGTGCAGAATTAGAAGAAAGCCTCTTACCTGTATTTCTACTGTTACTCTGTTTCTCTTGAAGTCCTTGACTGCTTTATTAACTAATCCTTCCTTCATTTCTGTTGTTTGAAACATTTAAAAAATAATCTCTTCATATCAGTGTTCATTCTAAGAATATTTCAAATGCCTCTTTAATATGGAATGTTCATTTTTATTTTATTTTTTCATGCAAAGCTATACTCATGTTTGCAATGTTGACCATCCTGGGCTACATCCTTAGAGCCATTGCTTTCTGGGGACGCATTATTTCAGTCTTGTGTTAATCACATTTCCTTTGCTATTGAAAATCTTTTTCCTGACTGCCTGCAGAATTTTTTTTCTGAAGTGAATTGTTAAATTTAACCACTTGGAATTTATAGTTTAAATTTATTTTTTCTGAAAGTGATGTATGAATTATTACTTTTATCAATTGTTATTTCATTTTATATGTACAGAAGTTCTAGACAGTTCTCTCACTCTCTCTCCTTTTTTTGGGGGGGTGGGGAAATGAGGGTTAAGTGACTTGCCCAGGGTCACACTGCTGGTAAGTGTCAAGTGTTTGAGGCCAGATTTGAACTCAGACCCTCCTGAATCCAAGGCCTGTGCTTTACCCAATGCACCACCTAACTGCCCCTAGACAGTTCTCTTTTATTATCATCTGAATTATTATGTGAATTAATGAATTTTGTCTTAGCATGTTTTGTTTTGTTTTGTTTTTTTGTGGGGAGGCGTTGGGACACCTATGATCTCAATGTTGTCTCTCCATATCCTTTCTTTAAGAAACCTGTGTTTTGTTTGCAAAGTGAGCATATTTTCTTTTATTGTTCTGGGGTTTTTTGCTCCTTTCCATATTGTTTTTCACTTTGTTGTCTTTCCATTTTCAATCAGTTTTCTCTTGTGTTTCTTTGGTGAGACTTGCCATTGAGACTCCAGTTTTTCTATTCTTACCATTATTTTTAATGTGCATGTCATAAATTGTGTTCTCATATTTTTTTTTCTTTTTAAACAACTCAAGAACAGCTTACTATGGTTACATGTTCCCTTCAAATTTCACAGGGTTTTTTTGGTCTGGTCAAATGTTGTATCATTTTCCTTTGTTTTTTGTATTTATTTACAGATGTTTGAACTGGCTTACTAGATCTTAATGCCATATTCCTTCCTAATGTTAATGTTTTCACTGTTTATTTATCTGCTTAAGATTAAGGTCTTTGAGTTTTCTACTCTTGAAATCTTTGGTAATTTCAGTATTTTCCCATATATTTTCCATATTTTTCACTTTCTGACTCCCTCTCCTCTGATGGTAATTTCTTCACGGGTTAAACTCAGTGTGTCTCAACCTTCACCTATGTGGGTAATTTACTATACACAAGCTTAGGTCCTTCTCCTTAGTAACTTTTGAGTAGATAGAACTGGCCCCAGTTGTGTACTGAGTACTTTTCCTTAGATTTGGTGGAGTAATTAGCTCCATACCTCACACATCACACTGTATCTTTTCCCAGTGTCCTATTCAGCTTCCACTGTTCTTCAGTTTTCTAGCCTTGCACCAACAGTTTAGAGGGTTGCTATTCTACTGCCACCAGATTTGGGTTTCCAAGACTCTGGAAGGAAGAGGAGGGTCGGTTGTGATGTTGAGCTCTATTTTGAGACCAGACTCATGCCCTGCCCATTTCCCTGTGTTTCCGGATCTCCTGCAGAGATTGTTTGCAGAATAGAATGCTGCTTATCTCTGCAGTAATGTGAGGCTCAAGGGAGCTTCAGTAATTAGGAGTACTAGTAATCTGGAGTACTGTTGGTGAGACTTAATGGGTATCTGTCTTGGCCACAACAGACTTGTGCATCCTGGAGCTAGGATCTTCATGACACTGGAAAGAGAGAGGGAAAACCTCCATGTGTGATTGGGTTGTGTTGGAAGCCCATATGGGTTGCCTTGATGCTGGTACTATGAGATGTGTTGGAAGGGATGTTGATGAGTTCAGTATGCAAGTCAATTCATGGCTTTGTTTTCATTCTGTTTTGCATTGGTGTTGGCCTTCTTTTAAATTCCAAGTGTTGTAAATCATGAAGATAGCTTTGATATATAATTTCTATTTTGCAGAGGTTTGAGAGAATGAGAGGATCAGAGAAAATGTCTAGTCCTTTATTTTATTTACCATGTGATTAGCAATTTCAGAAGGAAGAACAAACAAGACAGTCTTGAAAGAAATAGGCAGAATTTATTATACTTTTTAAAACAGCAAATCATGTGAAAAAATTCACTATTTCATATAGAATACTATTTTTATGTTCTGCTATATTCATGAAAATGCTCTTTGTTTAAGATTAAAATGTTTTTTAAAATGAAAGCAAGTTTGGGGGAGAGTTGACCTAGATAATGTCTAAGGGTCCTTCTAGCTCTACATCTAAGATCTTGTAATATTTCCAACTAGTAATCTATGAATGTTCCTATGAAATTTATATTCCTGTGCAAAAACTTCTTTACTTAGTCCAAGAGATTTACTCCTAGGGCTAAGAAACTGGATGGCAAAGTGACTAGATTATAGTATCTAGAGCTAGGAAGACCCAAGTTTTAACCTGACCTCAGACCCTTATTATCTGTGTGACTCAGAATAAGTCATTAGAACTATTTCTTTCTTAGTTTTCTCATCTTTCAAATGGGAATAATAACGATACCTAACTAGTAGGGTTGTTGTGAGAAAAATATTTGTACACCACTTTGTAAACTTTAAAGTATTATGTAAATACTAGCAGCTACATCACATTATTATTACTACTGTCACTATCTGCCATACTATCTGGGGCCACTTTGCTCTCATATGGGATTTACAGGGAACCAAGACAGTATTAATGTATGGCCTCTCTCTCTTCTCTGTTCCTCTGTCTCCAGTTCCTCTTCTCTCTTTCTCTGTTCAGATCTCTTTTAAAGGTCAAGTCCAACTTTCTAGAACAGGTGTATGAGTAGATTTGAATATATTGTCAGGGTAGTCTTAATCATTTTGATGATAAATTATTGCTTCTGTAATTTATCATCTGTAAACTTTACTATGTTTAAAATTCATTATCAATTAGCTTCATGTGTTGTTAAAGGGTCAATGAGAACAAAGAAAAAGGTGAATTCACACCTTATAAAAAAGTTGTTTATTAAGTGAATTTCACACTCCATTAAGGAGACACAAAGGAGTTTGGGAGGACCTTATCAAGGCACACCATCTTCTTTGCATTGACTTGAATTGAATATAAATTCAAACTAAGTAGGCAAATTCCTCAATGACCCTTGACCCTCAACAACATCATTCTGCTTTTTTGTTTCCTCCAATAACCATCCTCAATTTGGGGGGATCTTTTACCTCTCACATTGAATTATTTCCCACATCCTACTAATTCTTCCAACTTTGTCCCTTCCATTACTTTTTCACAAGTACCTTCTTTATCTAAATTCCAATTCCCTACTAACTTCTCTTTCACTTTTCAGAGTAATTTATATGGTTGATAGAATAACCTTCCTCACACTATGGCCATTAGTTTACTTCCAATAAGGACTGTCATTTATTCTGCTCAAGAGCTTACAAATTAACCCTTTTTTTTTTTTTTTTTTTGGCAGGGCAATGGGGGTTAAGTGACTTGCCCAAGGTCACACAGCTAGTAAGTGTAAAGTGTCTGAGGCCGGATTTGAACTCAGGAACTCCTGAACCCAGGACCAGTGCTTTATCCACTGCGCCACCTAGCCGCCCCACAAATTAACCCTTTAAGTGTATGAAATTAAGGTAATCATGCCAAGCCTTGCATGTTGTGTCCTCCTTCTCTTCCATAAGTTTTTCTTCCTCTCAACCTTGTAAGCAGTACATAGTGATTCAGACTTACAAGTGTGAGTAAAAAGCAAATTGCTCTACCAGGTAGTGGTAAGCAAGCACTTGAGGGTTTTATAAAGAGGTCTATGCAAATACTCCATCATTATCAAACTAAGGATAATGGGAGTGCTTCATTCAGTCTTTTACAAATGCTACTCTTTCTAAGTTTTTATGTCTTTTTTTCTGATTGGGGTAGCCATTGATTTTAGCATTGATATATCTTTTTTTCTGTATAGAAATGTTAGCGATAGACATAGGGGAAAACATCAAGTGTAATAAACCATTTGCCCAGTACTCCTTAGTGGAAAAACAAGGGGAATAATAGTACTGTAGGCTATGGTTTATGATGTCCAGTTTTACAAATAATGTCCAGGTAGATGAGTTTAAACTGGAGAAGGGAAGACAGAATGAGACTTGGTAACTGTCTCTTAGTTATTTTTAGAGCTATTATGTGAAAGCCATATAATTTTATTTCAGAAGTCAAAACTAGTAGTAATGTGTGAAAGTTAAAGAGAGATAGATTTAAATTCAAAGTGAGGAAAATTTTCTTAACAATTAAGGATAACAAAAAAGTGGAATAAACTGCTGCTACAGCTAGTGGGTACTTCATCATTGAAAATCTTCAACTAGAATTTGGTTAACCACATTTGAGATAGTGTAGAGTGAATTCCTGTTCAGGTACAGATTGCAATAAATAAAATCCATGGTCCCTTCCAAATGCAAGCACCTTTTATTTCTTTGGATTATCCCAAGTTCAGGTTAATATTGCTTATAAAGTTTCTCAATTTTTTGAGCCTTCCCTCTTGCTACACAGCTACTTTTTTATCAAATTTCTCATTATCCTATGTAATCTATCTCAACTAAGTGCATCTTGTTTTCCTACTTTATACATATTCATCTCTACTTCCATGGCCTTGTTCTTGACTGTCATGGGGTGCAGAGCACCCCAGAACTTCTCTGGGGCACAGCAAGGAATCTTCTCCTTGAGAAACTAAACCAGAGGACAGATAATGCCTAGAGAGATAAGTGTAACCAAATCGGACTGAACTAGCTTTGGATTCCCACCCTTCATTCTGGTCTCCCTTACCCTGGAGAGATAAATTTGGGTGTGGATGTGGCCTTTGTGTCCTGAAGAGGGATCCATAGCCACCCCTCACCCGATTCCTCTAGTCACTACCAGTGGGGGATGGTCCTCCACTCCTCACCCAATTCCCCCAGCTACCACCAGTGGGGGATGGTCCTCCCTCACTAAAAGAACTTTCCTCAGTCAAATGGTGACCCCTTCCCCCATCAGTCCCCTATAAAAGTACCTTCCAGTCTCCTGTTTGAGGAGATTGGTACCTCTGAGCCATGTGCTTTGTGCCCATCTCCCCATGAGAAATCCAAGGATTTCTGTCATGGTTTCCCTTCCCCCACCTTTCCCTTCCCTTGCTCCTAAATAAACAACCACTTTATTCTAACTACTTTTGTTTTCAAGGGGCTGTAATTCTTTAAAGAGGAATTCCTAAGAACCCCAACCCCTAACAAACCCGTACCCCATTTTCCACCATTACATTTACATTCAAATTTTTTTAATGTTTTCTCCATTCATGCTCACTAATTCATATCCATTACTTGCCATGGTCCAGTTCAAAATTCACTTCTTATGATGTATTATCTGAATAATCTCAACTCACTGACCATTCTTCCACATTCCCTCAACATCCATGTAATATATATACTCTTTTCCCATTTTGTATTGTATCTGTTCACTCATTATTTGGAATTGTTTTCTACTTGTTCTTTTTTTTCCCAAGTAGATCAAATATCCTAACAGATAGTGATTAAATCCTCACTAAAATTTGAGATTCTCCAGGCATTATAGTGATTAAATCCTACACTTCTTTTCTACTGCCTATTTACGGAATCAAATCAGGTCCCTACTACCTTAGGGAATTCATAGAAGTTACCTTTATCATTATGATGCTACACTCACCTTTGCTAGTCATCTTTCTCCAAGTTCTGTGAAAAGTGAGGGCATGAACCACCACCATTATATACAATTTCACTACATAGTTTGCTGACAAATGAGAAGTCTGATGTAGAACATTATCAACAGAGTCACCTTCAATTATGAATATCAACATATAGGAAACCATTAAATGCTTTCCTTTCCCTCATTTCCCACAACCAATAAATTTTTTCTTCATGTATCTATCTTTCCTACTTCCATTGCAGACTAGAGTCTTACTCTCTATTACCTGAATTATTGTAATAGTGTCAAATCTTTCTTCTCTATAGTCAATCATACTAAATAGAAGATTAACTATCTTGACATTTATGATTTTCCATGAGCAGCCTCTACCATTTTTGAACTTTATCTCATGCCACTAACTTTCATGCAGTCTGCCTTCCAGAGAAATATCCTTCCCCATCTAACTGCTATGAATTTATTCATATTGTCTGTCTACTGTACCTAGACCCAACTTTGACCACATATCTGTCTTAATGAAATCTATCAGAAGAGCCTTAACTCAACATTTTTAGGCTTAGAAAAATCTTACACAATATATTGGGGGAAAATAGCATGAAAAACTTCCACAAATAGTTTTTTTTTTTAGGTCAAATTCAGTTGTCTGGCTTGGGAAATCAAGACCAGGACACATTGAAGCTCTTCTGCTAACTTTTGGATTGGGTTGGAAGAAGCTAACTTTAAGTGACATTTTCCAGAGATAAGAATAACATGATCTCTGCTATGTTAAATACATATTTTGTGAATTAGGTGTACAACTCAGTTGTTTCTATACTTTTGTTTTTTATTTTCTTAATGTGAACTTGTGATTTAAGAAGCTTCCTCTATCAAGGTAGATTTCTTCCTATTCTTCATTTTAGTTGCCTGTGGCATGGAGGGATTGTGACAATTATCCAGGCAGTATGCATTGCAGGCAGAACTTGAACCCCGGATGTACTGACACCTTGACGCCCAGCTCTCTACCCACTATTCCAGGTTGCTACTGTTAGCTCAATTGTTTCTACTGCTAAATAAGTGCAAGTGTTGTCAACATCTTCTAAATGCTGTGCCTTTTGGCAAATCCCTGGTCATCTTTCTAGTTATGACTTCATTGGGGTGGCATCTCCACTATAAATTTTTCCTAATCACTTCAGATACAAATAACTCATTACTTCAAACTCTAATTATCACTCAATTTTATATCCCCTATGTACATTATTATATTTCAAGTGATATTATATTTATTTCTATATACAATCTTCAACATTTTTAACTTTCCCAACTTCAAGAATTTATGTCCTTTTTAAAAATAACTTCATTTACATTTTTGTGTTGGCAATTGTAGTAGAGAAATGGTAGAGAAACAACAGTAGAGAAAAAAAGAGAGGTGTGATGTATGAGAATATGTGGAGCAGCTGGTAGGTATCCTACTAGGTGCTTCACTATGCATTTTGTATGTGTGTGTGGTGGGGCAATGAGGGTTAAGTGACTTGTCTAGGGTCACATAGCTAAGTGTCAAGTATCTGAGGCTGAATTTGAACTCAGGTCCTCCTGTCTCCAGGGCCAGTGCTTTATCCACTGTGCCACCTAACTGCCCCCTCCCTGTGCATTTGTTACATATTTCCATTGTTTGCCTTTAAAGCGAAATTTATTGTTATTGCATTTATGCCATCTAAGAATAGTATAAGTTTTTTTGGGTTCTACATCCAAGTGTGCAAAGTCAGAAATGTGGCTTGGTGAGAAAATAAAATTTTCAGAGTAGCTTTCTGCTGGAATGTTTGCAGCCACTGCTGGACATGAGTTTGGTGTTAACAAATTGAAGATTCATTATATCTATAAAAAAGAGGAAAGTATTTATGGTACTGTAGATTTCATGTGTTATGCAAAGTGAATATTATCTGAAATCAATGTGTTTTTTTCTCATGATGTTAAAACAAAAAGTCACAGAATTGCTAATGAGAAAAAAAGTTTTGTATCTTACGAATTTCATTTTGTATACTGCATTTTAATGGTTATTTCGTGGTTACTGTGTTAGGAAAAGTGCATATTATCAGAATTTTTTTAATAAAGAATTGTACACAGAAAACTGTCTTTTCAGTATTTTCTAGTGAAAGGTTATTTTTTTGGGGGGGGGCGGGGTAGAAGGAGTCTAATTCCTGTTTCCCATATATTAAATGTATCAACATTCATATTTTTTACTTTTGTGCCATTTTCTAGGAATCTTTCTCACCATGGAAATTGAGTATTGACTGAACGCTTCTACTCCATTATAAGATTCTCCAGGGTAAACATCACCTTGTTCTCCATTCTTGTATCCCCAGCATATAAAAGTTGCTTGCAAAAAATATTCACTTAATAAATGTTCATAGGAATGAATTGAGTTGAATTGAAATAAATCGATATAAGAAATATTCAAGGATTGTTTTCCTTAGAAAATGTATTTGTAGGAAGTACCTATATTATTTAATGGGCAGTTGTACCATTGGATTATTTATTGAAAAGAGTAGATATCAAATGATAGGAAATATCTCTATCCCCATACCTTTGTGTACACACAGAAAAAAAAATACTTAATATATTAGTTCTATACTATTGAGCTACTAAGCAAAAAAATATATATATATATGATTAGAGTCTGCTACATTGAGAACTAAATAGTTATCAAGTGAACTTCCATTTTTTATTTTTGTGTGACAAAGCATTAGCAATGGCCTTTCTCATGGAGGGAAGAGCAACCTTTTTCCATTTGCACGTATAAATGACTTAGTACAGTGTCTGGTGCATAGTAGGCACGATATAAATGCTTATAACCTTTCCCATTTTGGATTCTTAAGCACAACTGGATACATGCTAGTGAATAGGAAAAAATGCGTGTCCACAGCATATAGCTGTGCCCTCATTTGACTAATAACTGAGTTAATAGGGGAGGTAAGAGTGTTTAAGGGCAGCTAGGTGGTACAGTGGATAGAGTGCTAGGCCTAGAATCAGGAAGATGAGTTCAAATTCAGCCTCAGACACTTAGTTGCATGACCCTGGGCAGTCACTTAACTTGGTTTGACTCAGTTTCCTTATTCATAAAATGAACTAGAGAAGGAAATGGCAAACCACTTTAAGTATCTTTGACAAGAAAACCCCAAAATGGGGTCACAAAGAGTTGGACATGAATGAAATGACTCAATAACCACAAAAAGGATAATTAAAATGTGGCTGGCTATACCTAAAAGTATAGCACAATACAGATACTAATTTAGCTATCAAAAATACAGCAAGGGGCAGCTAGGTGGTGCAGTGGATAGAGCACCGGCCCTGGAGTCAGGAGTACCTGAGTTCAAATCCGGCCTCAGACACTTAACACTTACTAGCCGTGTGACCCTGGGCAAGTCACTTAACCCCAATTGCCTCACTAAAAAAAAAATACAGCCAGCAATCTTCTCTGCTCTGAAGTATCTGTTTCTACAAATGCCAGTGGTAGAACATTTTATTTCCCAAAATGGCTAAGCCTTTTCATGTTGTTGTTTTTGTTGTTTGTTTGTTTGTTTGTTTTTTTAGAGATGGTTGCACTGCATGGCCTCTAAGGCCCCTACTGCCTCTAAATCCATGAGGTAAATGGAGAACTTTTGCCATAGGGAGAGTGGGTGCAATGTACAAGAGAAAAACTTGTTCCCACCCTAAGAAAACTTTCGTGATCCAATCAATATAAAGTTTATCCTGTCGGAGATATGGACAGGTGAGAATGAAGGGAGAGCATCTACTACTTATTGCACATGATTCTAAAGGAGATCTAGGAGTGAATTGTTCATTGCAGTCCTCTGGTGTAATGCCTTCTTGGATATTGACAGGTACTTCCCTCATCTTCACCAATATAGCCTGAGAATTCTTGGGGAATTCATGTAATAGTTGAAGATTTCTTGTTCACTTATTAAAGCTGCAATGACTCAAAAAACATGATCTAACTATCTAAATTAATTCAGCAGTAGGCCAGGAAAGGGCATGTTTCTCTCTACCCTGATTCAAATTGTTGAGGCTTAACCTATTGGTGATAGAATAGGGATTCAGTTCTGCAGATTATTTTCCCCCTCCAACAAATCCTTTTTTTTTTTTTTCTTTAAAGGTTGTTGAACAAACTAAGCAAGTAGATAGTTTAAATACAGAGCTCATTGTAGGCATGTCATCTCCAGGTAAAGATAACTGCCCTTGGATCATTGCCCATAACTGCCTCAAATACCTCCATCCCCCTAGGGCTTTCTCTTGCATGGGTTATATTTGACTATGTTAGGTCCTTACACAGGGCATTTTCTCTGTTGGCAAAGAAACAATAGGGAAGATTTTTAAATAGAAATCTTTTTGGTTTTCAAGTCATTGAAAAGAGTTCAGAGTTTAAATTGCAGTCATATTCAGAAAGTTTTAAACAAAGCAAAGAAGACAGTGATGATGAGGGATCCCCACACCTGCAGTTGTACAGTGGAAGAGCAAAATTCAATTCAGCTTCAAAGGAGGATAAATAGATGTAATGGCAGCCTTTTGTTCTGTGAACGCGACCACGGAGAATCTGAAAACCTGAACAAATAATGAGAGAGGCAAAGAGACTGCAGCCCCAAGTGCATGAGGGAGAAAGCACAGCAGAGAGCAGGAACCACTGGGGGAAAGATCTTTCCTTATAATAATTCCATAGACAAAAAAGAAAGCCCAGAAGCCAAGGGAGCTTGCTGGGAATGGTAATCTGAATATGAAAGTTGGAGGTATGAGGAAGGAGGAGGATGAGCATAAGTTATATCCCTGCTCTTAAACCTCTCCAGTCATCACTCCCTTAGTAATTTGATTATCATGCCTACTTAAGCCTGACTCTTAAATTCCTTCTGTCTTTCTTTCATAAGGGTCAGTAGATAATCTTATCACAGCAGGGAGCTGTTGCTATCTCTTTCCTTATTTTTCTTAACTGATATTGCAGTTGTAAGTAGATATCTATTTTAATAATCACAATGAGTTCATAAAAACACCTCCCCCCAACACACACACACACACACACACACACAAACACACACACACACACACACATACACACAGAACTGAAAGTTTGGAAAAGAAGAAAAGCAAATAAATGGCTGTTTAATTGTTTCCTGAGTATGGGGATTACCAAAGTGTAGTTATTTTATCCACATATAGTTTTAGAAGATGACTGTCCAAACTCCAGTTAGTTATTAGTTATAAATGATAGAATCATGCTGAAATCACATTGCACAAGATGCAACCAGAAAAAAATATGGGAGTTCTTAAAATGTGAATTTGTTTTTTTTATGTGACAGGCAGGGAAAACTTTTTAAAAATAGTTTTATTAGTACTAGTAAGCCTCATAGAATTATAGAGATGCCGGGGACCTTAGATAATACCTTATAGAGGAAGAAACAGAAGCAGAGTGCTTAAGGACTTTGCCTGAGATTATAGTTAGTGACAGAGCTTAAAACTGGAACTCAAGTCTCCTGTCCCTGAAACCGATTTTGTTCCCTTATACTATTAGAAGTTTAGTACAGAAGATGTCCTTACCAGTTTCCTGAACTGATTTCAAAGATTGTGTTGGTCATATTCTCAATCTTCTAATTTTGCTAAAAGTGGGAATGTGTGGGAACTGGGCAAACTAGATAATCCATTGCAGTGGGAAACACATCATATCATTAAATCTCAGAGTTAGAAGGAGCATTGCTGGTCATCAATTAATTACATATGGTGAGCTGTCACTAGGCAATAAGTAGTTTTTGCTCTTTTTTGTTTTTGGTCTCCCTTTACAACATCTCTCTCACACAAAAGATTTTCTACCCCTATCACAGAAGTGAGTCTCAGGATGAGCATGAGCACACATGAACACAAGTACACATACTTGTGTGTGGTTTAAAATTTTTTTTTTGGGGGGAAGCCCGTTTCTTGTTCTAAATTATTGGGGAACTTAGCTGGGGCTTCTAATATATTGCTACTTACAAATTAGAGGCTCTTGCACCAGTTTTGGCAGCAACCGTTTATTATTAATATGACCACGTGTATGCCCAGCATGGAGGGCCAGTAAAGGGAGCTGGGGAGAGCCAGCCCCAGGGTAAGAGAAGCATGAGTATGGGTAAGCGAGTATGAGAAGCCAGTGGAATGAGTGGAATGAGGTATGGGTTTGGGTTAGGGGTTGGGGTTCTTAGGAATTCCTCTTTAAAGAATTACGCCCTCTTGCACACAAAAGTAGTTAGAATAAGATGGCAGTTTATTTAGGGGCAAGGGAAGGGAAGGGGGAAGGGAAGGGAAACCATGCAAGAAATCCTTGGACTTCTCATGGGGAGATAGGCACAAAGCACGTAGGTCAGAGGTACCAATTTCCTCAAGCAGGAGATTGGCAGATACTTTTATAGAGGACTGATGGGGTGGACCATCTGCCTGTTAAAAATTCCTTTAATGAGGGAGGACCATCCCCCACTGGCAGTGACTGGAGGAATTGGGTGAGAGGTGGCTAAGGATCTCTCTTCAGGACACGGAGGCCGAAGCCACACCCAAATTTATCTCCGCAGGGGTAAGAGAGACCAGATTGAAGGGTGGGGATTCCAAAGCCAGCTCAGTCCAATTTGGTTCTGCTTATCTCTCTAGGCTTATCTGTCTTCTGGTTTAGTACATGCCTAGCTCAAGTGGGTCCCCAGCACTAGAGACAGAGAGAGAGAGCACATGGCTCCAAGCATATTTCAGAAGCCCTACATTACCTACAGAGAATGTGTGGCTAGTTCACTCAGGGTCCTAGGCAGAGAGGGAAGCCTCTTGTGGTCCAGACACCTTCCTCCTTCCCTAGGGGTGGCTCTTACACACAGCTCAATGCTAATTGGATAGAATCATTCAACTCAATTGATTGACATGATCTGGGGGATGGTCAAGGTGAGTTTCCTTCCCCAAGGTAATCAGAAAGGTCAATCTGTGTCCCTTTTCTTAAACTGCAGGCTCTTCCCAGGCTGAGGAGGAGGAGAGCAGCTTCGGGATTTCTCCTAGAAATCCATTATTAATAATTATTTTATCACACTTGCTTACTGAGATGTGCTTAGGAAAAGAGAAATTTATTAATGTTTACCTCTGAGCAACTGTATTTTTCCTTCAATATTGCAATATAACTTGCCAACCAAATATTAATATATCTATGCACACATATGTGATTGCATGTACATTCATATACACGCACACCTATTCGAGGGCAGCTAGGTGGCACAGTGGATAAAGCACTGGCTCTGGATTCAGGAGGACCTAAGTTCAAATCTGGCCTCAGACACTTGTCACTTACTAGACGTGTGACCCTGGGCAAGTCACTTAACCCTCACTGCTCTGCAAAAAATAAAAAAGAAATGTTTATTAAAAAAAAAAGTGATCCTATTCCTCCCACCTCCACTTTGAAGCCCAAATATATCCAAGGCATCTACCCTTGAAAAAGAGGCAAATGACAGGCTTTTCACTTTTCACTCACTTGATGTGCTCCATTCTCAGTGGTCTGAAAAGTATGTGTATGCTATCTCTGCTTTTCTGCATCTGGTTGTAAGGTTTTTATGCCCTAATATATGCTCAGTTTTCATGTAGGGTCCATGTACTGTTGCTAAGAAGGTATATTCCTTTCTATTCCCATTCGGTTTTCTACAGAGATCTAGCATATCTAACTTTTCAAGAATTTTATATATTTCCTTAACTTCTTTCTTGTTTATTTTTTGGTTAGATTTATCCAGTTCTGAGAGGGAAAGATTAAAGTCCTCCACTAGGATAGTTTTATTTCCTGTTTCCTCCTGTAAGTCATTCAACATCTTCAAAAATTTAGATGCTGTTCCATTTGGTGCATATTATGTTAAGTATTGATATGACTTCTTTGCCTATGGTACCTTTCAGCAAGATATAGTTTCCTTCTTTATCTCTTTTACCTAGATCTATTTTTCCTTTTGTTTTGTCTGAAATCATGATTGCTACTCCTTTCTTTGCTTCAACTGAAGCATAATAGATTCTGATCCAGCCCCTTACATTTGTGTTGTGTGTATCTCTCTGCTTCAAATGTTTCTTATAAACAACATATTGTAGAATTTTGTTTTTTAATCCATTCTGCTATCCACTTCTTCTTCTTCTTTTTTTTTTTTTTTTGGCGGGGCAATGGGGGTTAAGTGACTTGCCCAGGGTCACACATCTAGTATGTGTCAAGTGTCTGAGGCCGGATTTGAATTCAGGTACTTCTGAATCCAGGGCCGGTGCTTTATCCACTGTGCCACCTAGCTGTCCCTATCCACTTCCTTTTAATGGGTGACCACATCCTATTCACATTTATAGTTATGAAGACTGTTTATTTCTCTCCATGCTATTTTTCACCTTCTTGCCCCTGCCACACTCTTGCTCCCCATCCTTTCCCTCCTCACAAATGTTTTACTTATGATCACTGACTTACCCAATATCCCCTCCCTTGTATCAGCCCTATTTTTACCTGTCCCTTTTTAAACTTCCTTATAGGGTAAGATAGATTTCCATATCCAACTGAGTGTGTTTGTTATTCCCTCTTTTAGCCAACTTTGATGAGAGTAAGGTTTAATTTTTGTCCATGCTCCCCATATTCCCTTCCATTATTATGGTTCTTTCATGCCTTTTTTGTGTTTGTGGGGGGCAATATACCCCATTCAATTTTACCTTTCCTTCTTCTATGAAATTTCTTTCTGACCCCTTTATTTTTTTGGGGGGCATCCCATCAATGTCACCTTATAACCATACCCTCTCTCTACAGATACTCCTAATAATTCTTATAATAAAGTTAAAACTTACAAATATGATCATTTCTTCAATATTACCTTATGACCACTTCATCTTTCTACGTATAATCCTTCTAATTGCTCTTATAATAAACTTAAGACTTACAGATATTATCTTATCATGCAGAAATATAAACAGTTTAGCCTTATTGAATTTCTTATACTTTTTCTTTCTTGTTTCTTTTGTCATGTTTACCTTTTTATGTTTCTCTTTGAGTCTTGTATTTGGAGATCAATTTTTTTATTCACCTCTGGCCTTTTAATCAGAAATGCTTGAAAGTTTTCTATTTCATTTAATGTCCATCCCCCCCCCCTTGAAAGAATATATTCAATTTTTCTGGATGGGGGTTCTTGCTTTTAAACCTAACTCCTTTGCCTTTTGGTATATTATACTTCAAGCCTTGTGATTCTTTAATATGGAAGTTGCTAAATACTGTGTAATTCTGACTGTAGCTCCACAGTATTTAAATTGTTTCCTTTTGGCTGTCTGCAATACTTTTTCCTTGATCTGTGAGTTTTGAAATTTAGCTATGATGTTCCAGGGAGTTTTCATTTTGAGATCTCTTTCAGGCAGTGATCAGTGGATTCTTTCAATTTCTATTTTGTCCTCTAGTTCTGATATGTCACGGCACTTTGATAATTTCTTGAAAAATATTGTCCAGGATTTTCTTTTGATCATGGCTTTCAGGTAGTCTAATAATATTTATATTATCTCTCCTGGATCTATTTTCTATTTTTGAGGCAATTAGGGTTGTTACTTGCCCAGGATTACACAGCTAGTAAGCATCTGAGGTTGGATTTGAACATATGTCCTCCTGACACCAGAGTCAGCACTCTATTCATTGTCCCGTCTAGCTACCCCACCTTTTATTTTCATATGAAGGACAAAGTCATATTCATACTTTAATTAAGGCAAAATAAACCCCCCAAATAAGTAGTTTTCTAGCAAAATTAAATAAAATTTTAAAAACCACCAAATATTCCAATATTCATATTTCCTCATCTGGACGGTCTTCAAAAGATGAGAAGTGGATATTTTAGGGCAGGTAAATGGCACAGTGAATATAATTTCAGGCTTAGAATGAGGAATACCTGAGTTCAAATTTAGCCTCAGATATTTACTAGTTCTGTAACCCTGGGCAAGTCACTCAACCTTGGTTTGCCTAAGTTTATTCATCTGTAAAATGGGGATAATCATAAAATTACTTTCCGTGGTTGTTGTGAAGATTAAATGAGATAATAATTGCAAAGTTCTTATTAAAGTGCCTAGTACAGAATAAGGACTAAATAAATATTATTATTATTATTATTATTATTATTATTATTATTATTATTATTATTTTATTATTGACTGACCATATTTCTGAATACAGCTTAAGAATCATGAAGATACTGGCATGACAATGAAAGGAGAGAAAAAGAGGAGCATACTAGATTGTAATTTTGAAATGCAGTATTTCAAAATTTACTCATATTTACAGTTACAGACATATGTGTATTTGTAAATTAAATGACATATATGTATATACATATGTTTATAAAAGTAAGGGAATAACATACTTTGGGAAATATCATTAGAAATAAATGTTATTACTTGCACTTAATATTCTCTCAGGAATCCTAATACAATCTCTTTCAAAGCTCAGTCATACAATCAGCCTGAAATGTTAATGGATTCCCTAGGGTACTTACAAAATGTTTCAGTCTCCTTGGCTTGTGTTAAAATGAAACCATGCTTTCTTACTGCTCTTTAGTGTGTATCTAAAATGTCCTCCTGTCTGGCCCACTAATGACTTCACAAAAAAACTCTCTTGGTAATGGATATATTTTTTAAACTTATCTTTTACTGATGCTCTGAGAAACTACATGCAGAAATGGGATTCAGCCAAAAAGAATTCATTACAGCACTTATTAGCACAGATTAGAAGACTAAAACAAGTAGCAAAGTGAATAGGGAATGGAAAAGTGACTTTCCTGAAAAAAGATTTACTAAAATCCTTCTGAAGAACCTTTGTTAATAATAGCAGAAGGCTTTTTAATGTAAAATATCTTCCAAAAAACTCATCCTACCCACCTAATCTTGGAATTCATGTCCTTCATGTACTGGGTGACTAATCATTCATGGAAAATGAAAATAAGAGCAAGTAACCAAGTTTGGAATTTCTTTGTTCTTATCTAGCTTTTTATATTTATACACTGGTTCTTTTCCATTGGAAAGTAACTCCTTTTACACAAAGTCTATCTTGTTTTTGTTTTTGCATCCCTTCCATCTAGCACAGTCATCTCCTTCCAAGAAGTACTTGTAGCATTGAATTAAATTATCTTGTTACAGGTAAAATTTAGTTTTATGTATGCAGTTTTTTGTTTGTTTCTTTCCTTCTTTCTTCTTCCTTCCTTCCTTCCTTCCTTCCTTCCTTCCTTCCTTCCTTCCTTCCTTCCTTCCTTCCTTCCTTCCTTCCTTCCTTCCTTCCTTCCTTCCTTCCTTCCTTTCTTTCTTTCTTTCTTTCTTTCTTTCTTTCTTTCTTTCTTTCTTTCTTTCTTTCTTTCTTCTCTCCTTCCTTCCTTCTTTTCTTTTTAAATCCCCCCTCCTCCCCCGCTGAAGTGGGTTCTTTTGTTGTAGTTGTTTTTGTTGCTTTTGCTGCTCTGCACCTGTACTTTTAGGTCCTTTGGGAATACTGAAAGTATAAATTACCTTCACTGATAAAATTTGGCCACTGATTTGCACCTTGTAGATGTAAAGTTTTTCATGGCCACATTGAGAGGAAAACTGACTTGACCATCTTTATGTAGTTAAAATATTTAAGAGAAAAGATTTGAACCCAGCTCTTCTGTATTACAATACTTACCTTTTATCCACTATCATACTGACTCTCAAGCATTAGATAATGAAAATAACATATACCTATGTCAATGAATAATAAGGGAGGATAAGAAAAAAATAAGTGATTTGTCCCATGATCATATAGCTTGCAACAGTAAAGATTGAAACCCAGAATTCCTAACTTCAAGTCCAGTGATCCTTTTACTATATCAACTATATGTACCTCAATTATATGTATTATATTCAACTATATGTACCTCAAATGATAAAACTTATCGAAATACTTTTATATCCCTTTTCATTTAATAAATATTCATTAGGCTATGTTCTGGTCTTTCACTAGGAAGACTTGAAAATCTTCTGTTTCATTGAATGAACATATTTTTCTTTAAAGGATTATGATGTTTTACTGGGCAGGTGATTCTTGGTTGTACTTCTAGCTCCTTTGCCTTCCAGAATATCATATTCCAAGCCCTCTGGTTCTTTAATATAGAAGCTATTAAATTCTCTATGATCCTCACTGAAGCTCCATAATATTTGAATTGTTTCTTTCTGGATGCATATAATATTTTCTCCTTGCCCCGCGACTTCTGGAATTTGGTTATAATATTCCTGAGAGTTTTCATTTTTGAATCTTTTTCAGGAGGTGATTGGTGGATTCTTTCAATTTCTATTTTTCCTTCTGTTTTTAGGATATAAGGGCAATTTTCCTTGATAATTGCTTGAAGTATGATGTCCAGATTCTTTGCTTGATCATGGCTTTCAGCTAGCCCAATAAATTAAAAAAAAAATCTCTCCTGGTTCTATTTTATAGGTTAGTTTTTTTTTTCCAATCTGATATTTTGCTTTTTCTTCTGTTTTTTATTTTTTCTAATTTTGTTTATTTCTTGATGTCTTATGGAATCATTAGCTTCCACTTGTCCAATTCTAATTTTTAGGGATTTAAACAAAGTTAGCTTTTATACCCCCTATTCCATTTGGCCAATTCTACTTCTTAAGGGGTTGTTTTCTTTATCAATTTTTTTGCACGTATTTTTCCACTTTTTGCACTTTTTTAACCAAGATGTTGACTCTTTTTTATGATTCTCTTGCATCAATCTCATTTCTTTTCTCAATTTTTCTTCTACCTCTCTTATTTGATTTGGGGTGGGGGTGGGGAGGAAGAGCTCTTCCAGGAGTTTTTTTGGGGCCTGTGATCAATTCACATTTTTCTTTGAGCTTTTGCATGTTTGAAATTGTTGTCCTCTTCTGAGTTTCTGTATTGCTCTTCTCTGTCACCATAATAATTTTATATGGTCAGATTTGTTTTTTGATCACTTTTTCTAACCTACTTTGTGACTCTTATAGTTGAGCTATGCTCCTGGGGTGGAGGGGCACTGTCCCAAGCTTCTTGTGCCCTGATCTAAATGTTCTGGCCACTCTTCTGATGTTGTGCTGAGTCCACAGGGTCCTGGTTATTTGCCTGACACTGTGTGAAGGCAGCAGGGACATTGACACTTGCCTGGTGGTGTGCTGGGGACTATGGGAGGACTAGTGCTATGCTGAGGCTAAAGGAGCCTGACCACACACCTGATACTATGCCAGTGCTGCAGGGCAAAGGGGGAATTGGTGTTGTACTAGGGAGTGAAGTGGGGTCTGGCAGCTAGCCTGGTGTTGTACTGGGGCCCACCCATTGGTAGTATTGTGGAGGTGGGATGCAGAGAGGCTGGAAACTTGTTTGGCCACTCACTTGCTACCTGATACTTTACCAGGGACCACAAAATCTCAGTTACTGACCTGCACTGGGGCAAAGGGCATCCTCCCTCTGGCTTTCTGGTACTGGTCTTGCTGCTGACTTGCCCAACCAGTGCCTTTTGTGGACTCTGCTCCCTTTTTATTTGAGTAATACAGACCTTGACTGATGACCTTCTAAGTTTTCTTGGAATGGAAAATTGTTTCACCCTATCTTTTTATTGATTTTGCCATTCCAGAATTTATTTTGAAACATTATTTTTAGTTGTTAGGAATTGAATTTGGGAGATTACAGGTGATTTCCTGCCTTATTCCACCATCTTGACTCCTGGAAGTGAAGTTAATGCACTAGACCTAGAAATAGTTGGCACTTAATAAATGCTTATTGATTAAATGACTAATTATTTTCTATATAAAGCCTATGAAAATACATGTACACATGGGTTAAACTATGAAGGAAAACTAACCATAAAATATTAAAGATAGAAGAACATTGGAGATAATCTAGCATAATCTTTTTCACAGATGAAGAACTGAAGTGAATTTATTTGGCTAATACTGCACAACTAGTTACTGTCACAGTGAAGACTCAGTTTCAGATTCTAGTGCTACTAATCTTTGCATCATACTACACTTCCTCAGAGACTTCAATACTCAGCATCAAAATAGACACATTGGAAACAAATATTCTTTTTTTCTTCTTTGACTATTTTTGTACAACTATTTATAGCGGAACATTTGATTTCAACATTTAATGTAGACCTCCTAAAATTTCACCTCCCCTAAAGTCCAGACATTTCACTGATGTGGCAAAATGATTAGTTTTGTACAAAGGGATATCTTGCAGTTTAAAAAAAGACTTGTCCTAGATTAGCTCCAATGTCTTTCTAATGTCTACTATATTTCAGGCATTGCACTAAGCATTAGGAATACAAAAAGAGGAAAAAGATAGTATTTGTCTTCAAGAAGTTTACAATCTAATGGTGGAAACAACATGCAAAAAATATATGCAAATCAAACTATATCCAAGATAAATTTTTGTTGTTCAGTTGTTTCAGTTTTGTGCTACTCGTTGGGATCCCATTTGAGTTTTTTCTTGGCAAAGATAATAAAGTGACTTGCCATTTCCTTCTCCAACACATTTTACTGAGGTAATTAGGATTAAGTAACTTGCCCTGGGTCACAGAACTAATTAATGTCTTAGGCCAGATTTTAACTCAGGAAGATAAGTCTGCCAGACTCTGGGCCCAACATTCTATCCACTGTGCCACATAAGTAGGAAACAATTAACAGAAGAAAGAAACTAGAATTGAGAAAGATTGGGGAAAGCTTCCTCTAGAAGGTAGGATTTTAGTTGGGACATAAATTAATCCAGGGACATTAGTGGTTGGATCAAAGGATGGAAAGAATTACAGGTATGGAGTATAGCCAGAGAAAATGCCTGGAGTTTAGAAATGGAATTTCTTTGTAGAACAGCCAGAAGATCAGTATCCCTAAGTCAGAGAGTACATGGTAGAGGGTAAAAAGTAAGTCAGTATGTGAGTATACTGAAAAGGTAGAAAAACACTAGGTTATGACAGGCTTCAAATACCAAAGAAAGTATTTTTATTTGATGTAGGAGGCAATAAATATGAAGCAAGTTTATTGAATAGGGGGCTTGACATGATCAGACTTGAACTTTAGTAAACTTACTCTAGTAACTGAATGGAGAATAGAATGAAGAGGAACTTGTCTCAAGCAACCCTACCAATGGGCTATTGCAACAATCCAGGTGTGAGATTGTGGGGCCTTGCACTAGAGTGGTGGTGGTGTCTGAGGAGAGAAGAAAGTATATTTGAGAGATGTTTAAACGGTGGAATCACCCTTTAATCTATTGCCAAGGTCTTGGCAATAGATTAGATATTTGCTTCCAAGAAGACTCCAAGGTTGTATACCTAAGGGACTGGGAAGATGATATTTCCTTCTACAGTAATAGGGAATGTAGGAGGGGGTCAAGGAGGTGATAATGAGTTCCATTTTAGATATATTGAGTTTAAGATGTTTACTATACATCAACTTTGAGATGTCAGAAGGGCAGTTGGAGATGTGAGACTGGAAGTCAGCAGAGAGATTAAGGCAAGAAAAGTAATTTTGAGAATTATCAGCATAAGGATTATAATTAAGTTCATGGGAGTTGATGGGATAACCAAGAAATATAAGATAGAGGGAGAAGAGAAGATGATTCAAGACAGAACCCTGGAGTACAATATGGTTTGAGAGGAAAAAAGACAGAGAAGGAAAAAGAAAGATTGGTAGGAGGAAAATCAGGAAGAGTGTGGTGTACTGAAAACCCAGAGAGAAGAGAGAATCAGAGAGGACAGAGTGATCAACAGTGTAAAAGGCTATAAGAGCAAGGTTTGAGAAAAAGCCATTTGGCAACAAAGAAATCATAACACCATTGAAGAGAGCAGTTTCAGTGGAATGATAAGGTGAGAAGCCAGGTTGTAAAGGGTTAAGAAGATAATGAGAAGAGAGAAAGTAGAAGCACTTATTGCAAATGGGCTTTTGGAAGAGTTTATATGCAAAGGCAGAAGAGATATAGGATGATACCAGGGAGGGAAGTATCAAATAAGATGTTTTATTGCCATTGTTTTTGTTTTGCTCATTAGAGGGGAGACATTGTTCTGCTTTTATGCAGTAAGAAATGAGCCAGTAGACATAGAGGGCTTGACAATAAATGAAAACATGGGCATGATGAGGGGGGCAGTTGACACCAAACAGGGCTGCAGATACAAAGTAGAGTGAGCTGTAAAGTCTGGGTTTTGTTTTCTATAAAGGAAGGCTTTGGGTGGAATTTATTGACCCCCACTTTCACCTGTCAATTAGAGGGGAGAGGGATATGGGAAAATGTCTAGTATTCAAGGCTGAGTTAAACAGTATGATGAAAAAAATTTTGGTAATCAGGTTATCCTGGGAAGAGAACCTTGTTCCATGTAGTTGAGACCAGGGAGAGATGCATATGCTTGGGTGGTAGATAAGAAGAACATAAACCTCTACTTCAAAAGAGATTAACGAATGAAGCAAAGTCCTGAAAATGGGGATCTTATAGAGGAAAACATTTAGAGCATTAAAATTTCTCCTTTCCCAGTATATTATGTTCCAACTAACTGGTGTATGATTTGAATGGTGCTGGATTTGAATGATGCCACCTGCTGGAGACTTACTGTAGAAAAGCTGCGCCATGAGGCGAACGTCTCTGAGGGCAAGACCATGGGTCTTTTCTTTGGTGTCAGGAAGTGACATTTGCTGGTGGGAGGAAGAAGGGGGAGCTGGGTGCTCTGACTGGGGCTTTTTCCTGGGGACTCTGGTGGAGAGCAGAGCTAGAAGTGTGCTCTCCCTTTAATGGATAGATGAATGTAGACCTTTCTCTCTCTCTTTACCAAATTCTTATTCTCCTTAATAAATGCTTAAAAGCCTAACTCTTGGGGCGGCTAGGTGGCACAGTGGATAAAGCACCGGCCCTGGATTCAGGAGTACCTGAGTTCAAATCTGGCCTCAGACACTTAACACTTACTAGCTGTGTGACCCTGGGCAAGTCATTTAACCCCAATAGCCTCACTAAAAAAAAAAAAAAAGTCTAACTCTTGCTAAAGCTTATAATTTATTGGTGACCACTCATTAGATATTTTAGATAGTTTAGCTAGAATTTTAAGCCCTTAACACTGGTTATTACTAAATATTATTTTATAGGATTCATAGAAGAAAAAAACAAATAGTGGCTGTCACAGAAGTAGGGTTGTAATCTGACTGAACACAGAAAGTGTTGAAGGATTTTGTTAACAGTTCATGTAGTAGGAAATATATGTACTCATTCCTGTCAACATTAGTCAATGATGAGAAAAAAGTATGCTTGGAGTGATGACCTAGAGCCCTTATTTCTCCTGAGACTGAGCTATCCTTGTACTATTTGTATATATTTCCTTTTCCAAAGTTGCACATGCCTATTATTTTTTCTTCTCAAAAATTTTTCCATTGCATATCAATTTCTCTTTATCTGTCTGTCTGTAGGGAGTGATTTCCCCCCCTTAAATAAGTAAATGCTGTATTAGTTGAGTGATCACTTAAAATTCTGACATATTTCTATTTAAGCAACTCATTCAGTTGTGTACATCTCACCTCAGGCCTGGTTTCTAAATAACACTATGATCAAGCAGATGAAATGGTTCATTATGGGCTTAACCATGCTTCAAAAGTGAATTGTAAAAGCAAATTCTCATTCAGATATATTACCCAAATTTATTACTGACAAATTGCTTACCATAAATTAATTCACTGACAGCAATATATTATTTCATTTTCTCATAAAAATCTGCTATAAAATATGGAAAATGCAATTCTAATTGTGTTACAAAATACCTATGCTAAATTGAAAAGTAATCATATAGTTTAAAAGAGCTTAGAGAGTTAGGCCTGTCCCAACTTTTATATTCTGTTGTGAAGATTTCATTCAACCAAGAACTCATCCAACATTGGGGGTTTTTAATAGCTATGACAGTAGTGGTGACCTCTGATATCTAAAACTGCTTTAAGGTTTTGCCTGTACCTGTACCTGTATCTCTATCTACATATATACACTTTAATACACATATACACATGCACACATGTACACACATATGTATGTATACGCATGTGTGTGTATGTGTGTATTTATTTATGTAATTTTTTTGGTGGGGGAGAAGTCGATTATAGGTGAGTGAAGATCAAAAAGGATTTTATGTAAGAATTAGTATTTAAGATGAGGCTTCAATGGAGATGAGTTTCAAAGAGTTGGAAGTGAAAAAGGAAGACCGTCCAGGCAACTCAAAGGTGTAACTAGCTGCAATACTGGCAGACATTTGATGATACTTTACAGCAGTGGTATTAAAGTGAAAAAAGAAATGGATCCCCAAAGTTTGACACCTCTGTTTTAGTTTGCAATTCTTTGTCATTCTGCAATTCCCTATCTTCTCTTGCTGTGAGACAGGCAGATAGAACAAGTGTTATAGTCCCCAATGTACAAATAAGTTAACTGACAACCTAGAGAAATTAAGAACCCTATCCAAGGCTCTCCAAGTAGTAAGTAGTGAGAAATAACATTGGTCTTCTAATTTACTCATCTCTCTTCAAAGAAGGTGAGAAATCCTTTGTTGGTCATTTAAGGTCTTTGCTTTTATGACTTTGCAAAAGACATTGAAACTATTTCTAGGCCTTTTCTTATTTCTGGATTATCAGTCTATGTGGGTGAGTTTTCCTTGTCACTCTTCCACTTCCCCAGGAGTATCAGATATCTAAGTCACCTGAAACTGAAAGAGAGGAAAAGAGATGATCAATGAATTCACTGTTCCTATTTAGCATAAACAACAGCATATTCTACAAAATGTGGTCCAAAAGAGCATACGATTTAGTTTCAGGAGATTTGGATTCACTCTTAATCTCTGATTGAGACAGTAAGATGTAGGGCGAGGGTCTTCCTTTAACCTAATAAAACCTGACTTCAAGCCCCTTTCCTGTACCCCTGGGTGTGTCTCTTGGCTTTTAAGTGTTCCAGGAAAATTTCTAAGACTAAATTTGAGAGGAGCTGCTGACCTGAATTTGGTAAAGGGAGTTTGATAATATAGGAATTCTCTGAATCAGAAGTGTCAAATTGCTTGCAAAACTCCTCTGGAATTTGATTAAATTATAACTGGGAAATGTTTAACAAAATTAATAAAAACAATGCAGTATAAATAATACTAATTTGTTTTTTTTTTTTAAGTCAACAATTGCCCTTCATGAATCTGTTCCTATTTGAGTTTGACACTGCTGCCATAAATTAATGAAATCACACATCAGGGTCCTATCCTAACCAGTTATTTAACCTGGAGCAAGACCCTTAAGTTCTTTGATTCCCAGTGTTCTTATCTGTAATGCTGATAATTATATTTACATTATCTTCAAAAGAAGATCCATTGTGATAATGCATAAAAGAAATCTGGCAGGGATCATGGAGTATATCAAGGTAAATCTGTATTTTTTCTTTTTTTTGAAAAGTAAGAAAAATCAAAATTCTTGAAATCCTTATTCACAAGCTACTACAAAGGGTGTGATTTTTTTTTAATGTGCCTACTACCTGGGACATAAATAGTTTGGAAATATTCCATCCCTTAATGGACACCCTTTATGCTTTTTAGGGTCCCAATAATTGATCATCTTGGGGGTCTTATTCTGCTGATGACTCTCTCTGAACCTAGTTAGATGGGTTCTTAGATGTAAGACATTGCTGTGTCCAATCTTAAAGTCCTTTCATTTTCCAGATTAGGCATAAACATAGGGCTTCTAGAGGAGGATTTGATGCATGCAACAGTATTTACTAAGAATCTACTATATAAATGCATTGTATTTGGAATCATTTGTGATAAAAATAATAATACCCAGTCCTTACTCTTAAAGATTTTACAATTTAGTTGTGGAAAAAAGACATGAGGGGCAGCTAGGTGACGCAGTGGATAAAGAACTGGCCTTGGATTCAGGAGGACCTGAGTTCAAGTCCAGCCTCAGACACTTGGCACTTAACTAGCTGTGTGACCTTGGGCAAGTCACTTAACCCTCATTGCCCTGCAAAAACAAAAACAAACAAACAAAAAGAAGACATGATTACACAAAATTAAAATGATTGAATGTAATAAAATAATTATTTCTTGAACACATTATGTATTCAGGATTATGCTTGGTACTATGTGGCTAAAAAGAGTATGAAATGTGATCCATCTCCTTTGAGTATTTATAATTTCATTGAAGAGATAAGAACTGCATACATTTAATGAGTCAAAATTGTGGCTATTAAAATTATATGGGATTACCCTATTACTGTCCCAAGTTTTAGGGAAAATGAGCTGGGGTTTTAATATGTAGCTACTTAGAAATTATTGGCTACTGCACCAGTTTGGGGCATTCAGCATCTATTAAAGAATATTAAAGGTTAGTAAAGAGAGAGAGAGAGAGAGCACAATGCTCAGAAATATCAGAAGGCCTATCTAGGATAGAGGAGAGAGAATCATCTGTGTCCTGCCTCCTTAAGCATTCCAAGCCAAGAGATTGAGTCTGACTGGATGCTTACTGTGGTCAGGAGCAGAGGTGGCCCTTACACACTGCTTAAAGCTAATTGGCTAGCATCATTCAAACTATTGGTTCATTAGACTTGAGGGTGGTCCATGAGCAGTACATGCTGAAGTTAGAGTACAGAGAGCAGACCCTCTGAGGGGAAAAGCTTTCAGGTAGGTGTGGTTTTTAGTGAGGTAACTTCCTGCAGGTAGTCAGCAAGGTCATTCTACATTTCCTTTTAAATTCTCCTGACTCTGAGCTGGCCCCAGAAAGGTCAGGCAAGGTTCTCTGGGCTAAGCCCTTGAGTGGGGGGCCTCTGGGAGTCCCAAAACCCCATTATTTTCTCACATAATAGATAGTCCTAGAGTACAAAATCAGAGTCACAAATAATACTTGCTAGTTGATATTGGAATGGAAGGGATCACTATGGATGAGAGGATGGGTTAAAAAATATTTAATTAATGCTTATTTGCTGATTGATTTAGACTGCTTTACCAAGTATCTAACATGAAGCTGATGACCCACCTCATTTTTGTTCTGTTTCCTTGACAGCTTCTAGAGATGAAGACTACTTTGTGTTGGTCTCAGAATTAGAATAGGGGAGAGGAAAACCCTTTCTCCCTCAGGCTGTGGTAGCTGGAAGCATATGTCTGTGTCTGTATCTTTCTATATATCATTGCCTAGTTTTAGGCAAATTAGTATTCTGATTGTAAAGTTCACAAACATCTTGCAAGATGAGGAAATACAAAGGCCTCTTCAAAAGTCACAGTGGCAACATAAGAAAACATCAATGGCCACTATAGTAGCAAGAACCCATGGAAGTAGAAACCTCTACAAATGGATGTGGAAAGAAAATTATCCAAAGAGTAAGGGGGCTTTAGTGATGATAGTTCTTCCTGAAAGAGAGATGTAGCAGCTATGGGATTTAGAAAGGCACCAGTTCTTGGAGTGCAAAAGAGAGCTACATTAAGATTAACTTCATGAAAACTCCATGAATAACAAAAGAGACTTCCAGAACAGCAGTTAGTGGGGGCTCTTTGTCACATGTACAAATGTACCTTACTACCATTTTAATGTTCAAGGGAATAATATACCAATGGTTTTGATAGAATGTTTTTGTACAAATTATTCTTGTGATACCTTCTTATTAAATCACTTTTCATGAATACATCAATGTAGGATGCTGAGTAACAGGACTAGAATACATGACCACTAGAACACAAAATGATCAGTACTATCAGTTGCCCCTCTGGGGAACTCCAATCATTAGTGGAGGATATTTTCTACATGTTATTATTTTTTGTAATATTTTTGTAATATTTTTTGTAATATTTTTTTCTGTCCCCTCCTCAGTAGTCTGCTTCTATTTCTTGTGAAAGATAGAGAATGATTTCATCTTTGTTACTGGTAAAACTGTGACAAAACTGCCCAAACTTGTTATGGGATATTTATATCCCTAGAAGCATGAAGTAAGAATTGGTGGAAGCAAACTAGCTTTTCAAGATTCCTTTCATTTACTATTATGCTATTTCATTTTGTACAACATGGTCTGGATAAGAGCCTTAATGTGCCTTTTTGTATCTCCCTTTGGAGAATTGGTATTTGTTCTTATCGACCTTTGGATTTTTTTTTTTGCTTCTATATTTCAGAGTTTTCCTCAGTATTCCATAGATTATATGCATTCATGCTTAGTTTTATTATTGGATTAGTGGGATTGAATTTAGAAACCCATGTCTGCATTAGCCTGGGTCTATGCTTTCCATGGAAAACTTCATTATAAGTAAATTATATAAGTAAACTTTATTATAAATAAATTATAAGTAAACTAGTTTGAAAAAGTTACTAGGGTAACATTTTTTTTTGGTGGGGCAATGGGGGTTAAGTGACTTGCCCAGGGTCACACAACTAGTAAGTGTCAAGTGTCTGAGGCCGGATTTGAACTCAGGTACTCCTGAATCCAGGGCCGGTGCTTTATCCACTGTGCCACCTAGCTGCCCCCTAGAGTAACATTTTAATGTATTATTTGATTTAGATGGATAATATTTAAATTCTTTTTAAAAAATTCTTTTCCCCCTTTTTCTCTGTTGAGTTCAGTATTTTCTATACCCAAATCTTTATATGTGTGGTTTGGGTGACGAGGGGGGAAGAACAAGTAGTATTCTGTACTCATTTGACCTCTCCAGATGAAAATGAGATCCATGTAACACAGAACTCCTTCAAACATTCATTTTTATATAGAATAGACTTGTGCACCCTGATTGTAGGTGATATTATCCACTTTTTCTCTTCCCCCTTTCTCCTGCTGGATCCTTATTTCCTTCTTTTCCTTCCTTTTTTAAAGATCATTGAAACATAATCAAACAGCAATTCATTGGAGAAATGTTTTGATATTAAATGAGGTATAATGTCAATTGTAACTAACATTATGATGCAGCAGTCCCTTCATAAAATATTGGGCTACATTAATAGAAACATGAAGTCCAAAGCAACAGGGATTAGAACCCCATTAGATCATTGCTCAAATATTGTGTTCAGTTCTTAGTGTAATATTTTAGAAAGGACATTAATTAGCTGGAACCTGTCCAAAGGAGGATAAACAGAATGGTGAGGTAATTTGAAACCACACTAAACTTGGATTGGTTGGGAAAAATCAAACAAATCAAACAAACAAACAAACAAAACCCAAAACAAAACCTGGGGATATTTAACATGTATTAAAAAAAAATAGGAGTAGAGGTAAAGATATTTGAATGATTATCACAAAAGAACTGGCTTTGCTCTATTTAGCCTAAGAGAGGAGAAATAGGAGCAGTGGATGGAAAATATAAGGAGGAAGATTTTGACTAGAAAAGAAAAAACAAAACAAAACATGTTCCTAGTAATTAGAACTATTCAAAAGTAAAATGGGGTTTCTCAGTGTGATGGTGAGTTCTACATTCTTAGAAAGTAGAATGTAGAAGACCACTTGTAAGAAATGTATCCTTGCCAAATATCCTTTCAGGTTGTGGAAAGCAGCATAGAACAATGGGGAGAGGGGGCAGTGTTGACCCTGGACTCAAATACAGTCAAGTATTTTTCTTTTGTTTCTTTGTTTTAATGTTTACTATTCATGAGACACTGAGCAAGTCACACCTCTATAGGACTCAGTTTTCTCATCTGTAAAAGTAGTTGTTTATACTAGATGGTCTCATAGTTCTTTAAGATCTGTGGCTATGACACTATAGGCAACCTTTCAGATGGATGATAAGGCTGGATCTGTTTTGCCACTGAACTTCTCTATACCACTGTGAAAGCCATCCAATAGAACAGGAAGTCAGGAATACCTGAGTTCAAATTCAGTTTGGAATATTTTCTAGCTGTATGAGTCCAGGTAAGTCACTTAACCTCCATTTATTTGACTGCATTTCAACATCTATAAAGGGGATTAATAATAACTCTTCCTAGGGTAATTGTAAGTGTAAAATAAGATAATATTTGTAAAATATTTTGCAACCCTTAAATTGCTATGTAAAATGCTAGTAATTCTTATGGTGATTTTATGATAATTATAAACTCCAATTATTTAAACTAATCTTTTCATTATGTAAAATTCTGATCTAGTTAGATAAATCCTGATTCAAAGTTATAATAGATAGACAGACTCAGGTTTGTCTGAAAGTTCAGGTTCAAGATTGGAACGAAATTAGACTTTCATAAAACATCTGATAGTTTACTAAGTTTACTTAAACATAGTTGTGGAAATCATTCAGTCAATAAGCATTTATTAAACATTTACAATATTATATGTGTAACGATTGGAATGACGCCACCTGCTGGAGACTTACTGTAGAAGAGTTCTGCCCATGAAGCGAAGGTCTTTGAGGGCAAGACCAGGAGTCTTTTCTTTGGTGTCAGGAAGTGACGCGGGCTAGTGGGAAGAGGAAGGAAGAGACTGGCTCTCAGTCTCGGTCTCTTTCCTTGGGACTCGGGTGGAGACCGGAGCTAGAAATGTGCTCTCCCTTTAATAGATAGGAATCTATGCCTTTCTCTCTCTTTACCAAATTCTTATTCTCCTTAATAAATACTTAAAAGTCTAACTCTTGCTAAAGCTTATAATTTATTGGCGACCACTCATTAGATATTTTAGACAGTTTAGCTAGAATTTTAGCCCTTAACAGATGGCTGACCACGAAGAGGAAAGCTAACCCTCAGTCTTCTTCTGATCTTCTGGTTGAGTAAGAAATTTCCCCTCCCTCTCCCTTTAACTGCTAAGTACTGGTGTACTGGCTGTGTTTTCCCTTTAAATTTTTTCGAATGGACCTTTTAAACTCCCTAATTACCCTATTTTTGATTTTAGTCTGTTTAACCAGACAAATGGGGGATAAGATCATGTTAATGCTTTGTTTTTGTGGATTTTCTATTTTTCTTTTTATTTTTGTTAAAAGAGCCAGCAACTTACTCACACAAGGAAATATCTCTCCCTCTTCCAACCATGCTTTTTCAGAGAAACCTGAAGAGATTCCTGCAGCTTTTCCCAGTTCTAACACTAATTGTTGCTCTAATTTTGCATGCCTCGAGGCAATGACCCACCCTCTAGAAGCTTTTAATCCCCTAGCACCAGGAGGCAAAGTGGGGGAAGAGGAATCCAGGCCTGAGTTCCAAATCAAGTCTGATTCAAATTGTGCTGGTCCCTCCCCTCCTCTCCAAACCCCACCCTCTACTCCTCCCATGGCCAAGCCCATTACTTCCCCTGCCTGGGAAGTCCAGAGATCTGATGCGCATGCTCAACTTTCTCTAACTACATTTGCAGCTTCAGGCTCAGCCCTTCCCCAGCCAGGCTGTGCTTTTGAGACAACCTTAGAAAACCCTTTAAATTCCAGATATACTCATTTTGTTCATAATTTTGCTAACCTGCTTTTGTCTTTAATTAGTAATCTTATAAATCATTTGTATGGTGAAAAGGCTGACAGACAATATAGAGGGGTTAAAGAAGAAAAACTTAAGCTGAATAAGAATGACAACCATCAACATAGTTCAAGACTCTGCTTCTTTTGCCATGGAAGGGTATATATTGTACAGAAATGTAGAAGTAAGGGGCAAGGTATTGATATGAGTGTTGGGGATTTTAGATATCGGGATCAAAAGTGTTCTGAATTCACTCAGAGTGATAGTATCAGTTCAGAGGTCACATAGGATTTCTATGCTATTACATATATATTTTGAAATTAATGGTATGGGTTTATTTTCATAGAGATTTTCATGCTTTTGAGATTGTGTCTTATACTTAGTTTTTAAAACAAGGAGAATATTTGTAAAAGCTTTTTAGTCATGTGATCAAGTTTATATTTTATAATACTCTTATTAATATTAAGTTCATGCTCATTTAGATTTCCTTAGTTTGAATTTCACTGTCTTTTATTGTTTCATGCGTATTTTCTTCTATTCATTTATCTAATTTTTAAAAATTGCAAGATGGTTTTGATTTCATAATACAATGTTAATTCTAGGAGTATCGTGCTCCCATATTCTGAGTTGTTTGTTTTTGTTATTTTGTCTCAACTGATTATTTGATCAAACTCTTTAAAGCATTTCCTTGGCAAATTGGTTGCCATGGCAAGTGTAAATTGATTCTAGAAGTATTATTTTTGATAAGCATATTCCAAAAAAAAAAAGAGGGGAACGTTTGTAAAAGTTTTCTTTGTTCAAAAAAAAAGTTTTCTTTGAGATTCTGTTGTGCTTTAACTTGTATTTAAATATGTTCTGATTTTTCACAAAAGTAATTGTATACTAAGTTAAAAAAGGGGTATTATTTGAAATTGTTGCATAATTATATATTATGTTCTGAGTCAAGATGCATTCACATTTTTTGCAATCATTTATTATCCTCAATTTTAAATCCATATGAGACTTGGATTATGGGAACTTATCATTTAAGACATTAATTGCCTTTATTCTGAGTTATCAGATGCCAGATGGCCAAGGTGCCATCCAATCACAAGAGGAATACATGCAAGAGCAGACACTGAACTGTCACAAGAGGGGAGAAATGCATAAAGTCAAGGTATGGCCGAGGGAACGGCTTTTGACAAATGTTGAGGTTGGATTCTCTTGGTTTAATATTTTATTCTCTTTTTCCCCACAATATTGTACAGATGGCTGGAAGTATTCATCCCACCCATCTCACTTCTACACCTGGCTTCTATGCTCCCTCCTATATGCCTGATGCCATGGACATCTCAATCCCATGCATCTGATTAAGTCTGACTCAGTTTCCTCCAATATGTTCGGTGGCATGGACATGCATTCCACCCACCTATTTTAAGCCTGGCATACTGCATGGAGAGTGCATATTGCTCAAGTGTGGGAATGCTCAAATCCCATCATTTCTCTGTTCTTTTATGGTAACCCCCATAATTATCTCAGGTGTCATGATAAATAACAGTGTTGAATTTGGCCTTGACATCTGTTACTAATTATATTAGATTTTAAAATTTCTCATAATGGCATGAGGATAATTAGGCAGATGATGCAAAAAGTGATGAAACAAAGATAAAAATTATTTTTAATAATTAATATTGCAGCAATTGTCTTCTCAATTACCCTCCATAAGGGGGACTATAGTAATATTATAATTTTAAAGAATGTTTCAATTTTTGTTTTATTATATGTTTCATGTGTAACAACTAAGATTATGAATTCCCTTAGACATGTTTTTGAGAACTTTCATTGTTTGATTTGATTATTGACAAAGATATTTTAAAGTTGTGTTAAGCTCAATTTTGTAGGAAATTTCCTGGCTGATTACCAGTATCCATACATCAACCCCGGAAAAGATTTCCATTCCACTACTACACCTAGAGGACATCTGAGAAAAGACTTTCAGAGACTTTAAATGAACAGTTTTGTTTTGTGCTCTCCCTTTAATAGATAGGAATCTATGCCTTTCTCTCTCTTTACCAAATTCTTATTCTCCTTAATAACTGCTTAAAAGTCTAACTCTTGCTAAAGCTTATAATTTATTGGCGACTACTCATTAGATATTTTAGACAGTTTAGCTAGAATTTTAGCCCTTAACATATGCCAAGCACTCATATAAATGGTGAGAATACATATAGAAGCACAAAGAAAGATAGTCCCTGCCCGCTCAAGGAGCCGATGTTCTAATGAGAAAAGATAACACACTAAAGGAAGTCAAGATAATATACAATGAAAGCAAGATATTCTGAAGAGGGCAAAGCTCCAAGAAGGAGATAGCAGTAATTTAGTGGAGCCCATGTGAGTATGTAGTTCAGAAACCTGGAGGAAGATTTGGTGATTCCTTGTGCCTTCAGAGACACACAGACACATACACACATGCCCACATACCACTGGAAAGCTTTATCAACAACCGTAGTCTTAGTAGTCCCTGAGCCAGTTGAGTCTTTAAGATACTGTCAATGTTGTATAAGCAATAAAAGGAAAAAATAAAATAAAATAAAAAGCTAACTTAACGTGTATGCCATAAGGCCTTAGGATATGGCTCCTATCACTAATGATCTTGGCAAATCATTGTTATAAATATGCATAGAGGGAAAAATCTATTTTTCTTTTCAATGTGATATACACATATACAAAAATCATTAACTAGTGAATCTTCACTTTTTTCAAATAATTTTCAAATATGATTCAATCTTTGCTCTAAAAGGAAAGGCTTCAGCTCAAGTATCAGCTTCTTGTACTTTGTTGATAATTAGCATCTTTTGTTATTTGCTAAAAAAGAACTAGACATTTGTTATACTTCTCCTAAAACACTCCTTTAAGCTATTCCTGTCAGAGGAGATGAGCAGACAGCCGCATTTCAATTTATAGTAGCCACTTTAGGCAAAGAAGTTAAGGGCCTCCTTTCTAATAGGCACATTTATTTAAAGACATATGTAAAGTGATAGATTTTAGAAGAAAAGTGTAAGCAATAAGCACTCAGCAGGTTGAAAGGGGAGCTGAATGCATTAGGACTTGTTAGAGTGATGGGTTTCACATTAACCATATCTGTAGGAATCTCTCTGGCTTTTGGTTATAAATCCTGAATGTAAAGTTGCCCAGGTCCACTTTCTTTTTTCCGTTTTTCTGTGCTATCAGATATTTTAAGCTCACTCTACAGTGAGTGAAACAAATGAGCTGATAGCTAACATTTGATCTTACTTTTCATCTACTGTGCCCAGAAGCCAAAGGGAGTTTGTGTACCCAATTCTATAATTGTTTTCAGGAAAATGTTATTGGTTATGCACAATGATGGATGTAAAGTATTTAAGAGCCCACCTATATGTCATTATGGAAGGGGAGTGATACAGTGGAATAAAACTAATCTCTGGAGCTAGGTGACCTGAATTTAAAACTGACACTACCTGTGTGACTTTGGACAAGTCACTTAAACTCCCTAAGCCATTAGTTTCCTCATCTGTAAAATGATAAGTTTGGAGCCATTTTCTTCTGTGATTCTTGTTATGTCTAGATCAATGTTCCATTGATCCCTTTACCTAATCATCTTCTTTAGGAAATTTTAGAAAATGAGATCACAGATATATGTCTATACTCTTGTTACAGCTGATTCCTTTTCCTCCACTTCCTCTATCAATTAAGTCTGAAGGTATGAAATTTTTAATCAACAAACTCTCACAACTACAGTTGAAGATAGCCTCTCTTCAGCCCTTGCTGTCCTATCTTGATGAAAATAATGATTTCCGGATAGACAAGAAATTCTTATCATAAAAATTCCAGAGTGGTAGCATTTAAATATAGGGTGAGAATGATGACAATACCGGTCCAGAGCGAAGCTATTATCTTTACAATTGGAAATTTGGATGGCACAGTGGAAAGCATGTGAGATTTAAAATCAGGGCTTGGATCCCCTCTCAGGTATTTGCTGAATCAAAGGTCATAGGAGAATCATATTGCTTCCAAACATCATTTCTCTCATCTATAAAAGGAAATTATAATAGAAAAAATTGTCAAATCTCCTATTTCCTACATAAATGTGGGACCAAAACCCATACTCTTTGTGCATATGTGCATATATGATAGTCATTAATGTCTTAAAGAAATATTTGGTACAGAAATTTGAAGAGTGATGATACTTTGAGAAGTTATGTTTATATTTTGTAGTTAAAGCAAAGTATAATCTTGAATTTTCAAAGATTTTCCCATCCAGTCATAGTTTCTTTGCTTATTGCTCTTGTTCAGTTAAATAAAAAAAAAAATTGGAAAGAGATTTAATTCCTTAGCCTTTTTTGGGGGGGTTTCTTTTTGTTTTTTGTTTTGTTTTCTTCCTGTGTGTGTGTGTGTGTGTGTGTGTGTGTGTGTGTGTATGTAGTTTGGGGGGGGGGGGTCTACTTTCCTTTCTCTTGGTTCACAGCCATCATAAGATTTTTTTTTTCTTTTTTGCAGGGCAATGGGGGTTAATTGACTTGCCCAGGGTCACACAGCTAGTAAGTGTCAAGTGTCTGAGGCCAGATTTGAACTCAGGTCCTCCTGATTCCAGGTCCCATCATAATATTTTAAAGTTGAAAGAGACCATAGCATTTCTAAAAGAGGCTTAATTTTCCAAGTGGATAAGACAATGTAGTAGGAGTCAGATAACATATAGCTAGCTCTTCCTTTTATTTCCTGTAAAAGGAAGTAGCTTGTGCTTTGTTCTTTATAGTACTTTGTGGAGCATCTAGTTGGTCCAATGGAAAGAGCACTGGGCCTGAAGTTAGAAGGACTTGAGTTCAAATTTCACCCCAGATACTTCCTAGCTGTGTAACCCTGGGCAAGTCACTTAACTCCAATTATCTTTAAAAAAATCCTGGGCCATCTCCAGTCATCCTGATTTATACCTTGCCACTGGACCCAGAAGGTTCTGGAAGAGAGAGTGAGGTTGGTGACCTTGCACAGCCCTCCATCACTGAAATCCAATGCACTGCAAGTCATGACATCACCACTATGTCATGATCCTCTTCAAGAATGATGGACAAACAACAAATAGAGTACCTTGTTCTTTACCTCTCTGGGCTTCAGTTTCTTCATTAAAAAAATGAAAGGCTTGTACTATATGATTTCTGAGGACTTCCAGTTATTGATAGATGATTTTGTTCAAAACCTTTTTTTTTATTGATGAGTAAACTGATTCCCAGAAAGATTAAGCACCAGGACACACAGGTTGTAGGTAGAAGAAGATAGATTTAAACTGAAGTTTGAAAACTACCAATCCACTGTTTTTTCTACACGGGCAAGACTGACATTGAATGGACAATGTTTCAATATTGAGGTAAAAATAATGGTGGATTGGTGAGGAATAGATGACTATGACAAGTGGAGAAATACATTCTGCTTCCTTTGATGTCATCATTAGTTAGGAGTTTGTTTCAGTTGAGTGATTTGACATTGCATTTTACTCTTTGCTTGAAGTTTATATTTTATTCAATATTATATATTTAACCAAGAGGAATAGCCGCCAAGAGACTTAACCATGATAATGTAGTCATGAATGTAATTTAAACAAATTATTCCTATTTTTATAAAAAGGTCTATTAATTAAAAAATGAATTATAAGAAATATTTTTCAAAAAAAAAGAATAACTGCTTAACCTCATCCCTAACTTCATGATATACAATAATATATGTCTGTCCCTTCATTACTGGTCTTGTCACTGCCATTCTAATCAAGCATCTTATCAACTAATCCACGCTATTTTTTGCAACTTCTCTTTGATCTGCCTTGAAGAGCTGGCTCTCCTCCCACAATTCAACTTTTAAATCATTGTCAGTATAATTTTCATAAAACAATTCTTATATTGTGATATCTCTCTGACCAACCATCGCCAGTGCCCTGACCCCAGGCTAGAAGGCCTTTGAGAGGCAAGGACAATGTCTTACTCATCTTTGTGTCCTCAGAATCTAGAATAGGGCCTTGCATATAACAGGTACTCAATAATTATGTATGTCAATAAGACTCTCAACAACAAGCTCAATATTAATTAATTAGTAAAACAACATTCTTTTTTTTTTTTTTAGTGAGGCAATTGGGGTTAAGTGACTTGCCCAGGGTCAGACAGCTAGTAAGTGTTAAGTGTCTGAGGTTGGATTTGAACTCAGGTACTCCTGACTCCAGGGCCGGTGCTCTATCCACTGCACCACCTAGCTGCCCCAACAACATTCATTTTTGAAATACCTGCTTGATGATGGGCATTTCCAATAATAAGACCAAAAGTGAACAGTCTTTCCCTCAAGGAATTTTCAGTTATTTAGAAAAAAGAAAATGTACAAATGTATGAATATACAAGTACAGAAATACAGAAACATATGTGTGAGAGTGAATGAATATACACATGTAATATATGTGGTGTACATGTACACAAGTACATATATATCACTGCATATATGTGTGTGTACATGTATAAGTGTATATATCCATATATTATATCTATGTATGTGTATACACATACTTACATATATATGTATATATATATATATATATGTGTGTGTGTGTGTGTGTGTTGTTGTTCTTCAGGCATTTAGTTGTGTGTGACTCTTTGTGACCCTATGGACCATACTTTCCACATTGACCATGGGGTTTTCTTGGCAAAGATACTGGAGTATTTTGCATTTCCTTCTCCAGTAGATTAAGATGAACAAAGGTAAGTGACTTGCCCAGGGTAACGATTGAACTCAGTTTTTCAGAGTCCAAGTGCTCTCCCCACTAAGCCATCTAGCTCTCTCCTTATATGTATATGTATGTGTATATGTATATCTATACATTTATACATAAATACCTCTGTGTATGTGCATGTGTCTTTCCTTTATTCTTTCTCTCACTTTTTTTCTCCTTCCACCCAGCAGATCCTCTATCCATATCAGTCATTCAATAAACAATAAGGATTAAATGTCTATTAATATCTACTATGGCTATAGATATGTCGATATGGCCAGTAGATAGGGAGAAATTGAAAATAAGTGATAGAGTGGTGCACAAATAAATTACATACAAGACTAATAAGAAATAATTAACAAAGAGAAGGCACTAGAATTAAGAGGGATTAGGAATGACTTCTTGAAGAAGATTGAATTTTAATTGGGACTTAAAGGAAACCAGGGAAAGTCAAGATGAGAAAGAAAAAATTCTGGGCATTGAGAATATTTAGAGAAAATACCTAGAACTGAGGTGGATTATTTTTGTTTATGGAACACCAAAGAGTCCAGTGTTGCTGGATTGAAGGGTATGGCATAAGATCAGGAGTAAGTTATAAAAAGAGTGAAAAGTTAGCAGGGCATTAGGTTATAAAGGGCTTTGAATGCTAAAGAAATGATTTTGTATTTGATTCTGGAGGTGATATAAAAGCACTGGAATTTATTCACTAGGGGAGGTAACACAATCATACCTTAACATTAGGAAAATCACTTTTGTGGCTGAATAAAACATGGGCTAAAGTGGAGAGAAAATCAAGGCAGCATGCTATTGCTTGTCTACCATCAGCCTGTCACCAACAAGCTATTGCAATAGCCTAGGTCTGAGATAATGTGGGCCTGTGCCAGAATAGTGGCAGTGTCAAAAGACAAAAGGGAATATTTCCAAGAGATGTTAGTCAACAAGCTTTGGCAATAGATTGGACATGGGGAGTGAGAGGTAGTGATAAGTTGCAGATGACACAGGTTTGCTCCCTGAAGGAATAGGGAAGTTCAAAGTTGGAAGGAGTTAGGTGAAAATGGATGAGTTAAGTTTTGCACATGTTGAATTTAATATGTCTACTCTCTACAGTACTTGTAGTTTGAAGTGTCTGGATGTGTAAATTTGAAGGTCATTAAAGAGTTTTGGGTAGAATAGGTATATTTGTGAATTGTAGGATAGAGATGGTTATGAAACCTATGGGATCTAACTAGATTCCCAAGTGACATAGTCCAGAATTAGAAGAGAAAAAGGGCACAAATTAGAACCCTGTGGGTAACTGGTAGAAGAGTAAGTATTCTGGATGAGAATACTACAAAGAAAATTGTGGATTGTTCAGATAGGAGAACTAGGATAACATAGAGCCTTGAGAACCTAGAGAGAAGAGGATATCAAAGCGAAGAGGATGATAAATGAAGTCAAAAATTGCAGAGAACTCAAGGAAGATAAGAATTCAGAAAGGTCCATTGAATTTGGCAAATAAGAGATAATTGGTAACTTTGAAGAGAGCAGTTTTGGTAGAATGATAAAGTTGGAGTCTGGGCTCTAAAGGGTTAGGAAGAGAGGTGAGTGGAGGAAGAGAGGTGAGTGGAGACAACTATTAGAGATGGCCTTTTAAAGGGTTTTAGCTACAGAAAATCAGAATAGATACAGATTGAAAATTAATGGGGATAGAAGGATTGAGTGAGTGTGTTTTCAGGATGGGAGCTACATGGACATATTTATAGGCAGTAGAGAATAAGCCAGTAGATAGGGAGAAATTGAAAATAAGTGATAGAGTGGTGGTGGTGTCAGAAGGGAAAATCTGTTGAAAGAAATAGGATGGAATTGTTTTAACATATAGAAGGGTTAGTCTTGGTAAGTTACAAAGCCACCTCATTATGTGAGACAAATGTGAGGGAGGAGATAAAGGTAGAAAGAATAACAGTGATATGAGATCAGGATGAGTATGTCCATGTGTGTCTGCACATCTTTGAAGAGTAAAGGCCTCTAACCAACTCAAGTAAATTCTTATAGCAGGTACATAGCATCACACCAAACCTTCTCTCAGTCAATTAGGAATTTTCTGATACTCAGCAGCAGCACCATGGTGCACAGGGTCTGTTCCATTATCAAACTGCCACAGGCTTGGGTGGAAACTGAATAAATTAGGAATTGTGTATTCAATTTGGGATAACATATTTTTCTTTTACAAAAAATTCCTATCTTTTTTTTTTTTTTAGTGAGGCAATTGGGGTTAAGTGACTTGCCCAGGGTCACACAGTTAGTAAATGTTAAGTGTCTGAGGCCAGATTTGAACTCAGGTACTCCTGAATCCAGGGCCGGTGCTTTATCCACTGCGCCACCTAGCTGCCCCCTCTTTTTTTTTTTTTAACACAATATGGATTTCCAAATATATCTTTCTATAACTTTCAGAGTTGAGAGAGAGAGAGAAATTGAGACTTAGCTCAGCTATAGCAAAAATGTTGAACATTTTAGGTAGTGTAATTATCAGCTTAGTAAACATATTCAACATTCATTTATTATTTCGTTCTTGTTTTCATTTGCATCATCATAGTCTTTTTTGTACAATATTTCCCAGTGTTTCAGTGGAAAGAGTGATGAATTTAGATCTCTGAAGAAGACACAATATACTTAAAAGGACCATGCCAAATCAACTATGTTTCTTAGGAGGATTAAAAAATTATATGGAATATTTCCCTTGCTTGCCTTCAAGGAGTATGTGAGACAAATATGTATGTGAGACAAATATGTATGTGAGACAAATGTGAGGGAGGAGATAAAGGTAGAAAGAATAACAGTGATATGAGATCAAATAGTACAGCTAGTATAGTGTACTAGTATGGTGAAGTAAATAAGAAATGCATATAAGTAATTAAAACAGAATTGGAGAGATAACATTGGTTTAAATATTTTCATCTGGAATGTATCTATGTAAACTTAGCTTAACAAGTCACAATCTCTCTTGGCTTTGGTCTCCATATTTTTAAAAAGATAGTAGACACATTAGCCTTTTAGATCACTCATTATTATGAGAAAAAATTTATTGCTATTCAATATCTTGGCAGACTCAGAGATCTCTCTTCCTGGTTCTCACTCCCTCTCCACTAGGTCAAATACTACCCTAGACCCTAAACTGACAAAAGCAGCTGTGAGTAGATATATATTCTTTTGTCTGGAGAACCCAAGGATTTACTGATGAGGTTAAACCACATCTAGATAAAGAGATTTTGCTCTGACCAGTTTGAGTGGGGATCTTTCATTCCTTTCTCTGAAGTCATCCTTGGATTTCATTATAATATAACCCACCTTCAAGTTATGTGGACCAATTAGATTTGAATTACACTAACCGATTACATTTGTTTGATGTATAATGACCTAATTAATTTTCATTAATGTATAATAACACACCTCTATCAAAAAGGAGAAAAACCGCTATAAAACACCTCAGGCTTTTCTCCTGTTTATGCTAACTGGCGTGCTGATGAAGCTTGCTCTCTTCCTCCTCTACCACATGGCCTGGGACCATGAGAAGACAGGGAGATATGTGGTCATCCCCTTACTGCTATAATTTTGATAAATTAATATGTTTATCCAAAACTTGTATCTATTGTAATTACTTAAATGTCATAGTTTTAAATTCATGATCCTTTGATCTATGATCTCTTTCTCTATTTTTGTGGAGTTGAATTTTGTAAGCTAAGTGTAAGACATCACATTTTATGACAATTGAATTAAATTTTTTAGTTTCAACTATCATTGTAGAATGTTAACATATTTTTGTTACTATTATCACATATATTATGAATCATTCTGATAATTATAATGTTCTATGATTGTCTAGGTATACATTCTATACATTTGCAAATTTGATTTATCATAGATCAATGCTCATTAGGTATGGTTATTCACATGATTATATTCCACTTAACTTTATACTTGCATAGCTCATATTTCTCCCTCTTGTCCATAAGTACATCATCATAGACTTTGTTGAATGTTTTCCCAAACTAGATATATATAATGGCTATAGTCATTAATTAAGCTTTCAAAGACAAGAAAGGAAGGAAGGAAGAAAAAAGGAAGGAAGGAAGGAAAGAAGGAAAAAAGGAAGGAAGGATTTAATAATTGAAGGAGGAAGAAAGAAACAAGAAAGAGAAAGAAGGAAGGAAAGAAGAAAGGAAGGAAGAAAGGAGAGAAAGAAAAAAGAAGGAAAGAAGAAAGGAACAAAGAGAGAGAGATAAAGAAAGAAAGAAGAAAAGAAAGAAGTTTTGATGATTTTTGTCTTAATAAACCCATGACAATTCCCGCTTTCAATTCTCAAGTTTTAAGTTCCTGTAAATAATTTCAGTTTTTTCCCCTTTTGCCAAGAGATGAACACCACTGACACTTTTATAAAGTTTATGGAATATAGCTTTTTAAAATCTAGCTTTTTGAAAATTGAGAATTTTACCCATCTTAAAATATTTTGCCAACTTTCATATTTCCAAGAACTTTCAGAGGTAAGGTACATAAGTGGCAATGATGAGCTTAACCTTTCTCAGACTTTATATGCTCACTTGTAAAATGGGGACAATAATAACACCTACCTCACAGATTTGTTGGATCAAAAAAAATATATGTAAAGCACATTACAAATCTTGAAGAACTAAATAAACATTGGCTTTTGTAAACTTAAGTAGCTTTTACCAAACTCTAAAGCCTTCAAATATAGGCCCAAATAAAATCACATAAATAAATAACATCAAGAATCTCATCACTACAAAGTTTGCAAGTAAGAATTTATATATACATATATACAACATAAAAATAAACATATATGTTTATTTTATAGCATGTGTGTATGTGTGTGTGTATATATATATATATACATATATACATATATATATATATATGTGGGTGTGTGTATATATATGGCTTTCTTACAATAAAGTTCTCATTGACAGATGGGTCAGATGAAATGACTCCTCAAATATATATATATATATATATACACCTTACATATAATATATAATGCCTTACATATAATACTTTATATATATGATAAAGAATATAATATATATGTATATACATATAGATAGACAGATAGAGAGATAGAGAGAGAGATAGAGAGAGAGAAAGAGAGATAGATTGGAGCATGTATTTCAACTAATCCATCTGTCAATTAGAACTTCTTTGTAATAAAGTTTTGTGGGGTTTTTTTAAATCAAAGCAACATAGTGAGTATGGAGGACAGTACAATATGTCCTACACTCAGAATACTCACCTTTTCCTGAAAAGAGAAAGTTATATTTTCTTGTAAATTTGCTAGGACTTAGACTATTAATTAAAAATCTTGAGAGTTCAGATGCTTTTAATATTATTTTCATTTCCATTATTTTTGTTATTGTGAATATAGTTTTTTTCATTCTCCTCTCTTCATCTATATCTCATACAACTTCCTACAATTCTTAAAAATCATATATCATTATATACTGATATTATTCCATTAAATTAATATGACACAATTTGGTTTAACTGTTTCAGTTTTTCCCTACCACAATGAGTTCTGCTATGACTACTTTGCTTTATGTGATTTATTCATTCTGCCATTTAATCCTTGGAGAATATGCCACTTAGTATTATTTCTATATCAAAAGATCTGAACAGTTTAGTGACTTTTCTTATAAAAGTACAGGTAGATTTCCAGAATGGTTGTATCAATTTATGGCACCTTCAATGATATATTAGTGTGCATATATTCCTCTGTTTCTTTTCTTTTTTCTTTTTTCTTTTTCTTTCTTTCTTTCTTTCTTTCTTTCTTTCTTTCTTTCTTTCTTTCTTTCTTTCTTTCTTTCTTTCTTTTTTTTTTGCTGGGCAATGAGGATTAAGTGACTTGCCCAGGGTCACACAGCTAGTAAGTGTCAAATGTCTGAGGCTGGATTTGAACTCAGGTCCTCCTAAATCCAAGGCCAATACTTTATCCACTGCATCACCTAGCTGCTCCCCCTCTAACTCTTTCAATATTAATATGAACTCTTTCTAATTTTAATCATCTGATGATTTGATGATAGTGTGGTAGAACTTTAGAGGTGTTTTAATTTACATTTCTCTTATTAATGATTAAAGATATCTTTCACATAGTTGTTGAAAATTTGCTTTTCTTCAGAAAACTTCCAATTTTTTTTTATTTATCCATTGTATAATGACTCCTAGCTACTCTAATATAATTGTTTCAGTCTTCCATGAACCAGAGATTAAAAAAAATAAAAATCAGATATTAAATACAAATACTTAATTTTGCACTTGAAAGCATCACTTCTTATTCCACCATTCTTGAAAGTCTTTTCTCATTCTATTCTCATCATCAGGAAACTGTATTAATTTTGTGACTCACTCTTCATCAGTTCTCTATGCCCTTCTGATTGGAGAGCTAGAAGGTAAAACAAAGAATTCCTCTCAAAACCACCACTTAAATTAGCCTCTCAGAAGAAATATCTCTTCATTTTCCTTGAGCTGTACTGGTCTGGAATAGATTCCATCATCTTTTCCCTTACTCTTACCCACTCCACCTTTGTGTTACAGCTTCCTTTTGTGAGTAGTCTCTGCCCCCCCTCTTGTCCCAGCCCCTACCCCTTATATAGTAAGCTCCTTGAAGGTCACTACTATAATTCTTTTTTATATGTATCCCCAGTGCTTAGCACAGTGCCTGACACATAGTAGGCACTTAATAAATGTTAATTGACAACTCAACTTAATGTGTTTATAAAAAGATCTTAACTTTACGTAATTGAGGCTGGATATTTTTATGAACAAATGCATCATTTTTTAAAAGAATTCTCCACCTAGTCATAACAGGGAAAGGTCCCTCTTCATATTCTCCCTTATTTTAAAATATGTATATGTATACATATACATATATGTATATGTATATATTTGGCATGTATTATAGTATATCATGCAAAGTGCGATGATAAATTAACATTCTACCACACTGACTTCATGCTTTTTAAGTTTTTCTGGCCAGTCTTTCCATCAATAATATATATTCCTGAGCTTATCAAGCGCTTGCCTATTGTACTCTTTTACTTCTATCTTGATTATCTAGTTCCATTGAGCCATTTTTCTGTGTTTCAGCAAATACCAAATAGTTGAAATTTATTGCTCTTCACTATAATTTTCACTCTAGTAAAACTATATTTTCTTCGGTTACAGGTTTTTTTCATGATTTTCCTTGACATTCTAGATGTTTTGTTGCTTCAAATGAATTTTGGTATTTTTATCCAGTTCTAAAAAATAAACCTTTGGATGTTTGTTAGAGTACTAAATCTATAAATTATTTAGAGAGCATAGTATTTTTTATCATATTGTTTTGTCTTAACCAGAAAGCTCTCTCATTATTTGACATTTATTTCGATAAAGAGTAGATTGTATTTGTTTTTGTATAAATCCCAAGTGTCTGGATAGGCTTACCCCCAGGCAATTAATAATTTATTTTAAAAGAAATTACATTTTCTATCATTTCTTCCCAGTTAGTACTATGGAGGAATGATTATCATGATTTTGTCAATTCTTTAAAAATGATGTTCTAATGAAACAATATTTTCAGTTAATTTTATTATTGATTCTCTGACATTTTCTTAGTAAAGCATTATATCATCTGAAAATAGTGGTGATTTTGTCTTGTTTACAGTGTTTATGCATTTAATTTCCCTTGATTATTACTATAACCAGCATTACCAGAAGAATGTCAAATAGTACCACAGAGAAGATATATCTTCTCCTTTGCCTATATTCTTGTTGTTCAGTAGTTTCAGTCATGTCTGACATAGCATGACCTAATATGAGGTTTTCTTGGCAAAGCTATTGGCATGGCCAGGCATTTCCTTCTCCAGTTCATTTTTTAATTGAGGAAACTGAGGCAAACAGGGTAAAGAAATTTGGTCACACAGCTAGTGAGTATCTGAGACCAGATTTGAACTCAGATTTTCCTGACTTCAGCCCTGGAACTCTATCTACTGCAATCACCTAGCTGTCCCTTTTACCTGTATACTTACTGGAAAGCATCAGGTATTCAGCTAATGTGTAGAACAGTTATTATGGTTTTAGAGATATACTTTTGATCATATTAAGAAACAGCTCATAAGAAATGATGAGCAGGAGGAGTTCAGAGAAACCTGGAGGGTCTTGTGTGGGCTGATGATGAGTGAGATGAGCAGAACCAGAAGAACATTGTACACAGTATCATCAACATTGTGTGTTGATCTACTGTGATGGACTATATTCTTCTCACCAATGCAATGATACAGAAGAGTTCTAGGGAACTCATGATAGAAGAGGATCTCCAAATCCAGGAAAAAAAAAAAACTGTGGAGTATAGATGCTAAATGAACCACACTATTTCTTTTGTTTTTCTATTTTGAGGTATTTCATCATTGCTCTGATTTTTCTCTTAGAACATCACTAATGCAGAAATATGTTTAATGTTATTATGTATATATATATATATATATACATTATGTATATATATACATTATGTATATGATATTATAGACAGCAGGTAGTATGACATAGTTTATATATATATAAACTATGTCATACTACCTGCTGTCTAGGGGAGGGGGGAGGGAGGGAGAAAAATCTGAAATTGGAAAGCTTGTCTAAACAAAAGTTGAGAACTATCTTTACATGTAATGGGAAAAAAATAAAATACTTTAAAAAAAGAAAAAGAAACAGCCCTTCTCAAGATGCGTAAATTAAATCAATTTGTTATTGATATAACTAATTAATTTAATTATTTTTTCTAATTTTGACCCATCCTTGGATCTTTATTATAAATCTAGCTTAGTCATAATTACACATACAGAATGTATGTGTGTATATATGTACAGATATAATAGCATTTTTATGTTCTTGCAAAACTATGAACACGAGAAATAGAAAAAGAAGTATAAAATACAATACTCTCAATACAAAACAAAAAATAATATGAATTATCCAATGCAAGAACAGGAAAAGAAGCAAGCCAAAATTACTCATTAAAATTGATGCAAATGTTTTAAATCATAATCTTAACAAAGACACTACAAGTATATGATACATTTGTATATGTATTAGTCATTTTGTTAAGATTTTTATTTAAAATGTTTATAATAATTTCTTAATATTTCATTCTGATAGCTTTTATGAAAATGTTTTATATACTTAGGGTATTATATATTTTTCTATGTAATTATCTCTTCCTTATGTTATAATAGTTTTGTGACTAGTAAAATTAAATGTGGTGGTCACCTTATTTCTCTCCCAAGTTTGGGGAAAATTAACTGGGGTTTTGAATATATTTGTTATTTATAAATTAGAGTATTAAGCATTTATTAGAGCATACCAAGTATTAGTAAAAAGGGAATACCTGGGTCAGAAAGTTAAGAAATAGCCTATTTAATCATGAGCTCCAGTTTGGCTTGCTTCTTCCTACAAGTCCTCCACCATGAGCCTGTCTGAGAGACAAACTGCCAGTTGAAGCTCCCTCTGCCTCCTGAGAAGAGGTGGTTCTTCCACACTGCTTCAAGCTAATTGGCTTGTATCACCCAAATCCATTGGTTCACTGGACTTGAGGGTGGTCCCATGTTGAGGTCAGAGTTCACGGCCTCTGAGAACAGCCTCTTGAGGGCCAGACAGATGTGGTTTTAATTGAATTAATTTTAAGTGAGTTAGCAAAGTCGGTCAATCCAATCAATCCAATCAATCCCCTTGAGCTGGGGCCTTTGGGCATTCCAAAACCCATTATTTTCTCACAATTTCTGACAAAATTTCCCTCCATGTTATGAACTCACTTTTTATTTTGTAAATTCGAATGAACTTTTCCCTTTTTCTCTTATTCCTTTCTTTTTAAATTTTCATTATAGTTCATTGATTTTATGAGTTCTTAAAAAAGAATGTTTTTTCTTGATAATTTCTATATTTTGTTTTCAATTTTATTTACTTTTCCAATGATTGTCATGATTTTTTTCTTTGCATTTTTGGGGGATAACACATTAGTTGATTTTCTATTTTTTAAATTGAATGTTCAATTTACTAATTCTTTTTTCTTCTTCTTTTTTTAACCTGGTATCCACAGGATAGAGAGATAGACAGATAGATAGATATTGTTTTTTTCCCCTCTCAGGATTGTCTAATATGGCTTTTTCTCAGTCTTTCTCCTCTTTATTGACTTTCTGTAGCCTTTGAAGCTATAGATCATCTTTTCCTTGATACTCTATGGTGTTTCTGTTACTTTAAAAAAAAATACTAATGTCTTCTATTACTTCTCCTGCCTGTCTGTCTACTTCTTCTCAGTCACATTTCCTGTATATTTATCTAAGGCACTCTCACTAACCTAATGTGTACTCCAAGGGTGTCTTCTGGGTTTATTTATCACTTTATGGTATTGAGCCTGATAATATCATTGGCTTCCATATATTCAATTATCATTTCTATGTATGAGATTCTTAGATTAGTTTATTAAGACTTAAAATTTCATTCCTAACTTCCAAAATTCATATTCATAACTACCTACCTATTTTACATCTTAAACTGTATATCTCATAGAAATCTGAAACTCAGAATATCTCTATTTGAACTCATTACCTTGACTTTGAAGCCCTTTCTTCCTAACTACTGTTGATAGCACCACCTTATCATTTTAGAAGCTAGGTGTCATTCCTGATGACTCCTCAATCTCTCACCCTTCATATCCAATTAGTTTCAAAATTCTCTTATTTTATATACATAGCACCTCTCATATATTCCACTTTCTCTTCTCTCATAGTGCTACCACATTGATAAAACACCTCATTTCTCTATTATTGTAATAAACTTCTGTTTAGTCTCCCTGCCTCAAATCTCTTCCCATTCTTGCCCTTCTTTCATTCAGCTTTCAAATTGCTCTTCCTAATGGATCTCACCATGGTGTAGCCATTCAATCTTTAACTCCAATTACACTCCATTAAACTCTCTATTACTTCTTGGATCAAATATACCACTACCTTTTGGGTTGGCTTAGTCTCTCTCTCTTTCTCTCTCTCTCTCTCTCTCTCTCTCTCTCTCTCTCTCTCTCTCTCTCTCTCTCTCTCTCTCTCCCCTTCCCCCTCTCTCTCTGTTTCTTTGTTGCTCTGTCTCTGTCTCTTTCTCTTTCTACCTACCTTTTTCTTATGTGCAGCTCAATTTATGATGTAAGTTTTATGGTATGGTAGGAAAAAACCCACAATTTTTCAAGTCATACATAGGTCCAGGTCCATCCGCATGTCCTTATGGTATATGATGGAATTATAGATTTAGAACTGGGAAAGATTTTGGAAACCATCAAGTTCAGCTCCTTAATTTTTTTCTTTTGTCAGGCAGTGAGGTTTAAGTGACTTGCCCAGGGTCACACAGATAGTAAGTGTCAAGTGTCTGAGGCCGAATTTGAACTCAGGTCCTCCTGAATCCAGGGCTGGTGTTTTATCCACTATGCCACCTAGCTGCCTCTGCTTCATTTATCAAATAAGAAAACTAAGAGGTTGAGTTACTTGCTCAGAATCACACAGCTATTGTGTCTGAACTAGCATTTGAACCCTTGCCTTCCTACCTACAGTTCTAATGCTATATTCACTGTTCTATAATAGTACCTCTCACTTTCCTATCCTAAGCATATTATATATTATCACTAGACTCATATACCCCAACCCCACCCCATCCCCAGACGAAGGATGCCCCTAGGACACTGGTTTCTCTTTTTATATGGGTACCATTCCTTAAAATCATGATATTTGCTCAGAAAACAGGAGCTGAAGTACTTGCATGCTCTGCTATCCTCCCAAGGGTAATCCATTATGGGAACCACCACCTTTATGTGTGTGTTTCAATATCTCCCAAGCATAGATCATCAGGTCACTGATCCAGAATACCTTCCTTTCCATATACTCATCTTATTTTTTTTTAATATTCCCTTGACAGGTTAAAACTCTGAATATACTACTTCTCTTCCACCTCTCAAAACTAAGTCTATTGGGAATATCTCTTCCATTCCTTGTTATCACTTGCCTTCTTTCACCTGACCTAAATAATTGCCCTAGGGGTACACATCCTCATCAAAATCTGCCAAATTATACTTCACCTCCAAAGTAAAAAGAATTTTGATCTCTTGATTATCAATTCATTTTTTCTTTTCATTCTTCTATTTCTTTTATTGCTTTTACATCACTAACATTCCAGATTTATTACCCCTCCCTAATATGTCTTTATTCTCGTTACTTATAAGCCAATGTAAGAATTTGTTTGTTTTTTAAACAATGTCCTAGTTTAACCCTAGACTCATGAGAGTTGATTTCATTATTTAGAGTATTTACATGTTTTTCCTGTCTGAAACCCCAGCCCTGGGAGATTTCAGAGTATTTATTGAGTTAGAGGATGTATATATTAACATAACTGAGGGTCAAATGGGGTGATGAGAAGGTGGAGAGTTGTTGCATCTGGCAGCAAATAAGTGATTGTACTGTTTGCTCCTCTTCTATTAAGAGATGGGCAAATGGGAATCAAACTGGATCACTTTCATGGGGAGAGTTATATTCTTTATCTAGCATTGCAAAAAGAGAATAATAGTCAGGGATACAGGTTATTAACTCAGTCTCATGCTGGTATTTCAGCTCAGAAGCTATTGCATGGTATGGAGCTGTTTGCCATTGTTTTTGTTCTTGATATTTTAATACCAATGGTTGGTTCAAATTTCTGCTTGTGAAATTTATGCTGAAAGCCGGAATTTTTGCCATTTGGTGTATCCTTTATTTACATATGGCTTTTCAAATATAATAATTATATCTTGCATGTGGCATTATATGAAAATATACATTTCTTTTTTCAAAAGCTATATTATAAATTTCTTGAGGATAAGGTGCATATCTTAGTCTAAGACAACCACACATCTTAAGAGTGTAGTTTTTAAATATTTACTCAAGAATAAGTTTTTTTTTTCTCAGAATAATCACAGATCTGAAAGGGACCTTATAGAGCATCAAAGTACTCTGACTTCAGTCATGACTATAATAAAAATGAAAACTGTTTGCAATCTCCTGGTTTTTTTTTTCAAGATGTTCAGGGAAAGTAAGCCTACAATTCCCTTCACTATCCATGTTCAGTGTGTCATTATCCTTGTATTTCTTATAAAACCTTTCTCAGTTCTGCCAGCTTTCTCAGTCTTTAGCTTCTCCCACTAGGCATCCTGCCACAATATGTCTTATATCATTCCTAGGGGTACCACTCTATGGTTCTCACTCAGCCACTGGACAATTTCCTGCTCTTCCTTCCTGATAAAGGAGACAATCAATCTTATATCTTACATATTAAGCTTTACCCAGCCAGATCACCTTATTCCTGGAGAAATTCCCAGCTGCCACCATAAGACAATTTTTAATATGTGTTATTGCCACTTGACAATCTGAGTTCACAATTAATAGGGAGTCAAATTAAGAACTGACAATGAAATCAATCAAAATAATTCTAGCATCAGCCTTCCCTTGGGAGAGAATTGTAGGAAATTGAGCTCGGTCCTTTAAGATGTAGACACATTTATCAGCTATTTAAAATCCCCATTACATAAAGATGGTGCCGTCTTCAGCAAATTTTATCTCAAAAGGAACTGTTGTTCTAGACTCTCTTCATGGCTCTATTAGGAGTTGCCCTAAAATATATTTTACTAATTATTTCTGTCCTGTGCCTCATTCCTAGATAAAGAAGATATATTATATCTTGTCAACTGAAGTTTCAAAAGAACTATTTATGACAATGTTTTCAATTTAGACTTTCTATGAAATTTCTTTCATACATTTCTGTAGATCATTTATAGGAAAAGGGTAAAAGGAGATAAATAGAAAATCTCAGAAATTGTTCACAAGATTGGCCTTTTATTGATTGTCCCAAATTTTCTCATGCACCAATTACTCTTACAGAAAATAATTTTCAATGAAAAGCCTAAGTAATTAAAAAAATATCTGCCATTTCCAATAGATAAAATGAACTCAATTTTTCAAAGTTGACATAATGCATATGATACCATCCATTCACTGAAAAGAAAAAACAACATATTTTCTATTTCTGCCCTTTTATTTGCTCAGTCATTTGCCCACGAACTCTGTATTCTGATGAATAGTAAAAATTGAATTGATATATTGTTCTAAGGTTTAGAAAGCACTTTCCTCCTTATGACACTGTAATGTAGGTAATGCAAATATTATTATTCCCACTTTATACATGAAGAAGTCAAGGTTCACAGAGGCTAAATAGTTTGGTGATATGCTCATACTTAGCAAGTCTCTCAATCATAATCTGAACCCATGACTTCAATTATTTATTTTTAGTAATAAACATTTTTATATAAAGTTTTTAGTTCCAAATTTTATCCCTTCTTCCCTCCCTTCCCTGCCTTCTTCCTGAGGTGGTAAGCAATCAGATATAGGTTATACATGTTCAATTATGTAAAACATTACCCTATTAGTAATTTTATAAGAAAATGAATAAAAGAAGAAAATGAAACAAAGTGATAAATAGCATGCTTCAGTCTGTGTTCAGTTAATATCATTTCCTTCTTTGAAGGTAGATAGTATGTTTCATCAGTAGTCATTTGGGTTGTCTTGGATCATTGTATTGTTGAGAATAGTTAAGTTATTCATAGTTATTCATCAAAAAATATTGCTGTGTCTGTGCATAATGTTCTCTTGGTTCTACTCACTTTACATCAGTTCATACAAGTCTTTCCAGGCCTTTGATTTCTTATAGCACAATAAAATTCCATCACTATCATATACCACAGCTTGTTTAGCCATTCCCTAATTGATGTGTATTCCTTTGATTTCCAATTCTTAGCCACTACAAAAAGAACTGTTATAAATATTTTCGTATAAATAAGTCTTTTTCTTTTTTTTTTGGCTCTGTCTTTGGTATGTAAACCTATCAGTGGTATTGCTAGATCAAAGGGTATGCACAGTTTTATAGCCCTTTGGGCATAGTTGCAAATTACTCTGAGAATGATTGGATCAGTACACATTTCCACCAACAGTGGATTAGCACCATGACTCTATTGATGCTAGGTCCAGTGTTCTTTTCACTACCTCCAATGATCTAATTCAGAGATATAAACTAATTTTACTCACATATTTGTCTGAACAAGTGAGACAAATTATTGATAGATTCATTGAGACTTGCCAACCCATTGATAAGGCGTTTTGAGCTCTTATGTTTGTTTGTTTGTTTGTTTGTTTGTTTTTTTACTTTTTTGGGGGGTAGGGCAATGAGTGTTAAGTGACTTGCCCAGGGTCACACAGCTAGTGTGTCTGAGGTCAGATTTGAACTCAGGTCCTCCTGAATTCAGAGCCAGTGCTCTATCCACTCTGCCACCTAGCTGCCCCTCCAGTGTTTGTTTTTTGACTGAACTTTCTAACTAACTTAAATACAAACTTCTAATTAATTGATGAATACATTTATCCAAAATAATTAAATTATTGGAAGTCCTAGTTGATGGAGACATCATAATTGTGTCAGCTAGGTGGTACAGCTCATTGAATGCTGGGCGTGGAGTAACACTCATCTTTCTGAATTCACATCTGTCCTCAGACACTTAATAGCGGTATTACCCTAAATAATTCACATAACCCCCTTTTTTTGTCTCTTTTTTCTCATCTGTAAAATGAGCTGGAGAAAGAAACCACTCAGTATTTTTGTCAACAAAATGCCAAATGAGATCATGAAGAGTCAGACACAATTGAAAAAAAAACAAACAAGAACAACAAGAAGAAGACATCACCTTATTGGAACTCATTTCTCTTTTATAATCTGGGTTTCATTTCTTCTCCCAGTTTTGAACACATCTATATTTATCTTTATTTTTGCTTGGATCTTCATTTACTTCCAATGATATGTTATTGAGAAATTAGGACAGGTAACTCCATAGAAAAATTTCAAATACATTTAGTGAAAAAGGCCATTAACAGTACTCAAATTATCTAAGGAACCTGAATATAAGATATCAGGAGTGTTTAACCTAGATCTGGAGTCATTGAATTGAAAAAAATATAATTATTTCAAATTAATTGATTTTCTTTACAATATTTTTAAAAATTAGTAGTATTTTATTTTTCCAATTACATGGAAATGCAATTTTTAACATTCATTTTTGTAAGTTTTTGAGTTCCAAATATTTTCCTCTCTCCTTCCTCTCTCTCCTTCCCCTCTCTCCCCCCTAGTACTGCAAGCAATCTGATATAGATCATAGAGTATGAACATGTTTCCACATTTGTCATGTTGTGAAAGAAGAATCAGAACAAAAGGGAAACAACACAAGAAAGAAAGAAAAGCAAAAACAACAAAAAAATGAAAATAGTATACCTTGATCTGTATTCTAATTCCATCATCCTTTTTCTGGATGTGGACAATAATTTCCATCATTAGTGTTTTAGCATTGTCTTAGATCATTGCATTCATGGGAAAATCCAAGTCCATCATAGTTGATCATTGTATAACATTGCTGTTATTGTGTACAATGTTCTCATGCTTCTGCTTACTTCTCTCAGCATGAGTTCATCTAAATCTTTCCAAGTTTTTCTGAAATCTTCCTGATCATCACTTCTTATATCATTACATTACATTTATATACCACAACTTGTTCAGCCATTCCCCAATTGATGGGAATCCACTCAAGTTTCCACTTCTCTGCCACCACAAAAAGAGAATGTATAAATATTTTTGTACATGTGGATCCTTTTCCCTTTTAGATGATCACTTTGGGGTACTCACCTAGGAGTAGTATTGCTGGGTCAAAGAGTCTACACAGTCCTATGGCCCTTTGGGCAGAGTTCTAAATTGCTCTGCAGAATGGCTGGATCAGTTTACAACTCCACTAAAAAAACATTATTACAACTTTCCCATATTTTCTCCAACATTTATCAATTTCCCTTTCTGTCAAATTAGCAAATTTGATATGCATGAGGAAGTATCTCAGAAGGTTTTTTTTTTTAATTTCTCTAATCAATAGTAATTTGGGACATGTTTTCATATGGATATAGATAGATTTAATTTCTCCATCTAAAAACTTCCTGTTAATATCCTTTGACCATTTCTCAATTAGAGAATGACTTATATTCTTATAAATTTGACTCAGTTCTCTCTATATTTGAGAAATGAAGCCTTTATCAGAAACACTTGCTGTAAAAATTATTTCCCATCTTTTTGCTTTCCTTCTAATCTTGCTTGCATTGGTTTTGTTCTTGCAAAAACTTCTTAATTTAATATAATAAAAATGATCTATTTTACAATTCATAATGTTTTCTATCTCTTCTTTGATTTCAAATTTTTCCCTTCTCCATGGATTGGACAGGTAAACAATACCTTGCTCTCCTAATTTGCTTATGGTATCACCCTTTATGGTTAAATCATGTACCCATTTTGACCTTATCTTGGTATACAGTGAGAGATATTTGTCTATGCCTAGTTTCTGCTGCACTATTTTCCAGTTTTCCCAGCAGTTTTTGTCATATCATGAGTTCTTATTCCACAAGCTGGAGTCTGGGTTTCTCAAACAGTAGTTTACTTACTACTTACTACTGTGTCTTGTGTAGCTAATCTATTTCATTGATCTACCACTCTATTTCTTAGCCAGTACCAAATCATTTTGATGAATGCTGCTTTATAATATAGTTTTAGATCTGATATGTCTAGGTCACCTTCCTTTGCATTTTTTCATTAATTCCTTTGATATTTTTGGCCTTTTTTTCTTCCAGATGAATTTTGTTATTATTTTTTCTAGTTCTATAAAATATTTTTGGTAGTTTAATTGGCATGGCACTAAATAAGTAAACTAATTTAGATAGAATTGCCATTTTTATTATATTAGCTTGGCTTACCCATGAGCAATTGATATTTTTCCAATTGCTTAGGTGTGATTATATTTGTATGAAGTGTTTTGTAATTATATTCATATAATATCTGAATTTGCTTTTATTAGGTACACACCAAATATTTTGTATTGTTTCCTGTTATTTTAAATGGAATTTCTCTTTCTATCTCTTGCTGCTGGGGTTTTATTTATAGTCATATTATAAAATTGCAAAGGAAAAAATTAAAAGGAATTTTATGTATTGAATTTAAATACATTATTCCAAGATGAAGTCTATAGGCTTCAGACTGCCAAAGAGATCCATGAAATGCAGACAGATTAAGAAACACTTATGTTGGGGACAGCTAGGTGGCACAGTTTACAAAGCACTGGCCCTGGATTCAGGAGTACCTGAGTTCAAATCTGGCCTCAGACACTTGACACTAGCTGTGTGACCTTGGGCAGGTCACTTAACCCTCATTGCCCTGCAAAAAAAATTAAAAATAAAATAAAAATAAAAGAAACACTGATGTAGAAAAGGGACAAAGAATATGGAAGAACAAATTAGGATAGTCAATCAAAAATATTTAAGTACCTACTGCATTCCAACTCTGTGCTAAGAATTAGCAATACAAAAAAGATGCAAAAGTTAATTCTTGCCCTCAAGGAACCCACAATCCAATAGAGACATCAAAAAGGGAATATATACAAATTGCTTACATATGGAACAAATTTTTAAAAATCAAGAAAGAAAAGGAATTACAATTAAATGTTTCATTTATTTTTAATAGTATTTTTCCAATTACATATAAAGTTATTTTCCAACATACATTTTTGTAAGATTTTTAATTCCAAATTTTTCTCCTTCCCTCCTGCCTCCTGAAGACAGCAAGCAGTCTGACATAGGTTATACAGTATGATTATGTTAAATATATTTCCACATTAGTCATCTTGTGAAAGAAGAATCAGAACAAAAGGGGAAAAAACAGAAGAAAGAAGAGAGAAACAAACCAAAAAAGTGAAAGTTGTATGCTTTGATCTGTATTCAGACTCCATAGTTGTTTTTTTGTTTGTTTGTTTTCGTTTTTTCTTGATGCTGAGAGCATTGTCCATCACAAGTGTTTTGGAGTTGTCTTGGATTGTTGTATTGCTGAAAAGAGCTAAATCTATGACAGTCAGAGGGCAGCTAGGTGGTGCAGTGGTTAAAGCACCGGCCCTGGATTCAGGAGGACCTGAGTTCAAATCCGGCCTCAGACACTTGACACTTACTAGCTGGGCGACCCTCAGCAAGTCACTTAACCCTCATTGCCCTGAAAAAAAAAAGTCTGATATATCTTTCACTGTCAATAATTATGCAATGTTTTATTCAGCATTAATTCATCTGAGTCATTTCAGGTTTTTCTGAACTCTGCCTGCTCATGGTTTCTTTCTTTCTTTCTTTTTCTTTTTTTTGGTGAGGCAATATGATTTAAGTGACTTGCCCAGGGTCACACAGCTTGTAAGTGTCAAGTGTCTGAGGCCAGATTTGAACTCAGATCCTCCTGAATCCAGGCTGGTACTTTATCCACTGTGCCAACTAGCTGTCCCACACTCATCATTTCTTACTGTACAATAGTATATTACATTACATTCATACACCAGAACTTCTTCAGCCATTCCCCAATTGATGGATATCTCCTGAATCTCCAACTCTTTGCCACCACAAAAAGAGCTGCTATAAATATTTTTTGTGTATATGGGTCCTTTTCCCTTTTTGGAAAAGACTTCCTGTAGAAGAAGGAATTTTAGTTGAGATTTTTTATTACTTTAAATTGATCTTCAACTATACTTCACAGATGTAATCATTAAAATAATTTAGTATTGGAAAAGAACTAAAATGGTTGATTAATGTAATAGATTATGTACAGAATACATAAGAAAAAAGAGCCCAGTAACCAATCTTTGCTAACCCCCCAAAAAATGCTGAGTTACTGCAGCAAGAGCTCTCTATTTGACAAAAAAATGCTGGGAAAACTTTAAAGTAGTCTGGCAAAAACTAGGCATAGACTGCCATCTTACACAGTATGCTAAGATAAACTCAAAATGGCTATATGGTTTAGACATAAAGGAGGACATCATAAGTAACTTAATGAGGGGCAGCTAGGTGGCACAGTGGATAAAACACCGGCCCTGGATTCAGAAGGACCTGAGTTCAATTCCAGCCTTGGACACTTGACACTTATTAGCTGTGTGACCTTGGGCAAGTCACTGAACCCTCATTGCCCCACAAAAACCAAACCAAAACAAAAAAAGTAACTTAATGGAATATGAAAGAAATTACTTATTGGGTCTAAGGAAAATAGTGTTTATGACAAAAGAGAGAAAGAGGTTTATAGAGATAAATTAGATAATTTTAATTACATAAATTGAAAAACTTTTGTTGCAAACAAAACCAATGCATCTAACATTAGAAGATAAATGGGAAATTTGGAGAAATAATCTTTGCAGTCAATTTCTGATAAATAATAAATAATTGTTGAAAGTATAGGAATAGGCAGTTTTCAGAAGAAATTAAAGCTATCAATAGTCAATTAAAATATGCTCTATATCACTAAAAAGTAGGAAAAGCTATTTTAAAACAATTCTGAGTTACCACCTCACACATATCAGATTGGCTGGTGTGACAGAAAAGAAAAATGACAATTGCTGGAGGGGATATGAAAAAAAGGTACATTAATATACTGTTGGTATAGCTATGAACTGGTCCTACCCTTATGTAGTACACTTTTACCTGTTGACAAAGGCCTTTAAAATTGTGCACACCCTTTGACCCAGCAATAGCACTATGAGGTTTATACCCCAAAGAGATAAAAGAAAAAGGAAAAGGACCCATACATACAGAAATATAACAGCTCTTTTGGTGGTGGTAAAGAATTACCTGAAGGGATACCTATCAATTGGGGAATGGCTAAACACATTATGACCTATGAATATAATGTAATCTTATTGTCCTATAAGAAACAATGGAGGGAATGGTTTCAGAAAAACCCTGGGAAGAATTATATGAATTGATGCAAAATGAAATGAGCAGAACCACAGCAATTTATATGGTAACAGCAATATTGTGAGGATCATTAACTGTGCAAAACTCAGTAACTGATCAGCACAATTTCAAAAGACCCATGCCAGAAAGTGCTAATCACCTCCTGATAGAGAACTGAAGGCTTCATTGTGCAGATGGAAGCATTTATTTCTTCCTTTCTTTTTTTTTTCCTTTTTACTAGAATATGGCTAATGTGGAAATTTGTTTTGCATGAATTCAAATATTTAATGGGTTTTGTATTTATTGGGATAACTAGGTGGTGCAGTGGCCAGAGCACTGGGCCTAGAGTCAGGATGATCTGAGTTCAAATCTAGCCTTAGATGTTAATGTATAACCCTGCACAAGTTGCTTAACTCCTATTTGCCTCATTTCCCCATATGTAAAGTGGAGACACTAATGAAGGGAATAACAATCCTCTCCATTATCTTTGCCAAGAAATCAAAGTTCATGGGGTCATGTAGGGTTAAATATGAGTGAACTACTGAACAACAGATTTTTATTTCTTGCCTTTATAATGAATAGGGGAGATAGCAGGAGAAGCAAGATAATTTGGAAGTGAAAATAAAATAGAACCAAAAAAAAAAGAAGAACTTGAAGTGAATAGTAGGAACACAATGGTGTAGGTGATTTGAAGAATTCTGAGGTAGTAAAGTAAGCCTGAAGGTTGAACTTGGAGAATAGAGAATGAAATAAATTTGGGCGAATTTGAGAAAAATTTGAAGGAGAATAACTTTTAGGACCAAGTATTGATCCGGATACTTCTTCTAGGCTGAAAAATGATCAGGATCAATGATAATTAAAATAAAGTTTTCTTGAATTAAAAGTTTTTCTTTGGGCAGCTAGGTGGTACAGTGGATAGAGCATTGGCCTTGGATTCAGGAGGACTTGAGTTCAAATCTGACCATAGGCACTTGATACTTACTAGCTGTGTGAACCTGGGCAAGTCACTTAACCCCAATAACCTCACCAAAAAAAAAAAAAGAAAAAGAAAAAAGAAAAGAAAAGAAAAAGAAAAAAGATTAAAAAAGCTTTTCTTTAATGGGATTAAAAAGTTTAAAAATAAGGTTTAATGAGAAGCATTAAGGATTATAGAGGAAAGTCTGAAGATGAAAACTGAATAAAAGGAGAAGAGAATTCAAAAGATAAGTCAGAAAATGTAATGGTAAATGTAACAAATATAGGGTAAAACAAATTGATAGAGTGGACAGGGCAAATAGGAGAACCACATAGGAAGTTGATCTTGATGGGAAGGGAAGTGATAAGTTTCAGAGTTCTCATTGAAATGAAGGGAAATAAATTGAGTAAGGTAGTACTAAGAGATAATAAGAGATTTTTTTTTTAAAAAGCATGTACTTAGTATTGATGTGAAATCCATAAGTAGTCCCTCTTAAAGGTTGAAAACCTCAAGCATTATACATAGCATGGGGGATTCTGTGGTAATTTACAGTGAACATGCAATGTTTTCATTTCTCCTACAGCTAATGTTAGAAGTGTAGTGTAGGCTTCCTTTTAATAAAGAACACTGAAGAATATAACTTCACTTCCCAGGTTGTTGGGGACATGAAATGTTCATAAAGGAAACAAAGAGTCAATGATGAGAAGAGGATTTGAGGTGGAAGAAGAGAAACAACTTGTCTGGATGTTGGAGGAAAGATGATTACATAGGAGAGAAAGATAGTAAAGGACAATTATTTACTTTATGTTATATAAATTATTGGGGTTGCCAACTTTTTCTAGGTAAATTATTGGGGACCAGACTTGGTTTTCTAAAATACTGCTATTTATAAATTAATGGCTATTGCACCCATTTTGGCAGCATTTATTATTAAAGTATATTAAATTTAGTAAAGAATAGACTGAGTGGCATTTAACACAAGCAGAAAACCCCCCAGAGGCATTTTGTCTCTACATTTGCTATACTAGCTTAAGAGGAGAGCATTCACCAACAGGCCAGCATGCAGAGGCTAGAGTGCAAGCCAAGAATAGCACCGACCTTGTGGCCAGAGGCTTTTTCTCTTTTGATAAAGGTGATTCTTATACACTGATCAAAGCTATTTGGCCAGCATCATTCAATTCCATTGGTTGACGTGACTTGAGGGTGGTCCATATTAAAATGAGCTCTACAGTGATGACATTAGGGTCTAACAGGAGACAGATCCCCTGAGGAGCAAAGTCAAATTCAGATAGCTGTGGCTTAATCCCCTTGGTTTAGTGGCCTTGGACTTGCCCTGCATAGAATTAGTTCCTGAGTTTAGCTAAAGTCTCCTGGAATGAAACTTCCAAACTGGAGGTGGGGAAGGGCTAGAACTGTGTCCCTGGGTTCCCCAAGAAATTCATTATTACTTATTTTTTCATAACTTTCAGCTTAAAAACATTATTTGAGGGTATAAGTTGATGATTATTAAAATCTTTATGTGTAGCTGAGGTTGGGTGGAGGAGTAGTTCATGGGAGGTGAGTGTTTTGAGGAAGTGAGGGGCTATGGCATTTGAGAGAGAATAAATATGAGTTTTGAAATCTCCTAATATGAGAGTAGGGGTTGGGAAAGAGAGAAAAACTGCAAGCCAGGTATCAAACTAATTAAAGGAGGAAGGGGATTGACTTGGGAGCCTGTAGATAAAAGCAAGTGAATAGCATGAATCTCAAAGAAAGAGAGCTTACTAATTTTTTTTTTTGTTTTGTTTTGTTTTGTTTTTAGTGAGGCAATTGGGGTTAAGTGACTTGCCCAGGGTCACACAGCTAGTAAGTGTTAAGTGTCTGAGGCCAGATTTGAACTCAGGTACTCCTGACTCTAGGGCTGGTGCTCTATCCACGAGAGTTTACTAAATAATGGAGGAAGGAGGGAAAACCTGAAAGTATCATTGAAGATCAAGGAATATTATAACTTCCTTACCTTCACCAGTGAACTGAGGAAAATCAGTGAAGGTGCAACTAGTACTGGAATGGGTGACCAAGGAGGCTGTGTCATCCGGGAAAAGACAGGTTTTTCCAGTAAGAGCTAGTTAGTAGATGAAAGGAGTGGGAGAGAAATTGATTTAAAACAAAGGGAAGTATATAACCTAAGAAACAGGGATTACAGAGGACACAATAATAGAAGGATTGGGTGGAGTTAGGATGAACCTCTGGGTTGGGAATGTTAAGAGGGATGGGAATGAGGAATCGGGTGGCAGCCACTATGAAATGTGTTTTGGATTACCTATAAGAGTTCAGAGTCACTGGGATGTAAAGTGTATGACCAGGTGTGAGAATGATCATCTTTGAGTGGAGGGGACACTTCTGTACCCTAAAAGAACAGTTGCAGCAGGAAATGGGAGGGCTTAAATCTAAGGGAAAGTTGCTTTTATTTGCACTGTAGGTTCCCCACATACCTGTTGGAAAAGTGTGCTAGTATCAGGAGGTAGAAGATCCTTTGTGATATAAGGGATGGAAATCTTTTCTTTAGAGTATATGCCTTCTCTGGCTCATAGGAGCCTTGGTGAGATGATGAAACCAATAACTGCATTATGACTCTAGGTGAGAGTACATTGTTATTATTATTTGTTCAAAAAAACCTAGATAGGTAAAAGGGGTTTAGTAAGTGGTATTTTTGCTTTAAGAAAATATGAGAATGAGGATATCCAGAAACTGGGAAGGCAAAGTATATGGAGAGTATATAGATAAAGTCCAGTGGAAGGAGAAAAGCAAAAACAAAATAAACAAAACTAAATCTTTCATTGGAGTATAGCACAGATATCTTGAAAGAAAGAGGAATTAGATGAAAAATAAATGGAAGAGATCACAAGCCTTGTGCAGAACCATGGTATAGCAGTGAGCCAGGACTTCTGGTATTCAGATTTCTCCAACAGTTTTCTGCCTAAAGTGAAGTAGCTAATAACTTCCATTTCATTTATAATTTTGTCCTCCAATAGGTAGCAGAGACAAAAAAAAACTATATTCTGGATTAGATGCTCATTTTACAGAAAGAAACTTATTGGTTTCTGTCTGGGGTTTAAATTCTGGGAACTTTGAATTAACTTTTTTTTAAAAAGAAATATACTAGTCTGACATGAATGCTAGATTTGGGGAAAAAAGATTTCAATGTTCTCAGGAAGAATAGGTAGGCTTAAAAAAGAATAACTCAGCCCTGGAGGTATAGAAGATACACAAAAATGAGATTCTGAAGACTGAAAGGGAAGTAATTCAAGTGAGGAGGAAAACTAGGATATATTTGAAGAGAACTACATGCATGCACAGGGACTTCTCTAACCAACTTAGATTTTAAATAAAGGAATATAAATAGGAGAAAGCACGGCTATATAGCAGACACAGTCCTGTAAAATTGCTATCTATAGTGCTCCAACTCAGAATAAAGTAAAGGTGACAAGTGAAGGTAAGAAAAACAATAAAAAAATATTTTAAAAGTTATTTTTAGGAGAAAAGAAGGACCAAAAATGGGATAGGAACTTTGTTTTGGATGGATGAAGTTATAAAAAAATAACAATTTACAAAAATCATCTATTCAATTCTGTTTATATTATTTTCTCTACAAAAAAGTGACAATTGTGCTAGAAATAGCATAAGAAAATAGTTAATAGGAAAGTGATACTTAAGATAAGATAGAGATAAGAGAGTATATCATTGCCCTTGATGATCAGTTCTTTTCATTCAGATAAACTATATATCATTAGATTCATTTAAAAACACATTTTGCTATATTTCATTAAATCCCTCCCAATTGTATTTTAAAACATTTATTTATTTATTTATTTATTTATTTATTTATTTATTTTTTGAATTTTAAATTCCCTTTCTTCCTCCTCTCCCCACCCTCAGCTCTGTAAAATAATTCTTTTGGCAATTTGATTGGTATAACACTAAATAAGTAAATTAACTTAAGTAGAATTGTCATTTTTATTATTTTGGCTCAACCCACTCATGAGCAAATAATATTTCTCCTATTTTGTAGACCTGTCTTTATTTGTGTAAAAAGCATTTTGCAAATGTGATCATATATAGTCCCTGGTTTTATTCTGGCAGGTAAACTCCAAAGAATTTCATGCTGTGCAGTCTTTAAAAAAATTAGCATTGTTTAGCATTTGATATTTTCCCCAATTACATGTAAAATAATTCTAAAAATTCATTTTTAAAATGCTGAGTTCCAAATTTTCTCCCTTTCTTTCTCCCCACCCCCTTTATTGAGAAGGCAAGCAATTTGATAAAGATTAGGCAAATAGCATGCAAATATATTTCTACATTAATCATATTGTGAAAGAAAACATAGGTAACACCTCAAGAAAAATAAAGTTAAAAAAAAATGTATGCTTCAATCTGTATCCAGACACTATCAGGTCTTTCTCTCGGGATGGATAGCATTTTTTATAATATGTCCTTCAGAGGTCTTGGATCACTGTATTGCTGAGAGCATCTAAATTATTCACAGCTGATTATCTTACAACACAATTGCGTAGCACAATTTGTTCAGCTATTCCCCAATTGATGGGCATCCCCTCAATTTCCAATTCTTTGCTACCAGAAAAGAGGTGATACACACAAATAAATGTAGACATATGTATACACATACATAAATATTCAAAAAGGAAAAGAACCAATATATAATATATATGTTATATATTTCACACATATGTGTGAATATACATTGATGTATATTCATATTCATATGCATATGCGTATGTGTATGTATATGTATATGTGTATGTGTATGTGTATGTATATAATTTCTTTTTGGATATAGACCTAAAAGTAGTGTTGCTAGGTGAAAGGGTCTGGAGAGTTTTATAGCCCTTTGGGCATAGTTCCAAATTGCTCTGCAGAATGGTTGAACCACTTCACAACTCCACCAATGGTGCATAAATAACTCATTTTTCCACATTCCCTGCAACATTTGTCATTTTCCTTTTTTGCCCTATTACCCAATCTAATAGTTATGAGGTAGTACCTCAGAATTATTTTAGTTTGCATTTCTCCAATCAATAGTGATTTAGAGCATTTTTTTCATTTGGCTATAGATAGCTTTGATTACTTTATCTGAAAACCATTCATATCTTTTGTACATTTATCAATTGGGGAATGGCTTATATTTATAAAAAAAATTGACTTAGTTCTCTATATGTTTAAGAAATGAAGTCTTTTTCAGAGAAACTTGATTCAAATTTTTATCAAAGTTATGATTGCTAACTGTATTTCCTTCCAACCTATTTATCCCTTTTATTATTCTCTTTTCTTTCTCCTTTCACCCTTTTCCTCCTCAAAAGTGTTTTGTTTCTTACTCCTGCCTCCATCAAACTGCCCTCCATTCTATCATCATTCCTCCCTTCTCTTATACCCTTCCTTTCCTATTTTCCTGTAGTGTAGGTTAAATTTCCATACCCAATTGAGTGTGTATATTATGTTCCTTCTTGAGCCAATTTGTGAACAAGGGTCATTCATTCCATCCTCCCTTCATCTTTCTATCCAGTGTAAATGCTTTTCTTTTGTCTCTTTTATGTGAGTTAATTTCCATCATTCTACATTTCCCTTTCCATTTCTCCCAGTGCATTCCTCTCACTCCTTAGTTTTATCTTTTAAAATTATCATCTGTAACCTAAAAGCCTTTCCAATACAATAAGGGGTGAAGCAAGGATGTCCATTACCATCTATATTGTTTAATATTGTATTAGAAATGTTAGCTATAGCAATTAGAGAAGAAAAAGAAATTAAAGGAATTAGAATAGGAATTAGAATCATCTTTGCAGATGATATGATGTTACACTTAGAAAATCCTAGATAATCAACAAAAAAGCTACTTCAAATTATTAACAATGTCATCAAAGTGGTAGGATATAAAATAAACCCAGATAAATCATCAGCATTTCTATATATTATCAATAATGTTTAACAACACATAGAAAGAGAAATTCCATTTAAAATAACTGTGGCTAATATAAAATCCTTGGGAGTCTACGTCCCAAAACAAGCAGAGCAACCATGTGACCAAAACTACAAAACACTTTTCACAGAAATAGTCAGATCTAAAAAAATTGGAAAAATGTTAATTGCTCATGGGTAGGCAGAGCCAATATAAGAAAAATGACAATTCTACCTAAGTTAATTTATGTTTTTAGTGCTATAACAATAAAATTATGGAAAATATTTTATAGAGATAGAAAAAGCGATAAAAAATTCATCTGGAAAAACAAAAGTTCATGGATATCATGGGAAGAAATGAAAAAAAAAATGGGAGAATCGAGTCTAGCAATACCAGATCTTAAACTGTATTATAAAGTGGTAATTATCAAAATAATCTGGTACTGGCTAAGAAATAGAGAGATAGATGAGTGGAATAGAAGAGGTAGAAATCACACAAAGTAAATGAGTATAGTAATCTAGAATATGATAGAAAAAGATCCAAGCTTTTGGAACAAAAACTCATTATTTGACTAAAACTGCTGAGAAAATTGGAAAATAGTATGGCAGAAACTAGTTATAGACCAACATCTCATACTGTACACTAAAGTAAGATCAAAATGGGTGCATGTTTTACACATAAAGGATGATACTGTAAGCAAATTAGGAGAGTATGGAATCATTTATCTGTCAGATTTATGGGCAGAGCAAGAATTTAGTACAAAAGAAGATAAAGAGAGTAAAATAAAATATAAAGTAGATCATTTTGATTATATAAAATTAAAAAAGCTTTTGCACAAGTTAATGTAACCAAGATTGCAAGGGAAGTAGAAAACTAGGAAAGCATTTTTATTTTAGTTTTTGTTTTGTTTTGTTTAGTGGGGTATAAGGGCTAAAATTCTAGCTATATTGTCTAAAATATCTAATGAGTGGTCATCAATAAATTATAAGCTTTAGCAAGAGTTAGACTTTTAAGCATTTATTAAGGAGAATAGGAATTTGGTAAAGAGAGAGAGAAAGGCCTAGATTCATCTATTTATTAAAGGGAGAGCACATTTCTAGCTCCCTCTCCACCAGAGTCTTCACAAAAGAGTGAGCCAGCATGCCAGCCTCCCCCTTCTTCCTCCCACAAGGAAACGTCATTTCTTGACGCCAATGAAAAGATGCATGGTCCTGCCCTCAGAGGCCCTCTCCTCATGTTGGAGCTTTCCTATAATAAGTCTCCAGCAGGTGGCATCATTCCAATTGTTACAGTGGCAATGAGGATTAAGTGACTTGTCCAGAGTCACACAGCTAGTAAGTGTCAAGTGTCTGAGGCAGGATTTGAACTCAGGTCCTCCTAAATCTAGGGCCAGTGCTTTATCCACTATGCCACCTAGCTGCCCCTGGGAAAGCACTTTTGAAACAAATATGTTGGATAAAGGCCTAATTTCTCAAATATATAGAGAACTGAGTCAAATTAATAAAAATACAAGTCATTTCCCACTTGTTAAATGGTCAAAGGATATGAACAGGGAATTTTCAGACAAAGAAATCAAAGCTATCTATAATCATAAGAAAAAATGCTCTAAATCACTATTGATCAGAGAAATGCAAATTAAATAAAAAACTCTTAGGTTTCACTTTACACCTACTAGAGGGGCAAATATAACAAAAATACAGAAAATACTGGGTATTTGAGTAGCTAGGATGCTAATAAACTTTTGGTGGAGTTTTGAAAAGATACAACCATTCTGGAGAGCAATTTGGAACTTTGCCCAAAGGGCTATAGAACTGTGCATACCTTTTCATCCAGCAGTACCACTGCTAGGCATCCCCAAAAAGAGAAAAAGTCCTATTTGTACTAAAACATTTATAGCTTTTTGTGTTGGCTAAAAACAAAGGAATTCCCATCAGCTGGGGAATGGACAAACAAACTGTGGTTTATGATGGTGATGGGATATTATTGTGCTATAAGAAATGACAAGCAAAAGAAAAAAAGAGAGAAAGAAAGAAAAAGAAATGACAATCAGGATGACTCCAGAAAGGCTTGGAAAATCACATATGAAATGATGTATAGTGAAATGAGCAGAACCAAGAGAACATTGTTCACAGAGACAGCAAGGTTTTTGAAGAACTGTGAATGACTTGACTATTTTCAACAATACAATGACCCAAAACAAAACCAAAGGACTATTGATGAAACATACTATCCACCTCCAAAGAAATAACTGATATTGATTGAACAGACTGAAGCATGCTATTTTTCATTTTCTTTCGTTTTTTTTCTTTTAATCAACTTTTCTTGTACAAAATGACAAATATGGTAATGTTTTACAAAATGATACATGTATAACCCATATCTGATTGCCTGCTCAGGGAGGGAAAGAAGGATAAAAATTGGAAGCCAAAACTATAAATAAAAATGTTTATTGCAAAAAAAGTAATAAAACCCTTATCCCTTTATATTCAAATCACATCTATGCCCACTGCCTGCCGGTCTGTCTGCCTTTCTGTCTGCCTGCCTGTCTCTCTCTCTCTCTCTCTCTCTCTCTCTCTCTCCCTCTCTCCACTCCTACTAACTGCCCTAATAATAGACATTTCTTAGGACTTATAGGTATCATATTCCCATATAGGGATATAAATAGTTTAACCTTATTACATCCCTTATGATTTCTCTTTTCTCTTTACCTTTTTATATTTCTTTTGCATCTTGTATTTGAAAGCAAAATTTTCTACTCAGCTCTGGTCTTTTCATCAAGAATGCTCAAAAGTTCTCTATTTCATTGAATATCCATCCGTGTCCCCCCAACCCTGAAGGATTATATTCAGTTTTGCTGGGTAGGTGATTCTTGGTTATAATCCTAGGTATTTTGCCCTCCAGAATATCATATTACAAGCCCTCTGATTCCTTAATGTGGAATCTGCTAAACCTTGCTTTTTTCCTGACTGTGCTACAAAAATACTTGAATTTTTTTCTTTGTGGTTGCTTGTAATATTTTCTCCTTGACCTGGAATCACTGAAATTTGGCTACCATATCCCTGGGATTTTTTATTTTGGGATCTTTTTCAAGAGGCAATCAGTGGATTCTTTCAGTTTCTATTTTACCCTCTGGTTCTTGAACACCAGGACAGTTTTCCTTGATAATTACTTTTGTTTTGTTTTGGGGTTTTTTGCAGGGCAATTAGGTGTAAGTGACTTGCCCAGGGTCACACAACTAGTAAGGGTGTCAAGTGTCTGAGGCTGTATTTGAACTCAGGTCCTCCTGAATCCAGGGCAGGTGCTTTATCCATTACGCCACCTAGCTGCCCCAAAGAATTAATTGTGATTTTAGGTTTTTCTTTTTTTTTTAAGTTTTTTTTTGGGGGTGGGCCAGTTGGGTAAAGTGACTTGCCCAAGGTCACACACCTAGTAAGTTTCAAGTTTCTGAGGCTGGATTTGTACTCAGGTCCTCCTGAATCCAGGGCCGGTGCTTTATCCACTGTACCACTTAGCTTCCCCATAAGATTAGTTTCTTTTCTTTCTTTTCTTTTTTTTTGTGGGGGAGCAGGGCAATGAGGATTAAGTAACTTGCCCAGGGTCACACAGCTGGTTAGTGTCAAGTGTCCAAGGTCGGATTTGAACTGAGATCCTCCTGAATCCAAGGCCAGTGCTTTATCTACTCTGCCACCTAGCTGCCTCCTTGAAAATTTCTTGAAAGATGATGTCTAAGTTCCTTTATTTTCTTTTTTTAGATCATGGCTTTCAGATAGTCCAATAATTTTAAAATAATCTCTCCTGGATCTATTTTCCAGTTCAATTGTTTTTCCAGTGGGATATTTCACATTGTCTTCTATTTCTTTTTTATTCTTTTGATTTTCTCAATAAGTCATTAGCTTCCATTTCCTCAATCCTAATTTTTAAGGAATGATTTTCTTTAGTGATTTTTTCCTGCTTTTCCATTTTGTCAATTCAATGTTTTAAGGAGTTTTTATTTTTCTTCAGTGAATTATTGTGTCTCTTTTTTCCATTTAGCTTATTCCACCTTTTAAGGTATTCTTCTCATTGGCTTTTTGTACCTTTTTAAGAATTTGGCCAAGTTTGTTTATTAAGGTGTTTTTTCTTCAGTATTATGTGTGTGGGGCTGTGTCTTTTACCAAGCTGTTGACTCTTTTGTCATAATTTTCTTGCATTACTCTCATTTCTCCTCTCAATTTTGCCTCTATTCTCTAATTTGATATTTACAATCCCCTTTGACCCTTCCTTGGCCTGAGACCAATTTGTAGTTTGCTTGGAGGCTTTGGCTGTAGGAACTTTGGCTTTGCCTTCTTCTTCTGAGTGTGTGTTTTGATCTTCTTTGTCACCATGGTAACTTTCTATGGGCAGAATTTTTTCTGTTTGCTTATTTTCCAAGCCTACTTCTTGCCTTTTAACTCTTTATTAAAGTGTGAAGGGCACACTAGATATTTCTGGTGACCTGCTTGTTTTTAGTTTTTTCAAGCATTTATGATCTAAAGAGAGGTGCATTTACTCTTCTCCTGGCATGTGTTCTTGTCTGTGAATGACCAAATGAACTCTTTTCTACCCTGGAACTATTATGAGGGTTCCTGTTCCACTGTGGTTTGCTTGATTTCCTTCTTGTCCCAGAACTTCTATCCAGGATTGTGGCCTGCTCATCATTTCTTTTGCATTTACTACCCTACATCCTATTCCCTCCCCTTGATATTTACTCTATTTTCTATCTTCTTTCACCCTATCCCTACTCAAAGGTGTTTTGCTTTTTACTTCTCCCTCCCCCAATCTGTCCTCCCTTCTTTGGCCTCTCCCCCCCTTATCTCCTTCCCCTCCTACTTTCCCTCAGGGCAAAATATATTACTATACCCACTTGAGTGTTTGTGTTATTCCCTCTTTGAGTCATTTCTGATGAGAGTAAGGCTCACTCACTCCCCTGCTCCTTCCTCATCTTCCTGTCCTCTCCATAAACTTTTTTTTGTGTCTTTTATGTGAGGTACTTTACTACCTTCAACCTTTCCCTTTCCCTTTTTTCCAGTGCATTCCTTTTACCCCTTAACTTTGTTTTAAAGATGTCATCATAGGTCATCTAGGTGACACAGTGGACAAATCACCAGCCATGGACCCAGAAAGCCCCAAACCCAAATCTGGTATTTGACATATGCCACCCCATCCTGCCCGCCCCTGAAAAATCAAGGATAAACAAAAAAATAATAATAAATGCTTTACAGAAATCATCCCTTCATATTCAGTTCAGACCTGTGTCCTCTATCTAATTGTATTCTTTTCAGCTACCCTAGTACTGAGAAAGTTCTTATGAGTTTGAAGTATTATCATTCTATGTAGGAATGTAAACAGTTGAATATTTTAATATCCCTCATGATTTATTTTTCTTGTTTACCTTTTTATGCTTCTCTAGTGTCTTGTATTTGAAAGTCAAATTTTCTATTCAGTTCAGGTCTTTTCATCACAAATAGCTGAAAGTCCTCCTTTTCACTGAAGTCACATTTTTTCCTCTGAAAGATTATAGGCAGTTGTGCTGGGTGTGTGATTCTTGGCTGTAGTTCCAGTTCCTTTGTATTCTGGAGTATCATATTCCATACCCTCCATTCCTTTAATGTAGATGCTGCTAGATCTTGTTTTAACCTTATTGTAGCTCCACAGTATTTGAATTCCTTTGTTCTTCCTGCTTGTAATATTTTCTCCTTGACCTGGGAGCTCTGGAATTTGGCTATAATATTCCTGGAGGTTTTCCTTTGGGGAATCTCTTTCAGGAGGTGATCTGTGGATTCTTTCAATTTCTATTTTACCTTCTGCTTTTAGAATATCAGGGCAATTTTCCCTGGCAATTTCTTGGAAGATGCTGTCTAAACTCTTATTTTGGTCATGATTTTCAGGTAGTCCAATGATTTTCAAATTATCTCTCTTAGATCTATTTTCCAGGTCAGCTATTTTTCCAAGGAGATATTTCATATTGCCCTCTATTTTTTTATTCATTTCGATTTGCTCTACTGTCTCTGTAGTCATTTTAAAAGGAATTTTTCTTTTCAGCTCCTCTTGCTTGGCTTTGTTTTATATATATATATATATATATATATATATGTGTGTGTGTGTGTGTGTGTGTGTGTGTATACATATACATACATATACACACACATACATATATACATACATATGTATATAAACACATACACACATCTATATCTATATCTATCTATCTATCTATATATGCTGATGATTTCTATAGGATTTTTTATACCCCTCAACTTTGCTGGAGTTAATTGTTACAACTAGTTTTTCAGTTGTTTCTCAAAATATACTGTCATATCATCTCCAAAGAGTGATAACTTTTTTTTCATTGCCTATTTTTATTCTTTCAATTTGTTTTTCTTTTCTTATTGCTATAGCTAGTTTTCTAATATATATAAATTCTTCTCTCTCTCTCTCTCTCTCTCTCTCTCTTTTGCTGGGCAATGAGGGTGAAGTGACTTGCCCAGGGTCACACAGCTAGTAAGTGTCAAGTGTCTGAGGCTGGATTTGAATTCCTGAATTTGGAGCCAGTGCTTTATCCACTGCACCACCTAGCTGCACCCTCTAATATAACATTGAATAATTGTGGTGGTAATAGACATTCTTGCTTCCTCCACTTATATGTTATATCCATAACAGAAAATGCTAGCTCTTGTTTTTCAGTAGATATTACTTAGCATTTTTTCTGGTGTTCTTAATGGGAATGAGTGAGGTATTTTACAAATTTTTTGTGTTGCTATTGATATAATTATATGATTGCCATTTTTTGTTATTGATATGATCAATTCTATTTATAGTTTTCCTAGTATTGAAACAGTCAGCATTCCTATTATGAATTCCTTTAGGTCATAACATATGATCTTTGTGATATATTGTGTTAATATCCTTTCTGGTATTTTATTTTGTTTGCATTGATATTCATTAAGGAAATTGGTTTATACTTTTTTTTTCTCTGTTTTCAATTTCATATTTGTGCCATAAAAGCAATTTAGTACAATTCCTTATTTTCCTATTTTTTCCATATAATATACATAGTATTTTGTTTAATTATTCCTTAAATATTCTATAGAAATCAGTTCTAAATCTGTCTGGTCTTAGAGATTTTTTTCCAGGGAGTTCATTGATGCTTTATTTAATTTCTTTTTCTAAAATGGGATTATTTAACTACTCTTTCCTTTTTTTGAAATTTTGGAAAATTTACATTTTTATAAATATACATACCTTTTTCTTAGATTATCAGGTTTGCTGACACATAATTGGACAAAATAACTTCTAGTGTTTGCTTTAGTTTCATCTTCACTGGTGGTACATTCATCCTTATCATGTTTTATCTCAGTAATTTTGTTTTCATTCTTTTAAAAAATAATGTTTATTTCATTTGTTATTTTAAAATTAATTGTATTGGGGACAGCTAGGTGGTACAGTGGATAAAGCACCAGCTTTGGATTCAAGAGGACCTGAGTTCAAATCCAAACCTCAGACACTTGACACTTACTCTCTGTGTGACCCTGGGCAAGTCACTTAACCCTCATTGCTTGCAAAAGAAAAAAAAATTAATTGTATTGATCTTTTCTCAAAACCTGATCATAGTTTTATTGATAAGTTCAATTTCTTTTAACTTTTATTTTAATTCATCGCACTTTTAATTTTGAAGATACTGATTGTATTTTTTTTTTTAGTGAGGCAACTGGGGCAAGTGACTTGCCCAGGGTCATACAGCTAGTAAGTGTGTGTTAAGTGTCTGAGGCCAGACCTGAACTCAGGTACTCCTCACTCCAGGGCCGGTGCTCTATCCACTGTGCCACCTTGCTGCCCCTGATTGTATTTTTTAATTGTAGTTTTTATTGTAAATTTTAAAATTGTGTGCCCAATTTGTTCTTTCTTTTATTCATGTACACATTTATAGATATAAAATTTCCCTTAATACTTATTTTGGGGCTGCATCTCATAAATTTCACAATGTCTCTTTACTGTCACTCCTTTGATGTAATTATTTTTTCAATGATTTGTTCTTTGATCTGCTTTTCTTTTTTAGGATTTCATGATTCAGTTTCCCATCAATTTTTATTCCATGCTTCCATAGCTCTTTACTGAATGTATGCATTCAGTGAATGCATACAACTGAATGCATTATGGACTTGAAAAGGTACTTCTGACATTTCACGGGTTTCATATATTTTTGGTTTTGTTTTGTTTTTTGCATTTCATTGTGAGATTTTTATGCACTAATTCATGGTCAATTTTTGTGAAGGTTCTTTGTTGGGAGAAAATAATGGGTTTTGCCAGTACCCAAAAGCCCCAGCTCAAGGGGATCGATTTGGCTTATTTGGATTGACTAACTCTGCTAATTGACTCACTTGAAGTTGACTTGATTGAAACCACACTTGCCTGACTCTGAAGAGGGTATCTTTTCAGAGGCTGTGGACTCTGAGCTCAACATGGGACCACCCTCAAGTCCAGTGAACCAATGGATTTGGGTGATGCTAGCCAATTAGCTTGAAGCAGTGTGTAAGGACTGCCTCTTCTAAGGATTCAGGAGGTGCTTCCGCAGTCAGTTTGTTTTGTTTTGTTTTGGTGAGACAATTTGGGTTAAATGACTTGCCTAGGGTCACACAGCTAGTAAATATTAAGTGTCTAAGGCTGGATTTGAACTCAGGTCCTCCTGACTCCAGATCCAGTGATCTATTCACTGTGCCACCTAGCTGCCCCCACATTCAGTTAGGCTTGCAAACAGGCTAGTGGAGGACTGGAGGAAGAACCAGGTGAGGTTGGAACTCTAGGCTAGATAGGCCTTTTCTTAACTTTCTGAGCCAAGTTTTCTCTTTTTACTAACACTTGGTATGCTTTAATAAATTCTTAATGCCCCAAACTGGTGCTTAAGCTTCTAATTTATAAGTAATCCTAGGTAATTTCCCCTGCATTTTTGACAAGAATTAGGTGACCACACATTTAATTCTACACATCACAATGTACAGTTGAGAAGAAGGTACATCCCTTTTTATCTACAATTATTTTTTTCCTGAGGTCTATTATATCTAACTTTTCTAAAATTCTATTAATCTCTAACTTTTTACTGATTTATTTTTTTAGATTTATCTAAGTCTGAGAAGGCAAAGTTGAAGTCTCCCACTAATATAGCTTTACCATATCCTCCTCTTACTCATTTATTTTTTGAAATTTTCTTATTGCAATACAGAATGGCCATTATACTAGAAATGATAAAACTAAATAATAAACTAATTTATACTTAAGATAAGAAAGGAAATAATTAAGGAGTATTTATTTGCCCTTGATAATTTCAAATCTCCTCATCCAGATAAACTATATCCTTGCACTCTGAAAGAATTTATATGCCTCTTTATTGCTCCATTCAATATTTTTATATCATTACAGGAACAAATGTTAAGTACTTTGGTATTCAGAACAATTTTTTTGGAAGATGATGTCTTAGCTCATTTTGATCATGGTTTTCAGGTAGTCAAATAATTTACAAATTATCTCTCCTAGATCTCCAGGTCAGCAGTTTTTCCAAGAAGATATTTCACATTGCCCTCTATTTTTTTATTCATTTGGATTTGCTTTATTTTGTCTTGATTTCACATAAAGTCACTAGCTTCCATTTGTTCAGTCCTAATTCTTAGGCAATTATTTTTGTCAGAGAGATTTTCCATTTGTCTTTTCAAGCTGTTGACTTTTTTTTCCCATGTCTTTCCTGGAACACCCTCATTTTTCTTTCCATTTTTTCCTCTACCTATCTGACTTTAGTATCTGACTTTAACTTCAAAGTCCTTTTTGAGCACCTCTATAGCCTGAGACCAATTCATTTATTTCTTGGAAGCTTTATGTGGGGGCCCTGGTGTTGCTATCCTCTTCTGAGAGTGCACCTTGGTCTTCCTTGTCACTAAAGAAGCTTTCTATAGTTCACAGTTTTCTCTGCCTGTTCAACCTTCCTGTCTTTCACTTGACTTTTAACTCTTTCTTAGTGTAGGATCCTGCTTCCAGGTTATACTATCCCAAGCTTCTGGGGGTCCCAGGTATTATGATTTAATGAGGGGCAGTGTCTTCACTCACCTGGCCCTTTCTCTGGTCCATAGAAAACCCTAGTCTGATTTGCCAATCAACCAGAAAGCAAAAGTTTGTATGTTGTGGATGCTAGCTCCAGTGAGCCTGCACCCCTCCCCAACCTGGGCCACTACAGCTCAAGAGACACCCTTTGTGCTGAGCTGAGTTCCCCTTTTATCCAGGTGAGACAGAACTGTTCTGAAGCCCTTCTAGGTTATCTTAAGCCAGAAGATTGTCTCACTCTGTCTTTTTGTAAGTTCTGCAGCTCTGGTTCTTTAGAATCTGTTGAAATGCTTAGTTTAACTTTTTTGGGTTCTTTCCACCATTTTTAATGTGTCTGTCATGAAACCAAAGGATTAAATGCTGACAGATCACATACCCTGAAAACATGAACATATGGTTTGAAAAGAAAATAGTAACTTGAAAAATTATCAATAAAGATGCAGAATTAAATATATTCCTACAAGCAAAAAAGTAAAAAATCCAGACTGACAGGAAGATAAATTCCTGACAAAATGATAATAAAATTTAAGCCTATAAGATTCTTTAAAAAGTACAAGAACTAAAAGCTTATGTAAATGTATTAGAAAGGTGAATTATAGTTTATAGTCTTCCCTAAAATGCATGTCAATGTTAGAAGGGTGTAAAAATGACTCTAATGTATCCATAAATCTTTTTTTTTTTTTTTTTTTTTTTTTTTTTTTTTTTTTTTTTAGTGAGGCAATTGGGGTTAAGTGACTTGCCCAGGGTCACACAGCTAGTAAGTGTTAAGCGTCTCAGGCCGGATTTGAACTCAGGTACTCCTGACTCCAGGGCCAGTGCTCTATTCCCTGCGCCACCTAGCTGCCCCCATAAATCTTAATTAACATGCTTCTAATGACACAATAACAAAAAGTAAGAAAGAAGCTAAAGGTGAGCAAACTCAAGTGAATCATAAGAAGTGATTTTTAAATCCCTATATTTAAATATCATTATTAAGCAAATTTATTAGTAAAGCAATACAAAGGCTTTTAAGCTTACTAAATGTCTTTAAAGACATTTACTTCATTTTAGTCCATACAAAAATGATAAGAAAAATTCAGAGTATAAATTATATTTTTTATTAAAGAAAGAAATGGTCTGAAGTTCCATCAGTCAACAGGAAAAAAAATAGTTACAGAATGGAATGAACAAGTAAAACCTAAATTATATGCCCCTTAAAAGAAAATACATGTAATAATAATAATAAAAGATATTCAGATATTTAAACGAAATGAATTTTTGCACTTTATAAATTACAACTTTAAAAATAGAATAACAATATCAAACTTAAATGAAAATACTTGAAAATAACAGTCAAGCATTCCACATGACAGTGAAATAAGTAATGAATATAATAAGTGAATGGAGGAAATAACTTAAGAAAAGTAGCGGAATGACAATAAAATCAGAAAAAAAATTAGCATTTATACAAGAGTAAAAAAAGGAATAAATGATAGAAAGCTAAGTACACTGATAAAGTAACAATTTAGTGAAGAAAATATTCTGGACTTCAACCAGTAAAGCACAATTCAAACCTATAAATATAACTACAAAACATTAATTACAATAATAAATAATAAAGGAACATAAATAATTGGCAGAATAGCCTCTACACCTAGCTAAAGAACAAAAATATAATAAAATGATGATACCACCTAAACTAATTTATGGATTTACTTCTATACTAATCAAATCACCCAAGGTTTACTTTTTTGAACTAGATTGTTATTTTTAAAATTGGGAAAAAAAGGCTTCAACTTCAAGGGGAATAAATTGCAGAAAGTTTTAGCAAAGGAGGATAGTAAATGATGACCTCTTTCAAAACTATTAGTTAATGGTGTGTGTACTGTGGTTCTTAGCTCCAACAAACCTGTGCCCCTCCCCAACCTGGTCCTCCCACTTGTGTTAAAATAATGGAATTTGGTAGCCGCCCAGGGATCAGACTTGATTGATTTAGTAGTGTTTGAATTGGGTGTTGAATCAGGAACTACTAAGTACCCACTTATAGATTATTAGATTTTAGCCACTAGCCAACCCTGAGGAGAGTGTGTTCTCAGAGGCTATGGATTGCAACATCAACCGGAGACTGTTCTCAGCCAATCAACTTGAAGAACCTCCCATTTCTGGGAGGAGGACAGGAAGTAGGAAGCTAAGGCTGGCAGATGGGATCTTTCTCTTTGGGATGGAGACATTGGATTGGTGGCAAGACTTCATGTGGACTCTTAGGAAGGCTAGGATTTCCATGGTATAAAGAATCTGTTGTCAATCTTTCTCTCTCTTTACTATCTTATATATTTTAATAAACCCTTAAAAGCCTAAACTCTTGGTGAATTTATCAATGATTTTAGCCAGTTTACCCCAAAATTGAAGTGGGGGGGACAGGTTACAACCCACATTTAGATTTTTTACACAACATACGCTGCTCAAGATTTTTTCCTGGTTTACCGTTAGGGTGGGATAGCCAAATTCCTACTTAGGTCCCACAGCCACCTCTTTATTTTCCTCCTGGCCAACCATTTAGCCCTCTCATCTGACTGTAAGCTTAGTTCCAGAAGACTCTGGTGCTGCAGCTGATTTGGAGGCTCAGGGTGTAAGTTTCTCTGGCACAGCATGCCTGGGGTCTGTGTTGGCATGATTGTGGGGTTGGACTCTTATTGCAGCTCAGCACAGCCCCCTCTAATCTGTCTTTGGCTGGAAAATAATCTCAGCCCATCTTTTGTGGGTTTTGCTGCTCCAGGAGTTGTTTTATTGCTGTTTGGGGGGTAATTGTGTCAGGAGCTCTGTGCATTTAATGTCTTTCCTCCACCATCTTCAGTTTCATTTCTTTTCTTTTTTCTAATTTTTTGTATTTATTTTTTGGTGGGGCAATGAGGGTTAAGTGACTTGCCCAGGGTCAGCTAGTAAGGGTCAAGTGTCTGAGGCCAAATTTGAACTCAGGCCCTCTGGAATCGAGGGACAGTGCTTTGTCCACTGTGCCACCTAGCTGCCCCACAATCCTGTGAAAAATTCCTTAAATTTAAGAATAAAAGAGTTTTGAAAGGAGATTCAGAAAAACTAAACAACATATCAAGATTCTGATACTGTATGCAATATTCTGTATTTATATTCACTAGACCTCTGAAGAAATTAGGGGGACTTATCTTTTCAATCTAATCATTGAGACCAAGTTTCATCATTATATTTCTGTAGCATTCAATGCTGAATGTTTTATGGTTATTGTTTTATTTCCATCTCTGTAATAATTACATATATTATTTTCCTGATTCTGCTTACGTCATTTCTCCCTTGCTCATAGAAGTCTTCCCATTCTTCTGTCTTTATCTCCTTTACCATTTTATATAGCTTTGTGATAATATTCCATTTAATTCATGTACCACCATTTTAAACATTCTCCCCTTAAAGGGTTTCTACATTGTTTCAGTTTTTACTACAAAAAAATGAAAAATGAACTATGCTGAGATTAACTAATCTATTTATTATCCAGTATTTATCCAGTTTTCCAAGTATGCTTAAACCCTGAAATATATAGCTTATTCATAAATATGAAGAAAAACAGAGTGCTTTGCAATACCATTTATAAGTTAAGCATAGTATTGACTGAAGAAATTGGAGAACAGGACTTATGATTTAGTTTGTATAGAGCTCATGTATGAGGAACTCTTTCTAAAAGTACAGGTTAGCACCTTATCTGAAATTTATATTCTTAGAATATTATCTAGAGCATAAAGAGGCTTAGTGACTTGCCTAATATCATGTCATATTATGTGTCAGTAATAGAACTTGAGTCCATATCCTTTTAGGCTCAGAGATAAACTGTCCATCATTTATACTATGATACTGCCTTCCCTAATGAAAACTTAGGGAATATAAGTTCCTTCTGATTTGCATGTCCTCTGGAGGAAAAATGAGTTATGAAGCAAGACCTCTCATGTGACCAACTGATCATGTTCCTCCTATTATGCTTCACTTATCTCTAAACTGATCCCCAACTTCAATTGGGAAGCATGGCAAACTGCACTGAATGATTAACCTTTTTACATCTAATCATACCCCTCACAGTTGTATCATTGCAGTGGTTCTGGACCCCTGTAGATGACTTCCCAAATCTCATTTCCTACTCCCATCACTTCATTCCTTATTCCTATCCCCCTCAACCCTTCCATTCCAAAATTTCAACTAAACATCTTTCAATCCAATGAATATCTGTCCTTCCACTGTGCCCTGTGGAAATCATGTCCTATAGGCAACAAATACCTCTTTATGTTCTTCTTTTCTCAAATGACTGGTGCACCTGGAGATAGAAGGCCTGAGACCAAATGTTAACTTGCTTCTCTTTGTAACTGAAGATGTCTATATCCTACCTGGGAGATTGAGCTGTGAGCAGGATGTGGAAGTTGCCTTGTGCTAACATACATGGAAGTCATTGCTTTGGAGTAGTAGGATACAATTTTGGGCAGGCTTATCCAGCCCATTTTCCCCTTCCTTCAGTGAACATAAACATCCAGCAATTGATGAAGGGTACAAACAGCATGGTCACAGGAACTCTTGGTCCGTCTTCTCATCTGAGGAGGCTGGACAGGAGGCAGTAGCAGTAAGTGGTATAGACTACCTGAACAAGAAGATGCCATGTGGGTCAGATGGAAAACAACTCACCTTACCCTTTACAACCTTCCTTCTACAGAATGTTATACACTGCGTGAAATAGAAGGAATACATACTACACATGAAAAGATAAGATCAAAGGCCCACCTACATGCAAGTATTGGTAAGGAGAAGAATCACCTCTTTCTTCAAGATTTGATCAAAGGGAGGGAATACCGAAGGTATTTGTTGAATTAATTTGAACAAAAAAGAATCTATACAAACATATCTATGTCAAAATTATTTTTCATCTAAAAAACAAAAACAAAAACCCAAGTAAACAACAAAACAAATCTTAGAAAAAAGCTAATTATGCAATAATTGGACAAATATGCCATGCTAAAGTAAAAAAATACTAAAATGAAATTAAGATAGATAAGTATAATGAACATAAATGAAAAAAAATTATAAAATCTGTCCCTTGTTGATAGAGTCCAAAAATGAGCTTAGTGAACTACGATAGCAGAAAAAAGTCAGGGACTCACATATACTCCCAAATTCCTCTCCAACTACCTTTAAAATAACATCTCAAAACAAATTCTGGAATAAAAGAATTCACAAAAAATAAGGCAAAAAAATTTTCAAGTCCAAGACAACTTAGAAGGTCATCAGGAAGAGTGCTTTGAACCAAGGTGAGAGTAAAGGACAGTTCACTGCAGGCTATACCCCAGCAAACCAGAAGCAGGCCTCCAGAACAACTGAATCAGAAGTGGCAGTGGCTAATTCCAGAGCTCTCAGTCCACAGATGGTATGGGGGGTATCAGACAATTGGTTAGAAGATTATAGGGGTCCCTTTGCTGCAGGGCAAGGGACAGGACTGTGTTGCATTGCACATACTTGGATCCAGGTCACAAACCTGGGTGGTATTCCCAGGGTGAGGAGGAGCACTAACATATCAAAGCTTGCTGCCACAGGGGATCAGAGAACCTAATCACAGTTACATGGTGGAAAAGAGTACTTGTGGTCAGTCACGGACTAGAGCACAGGCCATGAAATTAGAAAACACACCTTCCCTTAGATTATACCACATTGGAAGAACTGAAAGCTTACAGATCTCCAGAATTATTATTATTATCTTAAATTTTTTAAATTTTTGGTTTTTTTGCAGGGCAATGAGGGTTAAGTGACTTGCCCAGGGTCACATAGCTAGTAAGTATCAAGTGTCTGAGGCCAGATTTGAACTCAGTCCCTCCTGAATACAGAATTGGTGCTTTATCCACTGCACCACCTAGCTGCCCACAGAATTACTTCTGAAAACAGATACACAAAACCCCTGATGCTTGGGATAGTATTCCATCTACTCTGGAAGAAAAACCCCACTTTAGCATAGAGTTAAAAGTCAATAAATAGGCTGGAAAATGAGAAAACATAAAAAAATTCTTACTATAGAAAGTTACTTTGAAGACAAGGAAGATCAAATACATCTCAAAAGACAACAAAATCAAAGCTCCTATGCTCAACGCCTCAAAGAAATATATGAATAGATCTTAAGCCATGGAAGTACTTAAAGAGGATTTTTAAAATCAAGTAAGAAAAGTAGCGGAATAATTGGAACTATGCTAAAAGGACTATGAAACTATGCATCCCCTTTGACCAAGCAATGACACTACTAGGTCTGCATCCCAAAGTAATTTTTTAAAAAGAAAAGGACCTATATGTACAAAAACATTTATAGCAGTTCTTTTAATGCTGGCAAAGGATTATAAATTGAGGGGGTTTTCATCAATTGGGGAATGGCTGTTGAAGTTGCATATGATTGTGATGGAATCATATTATGCTATAAGAATTGAGAAATGCGATGCTCTCAGAAAAACCTAGAAAGACTCACATGACCTGATACAAAATGAAATGAGCAGAATAAGCAGAACATTGTTTAAAATAATAGCAATATTGTTAATCAATATTGATCACCTATGAGTGACTTAGCTTTTCTAAGCAATACAATGATCCAACACAATTCTGAAGGATTTATGAAAAAAAATACTATCCATTTATTTTGAAAGAGTTGATGGAATCTGAATACAGATATAAGCATAGTTTTTCTTTACTTAATTTTCTTATTTTTGTTTTGGTCTTTTTTTCACGTGATAACTAATATGGAAACATATTTTGCATAATTACACATGTATATCCTATGTTAAATTGCTTGCCTTCTTACTGATGGGGGAAGAAAAAGGAGAGAGGGAGAGAATTTAGAAGTTAAGATTTTTAAAAAATACTGTTAAAATTGTTTTTATGTGTAATTGGGGGAAAACAAAATATTAAATCATTAAATAGATTAACAAATAAAAATGCAAAATTAGACAGAGTACACAGCTTAAAACTATCTAAAAGAAAAAATCTAAAATTGTTATGGGCATTTCTTATATCTAAATGAAGTTTATACTCATGGAATTTCAATTTAGATTTAGAAGAAATCATTGTCATCCCCTAATTCCATTTATTTACTTTGTATGTAAGAAAATCAAAGCTTAGAAGGATTTTATTACATGCCCATCATATCATAGTTAGAGAACTGGATCTCAGTTTTTTGTATATGTCATGTATCCCTTTGGCAATCTCTTGAGGCCTAATCACCTCTTTTCAGAAAGGGTTTTGAAAAACATAAAAGATTATGCATAGGAATAAAAAGGAAGCCAGTTATATTGAAAAAGTTCTCATAATATAAAAACAAAAAACCAGAAATGTTCTGAAACCCCAAGTTAGGAAATTATGATTTACAAGGAATAGTTATAAATATTTTCACATTAAAATTGTAAAGAGATGTGAAATAAATTTAATGTTCTTCTTCTTGTTGTTTTTGAGGTTTGGCGTAGTGGACTCTGAAGCCAATTTCAAATCTGACATATTGTGCTTGGATCCTGTGAGATTCTAAGTACATGCAATGCAGTTGTTATATAGATTATATAGTATATAGTACAGGTTCTGAATAAGACCAAAAGTGAATAGTCATGATAGCTTAGACTCTAGTTTTCCTTGGTTTGCTCTGCC